>NW_023601212.1:99157236-99829736 GCF_014898055.3 Talpa occidentalis
TTGGATGACTCTAGTAATTTGAAATTTTGCTGAAGCAAAACTTTGACATCTTCTGAGGATGAATTAGGTAGCTAATGAATAAATCTCACTGATCACTTAATTTTCTCACTTCAACATAAATTTATTGATTCTGACTCTTTTTTAAAGGGTTATTGAGGTATCATTGACAAGTAAAATTTGCATATATTCAAGGTGACCAACCTGATGATTTGAAATATGTCAAGATAGTTAACATTTCCACCACCTTACCTAGTTACCATTTTTATTTTCTGATTTTCTCCTCTTTAAATAGTCACTCTTATTGAGGATCTGAGAATTCCCCATCTATTATCAGGTGTGCTCCATGAAATCTATGGGACCATGTATTTGCAGTGGTGTTCCTCAGGAATCAAGGGCACAGAAGCTTGGAATACTACTTACTTGTCTTTGAAGCCAAAAGTCTGCATGATCTCCTCTAGAGAAGTTAACTGTCTTGTCATCTGGATTCAGATTTGTGTTTTATGTCAGTTCAGTTCTATGGTGACTGTTCTGCCCATAGCCTCATACCCAGTCCATGTGACAAAAGAAGCCTTTCAATATCCCAAGCAGGTACATGGGTGAGGGACATTATTCCTGTCTACTAAGAATGTATGGCTACCTGGACTAGGCCATGGGGAGCATATGCCATCTGGTGGGATATGAAGCTGCACATCTCATCGTGTTCTTGAACTTCGCAGCTGGCTAGTTGACCCTGGCTTCCCTTTGAGTGCAGGGCAGCAAGATGAAGGAGCAAGGAATGTGCCATTCCCAGACAGACACCATCACTGTGCTCCTTTGCAAGAAAAGAAAAAGACTTGACCAATGACTTCATTTCACTAGCCTCAGCTTTTGCATCTTTTAAGCAAGGAAGACTGTTCTTAGGGCTTCATGTGAGCCCAGAGCACTGAAATGCTTAACATCTTTGGCAAGGTCCACATTCCAGAGATGCTGGCTATTCATGTGTGGATTTTGAGTTGTGTCCAAAATCCCACAGGTCTAGTTTTCAGGCCCTGGCAAGGCATTGATCAGTAACTGTTTCTTTAAAGTAAATATGTGCACATATGGCTGATGCAATGAGATTTAGCTTTCCTTGCTTTATCTTCTCACACAAATACACATGAGCACATATGTGTGCATGTGGAAACACTCACATGCACGTGTGCACACATGCATGGTTCTACTTCTTGGTTAGAGGAAATACCCATTGTCAGGTTCACCTCTTCAGGCATTGGGAAAGTTGCAAAACTAACATTTTCACCCAAGTGGAAAATTTTCCTGCCACAAGGACCAGAGATTTGCTTCATTCCAGCACTGGACATTCAAAGCATATTGTGGGAAATTTCTATTTAATTTAAGGATATGTCTTGGGTTGTAGGAACTAGGAAAAAAGGAGCATCAGAATTAATCATTCTTTTGGGATTTCAGTTTAGAGTGTTATTATGTTGAGGGTGTCCTTTTGTTTAATAGCACCCCATGTTAGAATAAAAACAGATGGGCTCGGTCAAATTGGTAGTCTTTGGCACAAGAAAGAATACCAAAAACCAGCTAGCATACGCTAATGCTATGGTTTATAACAGAAAAAAAAATAACTTAAATGTCAATCAGTGTGGAAGTCCTCAATAAAACCATCTACTCATTTGATGGAATATTATATAACCATGCAAGTGAATGAGTTTGGTCTGTATGTATCACTATCCAAAGAACTCCATATTGATCCATAAAATCTGATTAAAAACAAATGTACAACATGATCCCCTTTATATAAAAGCAGGTACATAATACTGTGAATCCTGTCAAAATACTCTTACTACATATATATGCATGACACTACAAAAGTAAAAATACAGATGGTAATTTCTATCAGGGACTTCCTCTGAGTGGGGAGCAAGGCAAGCTGGCAGTTGAGCTATTCAAAATACACATTGGCCCTTTCTTAAACCAACCTTCCTCCTTCTCTCCCTCTCCCTCCCCTCCTATTTTTCAGGAAGTCTGCATTTTTACATAGTGTGTGTCATTAAAATGCTAAAGTAAAAATCCCATACATCCCTGATGCCAGTACTAAAATTATATTCTTTTTAAAACTTACAAAACAAAGAAAAAATATCTTGCCCCCTGCAATACAAGTAAACCATAAGCATAAACGCCCACCCTCATGTAGTTGTGAGCATGTTCTCTATAACTTTTCTCCCACGAGGGTCCCTCACAGTCTTTATCCTGCTCATTTGTGTGGGCCCGACTGGCCACAAAGCACTGACCTTCAATTACTGTGCTACTTTCTACCTAGTTTTTGGTCCAGTTGAGCCCCTGCCCAGCCTATCAGCAGGTTCCCCCTTTTCTATATTAAGAGCGCTTTAGCCTGAGGAGGGTGAGAGAATCAACGTGTTTGAACATCTTTAACGACTCTTCATATATTCCGAATTGTTTCTAGGAGAGCCTGCAGGACTCCTGGATGGGTCTGGGATGGAGGGCACTGTCCTGGGGGAGATGCCACATACCCCTCCATGCCCCACCTGGGCAACCTGGGGGGCGTAGCTCAGCGCTCACCCGTGGGCTCTCAGAGAGGACCTTGCCTGCCCTCACACCTGCCACTCAAAGCTTTGGAGCCCCCAAGCCAGAACCAGCCCTGCGGTGCCACTCCCGGGGAGGACGTGGTGGGTAAGGGGACAGTGAGGAGGAGGAAATGGGCCTCCAACCTCCCTCCCCTTGCTACTATCACAGTGCATGGAATTATCCAACAAATGCTCAAATGATGGCTGCATCTCAGGCCCAACGGGGAGTTATTCTAGAGAGACTAGAAAAAGGGCACCCCACTTAGCCTGAAATGTGCCTCTTGTTGTGAAAAGGATCGTATTGACTCAGATGGTTCCTTGAGGCCGGTCAGCAGCCGGGACCCGGTGGCCAGGCCGAGGCCAGTGTGGCTCGTGAGAACACAGTCCCTGATCAAATCGTTTAATGGACTCAGAGGCAGAGACGATTTCATCGCCAATCTACTCACCGTTTGTGTAAGGGTTGACGGTCTTTTTATTTGTCATTACGCGTGCTGTGGCGTTATTTACCTACGTACATAGAAAACTCGAGTGAGCACAGATTCCAGGGCGAGCCGGACATTCTATTAGTCGCATGCATTATGACTGTGATTACTTATTAACAACAAGAACGAAAAAAACTAAAATGCGTTTTAATTTATAAAAGGCAGTAGGTGCATAACAGAAATCATACATTTTGATAATTACATTTACTTCATCACCATTTTAACTTACAAATCATTTCAATAAAGCAATGTCATATCATTGAAAAGTTTAATAAGGAAACAGTAAAAGCAAATGAAAAGGAACCGCATAATTGAAGATTTAAAAGCATGCATGTACTCCATGGTAACACAGAAACGATAAATATTTTTTCAACGTAAAATAAAGTTCATATGAAGGGGCATGCAGTGGCGAAGAAGAGCGGAGAGAGTACAGGGAACATGAATGTCAAAGGAAGGGACAGACAAGGAACCACATGAGCAACACTTTGGGGGGAAGAACCATCGGGAGAGCAACATCTAGCATTCAACACTTGGAACAAGACCTTTGACATCGCAAGAATTAACAAAATCATTCAAGCTTTAGAGTCACAGCTAACGAAAGAGGGGGAGGGGTGCATTGTCGAACACGATATGGAGTTAACAATCTGAGTAAGATGTGCACGGGTCATATCTCAATCCAGTCAGTGCCTCCCAGGCTAGCTTAGAACGTACACTCAATTACAGGCGTACCAATATCCAAAAAAATAGAGCATCAAGAAAACTTAATACGACAAGTCAAAAAAATTCACGTGGTATATATATGTATATAGATATATCAGCACTAAATACGGGAAACGGCAGATGGACTTTGCCACTTACCATTCACCACCACCGCCAGCAAGGTTTGTATACAGTTACCATGGTTACTGAGAGTTTGGTGAGGGGCCTAAGCGTTATCGTCGAAGGGGGAAAATGAAAGGCAAAATATGCAACATCTTACTCCAAAGACTAAAGCATTTTTAACTGGTTTTTTTTTTTTTTTAAAGTTTTAACAAATTATGACCCTGGGGCCACGTTGAGGGAGATCCAGTGGTACAAAATGGGGCGGATCGGAATCTGAGCGTCTATGTTTTCCATGAAAGGGGCCAGATAGTGAACAGGAAATCCTGTTCGGTTGTTCACCGAGCAAAAGAACTCCAGACCAAGCTGGCTTCTTCAGCAAAAAAATGAGAGGCTTAAGCATAAAGATCTCTCATTTTTTTTTGTTCTCTCGAATGCGATTGCTTTCACAATTTGGTTTAATTTGCACACCACTGTGGATCTCTCATCAACCCTGCGGTGGAAAGAAAAAGAAAAGAAAAAAAAGAAACTCTTCTGTTTTGCTTTTTTTTTTTTTTTTTTTTTTTGTTCTTCAACCCTATCTCTGCTGTTTGGAGCCTACTGCACCCATGGCTTCTAAAACAATGGAAAATAAAACAAAACAAAACAAAACAAAAGAAAGACCTTCAGGTGAACGTTTCCTGCGTCTCACTTCTGCCATTCACCTTTCAGCAGTCATAAGAGTAACGTAACCAAGTAAAAGTAAAATAAAAGTAAGGCCAGTTTTCCTTTTTATATATAAATATATAAACAATGAGAAGGGAGCAGGGACGTATACAAGACAGGATGAAGCGTCTGAAACAACAAATGAGGGCGAAGCACACATTTATAAAAAAGATGAAAAGGAAAATATTTTGAACATGCACCTCGATTTTACGGCCCTCTACCACGGTGCCGTGTAATTTCTCCCTCGCCCTGTCCGCATCGGCACTATTTTCGAAAGTTACGAAACCAAATCCCTGCATGCAGGAGGGAGAAGGGAGAACAACATGCAGATTATTATTTCAGTCAACGACCCCGTGAAACGTTCTCGCTTTAATGTCTAAGTCTTGTCCTGGCTCCAGTTCTGTAACATGCAAATTAGAGAAATTATAAGAGTACTAAAATGTGCAATAAGTAAGCGACAAATGTGAACGAGATTTTTTTTCTGTCACCCGTTAGCTGTAACCCTTGAAGAATTCAAAGAATGATACCCAAAATACCTTTCTAAATGTCACTACAGAAGAAAATAAATCTAACGGAAAGAAAATGAGATCAAAATAAATTTACAGTGTCTTCACAGAGAAGAAAATGAAATAACGAGGAAAGAAAAGGGAACCACTTTCTTGACATGCAAATTAAGAAAAAAAAAAATAAAATACAATGTGTGCACAAAATCCAACAATGAATGCCAAAATCTCCTGGTGCTGCCTACAGAGACATGCCACGTGGTTTTAGGACATCTCTCCTCCATGCAACTGTAGGGCTATTTGAGTTTGTCAATTCTACAGCCTTAACTTCTCGAAAATAAAAATTAGAAGCCTAAAAAAAAAGGAAAGACCTTTTTTCATCACACATCTTAAACTCTTTGATCTAAGAAACAAAAGAATCACATGAAATGAAGAGAAATAAACATCCATTGATTGAGAATGCACACAGTTTGGTTATGGCTTCGAAACTCCTTCCCGCCCAACACCCCCATAACATCCATGCTTCTGAATGTGTCAATTTCCCAGGCTACCGTATTAACCAAAAAGGGAAATGTGCAGACATGGAAAAAACTTCTAAGCCTGGTGGTCATCTGCCACATCAACAGGTGGGAAATACAGCAGCTTGGTTGACAAATCGTGTTATTTACAGTAACGCTGAGCACTTCCTCGTTCACTGATCATAGAAAATAGGCCCTTTATGCACCACTGGTGTATTTTGCTTTAACATTTCAATCTCAAAACACAACCCCACTAAACATCATATGGTCAAAATCCACTTTTCTCTCCACTGACACTGTTCCTAAGAAGAGCTCAGAAAATAGAACACAATATTTTTGAACCCCCTAAGAATATTTGTACATCTTGTTCAGAAATATACACCAACCTTTTGAAACAATTCCAGTGTCAATTTGCCCAGCTTTTCCGGGATTTCACAAGGGGAAATGAAGCGGAGTGTTGGGGCTCCCGTCCACCTTGGGTAAACTGGCCAAGGCAGGAAGGCAGCCTGGTCAGGGATAAACTCTAAGCACAGTAGTTTATCCTCAGTGAGTGTTAACTCCCACTTTGTCACCATCGCTCAGCTGATCTCTGCCTTGCCGGGAATTTAGATGTCACCAGTGACTGCCTAAGAGAGGGCGTTCCAGTACTAAAAAGGGTCCACCCACAGAGGACAGCAGCTGGGGAGGTCTTCAAGCTAGATGAGATGATTACTTGACAGGATTCTAGAGAACAGAAATGAACTTCTTGCCTTAGGGAAATTGGGCTGAATTAATCTTTATTTGCAGCACATCTCTTCATGAGGATCTGTGATGAGCAAAGGTCTGAATCATTTGATTAAATATGATTATGATTATACCCTCCACACCAAAACGGCCCTGCTTATGTGATATGACCATGTCAGGTACTCAAATATACTTGCTAACAGCAGAGGTTTGAAATATGAGCTCTCTAGTATGCGGAAGACAGTGTTTGGGGACAGTGTTTGGGCAGCTCTGGTTGATGGACAGTGGGGCCCAGAATAAGTTGAAGTTCAGAAGGAGCTGGGGAGCATGCCCTACACTTTTAGACTCCTCTCTTCTGCCACCAATTGCCATCTCAGGAGCCCCGAGTCCAGCCCAGAAATCTGCTTGCCCAAGAAGCTACCCACGTGACCTGGCGGTGAGTTTCCATGGCCCCTCCTGTTGCTGGGCACCGTGGGAAGGTTGTAGGTCTGTGCATGAAGTGGAATATTAGACTGTCAGCTTCCACCGAGCAGCCTGTGGAGTGGGTGTGTCTGGCACAGTTCTCTGGACCTTATATGAGGGGTACAGGCCAAATCACACAGCCATGTTGTCCTCCTAACCTCCGAGCCGTAAGTATGTCATGCATTTAATACGTAATGTAGTGTGGGAAAACAGGGCTGTGTCGGGCAACTCTCTCACCGGGAGGGAAAATCCCCACTACAGCAGGATCTGGAGGCCCCTGTGGCTGTGTGTGGGGCCAGAAGCCCCTCCCACCGGGCAGGAGGATGGAACGGGGAACACAGCACCTCCTAACATCACCCCAGAGAGTCCAGTGTTCACCCTCCTGGGCCTCAGGAGGACCAGGCCAAGACACACCCGCCTAGAAGCATCCGTGTGGGGCAGGGAGAGGCCACGGTGGAGACCAAAAGCCAAGGAAACGCTCTAAACTATAAGGGAAATTCTTCTGTTCTCAGTTTGTTTTGAAGCAAAGATAATGTATTGTTTCTTTTCCTCACAATTCTTACTCTCTTTACATTTTGACACTTTTTCTTTCTTTTCTTTCCTCTTTTTTTATTTTTATTTTTAAGCTGCTGGGATGAAAAATTTGAAAAAGACTTCCCAAAAGCATGTCCCCCCTACACCCCCCAAATCCACAGGGCCTCTCCTGCCTGCTCTGCTGGGCAGCTGTGCCCCCACCCAGGCAGAACATGCTGCGCAGCCGTCCCCCAGCTGTGTCCTTTCTACCAAGCAGAGTCTGGGCGACCGCGAGCAGGAGCTGATTCAGAGCCGCCTCCTGGGCTGAAAGAATTCTATCTCAAGAAAATTGCTGATCTTAAACACATTCTGTTGTGCACACAGCCTTAGAGAGAGGGAGGGATGGAGCCGGCACCTTCTAGACCAGTCCAGAGAGCACGAGCCGGGGCACCTACTTGATGGAGAACAAAGAGGCTGCTGGGGTGAGGGGCAGCCCCTCGGAGTTTGTGCCCAGGGTGTAGCCGAGCTGGACAGAGCAGGGGGAAGGGCATGCTGGGACCACAGCGTTGGACACACTTTCGTCAGCCCAGCCGGAGACCAACATGGCGCCAGACCAGCACTGCTTGTTGAAAGTCTTTGTGAACCATAAATTCTGACTTTCCTGTACCCTAGTTTTTTTGTGCGTGTGTTTTGTTTTTTTGTTTTGGTCCTGTGTTATATTTTTAAGTGATCTTTTCTGCTTTGTACTAATGTAAATACAACATTTTATATCATAAGACTCCGGAGCCCCTAGGATGGATGTGTGCCCTGAATTTCCATGTTCTATGAAAATCCAGTTGCTCCAGTTCCCATGCAGAGACCTGCTGTCTGAAGGAGGGGGCTGAGGTCTGCTGTGCTGTGGGCCAAGGAGCGGGCATCTCCCTCCTCGCCCCGGCCCCTCAGGAGCAGCTTCTTCTCCCAGGGAGAACATGTTCCTCCCCTCTGCACCCTGGAAAATTCTTACTCATCTCTCCTCTCAGCTTAAATGCTCCTTCTTCCCAGAAGCCTTCCTGCCTTCGAACAATATCGATCTGCCCCTTGGACAGCCTCTTCCCTGGCTTTGAACGCAACCACTTTGCTGCAGCTGTTTGTCTTGATGATCTGCCCCTCCTGCTCCTCAGGAAAATCTATGAGGACAGGACACGCTTTCGTCTCTCTCGTGGTTACTCACCAGGCCGGTGCTTGGCATGAGACCAGTGCTATGGACCTCTATGGAATCCAAGATCAGGCTGTAGATTTCCTACTGTATTGAACAGTAGCTCTGTCTGGCTGCGTCCCACAAATAAAACTCTCCAGAGCTAAACAAAATGCTTTTCAATCTTCTAAAAGGAAAATGAAGCTCAGGATCTCTCACCTCTAAATGCTGGCTAATTCCCATTTTCAAAGGCTGGGAGATCGTTTTGGAGAATGTGGTGTCCCTGTGGTCTCGCTCTGCTGCATCTCTGTGGGTTATTGATGCTGCACATAGTCAGGATGAGACAGACGCTGCCTAGATGGGTATATGGGTGCCCCCAGCACCCACGGAGCACGCAGCCAAACTCACCACCCAGCGCTAAGTGACCAGCCCCAACAGCCCCCAGGCCACAGCGCCCTGGAGGAGCTCCTGGCTCTGAAGGCCACCCCCTTCCCGGCTGCTTCTGCAGCCCCCAAGGATGCAGGAGACCATCGCCAACATTCAGGGTGCTCAGCCTTTAAGGTGGGAATGTTTCCTTAAATAAGGCCTCTCCAGGGAAAGCCTCCCCCAGTGAAGCTGCGCAGGGTGAGGCTGCCCATCAGCTGCCGCTGGACGCTCCTGGGGGCCACACCTGCAGGACTCGCTCTTCCCAGGGAGCACACCCAGCGAGAGAAGCTATTTTGATGTTTCCTAATCAAAAAAAAAATTTTTTTTTAAAAGCGGCTCCACAAAGTCAATCTCTGGATGCAGCAAACCTAAACGGTCCTGTTCCCGAGGCCCCCGAGACAGGCTAATCACGGGAATGACGGAAGGAGGCTTAAAAATAGCTCCGCCATTATACCGCCTGAATAGCAAGTGATCTTCTTCTAGAGTCCCCACGCGGCTCCCGACGGAAGGGATAACGTGCTCGCGTGGCAAAAGTTCCCAAACAAAATACAAATAAAAGATAAATTAAAAAACATAAAAACATAAAAACTTTATAGGCAGTTGTGCTACAGGCGCTGGCTTAGGAGAACGTGGCCAACATGCTGGGCCAGCTTCTGTGCGAGGCCAGGAACCCACCGGGGCCAGGGGGTTGGGGGGCTTGGGGGGGACACGGTGGTGCCTTTGCTCTGAGCACACTTTGCTTTGTGGGTGGAAGGACAGTCCCCGTACGGATTTCCATACAAGAAGCTGAGAGTGCGTGTTTTCCTCGGGCCTAGGGGTGAACCTCTGGCCCCCTGTGGCTGTCAGACCTCTCATGTTGTGGCCCAGTGACACGGTCCAGCAAATGGCAGGACCAGAGCAGAAAGGATTGGTTCTGAACCTCATCTAGCAGAGCACAAGCTCATGTGGGCCCAAGAAACCAGAGTCCTAGAACGTTCTTTCCTGAGCTCAATATGCCTCGTCCTGTCCATTCCTATGACGCCTACTCAGCAGGGAGGAGGCTGCCCAGGACTATGACCCCTCATGTGTGCCCGGGGCTGCTGTCCCCAAGAGAGACACTGACCACCTTAGAGAAACCAGCCCCAGAAGCTCTGCTGAGTCCCGGCTTCTCCGGCATAGCCTGGGGAGGACGGTGATGGCTACACAGGGGCCGGCACCTGGTCAGCAACTTCCCTGGATGTGGTCACAGTGTGAGGAGGCCTGGAGTGGGGCGGACCTGGGGCCTGCACTCAGGGAACTGGGCTGGATTCTCAGAAGCCTCTCTTTTCCAGTCGCGGAGCCCCAAACCCCCATTCTTCACTCATCACTGGTCCCCACTGGGTATCTGCATCTACGTCCCACATTTTCCTCCAGGAGGATTCTGGGGTGGGGGTGCTCAGCTTTCTGTGGGTGTAGGCAGAAGGGGCACAAGTAGCCCCACATGGGAGGGGCCCACCAGGGGGCATTTTGCATTCAGAGGCAGCATCGCCTTTGTCTAAACCAGGAGGGTGCAGTGTTTGTGGCTTTGAGGACAAGCCTGGAAGTTTCCTTAAAACACAGACACTGAGATCCATTTTCAGACACTCTGACCCTGCAGGACTGGGCTGGACCTGCAAGATGCACATCCGGGTTCCCAGGAGAGCAGATTTTTTTCCCCTACCAACCTATTTCCATTTTGAAGGTGCTGGAGACTCTCCCTACCAGCCCTGACTTTTACTAGCATTGTTGGCTCCAGCAAACGCTACTTCTAAGTGGGTTTTAGGGAGGGAAAGAAACACAACCACCTCAAAGTCATGGCAAATTGCCAAAAAAAAAAAAGTGTGTTGGTTAACACACTAATAAAGGAAATGATACTCAAAAGGTTGGTGTATATGCCGCGTCTCCCCTACAACCCAGGAAAATAACTGCACTTTATTAACACAGAATGATCACATATTTACCTGCTCGTGAGACTATCAACTCACTTTTTAATATAAAGAACATAATTATCACTGAAAAACAAAAATGTAGCAACAACATTATTTTTTAAGCATGGGCAATTTTCTTCGGGAAACTTGATCTAAGATATAGATAGAAAACAGCAGTTTTAAATGACCCCCTTCTACATTTTCAAAGGAACCCATCCGACTTCCCAGCGCGTGGGACACTGAGGAGGAACAAAGCATGAGCTGCCTTGTCCCCAGGAGCTGACCCAACAGTGCAGTTGTTTCCCATTATCCATAAAACAAGAGCTTTACCATAAGCTAAACCGTGTTAGAGTGAAATAAGTTGCTTACCTTTGAGCCTCGCTCATTAAAAATAATTTCAACATCTAAGATTTTACCAAATTGCTGCAAAGAAATAGAAAGATTGTTTAAGCAGGCAGAGAAAACGGGGCAAACCACATCCTGCACTTGGGACACTGTTCCCCACGTCAAAATTTTGTTTCTTTTCTAATATCAAGGATGTGCATTCTGAGGGGTTCTATCATGACAAGGCGCTGCGATCATCTCTGTATTACAGGGTGAGAGGAAATCATTGTAGGGTCTGGTGCAGAGTATGGCACTGAGAGGTTGATTCTGTTTTCCTTTCCTTATGTGGTTGTGATTTGCTTTCCCAGGCACTGAGCAGCAAAGATTATAAATGCACTGACCTCACTGGTGTATGCACTGACCCTCACTGGCTACTGGCTACTGACCCTCACTGGCTACTGACCCTCACTGGCTACTGACATCACTGGCTACCCACCCTCACTGGCTACCGACCTTCACTGGCTACTGACCTCACTGGCTACTGACCTTCACTGGCTACCACACTGGCCACTGGGATGAAGTGGGATTTTGATGGTAAAATGTTCAACTAGAGTATGAGGTTGAGGATTTTGGGTCCCATCCCATAAAAGCCTGGAGCAGCCAGGCCACGGAGGAGAATAAAGCAAAAAGGGATAAAAGCGAGGTCCCCCACCGAGCACCCATCACTCTCAAGACAGCAGCACAGCTGGGCTTAGTCCTCAGGCTGAAATGTGCTTCTCTGGATGGGTCTCCATATTGTTAAACAAACATAAAGATTTCCAACAATTAGCATGAACAGACTAGGAAGGGAAGTGAAGGCAAGGCGGCTCTGTACATTCTAGAAAGGAGGTCTCAGATTGCAAATACATTGGACTGCCAGGTAAAATACAGGTGCCTTATGAAGGAGAAATTCCAGATGTTTCAGGATTCCTCTGACCCTTGTAGTACTTGAGACATTCTTTACTTAATAACGGATTTGTTGTCTACAATTCAAATCCAGCTACTGTGTGTTTTCTTTTCTTTTTAATTTGCTAAACTAGTGAGAAATCTAGTTCGGATGAGAAATGAACCTCAAGTAATTCTTGATTCATACTTTAAAAAAGGTGGGGACATGAACCCCGAAAGCAGGAACATCTGATAATCCCAAATCCTTTTCTCTGGTGTTGGAATCGGTCCATTTTCTTAGATCACAAGAAGCAGAGGGCAAGGTTTGAATGTTGTCTGTTCTACCTAAGTGCACGTGAGTGAGGGGGTTGGAGGAGCAAGTGATGTGGCCCAGGGAGACATCAGATGGAAACTGCACCCTGATGTGGAATAGAGCCAGTGCTCGTTTGAGCGATTAAAAAAATAAACTGAACATAAAGTCATATTTCCATCCTTTTTTTCTTTATTTTGAGCTTTTGCAGGCTGCATTTTTATCGCATCCTTTATTACCCTAGGAGATTCTGTGCTCTCTCTCTCCCCTGGGTGGGAAGCATTAAGCAGACTGCAGCAGAGGATAGAGATTGGGAAGGGGCTCAACAGAGAAGGAGCAGGTAGAACACAGAGAATCAGGAGCACTCGCCTGACCTCGGTGCCTCAAACAGACCATGCTGGGAGGGTCCTCCTAAGATCTAAGAACAAGAAGTATCTGGAACCACAGGCCATCTTCTGGAACACACAGCGAGTCTAGATGGGAGGAAGATGGGTGACGGCCTGCGTTCTGCAGTCAAATCTCAGAGCTGGAAACTCTGGGGTGAGGGGGGTTCTGACTGAGAAAAATCTAAAGCTTCTGTCACTCCATGCTGGGACTCTCTCGGGAACGTCCTCAGCCAAAGGGTGGCGGGCTTCATTTTTCCCATTGAGCCCAAGTGTTTCCTTTGCAGAGAAACAGAAGGGTTGAAAGAAATCAGGAAGGGATAGCTCAGCCAGGAGACGAGACATAAAGCCTACAGGTTTCCAAGGCCATGGATGCAGCAAGGACCTTGCGCCAGCTCACCCTGCAACCAAGATTCTGATGCACTCTCTGGGTCAAGAGAATATTTTTCTACAGATCGTCTCAAGGGCCCTAGATTTGGGCAGAGAAAAATCATTAAAAATAGAAGAAGAAAATATACAGATTTGGGAAAAGAAGGATTTGCCATTCAAGGTGAACTGAATTTCATAGCAGGAGGGAAAAAAACCCTCCAGCTTCGTGAGCCCCTCAGAAGCAGTCACCGTGACGTGGCTTCCTTAGAATATTCAGCTGACGCAGAGGCCACCCTATTAATTCCAGGCATGAGGGCCTGGAAGCACATGTTCATGGAGAGAGAAGCTCACAAAGGACTTCTTCCAAAGCCACAAAGACAATATCCCCGACAGAGCAGAGCCCTGTCTACAGCGTCAGCACAAACATAAGATCTGCCGGAGAGAGAACCAACCACAAAGCCATCTTCGCTTGCGTCCTTCCCTAAAAGGAAAGCTGTCGCCATATGCCCTGAAACGGTCTCAAATGTTGGCTTTTCTGGCGGCTGCCATGAGGTTGACATCTCCCAGCCACCAGAAGAATGCTGATGTAAGCCCCCTTTCGGAGACAGTTGTGTACTATATTTATAGTATCAACAGTTTAATTGGGAAGTTGGGTACTAATGATGTAAACACAGCTGGCACATTTTCAATTTAAATAGACACGACTCATTCGCAGACATCCTGCGTTTGTTTGCTCAACACCGACGTTCAGTGTCTCAGCCTCGCGTGAGGTGTCTCCGTCGTGTGTCAGGAAGAGTCTGGGAGCTTTGGGGCATGCACTTGGGCAAATAGGTACCAGGTGTTTTCCAACATCTTCAGATCAAATAACAGTTCTCTGAAAAACTGGGAAAGTTGTTCAGTGGATCCAGCATAAGGCACGGAAGTGAGGTTAGTTCAAAGAGCGCATGGGGGTGATGACCAGCGTGGGCTCAGTTTTCTGGGTGCAGAAAGGGGTGGCCTCCCACCATGTCCCCGCCTCATGACATCATCATCCATGGGATTTTGGCCTTGACATTGACGACATCTATGATCTTACTCAAATTTATTGCCAAAAATTTGATCACGATGTCTGCTTCTCCACGTTCTGAATTTGCTTTTAAGAGTAGACTTTGGTAGAGGGTCCTGTTCATGACCAGAGGGTGTGTGTCTTGATGACCAAAGTGAGGCTGTGCCAGCAACAAGGGTGGGTCAAATCTGTAACTGTGTTCCTGGAATAGTTTTTTCTGGAGATGATTCTACAATACAGTGTGTTGCCTCTGTGGTCCGGATGTGTCCCCCAGCTTTAAACATCAAACTCAGGGAGGCCACCTATGCAAGTGCACACACTTGGTGGGAAGCCCGCTGTCCCTCTGTGGGCCCATGGAGATTGCAAAGGTAAAGGAAGCAGATGTGCCAGTCCTAACACATCCAGGCTTGAGGAGAAGGTCACCAGGCCCAGAACCACTTCCCCCCCTCTCTGAAACCTCCAGAAGCAATGCCCCTCACAGTAGAATAGTCCCACCCTCCCACACCCCACTGGGGTTTTAAAAAGACTCCAGCTTCTGCTTGGACATGGAGGCCTCATAACTTTTGAGCAAGGGATGTTCATTTTAAAAGAAAAACAAAGAAAGAAAGGAAATCCAAGATGACCTAGAGGAATTCATGACAAATACTGAAATTAATACTTGAAATTGGGAGGAGGGAAAGACAGACAGTCATGGAAGAGAGAGGAGAACAGGCTGGTGTGGGGAGGTGCTGAAGACACAAGGTAAAAGCAGAGTGTGGGGCAGGGATGAGGCTGCCGGAGGTGCAGACTTCACGGCTGGATGCTTGAAGGTCACAGGCTCTGTGTGAACACTGCTGGGCATTAGGCGGTTTGAGGAAGGAGGCTGTTTGCCTTATTTTGTCAGGGGTGGAAAATCCCTGGCCGTGGTTTATGAAGGAGAAAGGCAGACAGGTCTCGGAGGGTCTTCTCTGCATCCGCCCTTGTTGAAGGGACAAAGGCAACATATTGCACAAGAGGAGAGAGGCCTCTCCTGCGTAAGCGATGCAAGAAATACCCCACTGGCATTCGACTATCATTCCTCACAGCAGCTATGACCTCAAAGGGGAAACCATACTTAATCCCCTTTGCTGGAGCTTGGGGGTCAATCATTTACTGACCCGACGCCTCCGATGGGATTTGGCCACTGAAAGCTCCGAGTAACCAGAAAGGGTTGCGGCTGCCGTGCGGGGCCAGGAAAGACAGCTTCTTTGGGTTCACATTCTGTTTCTTCACAATGGTGCTGGGAAACCCAGGAGGCCTCCGAGTTATTGCAGGGTCCAGGAATTCACATGTGCGAGTCCCTTTAAAGGCAAAACCCATGAAAAAATCTTGCATACTTTTGAGAATGGGCACAGCTGCTGTTTGTGCTGAGTGCCTGCTGCATTTTTCTAATTGAGAGGTACTAAGTGCATCCATCATCTTGTCAAATCGACATCTTGTCAGCTGCTTGGGAATTTTGACTTTTACAGGAAGTGGCTCTGAAGCCAGTAGATTTTGATTAAGTTCTGACAACTGGTGGTGTGATCTTTGGCACCCAGAGTTTTCTCTGGGCCCCCTCTAAAAGAATCATGAGGTTCAGGGAGTAGTGCAAACAGGATGCTCTTGCAGCATTAGCTGTGTGCATGTGGAATACCTGCCTGACTTAGCAGACAAGACCTCCCTCCCTTTCAGGTAACCAAGACAACTGGGAGGGAAGAGCACCCTCCCAGGAGGGAGTCAGGTACGATGTAATGAGGGACACTCTGACCATTAAGAGGACCAAGTTCAAAGCCAAGCTCCCAGTGACACTTGATGACCGAAGAGCAAGACATCTTTGTAACCTGCAGTGGCTGAAGGAATCTAATCCCTCTGGTTACCCATCACTCAAACCTGGTCTCACTGTTTTCCACACACTTAACCTCCACTCTAACTTTGAATGCTCTGCACTTTTCAAAGGCATCTCTGACCTAAAAGTGCCCGAGGGTATCTCTGCTCTGCAAGAGTGAGAGGGCTCAGCTCAAGGTTATTACCAAATGAGAGAGATAAAAGTGCAGATGCTGACCTTTTCCTCTGAAATGTCAGCGTTCAAGTGTGGGTATCTTAAATATTAGGATGCTTTGTTCTGCCTTCATGTCAGCTGCATACTTGATAAACATCATGCATGTTAAAGAAATAAAAGGTGCCGGCTCATCTCACCATCACGGAATGATGACCCAGTGCCCTCACCACCACCCCCCGTTCATCGGGGTGGCGGGGGGAGATTAACTTTGCCCAGAACTAGACATTAAAGTTGGGTCTCTTCTGGTTCCTTTTGTAATATTTGCATCTGTCGACAAACTCTTGGAAGAAGACCCTGCTGGCAGCCAACCTTTACTCTATGTCAAACGTTAAGGATGTAGTTCTTTTCATTGTGTCCACAGATACTTCCCGTCAACGCTGGGAGGTCACGGGCAAATGGGCTGAATGCATTTGCAAAAATGAAGGATATCCAACTCCATCCAGCTCTGTCCTATGGTGGAACAGAGCCCAAAGAATGACAAACTCATCCCTTTCCAAGGTGAACAGTGCCAGGATCATCCAGAAAGAGAATGAGGGCCCTGACACCTATGAAACCAGCACCCCAGTCATTTATCTCTCTGGACTGGACACCATTTGCATTTAACTGTGGTGGGTGGGCATGGCCGTCACTGTGGCATCAACATCCCACAGGCGCCCTGAGCCTTCATCACTGATTTTGGGATAGTGTCTAGGGCAGGATGCAAGGCAGACTTAGAAATCTGTTTTGTTTTGTAATGAAGTTGCCAGCAGAACTAGCTATTCTCTACAACTGCCTCTGGAACCTCAATGCAGAGTGCCTGGGAAAGCCTAAGATCTGAAAGATTTGGCAAGAGTCACTCCACCCGATGACTGGGTGATCACAATGGAAGAAAGGGTGGAGTCAATTCATAATGTCTACTTCAGCAGGGACAGAGCATCTGGGGCCACTCCATCTGGGATCACCCATGAGCTCGATTCAACCTGGCAGTTTCTTTTCCATTTCACATTCAAATTTCTAACTAGAAGACCATTTGGCAAGGTGGAAACATGCATGGAAATTTATACTAAATCATAAAGGGACCCTACGCCAGAACAAGCCCACAGGCTAGGATCTAAAATGCCTCTTCCCCTTATGCAAACATCTCACCTTAGTATTCTTAGTACTAAGAACTTACAGGCGGAGACAAGGAAGGATTCTGGGGACCCCAGAGTGGGCACTGCAGAGGACAGAGGCTGTACTTACGCCAAACATTTGTCGAAGGTCCGGATCCCGGAACCTGAATGGGATATTGGAGACATGCAGCCGTTTGGGCTGGGACTTATTTTCCGTATTTTCAGAAGGTTGTGTCTGGGGCTGGCCATCCGTCGGTGCTGCGTCATCTGTCTGCTAAAAAAACAAGAGCAAAGCAAAGAGACTCTGAGTGGACGCCAAGGCTCTTTACAACATGCATTTGTTTCCCCAAGTGGTAGGAGAATCCAGAACAAAGGAAGAAGGAACAGGAGGGGCCTGCTGGTGTGGGTTGGCTACTCCTAAGCGGCCTATTCGGCCGCCATTTTGTCACCTAAACAAGGTCAAAGTGGTCCGGCCAGTTAGGAACAGGAGCCCAACCCTTAAACCCTTCAAATCAAACAAGAGCACAAAGCTGGATCACACTGGGAAGGTTAGGTATGTCCAGAATGCCCGGGGGAGGGGGGGCTGAGGAACGATGCATAACACATACTCCCGACTTATACATCACAAGGTATGACCTGGAATGCCCGGGGCGGGGGCAAGGACCAATGTATGACAAGGGACCCCAGACACTGATCAGTGGAAAGGCTTATTGATAACTGAAACGATGGCTGGGGAACTAGGGCTTGATCTCAATCACAATACCAAGTCATCAAGCAGATGAGAAGTGCCTGGAGGGCAGACTCACAATCCCTAATCTTCTACACCCTTCCCTTTCTTTAATCTCCTTAATCTCCTTACAACCAATTACGTGTATGAATAAAAGGGCCAGGATCTTGCTCTTCAGCAGCATCCTGCATTATGTAGCCTGCTCCACGACTCCCGTTTGTCAGTGTGGTGTTGTCCGACGCAACCTGCTGGGTCAGCTGTTCATTCACTCACCCATCATGGATCTGGGATTTAGTAGTGAGCAACGCAGGCAAAAAACCCAATAACAAATACAGAGCTGATAGGAGGGTGGGGAGTTTTAACAGGTAGTCCTAAGAAGTCTCACTGAGAAGGGGTAATACTCTTGAAATGGGTGAGACAGTGGATCCCTTAATCAAGATTGTTCAAAATCTGAATGCACCCCTACATTATTGTTGCGGCTTTGTAGGTAAAGTCTTAGTACATGTATTAAAATATTCGGAACAGTTATCTGGTGTTCTGCAGTGCAAGTCACCATCTGATTGACTGAACTTTTTTTTTTCAAGATCTTAACTGTTTTTTGATTGTACAGACCTGTGCTGTTCAACACAGCTGAACACATTGAAACTGAAATGAAATAAATGTAAAATTTTGTTCTTTGTTCACACTAGCCACAGCTCAAGGGCTCAGCAGCCCCGTGTGGCTCAGTGGCTTCCATATGGGACAATGCAGAAACATCTCTGTCTCTATCAAAGTCAATTTCTATTGGATGGTGTTGGCCTACAACCAGCCCCCACCCCCCTCCCATAAAAGTCTGGAGAACATGTTGAAACCCATATATATAAGAAGGAACTAGAAGAAAAGTCACAGCAACATTTGGTATCCCTATCACCCTTCCCCATGCCCACACTCCCAGTTCTACAGTCCAACATTTCAGGATTCTCATTTCCAAATACTTTCTCTGCAATTAGCACACAGTGCCTGCAGGTGGCGCTCACACCAGCTAGCTGCCGCTCCCCAGCCACCACGCAAGGGGTCCCATGTACCAGCAAGGAATTGTTTTCACCCATTTGTAAGCAATTCAGAAACATATAACTGGGACAAAGCTATCAAGCCAGGCAGCCGGGTGTAAAATAATAAAGACAGAGAAACAGACAATCTTACAAAGTGAAATATATATAATTAGCGACTTTCTCATCAGCCCTGGTAGTTATTGTCAGATTCTGCTGGCATTTTTCTTCCTAACACACCCTGAATTGCACTTAGAAGCCACACTTGCCCGTGCCTGGCACGCTGCTCTTCCAAGCTGGCTTGGTATCAAGAATCCTTCCTGCTGACCTCTTAGACTTTCAAATGTGAGGTCATCACGACAAAACCTGCTGCTTGGTGATTTCGTCTGTGCTGCTGGGCTGGACAGAGAGTGGTGGTGGTTTTCTAATCTGAAAATAAGCAGTGATAATAGTGGGCACCTTATAAGGCTCTGTGCAGAGCAGACACAGCCCTATAGGCTAACTTGGCAGAGAAAGGAAGGCAAGGGATTTTTTTAGAGAGGGTATTTTTTTTTTTCTTTTTCTTCATAAAGTTAAAAGCGAGGTGCAAAACCCTCTCCTGGGAAACAAAGTAAAGCTCCTCACCTGCTTATTAAACAACTTTATAAGCAGCTGCCCTACACTGGACATGTCAGCCTCCAAATGCACGCCGTTCCTGGTCTAGTGGGAGAGAAGGAGGAATCAGACAATGGTACGGACTGTCTGGTGCTGGGACCAGAGTGAGTCAGAGGCCGAGTGAGGTGCAATCAGGGATGGGGCAGCAGGACGTTCTGCAGGCCCGGCCCGGCCTGCGGTTACATTTTAAGTGGGAGCTGTCTAAGTTAAGAGCAGGACAGGGCCAGTGCAGAAGAGTGGAAAGCAAGACACAGAGGAGACACAACGTTCTGGATTCTGAGGTCCACTAAGCATGGACCTTAGTTCCCCTGGGAGGAGGGTCTGGCACCCCCTGAGAGGAGGGCAGGGTCAGGGGTGGCTCAAGAAGGGCCATGTGGGCAAAGCAGGAGTGGTCATTCCATCCTGACAGCTCAGAGGAGCCACTGAGGGTCAGAGCCAGGGGTGACGCAGAGGCTGAGCCCTGAGGACAAATGACACTTGCCAGGTGAAGATCTGGGCAGTGGATCATGAAGGAATGAAGTCAGGAAGGAGGGCATGAATGATGTGCCACCTTCAAGTGATAGTCGAACAATGAGAACCTAACACTGAGACCCCACTGGAGTGGGAACTGTGTTTCCTCTGCTGTTAACAAGAGTTTTGCTTCCATGTCCATGAGGTGAGATGACCTTGAATCCCGGGATGGTTGCTCTTCAGAGGGGTTGGGGTCCCAGCCTGCTCACATAGGTGCTAAGTGGGCAGAAGCAGCAATTTACACCTCAAGTTTCCAGCCCAGGTTTTCCCCTCTTGTTAGAAGTTGCTTCTCAACTGCAAATTAAAGCCAACCCCTTCTCATCCCAAGAAGGAGACTTAGAGTTGGATTTGCGCAGAACTGCTGGATGTTTCCATTTAATAAACCTATTACAGGAATTACAGAGATTATGATTAAACATATTAAATGATTAATAGCATTATGCCGCTCGCGTGAAAATTAAAATTAATCATCTTTAGTCAAACAGGACTTTGGAGAAATCTCTGCATTGTTTCCTTTGATAAAAACACACAATGCTCAATTAATCATTCCATAGACCACGCGGATGTCCCGATGCCCACCAACTGCGAGGTCGGAGCACCTGTGTGTTAACAACATTATTTAGCGATAACACACACTGTAAAAAACAGAAACATTACGGACATCGTGGGAGAATGCGGAGGAACAGGAAGATGAAGGTGACGATCCAAGAAGCTGAAAAAGAAAAAGCAAACAAAATGGACTGAGGATACCCACTTAGAGGGTGAGCGAGAACACATGGAAGAGATGGGGGTGAAGACAGAATTCCAGCGGCTGCGGCAAACACAGAGCCTCTGCAGTGGTCACGCCAGCCCCGCCCGCGCCCAGGCCACCAAGGCTCGGCCCTGCCTCACTCGACTTTTCTGAGAAGTTGCAGGGAAAATGTATTCAGAAAATGCCCATATCTCATGTCGCTGTCTCAGTCTCCTAACGTTTACCACTCACTCGGTGACTTAAGGCAACAGCCGTGTTTTCTGTCCGGTGTCCACGGGGAGGGAGGCCTCAGTTCAGGGCTGAGCTCCCCCTGGAGGTGCCGGAGAGTCCACCTGCCTCTCCAGCCCCTGCTGGTCCCTGGGTGTGGGGCTGTGGGGCTCCTTCCTCTGCCTCCATCTTCATGTCGCTTTCTCCCCTCCCGGAGTCGCCACGCAAACCTCCCGCTGCCTGTGTCGTCTGTGGGTGATACTATTGGCTTTAGCGCTCACTGACATCCAGGGTGATCCCTGATGAGATCTGCAAAAACCCTTTTTCCAAATAATGTCACATTTGTCGGTTTGACAAGGTCAGGGCATGGGCATAATTTTTGGAGTCTACCCTTCGACTCCTGTGGTCCCCGGCTAAACAATGCAGCCACCGGGCATGACAATGATGAGCTGCTAGCAAGGTGGGGGATGAGTTTCCTACTACCTCAGACAGCAGGGAGTTCCCCAAAGGGTGGATCTCTAGCAGGACAGAAGCAGAAAGAAGGATTTTGCCAGGAAGCCCATTGAGTTCCCCTAAAAGAAAGAAGACTTGAGTCTTCCCTCTGCCAGCCCAGGCGAGCAGACCCATCTCTGCACCTGACTCTGGATGCAGCTGGGCTGAAGGGCATCCACCAGCCCCCCGCAGCCATCACTTTCCCTATGGGCTGCCAGAGCCCAGCCCTGTACTCTGCATAGATGGATAAACTAATCCTGAGATGTGCTTTGAAGCTTATGGCAGAGGCACAGAGTGAAAGTTCTAAGATAAAAATAAAACAGGGTGACAGAAGGATGGAACTACACATGTAGAATGTGCGCAGGCTAGAGGCAGGGGTCACCTGACTTGAGCCCCCTGCATGTCCAGGCTATGTGGGGATTACCAGCTGGAAGACTCTTGGTTGATCCTTTTTCAAGTCGTTTGACCCCTAACGTGAGCCCCAGCTGGATGGGCAATGCCCCTCGGAAGCATGTTTGGGAGATCAGATGGTGGAACCCAACAAACCAGCAGAATAATACTGAACTCACTCGGGAAATGGAGAAACTGAAGTCATTCTAGCTCCTGTTCTTATGGCTGCTGTTCATGGCCATCGGCTCTGTCCTTTATTTCTCAGGCCAATGATACAGTGGGTCATGCAGGAAAGGAGGCAGCTCCCCAAGGGGATGGGAAGCCCATTCACCTCAAGAGGTGTGTTTCCAGGCAGCCCTGGCCACAGGCCCCCAAAGAATCTCTGAGGGTGGCAAAGCTGGCTCTGCCTGGGCCCTGTCTGAAGGCCCCATTAGGACGCAGGATGCGGGCCACCAAATTTTTCCAATAAACAAAGTCCCCAGATATTGGTGTGGGTTAAAAATGCTAAGAAAACCCCACCAGTACTCTAATCTCTTGAAGATCGCTTAGTGTTCCCGCAAAGAACTTAATAATAAAGAACTGTGGGGGCTCCCTCTGCTATAATCATCCCTAATTCAATGAATAGCTCTGAGCAACTGACGACTAATCCTGGTGAAATTAGATTTTGATATCGACCAATCCGGGTAAAACTCAGAGAGAATGTGCCTTTACCTAGAGGTAGGAGCCCTGGGCCCTGGCCTCTTCCTGAGCCTCGGCTCCCACTCGGAGCTCTGCCTGCCTTGCTGAGTTCACTTGGCCTCTTCTGGGGAGGACCAGGGATCCAGCAGGAGTGCAGGCCGGGATCTCCAAGTTAAAAACCCAGTCCCATCCAGCTCCTTAACCCACCTGAACATCACTGTCTTCTTTGGCAAACAACGGTGATGGATTCCCACCACCAACTTGTCTGTGCTTCTGGGTCACTGGAGGCACAGCTGTAAGGGTGTAGACACTTACCAAAGGAGAAAGCTGCCTTGAGTTGAAGATGGTGTTTAGGACGGTGACTTGGGCCATTTTGGAGAGTTATTCAGTTTTCTTAGGTCTCTCCCAAGTATAGAGAAGATATGCATGTCATTAAACTTCTATCCATTTTTCTCCTGCTAATCTGTCTTTTATTATAGTTGGGGAGGAAGACTCAGCCAAGACCCTAGAAGCTCAGAAGGAAAAGTATTTTCCCTCACCCCACATGATGAAAATTAAAATGCAAGTCCTCACAACACAGCACTAGTTCAAGGGTGGTGTTTGAGCACTGGAGAGCAGTCCTGCCCCACGAAAAAAAAAATAGAAGGCTCACAAGTCATCTGTAAATTTCTAGAAGACTCATTCCAAAAAAGTAAAAAGCAATATAAGGAATTAATTTTAAGAATGTATTTATTTTAATCCAACCATAAAAAATATTATTTCAATATGTAATCACTGTAAATGATCTTTTTCCTTCTTTTCTTAACAAAAGCTTTGAAATCCTGTGTATAATTTGCACTTCTGGCTCCATTTCTCAGTAGGGATACCAGATCTTTGTTGGAAATATTTGATTGGCATTTAGGCTGTGAAAAATTGACAGTTGAACATCCAAGAATTTCAAAACACATCTAAAACTAAATAATCAAGTATCAGTGTTTGAGTTGAGTTAAATCAAATTAAGACTTTGATTCCCTATTCACACCAGCCACATCTCAAGGGCTCAACAGGTAACTGTGACTGGAATGACCCCTTAACAATGTTTATGTCTCATGCCCAGAATCTGTGAATCGATACTTTACACACAAGGAGGACTAAGAGTACAGGTGGAATTACAGTTGCTAATCAGCTGACCTTACAATAGGGAGATGATGCTGATTACCTGTGGGACCCAGGGGAGTCATAGGCTCCCCAAAGGGGGAATAGGGAGACAGAAGAACAGCCAGTGTGACAGAGCGAGAAGACTCAGCACACCACTGCAGGTGTGACGTTGGAGGAGTCAGATCTCAATGGGAAGGATGAGGGAACCTTCCAGGAGGCAGAAAAGGCAAGGGAAGGGATCCTATCCAGAGCTTCGGAGAGAAAGCCTATCTGAAGACATTTGATTGGGCTGGCGAGACTTCTGATGTCTCTGCATCGGAACTGTAAGGTGATGCCTCTGTGTCCAGGGGACTGCCATGATGATTGCCATGGCTAAGGCACACCCTCATTACTGGCATAGGCATAGAATGTCCCCAGGATTATATACAGATGGTGTCATGGGGGGAGGGGCTGCAGAATGGGATTCAAAGAGAAGAAAGAGAAATGGAGAAAGAAAACATCTTCCCTAGACCAGCGAGGATGGGGTACTTGGAACACACTGAACCAAAGGTTTAAATGAAAATTTTAAAAATAAATAAAATCAGTTTGGAATAATAGTGACTTCCTTGCATGGTACTGTGAGAACTGAAGATAATATGCATCATGGGTATAGGATGAGCAGCGACTGCAGATGGTTCTACCAGTGGCAGCTCTAATCTTTGCTGCTATTTTCAATATTACTATTGTTAAAGCAGAATTTTCCCTACCTTGTTAAAGGTTCCTTACTCTTTTTCTTTGTGCATGGACACAAACGTTTTTATGAGGGTGACAAACCTGTTCCCTGGGGGAAAACACACATACACCTTAATTAATCCTGTGTACAATCTCAGAAAGAGACTCCCTGAAGGACAGCTCGACATGCAAGGACCTTGGCCGAGGACCTCTGCTGTGGAAGTTACCCTGAATGTAGACATGGGATGCTGAAGACCACCTGATCCCTGGCAAGTGTGGAAGTGGCTAAAGAGTACTGGGATAGGGGTTGGAAATACAACCTTTCTGAGGTCCTGCTGTGAGCCTGGCATCTTGCTAGGTATTTTCTCACTAAATTATAACAATCACTTGGAAGATGAGGCTCAGAGAGTTCAGTGACCTGACCAAGTTCACACAGCCAGGAGATGGCAGAGCCAGGATTGGAGCTAGACTAACAGCAATTCCTGGACTCTTCAGACCTCTGAGGTCAAGGCGGAAGATGCTCTGGGTGGTCTAAGGACAGCAAGTGCTAGAGGGAAACCACAAAGCTCTCGTCAGTGGAACAGAGCTTCACTCAAGTTTTAGCTGCCTATGCCTCGCCCATGTTGAAACCAGAGCGATGAGCTCTATGAATATGGCCCTTTCACAACCACCCACCCATCCATCCACCACACACTCAACCACCCATCCAACCACCCACCCATCTTCCCACTCAACCCCTCAACCACCCACTCACCCAAGCATCCAACCACTAAACTAGCCAAGCAACCAGCCAACCAAACAAACAAGCTGACCAAATCAGTCTGCTTCAGATGCCTCCTCTGGATGCCTACATCCTCCTGTTACTCTGTTGAGCACGTATTAGCTGCTATCTTTTTTATTTGCATGTCTGATCTACCAGAATATGAGCATCCTATAGACAAACACTATATCAAATGCATTTCAGAGCTCTTTACTATGGCACATAGTAGGCCCTCAGCAAATCTTTATACCATCATGCCAAGAGGCCTCTCTGCATCCAGCTTCTTCATCCCCTGACCATCCCCAACCTGCCATCGTGGTGTTGAACCCAACACCCAAAACAGGCAGCTAATGCGGCCTCATTTCTCCAGTCAGTCCATTGAATATTCAGTGTCTTCCCTCTGCTACAGGCGCCCTCCCTTCTATGCACAAAGCCCTTAATAGTGATAAATAAAAAGTGTACTTTTGAATAGCCAGCTGCTTTCCCTCCTCCACCAATCAAGTTATTTCTCAGAGAGAAAAGCTGGTGAGTGTCTTCGAGGCATTATTTGATTAAGTTGACAATATTATGTGAGCGATGGTTGAGTACCCACTGCGATGTACTTTGGACCAAATTGATTTGTGTAACGAACACTAGCTCTGTCTCTTCTTGCAGCCTGAATAGCGGTCTTGATTTAGCCAGTAATGCCGGGCGCCAAGTGAATTTACAGGGTCCATAGTCTCTCTCTCTCAATCTGGAGCGAAAGGCGGGAAGGGAGCAGGGACTGGCATAATTCAATACATTGTACTATAAGCTCAGAAAATAATATCACAGAGCTCTGCAATATACCTATTTGATTTGATTTGTAAACCTGATAAAAAAGCAATCGAGAAAAGTTCAGGGGGAAAATATATATGTTCTAAGCAAAAATGTAACTATATTGAATGTGTACAAAGAAGCAGGGAGCGGGTGGGGAGAAAACCATGCATACTAAATCAACTTCATACTCTGTGTTAGACAATATTGCATATTCTCCATTTAAAATGGAGCCAAGATTGCACAAAGTTATTTTCCATTAAACATAATAATAATGGCAAGCCCTGGAAATGTGAATTAAAACCCAAGTCTCGGGTTTTCACACAGTCCCACTTCAAAACGGGGCTCGTGAAGATACACTCAGCTTCCTGCTTTTTCATTTCAGCTCTGTAGGCAAACAAATAAGTTAATCACACAGCTTGGATGTAGTTAATGCCTCCTTCTAGCTCAGCGGGGCTGATTCCACAGTGAGGTGACACAGATTTGGGAAATGTATCACATCTCTCTCGGCTCCAATAAATTCAATGCTCTGCTGAAATGATGAAATTCCTTGGAAAGGAGCATGGCTGGGGGGCAGAGAAGGGTTGACTCCAAATTCGCTGGCTATATTTTTGTCTTTGAAAATGCAGGCTGAGCACACAAGGGATCACATGTTTCATGTTTAACACATCCATTAAGGAGATGGGCTGCCACCATGTCTGTATTGGTCCACTCAGGGCTGCTGCAGCAGAATACCATCCACTGGGAAGCTCAACCCACAGACATTTATTTCTTATAGTTCTGAAGGCGGGGAAGTTCAAGATCAAGGCTAAGTCAGTTCCTGGTAAAAGCTCTCTTCCTGATCTGCTACCAGCTCCTGCCTCCTTACATCACGTAGGAGGGAGAGAGTGCTCTCTCTCTCTCATTGATCATTAAAAATATATTTATTGAACACCAGTTCTGTGGAAATAGCAGGTAGGGCTGGGAGCTGGTGCCTGCTTATCAGAGACTAGACAATAAGACTTCTCTACTCCTCCACGTTCAAAGTTTTGATTTTTAGTTCAGGAATGAGGAGTTAAAACTTATCTACAATAAGTCCTCACCCTCCTTAAAACCACTGATAGGTCCTTGGAAACCTTGACCAAGCAAAATAAGGAGTTATGAAAGCAGGTCCTCAAACAATGCGATTCAGTGTCAGCCAGGATTTTTTTCCTCATCAATGTCATAACAAGGTGATAGTGAACAAAATGATGGGGTGCAAGGATTCTGTGTACTACTATTAACAATAATCATTAACAGATGCTGAAAACCAACTATGCATTTTAATTTCAGCTTGGTTACATTCTAGTTGTGTGACCTTCAGCAAGTTGCTTAACCACTCTGGGCCTCATTTCCTTCAACTGGAAACTGGAATAATATCAGCACCCACCCCAAATGAGTCAAGGCACATTGAGTGCCCTAGAGTGGCCCATAGTCATCAGGATCTTGGACAGTACCCGGTGCCCAGCAGCCCTCTAGTACATGTGGATAGACTGATCAACAGTGTGTGCCTTTTGCTGCACCACCAGATGACTTGGAGGGAAAGAATCTATTCTTTGTCTCCATTTTCAGATAAAGTACCAGAGGTTAAGAAGGGCTAAGTGCCCCTCTTAGATGCTCAGTGGGCCCATGGCAGACAGGGCAGGCAGAATGGCTGGGAGTTGAGGCCTCTACCATCCTGAGTCAAAGCCCAGGATGACCTCTAAAGAGGAGACAATGTCCTTCTGGCCACTCTGGCAGCTCCACTGTATGTATTTCAAAATCAAGGAGACCCAAACACCCTTCCTGTTGCAGCCCATGTCCTGCTGGGCCTGCTTCAGGGGGCATTTCCTGCCTCTCAGTGCTATCATTTGAGCACTTTGCTGTATAGGGAGTAGAAACTGGGCACCCAAAATATGCCCTTTTTGGCAAAAGTCTGATGCTGTGGGAGGGTCCTGAAGGCGGGTGGAGGTTGCCTTTGAAAAGGATATTTGCATGTAAGCTCCCGTAGGGCGTGCACCAGGAAGACCTCACCTTCTGTCTCTTCTTGAGGAAGAGGCAGAACTAGTCTGCACACCTTTGGCCACTGTGCCTTCTCCCCACCTCCTTAACTGACCTCCCTTTGCCCCCCAAAGTCCTGTCTTAGCTCAGCTCTTTGTGATGGTAACTGAAGCCACGAGGGCACGTTCTTTCCTCACTCTGGGCTTCTCCCATCGAGATAGGAGGCGGACAAGCTGTTATTAAACTTCTCTACGGCTTTTTCACTTATCAATATGTCTGATGCTTGTTTATGGTCCAGCCTAGAAGAACCCAGAGGGGGTGAGGCGTGATTTGCTTTGCGCAGCAGTGTCCGTATGAGGAGGGTCATTGCTAGACTCTTGTAGCCTGTCATGGCCCTTCTAGGTTGGGACCCGGGAGAAGGGGCCTCCCATTAAATGAGATGTTTCCTGGTGATAAGAAGCAAGTTCTTGTCTCTGTTTTTCCCAGTTGCCGTACCCCTGGCAGGTGTGAGGAGCCTCAGCACGCTGGGCTCACTCGGGGCAGAGCTCAGCCATTTCTGCTATCCAAGGGCCAAGGGCCGTCTCAGTTGCTCCAGCTCTCCTTTTAAAGGAGGCACCCTCCTTCCATACTGGGCTTCCTGGACAACCTCAGAACTCCCGCCCTGCCCTCCAAATGGAACCTCCTTGCTGAGTGGGATGCCCCCGGGGCTGGCATCCAGGCAGCGCCTCAGTGGCAGCGCCTAGCCTTCCTGCTGAGTGTCACTGTGCCGGCCGGTCCCCTCCTTCAACCACCCCAGGTGAGAAGCAGCACAAGCCTCCGTGTCAAGTTCCCCCCAAACTCACAGCTGCCTCATCTCAGGCCTTGAAGACTCTGTTAGCTGAGTCTTCTAGTTCTCCAGCTCAGCGAGCATCCCGCCCCATGCACGGAATGCCCTCTGGCCAGTACCTGCTCTCCCTCTCCAGGGCTGACACCTGCAGCTTTCTCCTCACTCCCTCCTAGCTTTCTGCTTTTCTTTAATTTCCTTAAACACTCAGAAATCAAGGCCAACTTAAACATCAATTTGAAATGAAAATAGGTTGATAGTTTGCAGTGAATCCGCAAATCCACTCAGCTCAAAGATGTCCCCCCAACATATTATGCAAAATTTAATTTAACCAAATGGCAAATCTATACATTATGCTAATTTTCCAGGCCTAAGGAATCTGCTGAAAGCATAATTTGGTTGCAGAAAATTGGTGATGTATTTAAGATGGGACTGATCTCAGCTAAAAAAAAAATCCCTGGGCTTTCCCTGCTAATGTCTTCTTTCTCTGCATAAATGCTCCCAACAAAGAGACAAGCAATGCAAGAGTTTTGTCCTGGGACGACTGGTGTCCTGCTGGTCCTGTGGGTCCTTATTTAAAGTCTTTAGGTCAATGTCATTTCCTTATAATATCAGTGAGGGAAAAAACAAGCCCTGCTGATGATGAACAAGACCTGCTTTCATTGTATATCATTTTGCTTAAAGCCACAGTTCCCAAGAACCTATCGGTTAAACGAGAACTTACTACACGCCCCGGCACACGTGGGGACACCATTCTTCGCGAGCAGCCTGCTCACATACTTGGGCCTGTCACATCGAGGACATGGCTTCTGTGAGCGAGCAAGATTCAGGGGACTTCTGAATCCAGACCCCACCCACCAGCAGGCCTATTTCCCCTGCACCCGTGGATGGGGGTGGGTGTAAATATATGCTATGCAAAGGAAATACAAAAAATACACTTTGAAAATAGAAATGTCTGCATCTTCTTTCCAGTTTGCTCCACACCCAGATGGACGCAAGTTTGTTTTTGTTTTTCTTTTCTCAAAGGGCCATAGAGTAAATATCTGACTTTGCTGCTTCTATGAAAACAATGTTCCAGCCAAACAACGAGTGTGGCTGTGTTTCAATAAAGCTTTATGTACAAAAATGGGATCAGAGTTGGTCATTTCTGTTTCAGAGAGGAATCAACACTCTGGTTCTAGGCTGGTCTATGTGGCTACTGTTTAATGAAATCCCACTTTATGAAGAATATTTGCCAGATGCGAGGACTGGAGGAGGAATATGAGTGGTCCCAGGCCTCTGGGGTCTCCCTGCACTGTCAGGGGGAGAGGCTAAAGCACAATCACAAGACAGTGGGTGAGTTTTCTGATTGAAGGACCTTTGGATACACAATTCTTCAGGAGGGGATGATGAAGAACTTCTCGGGGAAAGTCTCCATCTAGAAACTTGGCAGTACCTTCGCAGAGTTCACAAGCAGACCTTTGGCGACCTGAAAGTTAAATCTTCAAATGAAGACACAGCAATTTCTCCTGGGGTCATCTGCCATCTAAATATATCATCCACGGCTATAGAGAAAAAACGTGAGACTTGACAAAGATCTGAGAGGTAGTTGGGCTGCTGTGTGATGTCAGGCAGGTGACTTGCCTTCTCTGAGTCTTCATTTCTTCCTTTGTGTTCAAGGACTGACAACATCAGCTGCCTCTTGGAGACACAAACACTATGATTATTCAAGGTGGTGTGCACCTGTAGTCAATGATTTCCATTTCCCTGGGTTATTCCACTTACAGAGCAAGGTTTGATCACACAGCAGACAAAAATATAGAAACCAATGTGGCACTAGAAGGCGGCGGAGGTCTGTCGGTTCAGGAGACTTGGTGTCAAGCCCATCTTGGGTCAGTCTCTCACTGTCTCGTGTTTCTAGGATGATATTCACTGTACCCGAGCAGAGAAAGAAATGCACTGAATTTGGGGGCCTAGAGGTGCTTCTATCTAACCATCCCAGGCTCTGAGACTCTGAGAGGGTGGTTGAAGTAGGTGGGCCAAGGAGCCAGACCCTTCGACAAATTTGGAAGCTGCCACCTGGCAGATAGACAGGTTTGTAGTGACAGGTGTGTAGGGGCGTGGTCTGCCTCCAGATACAGCCTTCTGACCACCTCCCTGAGTTACCTGGGGAGTCATCCCCAAACGTTCATGACCCTGAGACCAAGGTGAGTCATTTCAAATAATCATCTGTGACTGATGTGCTCTGACATCTCAGCAGCCACTGTTTATTGCCTGGCCAGGAGCTCCCGGGAGCTCATGTGTCTGGACTGAGAGAGCAAAGGGGATTATTTGACCTTGGATATACTTCTCCCTTCTGCACCTCCCCTACCAAAGCTTTAAAAAGGGGGGTTGTGAGTATGTTCCTTCATTCAAGCAACATTAACTGACTATCTTCAATGTGACTGGGCAGGAAGCAAGAGATGGGGGGTGAGGGGGATGTTAACATTGTAACGAGTGCAAAGTGCTTGTCCTGGCTTCCAGCACTTGGTGACCCCTCGGTAAACATCAGTCACAGAAAGTCATTTTTAACCACCATCCACCTTCTAAGGACAAATCCACTGCTTAGAGGGCAAAGCCCAAGCCTTGGATTGAACCGCCGAGGACCAGGGTTTGCACAACTAGTGGACTGCCCTTGGCCTGGGGGCAGGGGAAGACTTTCTCCTGAACTAAAAACTCTGTCTGGAAAAGAGATGTTTATGTTTTTCAGGAGGATGGGGTGGGAATAGAGGTAGGCGATGCTTCTGGGGGTTTCTCTATGGAAGTCAAGAAAGGCTTCCTTACGGATCTCAGAAGTGCCCAGCGTTTTCTATGAGGTTATATATTTGGAGAGTGGGCGACAGACAGGGTATGAAGTATACATCCTAAAACCCTCACAAAGCTGAATTCCAGGGCAGATGGAACATTCTGATGGGAGGCTCACCGGCGACTGATTATTTGATGCTTTCGATCCTTTGTATTGAATTTGAGATTACAAGCCTACTTTTCCATTCAGCCCTGCCCTGCAGCTTTCCAGACATTTTGTTATCTTTGCCCAAACCTTTCAGGAAGGACCTCGAACCATCCGCTGATGCAGGCTGCTCTGGAAATAGGATTACTGACTTATTCTTTAATGCATAACAGCTACACCTCATTGAAGGGCAAGGGAAAAATAAAACTTTGGAATATGCTTATTCATTTTTTTTTTAATACCTCTTATAAGACAAGTAACAGCACAGTCCATGCACCGTAACTATCCAGGAGCATTTGCTAAAAATACAAGTCCTACTTCCATTTTTTATTTTTTTTAAGATTTATTCATTCATGCAATCAAGAACTGGGGTGTAGGCCAGAGGTGTGGGGGGTGAAAGGATTCACCAGAGACAGAGTGGGGAACAGAACAGGCAGATTGACTGAAACACACTGCTGAGGGGAGCAGCGGGCAAGCCAGGAGAGGTCTGCTGCACCATGTGGACAGCCCCACAGGCTGTGTCTCAACACTTTGCGCCACCAGGGAGGCCTAGTACTTCCATTTTTTAGATGTTTGTCATATTATATGTTATTTTCATGTGTTTACTTCAAATGTATGCAACAATTCCAACAAAATGTTTATGGTATATTGGCTCGATAATTTGCATGTGCACCAGGATGATCTGGAGAACCTTCTAGAAATGCAGATTCCAGAGTCCCAACCTTTTCTGTGTTGATTTTGTCCACCTGAGTAGATCCAGTCAAGTGACAGCCACCTGCTCATGACAGCCACCTGCTCACATGCCAGGAGCATACGCCCTCTGGTTAAACACCATCTTTAATCAAAATTAAATTACAGGAACCTCCCTGGTGGTGCAAGGGGTTAAGTCTCAGAAGTATGAAGCTATCTGCAGCCACTGCAGTATGAGTTTGATACCCAGGTAGGGAGCTGACCCATATGGTGTAGCAGACCTTTCCTGGCTTGCCTGCTGCTCCCCTCAGCAGTATATTTCAGTCAATCTGTTCCCCACTCTGTCTCTGGTGAATCCTCTCACCCCCTGCACCTCTGGCCTGCACCCCAGTTCTTGTATGTAACAAACAAATAAATAAACAAAAACCAAATATCCTTCAAGCACTAGGCATGTGCTGGGCACAATTCTCTGTGCTGGATGTGCATAGCGAAGAAAGTAGATAAACCCCCTTCTTAAGGAACTTCTCAGCCAGAAGGGGAGGAAAATGATAAACATGGGCAGATGAGTAAAAACACTGGAGAGTATGTCAGAAAAGTCAGCTCCAGGGGACAAAGCACTGGCCGTGACGAGACTGAGGCTACCAGGGCGGGTCTGAAACGTGCTCTCAAGAGTTTTGGGGAAGATGACATTTGAGTTGAATTCAACAAAGAGGATTAAGCCATGGGGATTGATTGCTCAGGCAAAAATGGTCTGGACACCGGCATGGCATGGCTGGTACAAAGGCCTTGGGGTGAGTACCTAGGAGTCAAAGGGTAGAGACCAAGAGAAGATGTCAGAGATGTAATGAGGGGTAGAGAGGGGTCAAGGGAGGCCTAGTAGGCTGTGGTAGGAACTCTGCTGTGTTTAAGTCATTTTTAATTTCGTAACAATTCTAGATTTTTAGATTTACCCAAGTGTTGCACAGATAGCTCTCACACACCCTTCACACATTTTCCCCTAAAGTCAACAACTTGCCTAATCCGGTGCTTTTTTTTTCAAGCTTAGAAGTTAACATGGGCACATTGTTATCAACTCAGCTACAGACTTTATTCACATTTCCCCTGTTTTCTCACTTCTGTCCTTTTGCTGTTGCAGGATTCCACCAGGATAACAAGTTGCATTTATGGGATTTGGGCTTTTACTTGGAGAGAAATGAAGAAGCTGCTGGAGGGCTTTTAACAAAGGAGGGAGATGAAATGACTTACATTTTAGCAGGATTTCTGGATGCTTTCTTTCTCTGCTTAAATCTGAGTTCAGAACAAGAGACTAGAGGATTACTTGAATGGTAATTTAATGGGCTCTTACTTAAAACCTCCTTTGCGCTACCCACAAGAACAGCCAATGTCCTTTATCAGTTATACCAAAAGAAATGGCCCAGAACAATTATCGGGCATTTTATAAATATGAAGTGCTAAGTAAATGCTAACTAATCAACTTAATATTCATTTCCTTAGGTTGTTTGACTTGATTTTTATTGCTGCAAATGCTAATTGTCCCAACATTGTGGATTTATGTTACTCCTTTTTCTCTAATAACCAAGTATTTGCAACTTGTATTTTCTTAATTGTCTGAAGTAATAAGCTCGCTTGGTTAGAACATGGTGATAATGCGGCCAATATTACAGGTCGGGCGTCCTGTATTTGGTTTATTGCATTAGGAAATCAGAACACTTAGTGCTCATAAAACTTGGGGCTGGTTAGGTTAGTGGTGCTGGGTGCTTGAAGGGGGTGGAGGCAAAGATGCGTGAAGTCCTCATCTGGACTCCCTGGCATCTGAGGTCAGCGGCTCACCTTCGAGCTGCTGCATTGTGAACTTTCCACCTTTCTGATGAGGAAACTGAGCTCCCAAGAGACCAACTCTGCATTATTCCAGCTCCATGGTAGAATAGCTAATGATAAAACCTGAGCTCAAGAGTCTGATTTTCTTAGTGGAGTCCTTTTCTCTACCACATGCTGTGCAACCCTGAGTGTGTTAGCTAACCTCTCTGGGCTCAGGGTGCTAATCAATCAAATGGACTTTATCGCAGAGCATATAAAATACAGAATTGCTTTGAAAATAAAATAATGCATGGAAAGCATTTAGTGTTGTGCCTGGAAGAGAACAGTTGGTGATTGGCTATTCTGGGGATGCTCAGATTCTGGTGAGTTCCTTTCACTGGTGCCTTTGATTTTCCTGGCCTGTCCCTGGAGTGCACTGTGTAAAGATGAATCGATTCATTTAGTCCAACTTACCATGGATGATGTGATGTCCCAAGGCCTATTCATGGTATAATCCATGAGTGGACCCACTATCCCAATGAAACCGTGAGCTCTGACAGAACAGGAGGTGAATCTCCTTTTCTTTAGCCTCAAGGCCCAGCGTGGAGCCAGGCACACACTATGGACTGTGAATGGAGCAAACTGGGGTCTTGTTCCAAAAGTCGAGAGCACAGACGACAGCAGACGCTGGTGTCGCCATCCACTGGGATTGGGTCTCTTGGTCTCCAGAACCAGATTCCTTGGTTCATGGATTTGAGATTGGGTTGGGATTGCCCAGACATGTGGACTGAGTCAGTCAGCTCCATCCTGCAGCAAGAATTCCTGCAGCAGGGGTTGATGACACAGCTCCATCTGGGCGACACCCACCCATCCCTGAGAGGTAAGCTCCCATCCTCAGCCTAAAGCACCGGCCCCCGAGACTTCCACTGACTGGTGACTTCAGCCATGTGCCTCTCCTCTGCAGCACTCAGCAATGCTCACTTCTGTATGTCTGATGTTCATTTACAGTCATTACCCAAGATCCTGAGCTATTATTTAAAAATTACAGATATGGGAAAATTCAAACAAAAGAAAGAAAGGAAGAAAAGAAAGGAAGAGCAGCTCATTCCTCCTAGAATATCTTCCTGCTTCCTAAGAGAACAGAAGGTAGGCCAGAGAATGTCCGGGAGTGGTAAATAGGCCATGCAAAAACAAAATAAAAAAAAAATAATACGGGCCTTGGAAATGCTTGAGACATAAATCTTACAGGGTCATGAACTATGGATTTCTTCTCTCTGCTTCTGCAGTGAATTTTAAGAACAGTGTTGAGGTTCAGTTTGGATTTTACCATAAAAAGCATCATTATCAATTAACATTGACCCAGCAGCCACTCAGGGCGCTGACCCCTTGGTCATTTCACCGGCTCAGCCCTGCATTGTCTCTGAGAACACCCTGGTGTTCAAGAAAATGCTCCTGGAAAATACCATCCAAGGTAATTTCACCTTCTGATGCTGAAGTCCTACCCCTCGAGAGGCCAAGGGAATGTTCCTGCTTTTGTTTGTAACTCTCCTCTAGCTGTGCAAGAATGTCACAGACAACACAAAAGAGAACTACTGACCGAAGCTCCAGTGGTTGGCAGTGAAGCATTCCTGGGAATAAGTAGTGAAATTCCGCTATGGAAAATGTAAAGACACAGACTCAGAAGACAGTCTGAAAACAAGATACAAGGATCGAGATCTGATCATGACGTACAGACATTGTCTGCTGTGCTCACTGAGATGTAGCAAAGGTGGGAGTGATGACACAGCTGACATACAACATTGAAGGTCTCATTAAGGAAGGCAGATAGGAAAGAATAAGATAAATGTGCTCTGAGCCTCAGAGAGGATGGAGGCGAGGAGGTGGACACAGGACCTTTGCACACGCCGTTTTCGCTGCTGAAATATTCCCCCTTCAGTTTGCCCTGGGAACACTGGGCTCTTCATCCTCATGTCTCAACAGACACGACACTCTCTTACAAAGCTTTCCTAACCACACTGTCTCAAAGTCTCTCGGTAAGCAAATGCTCAAAAATAAGTAAATAAAATGAAAACAAGCCCTAGCAGAATTCAATCTACCGACCCAAATGCAGCTGGACAGAGATCACAGATTCGGGAAGAAACGCACACAACAGGCTCTCACCAGTCTGTTCCACCTCCTCTAACCTCATTGAGATGACACCATTATTTTGTTGCTTTCTGCTCTCCCCCCTGTTTACTTATTGTCCATCTTAGTTACTACTGCGCCCCAAGAATCTAGGAGCTGGTACCCAGCAAATACACCCTAAATGTCCCTTATGTCACTCCTTCTTGTCCCATGGCTTGGAAATGCTCCCATGCAGTAAGCTGGGGTCACTCTAGGGCTCATCTTGTTTCTTTTCCTTCTCCTGGTGCTGCTTCTAGAGCAGCATCTGAAACCACTGGTTCCTCCATGTCGACCATTTTCCCCATTGTTTAAAGTGTGATGCAAACCTCATCCCTGTTACTCCATCGTCACTAAAGCTAAAGCCCCATAAGTATTTCTTGTTTGGATGAATGAGATCATCTGGGTTTGGGTGAACGAGGTTCTGAGAACTGCATTTACTGAGAATATTAACAGAAAACTCAACCCTCTTTTCCCTCCAGTGAGGGCAACGTTCTAGACATTTCTAGAAATTTCAGAGGCTTCCTCTATCTGTTTGGTTGGGATTAAAAATTGGAATCCCTTTCTGAGCTCTGTTTGTTAATATGAGATGCATCATTTAATTAGGACTAATATAAGATGCCCAGTAGAGTGATAATTTAATAATTCGGCCGTTTTATTTATATAGTGCCTCCGGCTCCTCATTAAAAATGGAAGAGACAGTCCATGGACGATGCAGCTTTGCTGCAACATTCCAAGTGCTCCCAGATCATAAAGTCCACCCTCTGGGCATCATCAGAGGCATCTCCCTCGCCTGGGAGCAGATATTTGTGTCACCAAATTAACCTTCATGAGCAGGAGTCCCTAGACCACTCGGCCACCCTGGCACTTAAGTGTATTTCCAGTGTGGTCAAAAATAAATGAGTAAGACTGGAGGCACCCAACCAGGAGAAGGTGCCCGTTCTGCTTCCAGACCCTCTGGTAGCTCCTCCTATCCGTTGGAATTGAATCTATGTTCCCGGCGGGGCAAGGAGGCCCTACCATTCACAACTTCATCGCAAGCACTAGTTTGCTTACTGACAAGTAGCAAAGCCTCACTCAATGACTCGAGGCCCTCCCTGCAGTCTCCAACACCATCGATGCCTCCCCTGCAGAGGCCCTGCACGGTGGAGGGTCTTCTCCCTGGAATCTCTTCTTTCCCTAGTTTGCCAAATTGGATCCCTCATCTCCAAAGGCATCCGTGTAAGCTCCTCTTCTCTGGAGACTCCACCATGTGCCCCTGCAGTAGCCTGGCATTATCTCCTGTTACCAGCGGTGCTCTGGGGAGGTGTCTGGCCTCCTGGAATGTGAGCTTTGGACAGCAGCATTGTTCTCAGTCATGTTCCACGTACTTCTAGAGAACCCTGATGGGTACATTCTTTTTTAAAAACATTTATTTATTTATGCATACTAGAACTGGCGGATGGGCCAGAGTCATAGGGGGTGAGAGGATTCACCAGAGACAGAGCGGGGAACAGAACAGGCAGACTGACAAAATACACTGCTGAGGGGAGCAGTGGGCGAGACAGGAGAGGTCTGCTGCGCCATGTGGGTCACCTCCTCGGCTAGGGATCGAGCTCGTGCTGCAGTAGATGCGGACTGCTTCATAGTGCTGACCCTTAACCCCTTGCGCCACCAGGGAGGCCATCAGGTGGGTACAGTCTTAACAGTAAATTCTTCATTAATAACCAAAGCATAATTAGTGGAGCCCCCAGTTAGTAATTGTGGCATGAAAGTGCCACCATGCCTGAAATTTCCTCTCTGCCTTCTGCCAGTCTGCACATAGGCAGAAGGTAGAACCTGACAACATGGAGGGGAGAGGAACCCATTGAGGGAGACAGTCTCCCCTCCTGTGATGGGTCAGGCAGGGGATGGGGGTGAACAGAGCAGAGATTTGAGCAGGAGAGAAGAAACCAGCTACTGATCTGTGTTCACCCACTGCCTCCTGCCCACTGCTCCTGCAAAGACATTTCCTCTGCTTGGGTCTATACCGCCAACGGGCAGAAGCTCCTCAGAGGCATGGAGAGAGAGAACTCCTTGATTTGTTTCAGAATATTTTACATGGTGAATAGTCACTGAAAATGAATGGAATAAATTGCTCAGAACGCAAACATTCAGCCTATTTCCACTGCACAGAGTGTGTTCTGCAAAGACCCCAAACAGTAAAGGCATCATCTCACACAAGCAAACGCTAAGACAGGCTGAGTTAAGCCCGTCAATCATGCTTAACCCCCTCTCTACCCCAGAGGACCCCAACTCCCGACCCCGCCAGCCCATATCTCTGTGTTTTGCCTTCCACCAGGCCAGACCACTCTTCAGCTGCAAGAGGCCCAAGGCCTGTGCGTTCATTAATCACACATGGCTTCCGCTCATCCTGGCCAAAACAAGAACAGCAGCAAAGGACCGTGAAACCTCTTTCCACCTGCAGAAAGAATGGAACATGCAAGGTATCTGAATCGCAAACTCCAGAACATGAACTAAATCATTTAAAAGTCTAATTTCTGGCAGCACACGCTTGCGAAGGTACAGCTATTTGTCATGCCCGCCTCGATTCTGATCCGAACACTGCAGCCATGTGGGAAGCTCACTGTTTTTCTATGAAAAAGACGATGTGCTTTGTTTTTTCCTCAATAAATTACATTGGTCTTTTAAGTATCTCTAGCTTGCAAAAGGGATTAAATGCATGGTCAGATCCACTAATCATTTCTTCTCTTCTCTCTTCTCCTCGCCTCATTTTTGGCACCTAATGGAAGGCAGGGTGCTCACTTAATAAATTATGTCTGCAGAGACAGTGGGGCCAACTGACACAATTATGCACTTGTTGAGTTAGTGGCCACTTATAAACAGACTTTGTAAGTCACTGCACTTCATCCTGAAAGGTGCTAATGCATCATTATGATCTAGCAGGTTGCCTGCTGAATTTTACAGCCATGCACACTACATTAACCTTTGGTACCGCCGATATTTATGACCTTATAAGAAAGTATTTATCAAGCTGAAAGCTAGTATGCAGCACGCCTGTTTTAGCCACCAGTGCTGTTTAGAAACCGTTATCACTCCTCCCTGGGTATTTTAAATCACTTTGAGATAATGCTGGGCACTGGGGTTCGGGAGAGCTCGAGAAATGGGGTGCCCCTGTTCCAACTTAGTTGGAGTTTAAATAGGTATCCTCTTTCTGCAGGGTGATTTTTTTTTTTTTTTTTAGTTTTATTTGACTATCAAAAGCCTGAAAAAAATGTGCATTTTTATTTTTTGACCCAGCAGTTCTACTTCTGGGAATTTATTCTACAGAAACAATCAGGAAAGTGTGCACGGATTTGGGCGAAAGGAAATTCATCATGGTGATATTTGCCACCGTGAAAAATGGGAAACAACCTAAGTGCCCAACTCCAAGGGATTTGCTAAATAAACCATGTCCACTTGGAGCCACGCTGGGCAATAAAACACCCAGGGGCTTTCAGGAAAGCCAGGAACGTTAAAATGCATTAAATGACTGGGAAGGTGCATCCGGTATTTTAATGTGAAAGCATCACAATGGATGAGCACAGGTTTCATCTTTGCATTTTTATCTATTTTCAACTTGTTTGGTAACACGCCGCGAAGCTCTCACGGGATAAACAGCCAGGTGGTCCAAGAGAGCAGGACCGGTTGCGTCTACTATTATTATTATTAATCATCATCATTATTATTTGCTTATTTGGGGTTTTCTATCTTTTCCATAATGAATAGGAGTTATTTGCATACTTTAAAAAAAGTCATCAGGGACCTGGTCTTGCCGTCTCTCAATCTGCAATGCATAACCGGGGTCAGTCATGAACTTATTATTTTTTTAATGAGCTCAGCATCACAGGATAATGACAATAATTGTTTCTATTTTTATCACACTTTCGATTTCTCAAGCATAGTCACATCTGATTTCTCCTGAGTCTCAACGCAGACCTGTCGCGAGGCAGGATGGATATTTCGGGTCCTGCTCCCAGATGCTCAGTCTTCTCCAGGAAGGGCACCTGGCCGGCTGGTGCCACGCGGCCTCGTGAGACCTTTGCCAAGTTCCCAGCCCCTGGACCCATTACCTTCCCCGTGCTGTCTGCCTCTGTGAGGCAAGAAGGCCAGGGGAACGCAGCAGCCGCAGCCAAATCAGTCACCTCAGGGCCAACGTGTCCACCAGGGATACTGTCTTCATTCTGAATAACTGGGTCAGAGGGGCCTCAGGCTCAGCACACAGGCAGTCGTGGCCTCCAGAGTCTCGGGATGGAGGCCCGTCCAGAGGCATCAGAAGGCTGCCGGGAGCAGAGGGCAGGGGCCGGGTTTGATGTCTCCCAGAATTATCGACTAACGTGTGTCTGTTGGACCCGGAGCGATCAAAGCCGACCGCAGATGGCAGGTGGAGCTCTGGCTCGGAGCACGGGGGTTCGGGGGCTGCAGACAACACAGCTACCCCCAGCTTCCTGCATCCCCTCTGGCTCACTGGTGGGGGTTCCTTTCTCAAAGGGAAACCACTGTTCAGGAGAGGGAGGGCAGGGTGCTGCCCTGTCAATCTCTGCAGAAACTACCGTTTCTCTGACTGTGACTTCCCTCCACAGAACTACTCAAGTTCCTGGGGCCTCGGCTAGGCAGAGGGGCCCAGGAAAAATATAATTCCTGGGCTCCCTGGTGGCGCAAGGGGTTAAGCACCACACTATGAAGCAGTCCACAACCTCTGCAGCACGAGTTCAGTCCCCAGCTGGCCAGGGAGCTACCCACATGGTGCAGCAGACCTCTCCTGTCTCTCCCGCTGCTCCCCTCAGCAGCGTATTTCAGTGGGCCAGCATCAGTCAACTCAAATCACTGCAAGCTGTCATAAATGCAGGAAAGCACACACACTCAAGAAACAAATATCTCCTATCTGTGAGTTTCTCGGGGCCACCACAGCAAATCACCACAAACTGAGTGGCTGAGATAACAGGAAGGTAGTCAGTCTCTCACAGTTGTGGGGGCCAGAGGCCAGAAATCAAGGTGTTGGCTGAGCTGGACTCCCCCAAAGACTTCAGAGGCAAATTCTCCCTGGAACACCCCTGGTTTCTGCTACCGGCAGGCGTCCCTTGGCTGGTGGCTGCCTCACTCCCACTTCTGCTTCTAGGGACCCATGGGCATCTTCTCTCTCATAAGGACACTGGCCTTTGGACTGAGGTCTACTCAAAAACAGTGTGATCTCACTTAACTAGGTCTGCAAAGACTCTGTTTGCAAGTAAGGTCACGTTGCACATTGGGCAGGATGCTTTTCAACCCAGGACACGGAATCAAGTGCATTTGACAAATGGGCAGCCCAGCCAGTAAGTGTTTGGACACGTGCCGGTCCTGTTCCAACACTTGCTTCCCTGAGTCATTGTTCCCCGCAGCAATCACACTCAACCAATGTTGACCCCAAAGGACAGAGGCGACAGAACCAAGCGACTCAGAGCTTGGTCAGAGGAGTCCCCGTGGTTCAGTTCAAGCTTTCCTGGTCTCCTTTTCCTCCTGCATAGACCAAGGGGGCTGCTTCTGCCTCATGGAATCATTGAGAAAATAAATGCAAAGAATGAAAATTATAACACAAAGACACCAAGATACTCCTTAAATTTTGGCTGTTAAGAAATCCTCCAGAAAATGCATGTCAAAACCACAATGAGATACCTTCTTACACCTGTAAGAAGGGCACGTATTTAAAAGACTCCCCAACAGCAAGTGCTGGAGAAGGTGTGGACAAAGGGACCCTGTTGCACTGTTGGTGGGGGTGCTCCCTGGTGTGCCTTATTGGGGAGCGATCTGAGTTTACCTTAAAAAAACAAAGTTGAGGGGCTTCCCTGGTGGTGCAGGCGTTAAAGACAGCACTATCAAGCTATTCGCAGCCACTACAGCATGAGTTTGATCCCAGGCCAACTGGGAAGCTGACCCACATGGCGCAGCAGACCTCTCCTGTCTCCCTGCTGCTCCCCTCAGCAGTGCATATCAGTAGATCCACCTGTTTTGCTCCCCACTCTCTCTGGTGAGTCCTCTCCCCCACCACCTCTGACTTACACCCCAGTTTTGCATGCATAAATAAATAAAACTTAAAAAAAAAAAACAAAGTTGAAATACCTATGACCCAGCAATCCTACTCGGGGGCATCTATCCAAAGAATGTGAATCTACCAACTCAAAAAAAATATACGTTCTGCAATGTTTATTGCAGCATCTTTTAAATAGCTGCTGAGAGAGGACGGGGTCAAGAAGATGTGGTCTGTCCACACCGCACTATTTTGCAGCTGCAAGGAAAGACGAGATGTTGCCATGTAGAGCGACGTGGAAGGAGCTGCAGGGAATGAGGCCTCCTAAAGCGAGTCAGGAGAGTGATGAGGGAGATGGACATAGTGGGCCATTCAACAAAGCAAGACACTTATAAAAGCAAGTGGGATGCAAATGACTTTTAAAGAGAGGCGTCTGAGGTGAGAGGACGAAGGGAGGGACAGGGTTAAGGGGATACAGGGGCTGGTGGTTGGGAAAAGAAGACCCAGACCCCGCAGAACGAGTCTCAACGTCACCGTGCACAAGGCTGGGTTATGTGGTGCCACACAGACCTTTCACTCCTCCGAGATTCAGTTGTCTCACCCCAAAGGGGGAAGCTAGCTTTATCGGGGTCCTCGGGGGATTACATGGCAGTGTATTGCCTCAGATGGGTCCTTGGCAGTGCACATTGCGTGTGCCCAGATGAACAAGAGCGATCAATTTTAGGTCAGATGGAAGTCAGGAAAAGTGACGACGAGCGGGCAGCAGACAACCCTGGCAGTGCTGGATGGAGGTGGTGTGAGGGGGCGGCAGGGGCTCCAATGAAGCTGCAGGGCCAGTGAAGAACGTGGCTCTCAGCACTTTGCAGCCCGCAGAGGTGGGGTGCCCCCTGGTAGAACAGCCAACAAAGACCTTTTTGCCGGTTTTGCAGAATCGTTTATTTTTGAATCTCAGAGTTCTTCGTATTTGAACTTAGTAAGGATTCTGGGTGATTAGGTGAATAATTATCTTTCTGCTCAGGGTGTGCACAGGCATGGGGTGGGGCCTTGGGTTTCCAGTGTGCATGGGGGCCTCCAGATGGAAACACTCTGGGCCTGGTGAGACATCCCAGCTGACCCTCCAGGGGACTCATCCAGTCAAGCACTGGACAGGAACCGGCCCTGATGATGCACGGGCCTGGGTTTGGGGTGAGTTAGAGGGCCGCTTTGGGGCAGCCAAGAGGGAAGCCTTCACAGCAGCCTAACCCAGGTGCAGGGAGAGCCTCTCTGTACAGTATCTCACAGGTGCCTAACCACTGATCTCCTTGTTACTCTTTCATGAAAAGATACATCTGGGTTCGAACAACTGGTCTCTGCAGAGCAGGTTCCTGTCTGTGTCTTGTGTCACCCATGGAGATCACAGACAACAGAGGTGAAAGCAAACAGGGTTCCTGAACATCCCCCGTTCGCCTGGCGGGAACTTGGCAATTGCTGACAGTGCCATCTTCACAAATACCCTCTAAGTATTTTCATTATCTGACCTTATAGTTTATGATAAAAACTTGGCAAATAATACTTGCCAAGTCTGGGGTGTTGGGGTGTGGGGAATCTGCAGCCTTCTGGGGAGTCAGTCTCTTGGCCATGTCACCCCCACGGCACCATGGTGCCTCAAAATAATGACCCCAAGTCCATGGGTCCCTTGCGAAGGCAACGTGAGCTCTGGAGAAAACCAAAGGTACAGGACATGAGGTGCGCAGCTGGGGTGCCATACGAAAGGCAACTCTAGCTTGGCAGAAGGAGCCTTTGAAAGCAAGAGACAGAGGCTTGAAGAATCCCACCTCCAGGAGGTTCCTGCTCTCTGAGCGTTAGCTGAATAATAAATCCATGGAGCAGGAACCCTCAGTTACAATTTATGGAGCACCTTCCACACTTTGGGACTTAGTAAGATTGCAGGGCTTTCCCTGAGTCAGCAGTGAACAACTGGCAATACTGGGGTTCGAACCAGGTGTGTTTAATTCCAAAGGGTTACCTTGTCTACAGAGAAGGAATCAGCTGGGGTGGGGAAGGGGCGGCCATCTTATCTCTTCTTATCTACCTGAACTAGACTCACTGCTCTGAGGAGTCCCCCGCCGCCATCCAGGCCCCAGCCTCCACCTGCAGCTGTGCTGGGGAGGCAGAAGCAACAAGCCAAGGGCTGTCATAGCCACTGGCCACAGGCAACAGGCAACTCTGCCCATTCTTTTCTGCTGGGCAGTCTCTGTACCCTGGTTCCCTAGGATCTCACCTCAACTTTCCCACCAATGCTGGTGGCACCAACTCATACCTGATGGCTCTCTAGGCAATTCCAGTTCAATCATAGGTGGGAAAAACAGTCACTACCTTTTGCGGCACATCTACGAAGGTCAGTGTATTTACACACATTACCCCCTGTCTCGGTTCCTGCCGCTGAAAAGCAAGCAGGGACAGGGTTTCAACCACCTAGAAGCTACTCTTCACACCCCATCCTACTGCCCACCCTGAGAGGAGGCTCCTGCTTGGTGGGGGGTGGGGCTGCTCTGGTGATGCAGCGAGAGGGAACGTGACTCTGCACATGACCCTCCTTCTTGCGGGAACGCTGTTCCCAATGTCTTTGCAGGAACCTCTCCCATCCTTTAGAATACAGCTCCATTACTATGCCCTCCTTGGAGAAGCTCCCATGGTCCAGTGTCTGCTCATCACTGTTCTCTTTATCAGCCTAACGTGTGCTTATTCCCAAAGACATCAGAGGGGTTGAAGATGGTAGTCCATTCTTCTCCACCCCCCTGGCCAGATGGCAATCCTTGACTCTCAGCTGCTTCAGCCAGTTGACAGAGGCAGAAGTGCCCAGTGAAAATGTCAGGGTTGATCTGTGAGGGATGTGGCTTCCACTTTGAGCCTTGAGGTTCTCCCTTCTGGATGCAGCCTCCATGTGGCCAGTCTATAGATGCCATGGAAAACACCCCGTTAGCCAGAGACGGCCATGCTGGGAGGGAGCCCAAGCTAGTCAAGTAGAGAGAGCAAAGGGCCACACAGACAGCCCCAAGGTCCCCAGCACCAGTGAAGCAGCATAGTGAGTGAGCACCCACTGATCTGCTGGGCTGAGTCTCACCCAAGCTCCTGAAACACAAAATCATGACAAAATGAAATGCTGGTTTTTTAAGTCCCTATTTTGGGGGGCAGCTGGTTAGACAGCAATGCACAGCTGAAGCAAACATAATCTGTAATTATTTAGCTGTGTTGTTTGCTTGTTTTGATTTGTCTCTCCCACAGGAACATAATCACTCAGGGAACAGAAATCTTGTCTGTCTTTGCCTGTTTCCAGATCCCCCGTGCCTGTTACGCAGTGAGTACTCAACAAATAATTTTGAATGGATGATCTATCATTAAGCTAATAACAACAACAATAGGATAGCGGTAGCAGTAACAACAGAGTAGGAGTAGTTGTAGTATTAATCATAGTGGTAATCAAATATAATATAATCACTTATAATGAGAGTAGCAGTGACGGCTACCAGGTTGAGCAAATGGGCCAGTGTGGGAAACACATGGCTTCCAATTATTAACATCACCATGATCAAGGTTATTGCTTTTGGTATTATCATCACCCCAACCCCCCATCAATGCATTAGTGTAACATACAAGATAAGGACAGAGGCGGCACTGGCCATTGCTAATCTTCCCTCACAATAACCTGGACTGTAGTGCAGGTAGCACCCTCATCCCATCACTCAAGCAGCTAGTCCCTGATCCAAGGTGCTCAAAGACTGGAGAAGTTTCTAAATGGCGGGGGGTGTCTGAACCTTATTAGCTGATCTTAGTTTCAGAGGGACTGAGAGGTAGAAAGTTTTAAACAAGAATTGTATTAATGGGGGGAGAGCGAGGACAGTGGAGGAAAACCATCCAACCGAACAATTGATCTCACAGAGAAGAATCACCCTTCCTCAGTCACCCCTCATCCTCAGGCTCACTCTCCCCACTAGGAGGTGGGCTTCTGCCCCTGGCTCCCCTTTTCCCTGATCTCAAGGTCTAACCCAACGCCGATCACTCAGCTGGAGCCTCCATTGATTTCTCACTCTTCTTGGGCACAGACAATGTCTGACTCATCTGTTTCCCAGCAAGGGCCTGGCACACAGTAGGTGTTGATAAATGTTTTCTGAACTAAATGTAATTGGGATCAATGCCCAAAAGGCAGATTCTCTCATTTCCATTGTTTAAAAATACCACGGATTTCCCCTCATGCATTATGTATCGCAGAAATTAATTTATCCGGAACTGTTTTCCAATGCATAGTTTCCAAACGCTCTGGTCTGCAGCCAACTGGAAATCTGCACTGGGCTCTTTGTTAATCCCAAACACCACTCCTGAGATGGATGTGAGGACGAGGGTCTGCTCAGGTAGAGGTAGGTCAGAGGGAATGGACACTGATTCCTACTTCCTGTGAAAAGGACAGGAAGGGTGGGTCTCGAAGAACTAGGTACATATTTCAGTAGATCCCGCACCCCAAACCCAGTGGCTTCTCCATTCTTCCAGCCCCTCAGGAGGTTGCAGAAGTAGGATAGTGTTGGAGTTATCGGCACAGGTTGTGGATTCAGACATACCACTCACATACCCATGTCACCTTGGGAAAGTCACCAAGTCATGTCCGCTCCCCAAGCCTCAATGTCCTCCCCTGTATAGGTTTCATTGAACCTATTCTTGAAGGTCATCTTGAATTTAAATCACAAATTACTTTAGACACTAAGCTAGTAACAAGGCTCACATGTGTGTACATTGCTCATTACAAAGGGGGCTAATTCTTGGGGCATTGGTCATTGATGGTCACTCCTACCCTGTGAGTTAGGCAGAATGTAGATTAAAACTGTGCCCATGTGAGGATGGAAAAATCAAGATTTAAAGTGAATCCTAGTCATAGCCCCATGACAGAGTACAGGCTTATACCAAGCATAGTCTTAATAGTTTTTTTTTTTTGCCTTCAAGATCTCCTTTGTGTTCATACGAGCCCTAACTTAGACAACCGTAGTCTGAAAACTGAGCATCAGGGATTAAGCACCTTGCTTAACTTGTTAAGAGGTGGTAGAAGCAGGGTTTGAACCAAGATGGTCTGAAACCACATGGTGACTTACACCTTGCAATGAGTGGTTTGTTTAAGGGAATGCCCCAGCTATCACCAGAACTGAGGCTTCTAGCTACAGCCACCCCCTCATACACTGCGACCCAATAATAGAATCCTCTATCTCAGACCAAACCTGAAACATTATCCATTAATTCTTGTCTGGCTGTCCACATATTTAAAGGGCACGGATTAAACATGTCTAGAAATTCAGGTTCCACTAAATTTTACTGCTTGTTTTCTATTGTGAAGTGCTTCCCTCTGTATCAACCCATTCTGAAATCACAGCCACCAGCTGAGACAGGCATTATTTTGCCCATTTTCAGTGTAAAGACGTGGAGGTTTGCTTCCTTGTATACCTGGGTAGCTCACAAAATTTCAAAGTTCACACACACACACACACACACACACACACACACATTAAAATTTTATCTCAGCTCCTACTCCTTGGAAAATGACACTCATTTCCACCAAGATTTGACTTTATGAGACTTGCCTTTACTCATGCCCAAACTCGGAGCCACGGTGGACCCCATTCTCCTTCACACACCCTCTAGACAACTCGTTGCCCAGATTCCCAGCTCGTGTTGGCTGCTGGTCACAGACTGTTCTTTCTGCAACCGGTCCCCCCCAACCTGTTGCTGTGTCTCCCCAATCTATTTTCCACAGTCAGATCATTCCTAGAATCAAAATCTAACCTTGCCATTCTCTTACTTAAAATCCACCAGTGCCCCACTCTCAGGTGCAAAGCATGAAGACGCACTCCCCCCTCCTCACACGGTTACCACTGAGTCCTGCAGGAAGGACCCACTTCCTTAACCTCCCCTTGTGCCAGATCCTCCCTGCCCCTCAACCAGGCACACTGACGTGACACATTTTTTCTTGTCAACAGGGACATGGTGGTAACTGGTTGCTGGCCAGTCTCCAATAAACAAAACCCCCCAAAGCCCTGATTTGTGTCATTGCCAATTTATATGGTGCAAATATTCTCACCATGGTGGCTTGAAGCTATTAACATGACATCCCATCATGGTGGGAAGAAGCATTTGCTTTTAAAAGGCACCTACACCTTTCCTTGATAACACGGCCCATGATTACTAATTATGTCATTGCTTAATTATACAAGTGATTTTTGTTTCTATGTTTTGTACCAGACTGTACTTTCCTTGAAGGAAACCCTGGGTCTGTCATCCCAGGCCCAGGACTACACCTCCCAAAGAGCAGAGACTCAAGAAATAGTCATGGATAAGAAAATGATGCACACCTGCTGAGCATCTGCCCTATGCCAGGTGCTGTGCTTGGCAGGATGAACAAAGTTGAAGAAGGCACAGTGGCCTGCTCAAGAACTTTACAGATGAATGCAAAAGTCAAGTTCAAAATTATGATAAAGTTGATGGTCATGTATCCATTCTTTGTGTCTGTGGTGACATCCTGTAGAGTTCAATAAACACCTGTTTTTGATGCCAAAGGCATGAATTTCCAAGGCACCTACAGCATATAAGGGAGGGCCAACAGGGCATGGAGAAGGTGTCCTGCAAGGGTTTAAGAGGAACACAGGCTGTGCGGGAGAGTAACGATCTGATTGGGTGTCCAGAAAAGGCAATTCCCAACACTGCAGAATTTGATTCTATCTAGTGAGTTCCTTCCTGATGCTGTCTAACTCAGTTCATTTCCAAAGGACACTGAGGTGTCCAGAACTGTGAGCTTCAACTGTCATTCCTGAGCTTCAACAAAGGGCAAGATGTTTAGCAATGTGGCCGCAACACCCACACATGAATAAAAACGATGCAGCCCAATGCTTCCATCTCTGAAAACCTAAGTGACTGTGAAGGTGGACCCCAGGTTGCCAGCCCCTGTGAGGCCAGCCACCCTGAGCTGGCCCAGGGAAATGATGGGAAATTCAATTTCAGAAGGGCTGTTTGCAAAGTAATCCAATACATTACGGTGTGTGCATTATTATTGTATTATATTGAGTAATATCACATTTAAGGAGATTTCATAGCATCATAGTCATGCACAAGGGAATATAAAAGCGGTTAATAAAATAGAGAAGGACAATTTTCCTTCAGTGTTAGTTATGCTCCTATTATACTCAGAATAATAATCCGAGGTCCACTTAGCTTGCCTGGGAAGGAGCAGAGCTGTAAATACCTCATGTCTACAGTGTCATTATCAAGGGCTCAGCCCCAACATCAGGCCACTCTGACTCCTCAGAAAGCCCGCAGAACTCAGTATCCAGGCCGTGGAGGGAAAATCACAGGATCTCCTCAAGCCACACATGCGCACACCAAGGTGCATGGCAACACCTGTGCAGCCTGGGCTTCTGCGCCACAAAATCTCAGCCTGCGGGATGGAGCTGAGTCTGTTGACGAGGCTCCCTCCCGCCATGGGTACTCCCTGCACACCCTTCTTCTAAGGAGGAGACATGTGATTTCCTCCACCCACTCACCCCAAATTCTCCCTCTGCTGCAAGCTCTGCATGCAAGCTCTGCTTTGTACAAGCTGACCTTCAGTGGTTCTCCCAGAACTTTAAAGCACCAAGATGGACAGTTCTAGCAACAGGAGGAAAGATCCTGGGGCCACATGTCAGCTCAGCTGTGGGCATCTGTGGCCTATTTTAGTCAAGAGCTGGATTTGGGTCCCGGGACCATCACTTCCTGGATGCACTGCTCAGGGTAGCTGACATAAATGGGGGAGTCTGTTTTCCTTGTCTGTGAAATGGGGCAACACGATCTAGCATCAGGGTTAGAATTAAAGGACTTAACCCCTGAACTTAATCTATTCATAGTAACAACTGTGATGTTCCATAACCTCAGAAGAATGTAATATTTATTAATCCTGCTTTGATTCAAATCGAAGTCAACAGTGACACAGATGTTGATTCCAAAGGATTTTGTGGGGGTAGGGGGAAAGCACTGTGCGTATACGTGTGTGTGCTTGTGCAAGCGCATGTGTGGGTGTATTTGAAAGTAGAAGACGATGTTTTATTTCTCATATAACAGCTCTGGCATTCACTAACTTCTGGCATTACATATTTATTTTCTTGTCAGAGTCCCAAAGGGAAGTCCAGTTGGATGGAGGGAAAATAATACAAGAAATGGAATCTATCATTCAAGGGAGAAACTGGAAATATTTTATGAAGAGGTAACTCAAAGATCCCGATGGCAAGCTCAGACTCAAATGTCTCACAGTCTCTATGTCAATGGGGCAAGAAAGCTTGGTGGGACACTATAGAGAGTGGTGGAGACTGTGGCAAGCAGTCTTGGGAGACGGCACATCCTCAAAACAGAGCAACATTATCAGGGTCAGCTAGTTTTCCATTTTTTAATCAAAGTGAGATCACATTGTAAAGTCTTTCATTTTAAAATGTAGATAATTCTATTTGTGAACCCAACACATGAGTAAGTTTTGAATGAAGTCAGCCACTCAACAATATGTAAACTCTGGCCTAGATCAGGGGTCACAAACTTTTTCTGGAGAGGGCTAGATAGTACCTTCAGCTTTGTGGGCCACAGATCTGTCACAATGACTCATTCATGCCTCCATGCAAAAGCAACTGCAGAGAACACATGCGGTGTTACTGTGGCTGTGTTCAAATAAAACTTTATTAACAAAACAGACAGTGGGCCAGAATAGACCTACTGGTCCTCATTTCCAGTCTCGGTCTAGCTACTTGACCGCTTCTAGAGGCCTGTGGGAGGCCGGGAAGAGAAGGGGGAAGACAGGGCTGGGGGCAGCTCTGAGTCCAGCAGACAGCCAGACCAGGGCAAGAGACAGCACAGGTTCAGGTGCTGGTACCATTTCCAACTCTTCTTTCTGACCTCCAACCCTGTGCCCTCTGTCTACACTGCCAACAGGCTCTGTGATCCAAACACAGAAGAAGGTCCCCAAGGGACCCATGTGCCTTGTCTCTCTCCTTGCCACCTCCTGGGGTCCAAGAGACCCTCTGGGGCCTTGACTCCCCACCCCAGCAGCCCCATCTCTGTCCCTTTTGTGTCGCCACTAGAGGAATGTCACCCAGAGACACTGCCTGGAACCCCAGGCAACTCCTCACATAATTGCTAACCTGACTCCCACTTGCAAGCCAATTAGAGGGAAAAGCGGGGAGGGGCCCCACCTCCTGTCACTTGAGAACTGCTGCTACCACCGCTTTTCTTAGTGAAAAAAAATGGTAGTTAATTTCTCCCCCTAAAAAAGGCCAGGGAACAATCTCTTTAAATTACAGTGTTAGAATGTGAAGCAAAGATGCAGACGTCAAATACAATTTGGGTTATAATTAGCGATTTCCTTGTAGCAAGTTTCTCTGGGAAATCCACGCTTCCTCCAGTCAGCTTGCCAAATGGGCTGCGGGCTCCGTTCACCCCTGGGGGCCACTGGGCACCCCGGGGAGGGGTGTCTGGGGATCGGGAAGAATGTGTGTGTGTGTGTGTGTGTTGTGTGTGTGTGTGTAAACTGAGGCAGGTTAGAGCTACACGATCATGACTGAAACAGCAGGGACGTCACTCTAGCCAAGTCAATACTTCTGTGGGGTCATCAGCTCCGTGGGTGCAGACACTTGCCAGGCAGACCTCGCCTTGCACTTGCTCTCCTCCCTTCACCAGTTGCACTGTATTGCGGGGAGCTGCTTAGCCTCCGGGTTGCTGCCTCCTCATGTGGGACATTGGCATCGTGACTGTCCCTCAGTGGCTTACGGCCGTGGATAAGACCCCCTAGAGGCGTGGCTGGTGGCAGAGTCAGGAGGACGCGGGCCGCCCTGCTCTGCCCTCACTGCTCCAGAGCTGGATGACCATGGTTCCTGGTTCCTCTGCGCTCTGGACTCCTCCCCAGACGTGCTGGCCTCCTGTGGGTGCTGCCAGGCAGGCAGAGCTGTGCAGGGCCCGGGCGTGTGGCACGCGCTCCTGAGCTCGGGTCCCACCATCTGCACGTTAGCAATGGACGGCAGTTGTCTCGCCCTTGATCCTCTCTCTTCCAGCCCAAGAAACTTCCATTTGTTTTTCCCCATCTACCAATAGGGATGCACATTGACATCCCCCTCTTCAAAGCACCCAGTGGCCCAAACTCTGAACTGTGTCATCTGTAGCCACACACACGTTGATAGAGAGGAAAACTGCCCTTTTTTACTTCCAAGGCAGGTTGGGCTTGCTGGGACCGGACGGGACGCAGCCCCGGGGCTACTGAAGGAAGCCTGTGGCACTTAGCACTGTCCCAAGGACACCAAGGTCACATGGGGTCCTGTCCTGGAGCCACATATGCACTGTTCCTGACGTCAGGGGAGCGGCTCCTGCCCAAGCCCAGAGGTCGGCGAGCCCAGGAGACCCGGGTGGGTCTCCACGCAGCATGGATCACCTGCTTCCAGGGCCGGTTACTCTTCTCTGGGGTGCAGAACCCAGTCTTTGAGCCTCTGCTCCTCAGGGTCCCTTCACTTGAGGGCAATCCCAAAGCCTTCGAGATGAGATCTTCAGGGATGCAAATAAGGCGACACAGACCACCCCCCACCCCAAGGCCCCCAAAGCAGAGTTTTGATCCAGGAGTGATCGGATCTGGAGCAAAGTGCAACACACAGCACATACCCCTGTGCAAGCAGCGCAGCCACCTGCACCAGCAGGAGAACTGGAAGACACAGACACTGTTGTGAGGGCTGGGTGCCTCGGTGAGAGGAAGGCCCACTGACGGGTGAAGCCTCATACTAAGCCAAAACAGGATATCTGAGAGAGAGGGAGCCTCAAGTCATACAGCCCGACCTCCTCTGGAGGCAGGGCCACTGGCTCTGTCTATTTCCCCGTGAAGATAAGCCTGAGTAGGCGGATTCTGAAAACCACCACAGAACATTCTTTTAGGATGCTGCCAGAGCCTGGTTCCTGGTGCGACCGTCACTGTGTGACTCAGGCAGGCACCTTCCCTTCCGCACTGCAGGTAAGGGGAGCCGGCAGACAAGGTGGTCGTGTCAGACTCTAGCTTGTAACACATCTGCACTCTCCCCCTGGTACGTGCAGTCTCTTAGACATCAGAAATGCAGCCTCACTCCAAGGGCTCTATTTCCTAACTTTATTTCTAGTTAAAAAATAATATCCTGAGATTAATCCAGGGATTATACACTCAGAGGTTGGGAAGAAAATGAAAAATGAATAAAATAGGAGTGAGCAGGAGTGCATACAAAATCCAAATTGCTACTTGCTTTTAAAATGTCAAAAGTGGGCCTTTGGGGAGCAGGGGTTATATCTCAGCACTATGAAGCAATCTGCAGCCACTGGGGCATGAGTCCAATCCCCAGACAGGGAGTTGACCCACATGGCGCAGCAGACCTCTCCTGTCTCCCCGCTGCTCCCCTCTGCAGTGTATTTCAGTAGATCCACCTGTTCTGCTCCCCACCCTGTCTCTGGTGAATCCTCTCACCCTCACACCTCTGGCCTGCACCCCAGTTCTTGTATGCACAGATAAATAAATCCTTTTTTAAAAAATAAAATGTGAAAAGATTTCATAGGGCTGGCACAGCAATCCAATATGGCGGTGGGTAGATGAACAGTAAGGGGTGCTCCTGTGGGTGACCACGTGTCTCCTAGACTACCACAGGGTCTCCACCAGGGATCGTACAGCATCATGCCTAAAGTTTTATCATTCCAATAAGTATGTGGAAAGTTAGTGTTTTTTTTTTTTTTAAACCTGTGTCTCCATAAACCAACCTCATTCAAACTTGTATGTTACTCGCTTGGACCTGAAAGTATTTGAATGTTCAATTCTTATGTGATCTCCTCATAGCTACACAATGAGAAGGATGAGCTGGGGGGATTCTTCCAAACCTTTCAAGTCTAACACTCAAGGGCCTGGGGGAACCATCCAGGAACCCTCAACTGACAGAGCATGACCAGCTTCTTTGCCAGCCTAGAATGTAAGCAGAGCACAGAATTCATATCACTCACTACAAACCATCAGAACATGTGGCCACAAATTAAGAGTGTTAGCGGATGATCGGTTAATAAGTGATTCAAAGACTGCCCACAAAACAGATCAATGCCTGCTTCTAAGTTCACTTAAGAACAAAGAAAGCCACGGTGAACAACGCCACAGAGATGAAGCTCTTCAAAGACCTAGACTACTCATTACAGAGCTCATAGACTGTCCACTTCATCTTCAAATGACCCAGTTACCCCAACACCTTAAAGCTGCTGAGTGTGCTAAGACCTGCTCTAAGACTAAGTGCCTAATCACGGATAGCGACTGCTGAGTCCTGCTGAGGGCGTAGGCTGGTGACAAAGGATACACGTGCGAATAAGCACAAAACAGTAAATAAAGAGAAAGTCAAGATGGAACTTTTTAGATGGCTGCAAGATTTGCAATTGAAATGTGACAACGAATCCCCCAAGGAAACACTAACTCAGATTCAGAGTATGTCGCATCTTCCCTCATTTAGGAAAAGCAAGATGTCTCGGGTCTCACAAACAGAACTTCAGTCATGTGTTTCTCTAGTCAATCTTGACCTTGCTGGATTTAGACGTAGGCTTCGGTCAGCGCACAGCTTGTACCAATCAGTCGTACTCAGGTCTGAGTGACTGAAACTATGTACATGGAAATCATCAAACATAAGAATTACTTTAAAGATAAATCTGAGAATTAAGCCTTAGTTTGACCTCCATTTCTATTTATCTTTAAGTATGTTTACTGAGGTAACATTGCTTTGCAACATTACAAATGTTTTAGGGGTACAGGGTCACACCTCCACCGATGGATACGGCCACAGCACACTTAGCACCAGAGCCCTAATAATCCTCCACTAGGGGCCACGGGGCTCCTCCTCTGCATTTTACTCTTAATACATAAAATTTTGTAATGATTAGGATGGATTTAGTTACCTGAAAATACTGAGGATGGATTCAGAGCAGAGGGAAGGCCATGTGATTGCATCATGGTTGACACGGTCATCTCCTTGTTCTAATGGGTAATATGGCAGTGTCCACTGTGTGCCCAACACTGTGCCCAGCCCTTCACATGAATGACCCTGTGTGGACTTCACAGACAATCTCAACCTCACAAATCCGGAAGGAGAAAGTGGGGCGCAGAAAGGTCACATTCCATGCCCAGGGTACCACCCTGGGTGGAACTGCTAAGTCCTTTCTGTCCACACCTCACTGGCCCCTGGTAGCACATGACCTATTCACCCCATGCTGGTATTTCCTCGCCTGTTCTGAGAGCCTGCAGTCCTACCAGAACCCAAGGCCGCTGTCTTAGACAAATGCAGAGGGGCCTAACACCTGGGTCTCAGATACCCATGGCCATACCTGCTCCTCTTAGAGGTACACTACACTGGGCCCCATCCTGGCCCCAGGCCACCAGACTGGCATGGGTTATCAGGCCTTCCAGGCAACATGGCAGCCCTGGCATGGGGGATGGATGCCCTAAGATGCCCTGGGTGCTGTACACTTGTCCCCAAGCACAAAAAGGAGGCAGAAGCAGAACATTTGACCTCATGCGGGAACACGTGGCAGTGCCAGCGTCCTCAAGGTAAATGTGAACTTTCGGGAAAGTGGAACGGGTGTTGACAGAACAGCTCAGCCATGCTGCCATCTGAAAAGACAATTTTGAAGCCACCAAATGTGTTATTGGACTTTGCTCAAGGCCTAGGTCTCAAATCAGGGCTCGCTGGAAGCCTGTGATATTGCACACGCTCGGGTCTGCGGCCTGGGGTGGGTGAGCAGCCCCAGGGCGGCCCCCGCCTCCAGGGCCATCTCTGCAGAGCAGCCCGCGGCTGAGCCCGCCTGCCAGGGGAGAAGCTGCCCGGTGCCTGGTTAGGTCTCACACCCTAGGGTATGAGCGCCAGCTCCGAGCCCCCGGCTTCCGGCTTCCGGAAGCCCCCGCCTTGGTATTTCAATGATAACAGGGGGATGGTCACACCTCCTTTTTGTGTGTGTGGGGGGGTGCGAGGTGAAGGTCAAGGTTACTTGAAATTGTGCACGGGAAGTGCCGAGAACACAGCTGAACCCTCACGGGCAAAATCTATCACTTCGAGGCGACTGTTTCCCACTTGCTGTTTGGACTCAGTGACTTGGCTCAGGGTGAGACTCTCCCCTCCAGGATTTCTCTGAGTTTAAGACGAGCACAGGAGGACAAAGTCTCCCACCAGGGAGAACATCCGCTGTGATGGCTGCTCAGGAGGGAACAGGAGGAGGCTGCAGATGGCAGGGCCACGGTGGGGTGCGGGCAGAGGAATGCTGAGAGCAGAGGCCAGAGGCCGGCGGGGTCCTTCGGCATGCAGGATAGGAGCGGGGGTTGGGATGCCCCGGAGCCCCAAAAATAGCAGAGGGTGGAGTTCTTATCAGGGGGCTCATCCTTCTATGGAGCCCCCAGACCATGGCTGTCTCCCCTCCATCCGGGAAGCAGGAAGGGCCTCTCCCCAGGTACTGAATCTGGGGGTGCCACTCTCTTGGACTTTGTTGCCCCCAAACTGTAAGAAATAACGTTTGCTGTTTATAAGCCACTCACTTGATAGCGTGTTTGTTACAGCAGCCCGCACGGACTGTGACGGGCATCTGCTTGCATTCGCACACATTTCTAGGCTGTAGGAAATCTGAGTTTTCATCACATCCTCTTTGCTAACGTGTGACTTTTATAACTTGCTTTGCTGTAATTATAACAATAATAGCAGCTGTACAAGTAGTGCTGGTAATGCTAATTACAATTATTATTACAGCTAGTTAACACAAAGGAATGTATTGAGATGTGTTTTTTCCCCGTCTTACCTACCTGATTGGCCTCGAAAGCAGAATCCAGGAAGTTATCACCAGCCCGTGACTTACTTCTTAAGGGTCTGGATGAAATCTGGGGACACACCCCCCAGAGGAGAGGCAGCTAAAGACCAGGGAGAACCGGCCTCCTCCTCCAACGGCTCTTTTCTCTACCAAGCTTCTCCCCAGAAATTGGGGGCCAGGCTCTAGGACCCACATTCTCTCTCCTTGCGGGGCCTAGAGTTGGTGGGAACCTTTTAGACAGACTGCAGAGATGTTAAAAATAGAAGTTGCTATTGGAGATACATGGAAAATTCACCACTTGCAAATCTCTAATTATAATATGTCAAGAGTAAAATACCTTGTCAGGAGCAGTATCGAGCCTACTGTGGCATCAGCTACGCCAGCACAGTGATCTGTGATGTTGGGGGGCCTGTGCTAAATAGACACTGTGCAGCAAACGTCCAGGGCCTCACCCCAACCCTCGGGGACTGGCGAGAGGACCTGGTAAGTCTTTGCCGGCTGTACTTTCAGACATTTCTGGGCAGCTCCGGGTGGAAGGCCTGGTGCCTCCTGCTTCCCTTTTACAGATTCTGCACTTTGCGTGAAATCATGCGCATACATTAGACGTTCCTGGAGCCTGCCAGATGGAGGGAAGTTTTCTTTTACCCAAAACGACTCGAAGAAACCACGGCCTCTGCGGTGGCCTCAGACCGCTATTCAGCATCCTGCACGCCCAGAGCTCGTGCCTGGACACAAACCCCTGGAGAGTCACAGAGCAGGTGCACAGGGCCATGCTTCTGGGGCTGGGGCAATCCAGGGTCTGACCCACTTTGAGGTTGAGTGTCCCGGGAAATGCAGACTCTGTGTGAAGAGAAAGTGTGCTCAGCAAACGTGCCAGGATGCAGAGACAACTTCAGCCAACTTGTCAAAGACCATGTTCTGCTCGGTCATGCCGGGAAGTACAACTCAGAAGTAGGTCACAGACAGCAAAGCCACTTCCTGACGGGTCAGCGAGAGAAATGCCCGTGTGTGGGGTGGTTTGTAGCGAAACCAAGATGGCCCCGTGAGGACTTCCCCCACTTCCCCAAACCAGTGAAGGATGAGGGGCCCCGCACTGCCTCCAGGTCAGCCACAAAGCCCGCCTGCTCCAGCTATGACGGTTCTCTCTCCTTTGAAGCTTCCCGACACATTCTGGACTTTGCAAAGTTGGACGGAGAAGGCAAGAAACCCGCCAACCGCAAGTTCACGCTCTGCAACCTCAGAGGAACCGATGGCCACTCAGGCACCCCCAGAGGCATCTGACCCACACTCTTGCCCTTTGCCTGACTTCAGGAGTCCTGCCGTTGCGTCCACACTCCTGGGTTCTCACTCTGTCAGCGATGACGGTGCCTTCACACCAGGAACCTAAGACGGCACGGGGTGAGCTTCTCATGTCTCCTCATGATCCAGATTTCTGTGTCTTCACAGGTGTACGCCTGCGCCCTGCTGGGGTCTGAGTGTTTGCACATTGGGATCCGAAAGCCCCAGGTGAGTGGGTCAGGATGCAGGGCCTTTGGGAGGTGATGGGGAAGAGCCCTCATGAATGGGATTAGTGTCCTCACACAAGAGCAGGTCCCCTGGCTCTTCTCCCACATGAGGACACTGAAGAGGAACCAGCGATGAACCAGAAAATGGACCCCTGGCCCCGACAAGCTGGCGCCCTGACCTTGGTCTTGCAGCTTCCAGATCTGTGAACATGAGGTTTCTGCTTCCGCTCAGCCGGTCTGCGCAGTTCCTTGTCGCAGTTCGAATGGACCGAGACACTTCCCTTCCGCATCAAACCTGGTGTTTCCAAATGTCCACAGGAGCCTTTTCCGTAGAGGGCTACACTGAAAACCACCCAAAGCCCATCGCAGTAAGCGGATCCACAAGAGGTGGCATGTCCACACCAGCGGATGACACTCGACAGTGCGAGCCGCCACGGAAGCTTGTGACACTCTAGGTGGATCTTAGCATGAAGATGGGGTGAGAAAAGCCACACAATGTAGCACTTAACAGTTGATCTCACTGAGATAAAACTCTGGAAATGGCACGGAGGTTTCATAAAAGGAGATCGGTTGGTTGTCTGAGAACAGGGTGAGGCGGAGGACGGTGATACAAGAAAATATTGAGGGGACTGGATATGTGTGTTATCTTGACACCTGTGAGTATGGCCCCACATGTATGTACACACGTCAGCACTTCATAATTGCACACATTAAGTAAGCACCATTTATAGCAGGTCAACGACACGTCAGTAAAGCTGCATTAAGTATTTCTTTTAAAATTACTGCCCATTGCATCTATACACCATTGATCATAGTCCTTTCTATTCTTCCTAAAATGCTGTCCCTTTCTCTCCTGAGTCATCATCCTCTAGCTCTCACTCCCTGCTCTCCTTTCTGTCCTCTTCCCACCCAGAGGGGTGAAATTAAGCCAACCATCCTACAAACTGCTTTCTCTGACGTCTTTGTTCCTCCATTGCTGCTTTTTTAAAAAAAAAAAAAATATTTATTTATGTAAGAGCTGGGGTACAGGCCAGAGGCATGAGAGGGTGACAGAATTTACCAGAGACAGAGTGGGGAGCAGAACAGGAGGATCTACTGAAATACACGCTGAGGGGATCAGCGGGGAGACAGGAGAGGTCTGCTGCACCATGTAGGTCAGCTCCCTGGCTGGCCTGGAATCGAACTCGCACTGCAGAGGCTGTGGACAGCTTCGCAGCACTGCGCTCAGCCCACTGCCCCACCGGGGAGGCCCTCCATTACTGTTTTTCCTTTCTCTCCTTCACTCCAAATGCTCACCACAGGTAGCGCACACTCCCTGCATATTTCTCACAGAGTCCTCGACCCAGTTGCTTCCTGGTCATCAGGGATGTCCCAACTGCCAGTGTCAGTTCACATCAGCCAGGCGTCCCTGACTTCATTGTCTGGCTCAACCCCAGTCTACAGACCACACTTGTGTCTCACTTAGGAGCACCTTTCCTTCTACACACCACCACCTACGAGTTCTCCAAGGATCTGTCCCTCTCTTGTCACCCACACTTGGCAAATGTATAGATTCAACCCCTCCATCCATGGCTCGCCCTGCTCCCTTGAGCTCCGACCAGTTTCTATTCATCAATATCTTCTATGATGCATTCTGAAGGTGCCTTATCATTGGCTCTGGTGGAACCATCCTTGGCTCATGAATCTGGGTATGGGAATCAAGAGCTCCAGGGCCAAGGCACTCAAGTTTAGCTCTAGCCCTGAACTAAGAGATTCCATAGAAAACAGGGAGAGACTGTTTCCCAGGGTGTGCTGGGATTGGCCCAAGAGTCATCCATTTTGAATCTGGTATAATGGCAAGAGCCTGCTCTTGCCATGACCATCACACAGAATTGGAGGAAGGAGCTAAGCAAGAGGAAGAAGACCAGGGATGGATCCTGTTGGAGCCCAGTGGGTCTATGCCCAAACCCAGCTTTGTCTAAAGTCAATCTTCCTCCTGGGTTTTGTGTATGAGCCAACACATTCCTTCCTGAGTTTTCTGTCACTAGCAACCAGAAGACCCTCAAATATTTATTTCTTACTCAGCCATGGTGTTGGTTGAGACAGCCTCCTTAGAAAGCATTTTCTTCTGCCACCATGATACACAAAGCCTTGAAGACTCGGGCTATAGAACTCACCACGCGACAATAATTTCCAGAACGCATATCCTGCGCTCACTAGCAGATGCAAAGCTCCCTGAGGAAAGGTGCATGTCTGTTCCTTCAGCTCACTGTCCTGCACAGGGCAGAGCCACAACCAACAGAGTTTTTAAGTTCAGTTGTGTTGCTTGCTAATGAGTTTTGTGCGTATGTATAAGAGAGGATGTCAAGCATCTCACCTCCCCAACTGGATTGATTTCTTTTAAGATACGCATAACTAATCCCTTCTTTGAAATTTTGAAATTGTCATTTTATAACTCTTCTCACTTAAACTCTTTTTAATGACTCCCCATCGCTCCTAAGGTAGAATCCCAAGTTACTACAGAACCCGGTAGACCTTTGGGGTGGCCCCCGCAGAGCTCCTCTCCATGCACTGGATGGATAAATCCCTTCATAGGCCCTGGGTTTATTGGTCTTTTTCTAGTTCTTTGCAGAGCAAAGTTCTTCCATCCTTAGGACCTTCGATGCTGTACTCCTTCTGCCTAGAAAGCTTTGTCTTCTCACCTTAAAAATCCTCTTCTGGAAGAAATGTTCCCAGACTACCCATTTGCAGGAAGCACTTCTGCTATTGTTTAACGTCCCATAGTTCTTGTTTCCTTAAGAGCATACATCACAATGTGGGTTGATATAGCTAATGTCACAGTGTATGTTGATACAGCTATCTGAGCAGCCCATCTTCTTGCTCTTCCTCTCACACTATCTACAAGAGGGAGAGGACTACTTCAACTTGGTTCAAGCACACCACCTAGTTTGAGTCCTAGCCCCAGCAGAAGCTCAATAACTATTGTGAGTGAGTGGATGGCTCCCCCACAACAGTTAGTGTAGTTGGCACATGCTGAGGCTTAATAAAGTCTGACTGAACTTTTTTAAAATCCTAGAATAGCCATTATCATAAAATAACCAATAAAAAAATGAACAACTCTGGCGCGCAGACCTCTCCTGCCGCCCGCTGCTCCCCTCAGCAGTGTATTTCGATCCTTCTGCCTGCTCTGCTCCCCACTCTGGCTCTGGTGAATTCTCTCACCCTCCCGCGCTTCTGACTGTACCCAGTGCTTGTATAAATAAATAAATAAATAAATAAATAAATAAATAAATAAATAAATATAAAATAAAATTAAAATAAATAAATAAATAAATGAACAACTCTATCACTCCACCTGGCAATCAACACAACAATAAACATACTCTAAGAGAGCCAGGCCATGTGATGCATCCATCCCTAAGACACAGCAGTCAGAACAAAGAGGCAATAACAACACTATTCTCAACTGCAAAAATTTGCAGAGGTCTACGAATAAATGAAAGAATGTTTTAAAGGAAATATATGCAACAAAGTGGAATAGTATTCAGCCATGAAAAAGAATGAGGTATTAATACATACTACAATATGGATAAACCTTGAAAACATTATTTTAAGTGAAATAAGCCCAGCACAAAGGTCATATATTATATGTTTCTATCCAGAATGCCCAAATCCATTCAGACAGAGGACCAAATGATGGTTTCCAGGGACAGGGGGAAGGGAGAAATGGAGAGTACTGCATAGTGGTGTGGTACTTTGGGGGTGGTGATGAAAATATAGAACTAGATAATGACGATGTTTGCACTCAATTGTGAATATATTTATGCCACTGAATTGTATGTGCTAAAATGGCTAAAATGACAAATGCTATGTTATGGATCTATTTTACCACAATAAAAAGGGGGCTGAAAAAATTTTAGGCTAGTATATATTTTTTTAAATTTTTACCCAAACCTCCAAATAAAGTACCAGGTTGAAAAGTTAGTCAATGGTTACTGTTAGTTACAAGAAATAAGCCACACTTCAAACCAACAAACTTTTTCACAAAAACTGGTTTTCCAGAGGTCTGGGGACAGGAGAAGGAGGCATAATTACCTCCTCCCTACGACAGGTTCTGGACCTGAGCCTGCTGTGCCCGAGCTTCCTAAGAATTCAGCACAACCAGGTTCCCAGATGTTCATATGCATCTTGATGACTCAGTGAGATGGTACAACAAATCAGCACTAATTTTAAAGTCATTTTTGCTTAGGGTTATTTTTGATCCATAGCCAATTATGCCAGTTTTCATTGACGATGGCAATAAAATATTGTTCTTTTGACTTATTTTCTGTTTTTTTTTTTAATATAGTAAATCAATTTCCATGCAATAAAATGTACTCTTTTTGGTGCCTAGACTTCTGTAACCACCGGGTCTGCTACCCCAACGCTCAGCAGTAAAAAAGGAAGAACCAGGGACTGTCCTACAAATGTAGCTGAACAGCAGGTGCCTTAGGCTAAGTTAAGGGTTCTGGGGAGGAAGTGGGAGCTTTGGTCCAAGCACACAAGTTTTGTTTTGGGGTGATGGAAATCTCCAAAATTACATGGTGTGATGGCTGCCTCATTCCATGAATCTACTACAGACCAGGGAATTGTACACCTAAGAAAGGTGTGAATTTTATGGGCTGTACTTTCTATCTCTATGTAACCAGTTTGAGGAGCCTCGTGCTTGAGTCCCAGGAGATGGCACAGTCCTGGAAAGGGGACACGACAGGTGCAGGTGGCCTGGGAGTGAAGGATGTGGCTGGTTTGCAGACGGCACAGGGGAGGACGCGTGCAGACAGGAGCCCGGGGGGCCAGGAGGGCACAGGGCTGGTGTTGAGCGGGAGCCCCGGCAGGTGGGGCGCCCCCAGGCAGGTGCAGCCCCCCACCTTTGGCACGCGCCCCGAGCGCACCACTTACTGTGGCGGTGCCGGAGACCGTCTGCGCGCTGGTGTCCGCAGCGCTCTGCTCCGACAGCGACTGGGCGGGAGGGTACAGGGTTAGCGTGTGCTCAGGGACGGGGGTCTGGCCCGTGTACTCTGGCGCGGGGTGGGGGTGAGGGGCCGTGTATTCCGCGGGGATGCCGTTCTGAGGGGGGGCGAACTGGGCCGAAGCGTAAGGCTGAGCCATGGTGTCCGGGGCGGCGGCTGCTTCCTGATTACCCTGCAAAAGCCAAAAGGGGGAGAAAGAAAAGGTGAGCTGGCACCCAGAGAGCCTCCCCACCCAGGGCCCCTGCTCTGGCACTGGAAGCTGTGCCGTGTCCAGAGCCTGAGGGCACCGATCCCGCTCATCCACCAGACCAGACCTGCCTGCCAGGACCACCTCGGACACCCTGTTGCACCAGAGTGGAAACTGAGGCCCTGCAAGGCGACACCTTTCCCCAACCCCCTGCCAGCATTAGAGAGGGGGCTGCGCCCCCGGGCAGGGCTCCACCAGGGCCCCCTGATTTCATTCCCGCCGGGAGCACGGTTGCAGTCTACCGTGACAGCACAACCTCGACCTGATCCTCCAAATGCCAAGAGAGATGGAATGGCGTGTGCTCCTGAGAGGAGAGAACTCATCTAAGCAGTGAATTGAATCCAAGTTTGATGTGACTTGGCTCATAGAAGGGGATGGGGTGCCTCTGAATGCCCACAATGGTGTGCGCGGGTGCTTGTGTGTGTGTGAGAGTGTGTGTGTGTGTGTGAGTGTGTGTGTGAGAGCGAGCGAGCGAGCGAGCGAGAGAGAGAGAGAGAGAATGTTCTCAGTGCTAATGTGAAACAACTAAAGAAAAAAAGAAAATTCCAGGGCAATCTGGATAAAGATGGTGCCCCCGATACCCCCACCCTAAGTATTTCTGCAAAACCCTGGACTTAACTCTCAGTCTCATTAGTCAGGGCCCCCCCCAACCCCCGCCTGATTTTTTTTTTTTTACCAGCACAGAGTATTACATAACAACCCGCCCTTCAGATCTAGGCAAAACATGCAGTGTGATCGTTACAGTCTAATCAAAAGAATTAAAAAAAAAAAAAAACCCTGAATTCAAACGCTTCCATTTCAGGAAACATCTATCTTTTCCCACCTCCACGCCCACCTCCACGCCTCACTACCACACACACTGGCACACGCGCACACGCGCACACGCACCATGGCATCAGAAACCGTAACCCGGAGGTGCAAATTTTCCACGGTCTCAGACCACACAGAGAGAGAGAAAAACAGGAGCGAGAGAGAGAGGGAGGGAGACTCGGCAATGAAGCACCCCCGAGGCTCCCCTCCCTCGGCTGCGGTCGACTGCATGTGACTTGGGCCCTCCGAGAACCACAGCAGGACACAGACGTCAGGGTGGCTCCCGCCGCCTCGGTCCCGGCCAAAGAGGCTCAAGAGCCGCTCGGCTAAAGCAGCAAAGAGCCTGGCCGGGGCGGGATGAGTTTATTCTCAGATCCAGGCACCGAGCTGGCGCGTGTGTTTAGAGGGGACCTTAATTAGAATGTTAACGATGACACTTTGAGGAGAGCGAAGCCGGGGATAAGTTAAAAACATTTTACAAGTGAAGACATCCCTTTCCACCCCCAGACTGGTTTCTCCAAATATCCGAGCCAGTGGAAACAGAAATGCAGGCCCTTCCTTCCAACCTCTTTGTGAAGCATTTGGGGCTGGTGGGGTCTGTCTGCGCCGGGCATGGGCATCTGGCCACGCCTGGGGACCACCAGGATGTTGGTTGTCAAGGCGGCTGGGGGCTGGGAGCTCATGTCTCTTTCTTCAAGGATCATGTCCGTCTCTCTGCAGGGACTTCCACTCTCAGGCAGTGTGTGTGTGTGTGTGTGTGTGTGTGTGTTGTGTGTGTGTGTGTGTGTGTGTGTGTGTGGAGGCGCCTGGCTGGTACTGTCACGCGCCCTGGCCTGGCTCGCATAGCCTTCCACTCTTGGGTCTCTGGATACGGCCTCGCGTCCATCTAACCGAGTGCGGCCCAGGAAACGCCAGGGAGGTTTGATCCTGGGATTTTGCTGGAGCTGGGGGTGGAGGTCTCTTCCCACGGCGAGGGGTGGCTATAAAAATGTCAGCCTGCAGCAACCAAGACAGCTCTTGAAGAGGGTCTGCCCAAAGCAGAAGTCAGCCAGGGGGATGGAGCCGACAGTGAAATGTCAGCAGGCCCATCCTGGAAGTACTGGACGCGGTGTTAGCTCCCTCTGCGCTGGAAACAGAAGGGCCCTGTGCCCTGGAAGCCGGGGATCCTGAGGTAGAAGCAGGGCCCCAAGCTCTGGCCCACATCAAGTCTCCTCCCTGCTGGGAAAGGGTCCCCTACTCCCTGGCCTGGCTGGCCTCTTCCTGTCTCCAGGGACCAGATCGAGAGCCGCCTCCTCCTGAAAGCCTTCCTTGATACGCACGTGCAGCTGTTTCTTCCCTGTTGTCCGCTGCAGCCTGGGACCACATCTGACATCACTCCAAGTGCTGTTTGTTTGTTGGCTTTCCCTGTGAGCGGAAGCCACGTCACACCCTCCCTTTCATCTCCAGAGCCCCACTGGGCCTGTGTGTTTGCTAAGTGAATGCGTGTCGGAATAACGACCCCTGGATTCTTGTCTTAGGCAACAGGAGAGAGTGTGGGAAAAGAAAAAGAGGGATTGGCAAATGACCCAGGGACAAATCTGGGCACGGTTTAACCTTATAAATAAAGCTTTATTGGGACATCGCCATGCAGCCTGTGCTTTGATGCAGAGTCCTGTAGTTGTGCCAGAGACTGGATGGTCCTAGGCAGAAAAAGTCTTCTAACTGACCAGGGGACACAGATAAGGAGTCCTTCTCATGCAGATAGTCAGGGCAGGAATTAAGCCAGCAGCAAGGCAGGAGAGAGAACCGCTCAGCAGACTGGACGTGGCAGTGTCGAGGTGGCCTGGTATGGAACATCTGCTTCTCCTTCGGGATCCACTTGCATCACTGGATGCTGAGCCGTAAACACACCACACTGGGTGGCACACTCCGCAGGTGGCGGGCGCAGGAGGGTTAGGGCGGCCTCGGTGCTTCCTCGGGTGGCGCCCTGGTCTCCTTGGTGCTCTGGGACAGGCCGCTGGGTGCCGGCCATGTGCCGGGCGCTTTGCATCAGTAGCGCTCACACGGTGGTGGCTGCTCAGGGGCCATTAGTGGCTGACCAGAGCCACTCTGGTTGTCACGATGGGAGGAAGGGGTGCTTCTGGCACCTGGGGGTGGAGGTCAGGGACGCACTAATCACACTACGATACACAGCAGCCCCCGCCCCGCAAAGGATGCTTTGCAGCCCCCGTGTTAAGAGTGTTGACATCTAGAATCCTGCATTCTGTGCATTGCATTTCGAATCCCACTTAATTTTGTGGCGAAGGATGGTACAGTCCCAAACTGGCCAATAATCTTGCAAGGATGCAGCCTTAGGTACCTCTTAAGGAAGCCGGGAGCTAAAATAAATGGTGTCCGTCGCGTGCCCAGGTGTCTCTCATCTGGCAAGATGATCACCTGCTGGGGAGGTTCGTTTCCAATTCACAAAAGAGATGACATCTCTCTCTGTCACATGCACCCAGGCCTCCAGACCCGGTGGGACATCCCACGCGGGGGAGGGTGCGTGCTGGGCTGCAGGAGGTGCAGATTCGCCAGGCCAGGGGGCGTCTGGGGCAGGGGCAGAGCAGGACATGGGAAAGCTCTGCCCTCTCCAGGCTGAAGCCGGGCTCTAGAAGGGTCTGGGCCACCTTAGGAAAGGCAAGGGCCGGCTGGGCCAGGACAGACCACCGACCTCACCAGCACCTGGCACAGCCAGGATGCCACCTGTAGCGGGGGAAGCCCAGGTGCCTCCAGGTGCATCCAGGTCCCGGGCTTCTAGATCACATTCCTGATCCCTGAGTTCGCCAACAGATGTTGGCGGGACCCCCCACTGTTACTGATTAACACTGACAGTCCTCCCAGAGAAACCCTAATTAATATTCCCAACATTTGCACTTTGGGCTAATTACAGCTAATATTTAATTAAGATCATTGCACTTCCTATGGAATTTTTTTTTTTTTTCACCTTCAAATGGCTTCAGAGATGTCTTGTTTCCTCCCTAGTGATGTTCCTGGATTCTCAGCTTGGCTGAAATGTATTTTCTGGAAAAATACCTTCACGTTAAGGGCACCTTTTCCGCTCCAGGTCAAGGAGCTTGGTCATGTGAACGGGCTCTGGGTTGAGAACTGCAGTCAACGTCACGGAGGTGATGGTGACAGGCAAGAGTTATTTGGAGCCTTCTGGCTAGACATTCCCTTATTGGCAGAAGCCGCCTTCTACCCAAGGCCGAACCCCCACCTTTCCCTAAATAAGTGGGATGATCCCAGAAATACTGGTATTTCCAGAGGCAGGGTGCTAGGGGGGCTCTGAGTGAGAGGGGAGGGTGACTGTGCTTTGCACGCATCCCCCACATCACCCAGCCAGCGCCTCAAGACTTTGGAAACCTAACATCTAATTTTCAGTGTGTGGATTTTCTTGGGTTGCTGCACAAATGGGAAAAAAAATAAAACCACCAAGACCTCATGATTTGAAACCCACTATTGCTACAGCACTGGGTAGAAGCTTGAAATAAAGAGCAGCCCTTCGGATCCACATGGAGGAAACTCCCTTGTCCTCATCCACCAAAGCTCGGTCCATTAGAGCAACTCAATCCAGGAGGATGGCAGGGGCCCCTCGTGACCCGGGACCCCGACCCTCAGCTTGTGTGCCAGGGACCAGGACCACTAGGATTGTTAGGATGCAGACAAGTCTGAGTCACCAAAGCAAAAAAAAAAAAAAAAAAAAAAGCCATTTCAATTTAAATATTTTACCGAAGCATGAAATAGTCAGGATATCTTTGCTATTTTAAGAGAAACACCGTAAGCTGACGACTAGAGCAGAGTGGACCCCAGAAATCCACCCTCAGACGCGAGGTGCGGTCCTTTCGTTCCTGAAACATCCCACACCCCCACTTTCCTCTCTGCGGTGGGCTCAGGAGACAGAGCCAGAAAGCAAAGAAGAGGATCCTCTTATTTTTTTTTAATTTCTCTATTCATTTCTCTTCTCATCGCCCTGAGTGGTTTAATAAAGCAGTTGTGAGAAACTCATAAAAGAACAAAGGACCCATTCGACTTTGCAAAACATTCTGGCTCCAAATCTAACCCAGGGCCTCCCTGGTGGCGCAAGGGGTTAAGACGCAACCCATGAAGCTGTCCCCAGCCTCTGCAGCACGAGATCGATTCCCCAGCCAGAGAGGTGACCCACAGGGCGCAGCAGACCTCTCCTGTCTCCCCGCTGCTCCCCTCAGCAGTGGATTTTAGTAGATCCGCCTGTTCTGCTCCCCACGCTGTCTCTGGTGAGCCTTCTCACCCCTCCATTCGCACCTCTGGCCTGTACCCCAGTTCTTGTATGCATAAATAAATCTTTTAAAAAAACCTAACATAAATGACATCTCAATGGCAAAATAGTCTCCATGTGGAGGGCACACACCGGGTACATGCTTTTCAGTCAAAATGCCTGATTCACACACAGAGGAGGGAAAGCTTGGCTGCCCTCACTGCCAAGGTGGGCTGGACACCCGTCAAGCATTTCCCTGTGTGTGTTTCCCCAACGCATTCTTCACTTTTATTTTCTACTTTAGTTGCAAGATGACATCATTAATTTTCAGGGTGCATCATCCAGAATCCACGTGTAAACGGACACATAAAGGCTGGCGCCATTCTCCACCGTGGGCCCCCTTCTCTGCAGCCCTGATTCCCGTCCCTTCTGGTGACCATCGATTGGTCTTTTAGTTCAAAAGTATATTTTTCTTTTCTGTAGTTCGTTTGTTTTCTCCATTTCTCATTGTCAAACTTCTTGAGGACCTATTTTCCCTTTGCGTCAGGAATTTATTTCTCCCCTGTCCATTTCTTGCCCCTTCAAAATCCTCTTGTGCATAAACCCAGCCCCGATATTGAAGAATCACACAGGGAGTGTCCAGCCCTCACAGTCCAGCTGATTGTGTCTGTCCACACAGCAAGGAGAGCAGTGAGGCCCGCCCACGGCCCTCCCCCGGCATCCTGCCCCCTCACCCCACTCTCACTGGGGAGAACCAGCCTCCCGGCGCTGCCCGCAGTGTGCAGTCTTGCTGACACTCTGCTTTACTTTAGTTTAGTGGTGTGCACAGTTCTACTTCTCTGGCAAGAAATGGCACATACTCAGAAAAAGCCTCCAGTGCAGAGCAAGGAGCTAAACAGCATCGTGCCCCGGGGCATGGAAACAAAGTCAAGAAATGCAGAATCACACCATTAACCTGCTGGTTCTGAGAACAGCTCAGTTCAACACATCAAGCAGAAGGCTAGCGCGTGTGTGCACGCACACACACACACACACACACACACACAGGAGGCTGAAATCCTCGCCTCCGCCTGCAGGATGCAGGGATGCAGGATGCAGGATGCAGGATGCAGGGATGCAGGATGCAGGATGCAGGGATGCAGGGATGCAGGCTGCAGGGATGCAGGATGCAGGGATGCAGGGGGCACAGTAGCACAGCAGACAGCACCGACTTAACGCAAGGACGGGTTTGAGTACCATTCAAATCACAATTCCCAATGAAAAATAAAACAGGGAGAAATACCTGCTGCACCATCCTGCTTTCTTTCTCCTCCATAAACTTAGCAGCTGTTCTAGCCCCACTCCACAAAGCATCTGCCCAAAGCAAGCCTCAATTACGAGCGCGGGTGTGTGCAGCGTGTGGATGGCTGGGGTGTTGAAGGCGGGGGAGCTGAGGACGCCTGGCTGACCTCCCCCTCAACATCTGACTGCTCCCCAAACCAACCCCAGATGGGACTTTCCTGGAGCGGGGCCTGGTCCGTCAATCACACTCGCCCCTCCTCTGGCTTCTCATCTCAGAAATCACACTCAGCAGATGATTATACAGAGAAGGGAGAACACACACACACACACACACACACACTACACTCACACAGTGCTCAGCTACATTAATAGCTGTTTAAAAAACATTAGAAATGCTATCCTATGCATCGCCTGGAGCTGGGATTTTTCATTACGAAACTAAATATGCGGTATGCAACAAAGTTATGGAATGCACCCAGGAGCTGGCTACTACCCTGCTTTATTTTATATTTTTAAGCAGGGCAGCAGGGTGGGGGGACAGTGGTGGTAGGAGGGGAGGGTTGGAGCCAGAGTTCAAAGAGATAAAGGGATGCATAGAGGTGAATTAACACAACACCTTGAGGACTCCACAGGGAATCATTTTCTAAAGTGCCCGGCTCTTGGGCGGTGGTTTGAAGATTTGGAAGGCGGCCTCTTTGCAGACCGGCCTTGTGGCCTTGGGCAAGTGTTGACCACGCTGGGCTCCATTTTTTGCTTCTGTTGAATGGGGGTTGTGAGTTTCTTCATAGAATAATCGTGCAAATCAAAAAGAAACATTAAATCCCTGCAAAACTAGCACACGTAGGACCTGGCTCACAGGAGGCACCATCTGACCTGCTCACTCATCACGTCTGGTGACAGGGGAGCGAGCCCCAGAGCCATCTTTGTGGACTAGCAGTTAAGTGTGGGGACAGGCCTCCCAGAAAGGACACTACAGATGACCCCCAAGTCCCGGGGGTGTCAGTGCTATAGAGGGAAAGAGCAGAGTCTTGCTTTCCCCTGTTCTTGAACTTCTGTTTCTTCCTCATTCTTTGTTGTTTCTTTTTCTCCTCTCCCTCCAAGCAAAAATAAAACCTGGTAGAAAAAATCCCCAGTGATTTCCATGCCAAATGCTGCCTCTTTGGTTACAGCTACAAATACTTTGCTCTTCCTTTATTATTAAAAATACAACAAACACCCAGAGTGAAATGTCAAAACACTTCCCATTTTTATTGGGTCCTGTCTTTCTTGTGTGTCAAGGGAGGATTTCCAGAGTCCCATCGCCCTGCCGGTGGACAGCTGTTTATCGCCCAGATGCCTTGCTATGAAAGGGGGGACCTGCAGGGAATGGATGGGGTTTCGGGAGTGATTAAACTGGTAATTAAATTGTGTAACAGCAGAAGAGATGAGGGCAGGAGAGGCAGGCTGGAAGAATTCAACCTTCCTGCTAGACTGTCCTTGGTATTAGCTAGGGGAGCCCCTGGGAGAATTTCTCTTAATTCCCAACTCCCGGGGTTGGAAAGAAAATCCTGGATAAGCAGTATTTGCACCAGGCTTCCCTCCCCAAGACCAGGATAGAATAAGCCATTTCGTAATGTCCTGGGGGGAAGCATGAGTCTGTGCCCCCAGCACTGCTGGCCCCAGCGGTCCTGCCCCACATGGGCTCAAACCACTACCATGAGCCACGAGTCTCTGTTCCCACTGACAACTGGAAATTCATTCCTTCAACGTGGGAAAGAGGGTTGAGACTAAGGCAAATTCCCCAGGAAACACGTTCTAGAGATTGAAAACATACTCATGAAAAACAAAACAAAACAAAACAAAACACTCACTAGGAAGAGCTTTCAGGTGGAAACAATCAGAGGGATACAACAGGACTGTGGTCCTTAACCAGTGTACTGTTAGTCTCTTGGGGTATTTTCTTAAAAAACAAAACAAAACAAAACAGGACACTAGGACTACACCCAGATCTACTGGCCAATAGTTTCCCAGGGCAGGATCCAGACAGGGGTTCTGGGAAAAGTGTCCAGGTCATTCTGATACACAGTTCTGGGGGAAAATGCCCTGTGTTTTATGAAGTATAGATGTGATGCCTTGGGTGGTAAAATCCATGTAGAGGTTATCCCCACAACTTTACATAAACTAAACCATATGACACTGGAAGAGAACAGTGAGAACTGGGGTCTCCCTGGTGGCGCAGGAGTTAAAGACAATGATATCAAGCTATCCCCCGCCACTGCAGCACGAGTTTGATCCCCAGCCAGGGAGCTGACCCACATGGTGCAGCAGACCTCTCCTGTCTCCCCACTGATCCCCTCAGCAGTGTATTTCAGTAGATGCGCCTGTTCTGCTCCCCACTCTGTCTCTGGTGAATCCTTTTACCCTCACACCTCTGGCCTGTACCCCAGGTCTTGTCTGCCTAAATAAATAAATCTTTAAAAAAAGGATAATGAGAATTAGTGTTGATTCATGAAACTTATATGTGAGTTAATTGGGTTGCAATGTAAAATCTTTTATGGATTGCAGTAAAATAAATAAAATAGTGTGCGAGGTAATTTCCAGTGTTATCTCCCAAACTTTTTGTTAGTGTTGTGACTAAAGGATCAAAGTCAACTGTTGAGAAGTCAGAAGCATAAAGGTGGAACTATAGGCAATTACTCAACCTCTTTGTGCCTCAGTTTCCATATTTATAAATATTCATAACTCATACTCCTCTTTCCAATGAATCTGTTCCAATGCTTCAGGAAAAAAAAATCTATAGAAATGTGTTTTATAATCTAGAAAGTCCCATGAACATAATTTTCCTCTTGTGGGGAAGAAATGAGTCTCCTTTCTAGCCCAGTGAAATGCTAGGCAGGTGTGTTGTAGCCTCACCTATTTTGCTAGGGACGTTAATCCTCATACCAGTGCCCACAAGGAAGGCATTATGGTTCCTTCTAAAGCTACGATAACTGAGATGCCAAAGGAGAGAGGAAATATTTCCCACTATGGGATAGTACACTTGTTAAGGGGCAGAACCAGAACTTGAGTGCAATCTGGTCTCGTTGAGTTCCTATCATTGAATCTTCAGACTAAGATGAAGAAGGCACAAATGATGATTATGATGAACATTTAGACGGAGATAATGATGGGGCTCATGATGGTGTTGAGGGTGAATATTATGGTGGTGGTGGTGGTGATAGGAATGGCCTGATGGGGCTACGGGTGAAGATGGTGGTAGTGGTGATGATGGGGGTGATATGATGGCGATGAGGGTGAACATGGTGGTGATGATGATGAAGATGGTGGTGGTGCTAATGATGGGGATGACATGGTGGGGATGAGGGTGAAGGTGGTGGTGGTGGTGGTGATGGTGATGAGGATGAAGATGAAGATGATGATGGTGATCGTGATTAGAAAAACCTCTTCTTGAATGCTTTGTAACTGTCATTGCTCTAACTACTGAGGACAAAACATTCAACAAAGCAGCTTTGCCTGTTTCTTCAATGAATCGGCATTCCATGTGGTACCAACTGTTATTCCCTTTCCAAGGAAGGAGAAGTTACTTCCTTAGGGTCACACAATTATGAGTGCTCATTACCCTAACCTGTCAAAAGCCAAAGCTCTATAGTCTTAAACATCTGGAGATGGGTTCAAATCTGACCTCAACTAGGTAAACATACAAACCTTGACTCCCTGACTGTATACACTTCCAGAAAAGCATCTCTTGAACAAAGAACTCTGAGGCCATAACTCACAAAACAAACAACTAAGCAACCAACAAAGCTAAGAAGAATCTGTGTCACAGAATCAAATGAAAGCCACTTGTCTCATCTCACTCTCTGGCCTCCACAGGGAAGCAGAGGGGGAGGCCAGAAGCCATCTCGCTGCTGCTGACAGACACCAGCCCCAGAAATACAAACAGGCCGAGTGGGTGGCGGGCTCGCGGTGACGAGGTGTCATGTTTGCAAAATGTTCCATCCTGATTTTCCATTTGGAGTCACAGAAGGCAATGGAGAGGTTGTTTTTCTCAACTCCTTAAAAGTTAGTGACAATCAAATATTTATGGCACTTTGTGCAAGTGAGAGTGTTGATATGGTTGCTTACGGGGTGGTATTTCCAAAGGGAAATGTGCTTGTCTCTTAAAAATTTAGCAGCCTCTAGAGCCAGTGAAGTTCCCAACTAACAAGAGCAGGCACTTAAGAAAATGGGCTTTCTGGTGCTCCTCACCTCTGCCCTGTGCTCTCCGAGGGCCCAGACTTGTCTTTAAAAACCCTCGTCAATGTCTGATGTAGGATCCATTTCCATTTGCCCTTATATGTGTATTTCCATTCCGTGTATTTTGATGTCTGTCCCCAGCTAGATGGTTAACTCCATGAGGACAGGGGCCTTGCTTGTTTCTTTTTTTTTTTTCTCTGTTGTTGTGCCTCAAGTATTTCAAACAATGGTATACACACATGCACACAAACACACACACACACTCAAAATGTTTGTTGAATGAAAAGTGAGTTCCCAAGCTAGTCCTTTTATTCCACCAGCACTGAGGCAGGCTTTGATTCACCCAGCAGATCTGCCTGCTGAGAAACAAGGTCAAACCATCAAATGCTGCTCCGACTGTTGAAAAGCATCTCCCTGTTGGAATATACCAACCGCACAGAATGATTTCTTGATGAAAAGTCACGCAACATAGGGCTTTGCCGTCTGTATGTGAAATAGATGTGAATGTCTTAGTATCGCTTATTATTAATAAAAAGTAGCTGGTATTTACTGAGCTCACTCAGCACCAAGTAATGCCAGTCACTTTATATGTGTCATCTAAGTTGATCTCTGCAGGAACCGCATTTTTATCATGCCCCTCTCACAGCTAAGGAAGAAAAAGATCTTGAAGCTAGTTAGTGGCAGATGCAGACCCCAAATCCAGGTCATTCTCCAAAGCTGAGATTCTTTCAAGGAGGCTATGAGTGACCTCCTTGTTGGCTAAGAGAAGGGCGGATATTTGCAAAGTACAGCAATTCAATCACAAAACGTTTTCTGAGATGTTCTGATAAATACCCTATGTCTCTTAGCCAAAGTTGGAGGTGACCACAACATCATGAGCTCTAGTTCCTTCCATGCCAATATCCAGACCCCAAGTGGGCTAATAATGCCAATGAGGATGATTATGGTGATTAAAACATTATTGATGACAGTATAATTAGAAGGACTTTCAGTTCATAATTGCCACTGTCTTAAAGGCTCTATAAATGTAACTTGCTCAGTGCACCCAGCAAACCCACGATATAGACGCAATCATTGTCTTCATTTCAGAGATGGGTGGCTATGTGGGGCTCAGCAAATAATCCAAGGTGACCCCGATAGTGCTTGGTAACACTCATATTTGTGCCAATCCAATTCTGACTCAAACATTGAAGTTGAAAAATAATTAGAGGAAGTTCCTATGTACCCTTACATAGGACCTGTGCCCAAACCTACTTCATATACAACCACAGTCCACTGTCATATCCAGGAAACTGGCATCACTGGCCAGTAGTTAGGAAAGAGAAAGTTTACCTGCTATGAGTCATCAGCTGTCGATACCGTCACATTGTCCCCATCGCTACCCCTGAGGATGGCGCTGCCCACCACCATCACAAATGGGCAGATGAACAAGTAGGAAATTGAACCATGGAAATAACTATAAACAAAAGCTGTTTTCATAAGGGAAGGGATAGACAATGCATTTAAAATTATGATTCACTAAGGATTCTTCACCTTCTGGGTATGGAGGGGACTTCCAGGCCTGAGCTGGTTTCTATTTTTCAGTCTCTTTGCCTTTCACAGCCAGCTCTTTTCTAAAGAAGGGAAAAAAGTTGTCACGCCACCACCAACCAGGGTAACATCAGTGTCAAATTCATATTCAAGGTGAATTTCAATGACTTGCACCATTGCGAATACAACGACACTTAGCCAAACCCACAGAAGGAAAAGGATGGATTTTGTTCCCTTAAATAGATTGTGAACAGTTACCCTGCAGATATGATTTGGGATAATATCACCAGTTACCTGTTCCATCACAGCTATCCAGAGGATTCTCTGCTTGCTTCTAAAATGGGAAATTGATAGATTTGGTGCGAGGCAACTTTCTTTGTAAGAGAGGAGGTGACTCTCTATACAGACAGCGCAAGGGGGCCTCGAGAGACACCAGCCCCACTGTGGACCGTACCGAGGAAACACCCCTCCCAACACCATCATGGGGGTCTGCTATTAGATTTAGAAAATTGGGCCATTAGGCCATTGTGGTAGAAAGAGAGCAGACACTGTCTCCAGTGGGATGCGGTGACGGAAAATGGAAATTACTAGTGAAGGGAGCAGTAAATATTCCAGACAGAAACTAAAGCAAGAAGCAGATGCCACAGCCGGACACCAGGAGGGAGTCAGAATAGGTTCCTCTCCTAACACATTACACAGACTGAACAGCTGATGTCTCCACGCCACTCATTGATGTTTCCTCCTCCTTTGGTCCCTTCTCTAGGCCGGATGTCTAGACCTAGCTGACAGGACCCCACGGGCTTGTGGAGACACAGCTACTACCTGCCTCCCACTTGTTTATTCTGACTTCACGGAAGCAAGCACCAGAGTGTGTTTTTAATGACCCACTTTTCCCACACGAACCTCCCAGACCTCTGCTAAGATTGTGAACTCCTTAAGGGTAGGGTTATTCCTCATTAACATTTCCCTCTGCTTCTGCACTTTGCAATCAGGTGTCTGACATGCTAAGTATCTGCTGGCTTGCATTCGCCTCACTTGTAGAAAGATGTCTAATCTGGTTACTGCAACAGGAAAACATGATCAAATATGACCTTGTCTTTCCTGGTGTGTTGCATAAGTTTTAGCCTCTAATAGTTTGCCACCTTGAAAAAAAAAGGCTGTCATGGAGTGAATTATACTTGGACTTGGAAGAAAGGAAATCAGGAGACATTGCCAGAAAGCAAGGACAGCGAACCATCCAAATAGGCAAGAACTTGGTACCCTGTGACTGTTTTGGCAGCTAATGGTTGGGCATCTTCTGGATGGCAGGCACAGGGAGAGCTAGGGGGCTTTGTGGTGAGGCGGATGGATGCAGCCCAGGTGCCTCTGTGGGTACGGTGGGCAGGGGTCACGGGAAAGACCAGGGATGGGCAGTACAAGAGGAAATGCACCAAGAGAAAGGGACTGTAAGAAGCTAAAGGGGCTCAGCTGGCCCCTGAGGGGGGCATTCCAGAAGAATCCATGTCTAAACTGAAACTAGGAGGGTGGGTGGGAAAATGGCCAGGTGATGTGGAACCAAACAGCACCAGCTGGCTGTGATGCTGCATTAGGAGGATCTCTCCCTCACCCTCCATGCAGAAGTCAGTGAAAAGAAACAGAGTGATGAGGTTCTTTGCAGAACCTCCTGTAAGAGGAAGGTGAGAGGCTGGAGGCTGCAGGTGGTAAGGTCTTTGGGGGCAGAGACCCAGGTGTGTCTTTCCAACCACCATCTTGTCCAAATGGCAAACACAGAGGAGAGGCGCCAAAGCTTTTGGTTTTAAATCACAGGGTAAACGCGATGAAGACCCAGGCCAGGATGAAGCAGTCAAGGGGAGAAAGAGGGACAGCAAGAAAAGAGAGGGTTCTGACATTTAAACTACTGCCTTGACGTCACCATTCCACTTGAAACCACTTCCATGTCTGAAATAGACTAAGTAGGTAAAGGAAGCCAGTGGTCAGTGCAAGTAAGTAAATAGGATGGAAGTTCTTCATCTTTATCGTCACCATCACAATAGCATAGCCAGGAATGGGGTATAGGGCAGCCTGGAGCGTTTACACCTCATCCATTTGTCCCTCACATACCACACCAGAAAGCAGGTAGGGTGAGGACCATTCACACCCATTTGACAAAAGAGAAGCTGAGGCCCAGTGAGTCAGCAGCATATATAGTTTCAGAGAGTTAGTAAATGTTCGAGCTGGGGTGACCTCTCTAGACATATTTCCAACTCCCTAAGCTTTCCATTCATGTGAGCCGACAACTCTAGTTGCATCAAAAAGTTTGACTGCGTGATGCACTTCTGGACTTCCTTTATCCCTAGCTCATAAACTTTTACATGAAGAATGAGAAAACTGAACATGGATGTTATAAAATTCTCAGAACAAAGGGGAAATGAGACTTTATTGGCCTTACAAATTCACTACAAAACAGCTTAGCCATCATGGAAGCTATTTTTTTTTTTTTTTTTCAGGGGGATTGAAAACAAGTTGCTCCACCATACTCAGCAAAAGAGCCAAGTCAGTAAGTGGGCCTACCCCAGCCGGGGTCTCTGAGCTCATGGTTCTCAACTGCAGTTGACACTGCAGACCCTAGAAGTCTTCACATAGGTTTGATCAGTGCATTCGTATTATTTTTTCTTCAGCAGAAGATGTGCAGAGTTTTAGGGATGTCTGCTGAATGCTGAGCTGAGAAAGTGCCGCAGTTCAGAGGAAAGTGTGCCTTAGAAGAGGCCTTATAAAATATCAAGGTGGAGTTGAGGTAGACGGATTTTCAGAAGTATGGAAATATTTTCAGAAATAGGGAAGAAGTTGACTTCATTTGTATAGAAAGAGGATGGGAATAGAGGTGAGTCACCGTGATCAGACACCAATGGGTGAAAGTCTGGCCTAAGAAACTGTGTGATCGGTGTATGTGGCAACTCGAGACATTCAAGTGAATGTATCCAAACAACTCTTTAGTCGGCCACAGCTAAGGCACCTGAGGATGGTGGGATTAAATAAGTTCAATTCAAAAGGCCTTTAAGGAATAGTGTTAAAATACGTTCACATGTGATTGGGCACCGTGTGTTTTTATGGAGAATCTGTCCAGGAACAACACTCATCTGTGCATTAACCAGTTTCCCTGACTTGGTTGTTAATGTGGCTGCCTTCTTCTGAATGGAATATTCTTGGAACCCACCCAAAGAAGCCAAAGGAGTCTTTATACTCAAGTATGACTGACTCATACATCTGACTTAAGTTTATTGAAACCTCTAATAAGGGTAGTTTGCATTGAAATGTTGAAGTTCCAGCTTCTAGAATCTCAGAAGGCTTAGGACCTAACCGAAGAACAGGGTAATTGCAAATTAAACAAGTTAAGTTAAAGTTAGGACAGAGTGCAGTAAATTGTGTCCCTAATCCACTAGAACTGTTCTTGGAAAAAGGAGACATTAGGACAAAGATGTGTGAACAAGGAGAAGACCATGAGAAGTTGAGGCAGAGATGAGCATGATACTGCTACAGACCAAGGGAAACTAAAGATGGCCTGCAAGGCCCCAGGAGCCAAGAAGGAGGCTTGGAAGAGACTCTTCTTCTAAGTCTGCAGGAGGAATCACTCTGTTGACCCCTTGACATTGCACTTCTAACCTTCAGCTCACTGAGAAAATCTTTTTCTGCTACTGAAGTCTTTAGGTTTGTGCTACTTGGTCATGGCAGCCCTGGAAAAATAATGCACCTACTATGTGCTAGTCATTAGGGACATAGTGCTCAGTGAAGTCACTCCTACCTCATAGAGTTCGAGGTCACACAGAAATTCAACAACTGGGTAAACCAACTGAGAATATACAACACGCTGCCCTCTCCTTTACACTGAAGAGGAGGAAGTTGGGGCACCTACTTACATACGTGTGATCTCACTGGACCTCTGGGAAACAGATCTTGTCCATCCCAGTTAGGGAAAGTTCAAGAACTTGAGAGATATGCCCAGATCTGGGGGTGTCACTCTGGGCTGTCCAAATGTTGTCCTCATTCATATGCATGGTGATGAGCTGCTAACACGTGCTGGTTAGAACTGAGGGGTGCTCTGATTGTAACATGACACCAGACTTCAAGGAAAAGAATGCAAAATCTTCCTAATAGATGTATTTTAATTACACACTGCAATGAAAATAGTATGGACATGTTGGATTAAATAAAACATTCTTGGCTATGAATAGAGACATATTGAATATAGTAAAATATTGAAATGAAATTCACGTATCTATTTTTACTTGTTTAATGTAGCTACCAGGGTTTTTTCTTAAACCTGCATATGCAACTCACATGTGGAACCATATACGTATGGATATATATATATATATATATATATACATATACATATATATATACACATACATACACACACATGTATCTACACCATGCATATATGTGTATTTATACATATATACCGTGTAAGTGTGTTTGTATGGGATTATATTTTTGCTGGTGGTGCCCGTTGGTTTGAGGTCATCCAGCTGGGTTGGATCCATGCTTAACACTGACTAGCCGAAGGGCAGAGCTGGCACTGAACCCAGACCATTCAAATCTGAAGCCTCTGCTCCTTCACAAATCCAAGCCACCCACTTGGCACCAGAGGTGAACATCTTTAGAAAATGACCTCATCGAGAGAATCATCCAGAAATGGGAAGCTTCAGTCCCATACCACCCCTCACCCAGTCTTAGTGATCTTAAAATTCTTCACTTTACCTGACGTTTTCTGCACAATTTCAGCATCAACCCCAAGACAGCCTTCACAGAAGGCCGCTTTTGAACAGAACATAACTTTCACTTTACCAAAAATGACAAAGCTCCCAAGGCTCTGAGAATCTGTCTAAAGTACCTATTTGGGGACAGGAGAGGTAAAAGGCTTTTAAAAGCTTGTTTTAACTCTGTGTGAAATCAACTGACTAATATTTATACTGGGCAGCTTTCTGCAAAGATGAAATAAACTCTCTACAAATAGCCTACAGAACTCAGACATTCTCTGTGTGTGAGGTCAGGGAGGGGCCCTTGAACACACTCCAGTATCCAGGATGCTTAAGGCATCAGCAGATATTCTGAGTTAGATCTTATTCTGCAAGGTTATCCATCGGAATTGATCAGAAAGAATCTAGTTCTCTTTAAACCCCAAAGATACAAGGATGTTTTGCTTTTATTCATTCATCACTCGCATGATATGTATTTTTGACTCATTTTAGGCACTGAGAGGTGTACTAGGGAAACATACATACTGTGACTAGTAGGCTCAGAATCAGCATTTGTTTTAGCATAGATATACAATCCACTCTGACATGAGAAAGGAGATTAAAATATGGATAGGAGGAGATACAGGAAAAATCAGTAATCAAAACAGGTGTCATGGATTTTACAAGTCTAAGTACGAGTTATCATGGGCGCCACAAAGGAAACATCCCTGTTCAGAGGTGGGAGGCACAGCAAATGCTTCTTGAAGGATACAGTAGATGACATGAGTCTGAAAGGTGACCCTGGGGGAGGGAGGTAGAACTCCAGGGAGGGAACAGCCATGGGCAGCAGCTTCAGGGCACAAAAGAACACAGAGAATATGGTTATATGGCTTGAGTGCATGTGTGCTGGGGAACGGGCAGGAATAGGCAATAGAAAATGAGGTCAACGGCATAGGAAGAATAGGGATTACCATGCCAAATAGTTTGGATCGGACCCTTTAAGTAATGGGAAGCCACTGTAGAGTTCCAGGAATGAGAATAGCAAGATTAGATTTGTGTTACAGAAAGGTCACCCTGGCCACTGAACAGACAATGCATTGGAGAGAGAAAATGGTCCGAATAAGGAGGGCAGGACAAAAATGGTGGTGCCAAGCATGGCGATGTGGGGGAGAGGCTGAGGTGGAGGGCAAAAAGAACCAGAGGACTACTCTCAAGGATGCCAACAGATTTAACCTTAACCTTTATAGTGCTTCCTATTCCCAGTGCAAAATAACTGATTTTATTATTTTTTTTTATTTTAATGGGAGTCCAATGAACTGTCTACCTCACCCTTGAAGATATTTGAAGCAACAACATGAAATAAGAAAATGATGTTTGTGTTCTTTAGTCTTTTCTATGAGAACACTGAAATAGTCCAATTAAAACAAAAAATCTCTATTAAGGATGGCACAGTTAGATAGACTATTATTTAGCTATTAAAAGATGAAATCCTACTATATGCAACAACACGAATAGACTTAAAAAGGTATTATGCTTAATAGAATATAAAATAAGTCAGATGGAACAAGACAAACACTGTGTGATTTCACTCATGTGGTATGTAGAGAAAACTAACAGATCAATGAAGTAAATAAAACAAAAATAAATTTTTAAATTGATTATAACATCAATTAGTGTTTACCAGAGGGAAGGGGTGGGAGAATGGGCAAATGGGTATGCGAAATGGGTCAACCGTATAGTGAAGGATGGAACCAGACTTTTAATGGTGAACTTAATGTAGTGTAGACACATGCTGGTTTTTAATAATGCACACCTGAAGCATATAATTGTACAATGCAATAGTATTTCACTAAAAAATAATAGGAAAATAAAAGATTGCACTATTGGAATATAAATACACTTAAGCAAAGCGAGGACTACATGAAAATTTAACAAGCACTTGGATGTATGTTATGGCAATAGAGATGGTGATAATGATGATGGTGATGATGCTGATGGTGATGATGCAGTGATGGTGGTGGTGATGATGGTGATGATGATGATAATGATAATAGGCATGATGAAGATGGAGACTATGATGGTGGAGCTGGTAGAAGAGGCCATGTATAATGCCTTTTATGTACCTTTAGTGACTTATACCAATTATCCTCTTAGATCCTCATGAGGACTGTGAACTAGATACTACTGTCCCCATTTGATAGATGACAAAGGCAAGGCTGAAGTCAAGACTGGCTTGTTCACTGTCCATTGCTAGTAAGAACGAGAGCTGGAGTATGGATCCAACTTGTTGTCGTCCCATTATACCATATTCTACAGGATTCCTCTGGAATGTCCTCTATATTGACCTCCCCTCTGTGTAAGGGTCCTTACACAATTCAAACATACATTTAAATGAGTAATTTCAGTTAGCTTCTGCTGCCAATGTATGGTGAAAGGTACATGTGGATTTTTGGCAGTGAACTTACTACAGTATTTATATATACATGTTGATTCTCAACTATGAACACCTGAAACTTTTATAATGTTATAACACAATGTGATCCAATTAATAAAAAATGATCTAGACTCTTTGAGGAGACAGGGTAAAAAAGCAAAAGAAGACAGAATGACTCCTAACATTAGGAGTTCAGAGATTGAGGAGTTCTAGAATGCAAGCCATCTCCAGAGTCAAGAAATCCTGTTGTACTAGTTCTGCTTTCCGTCCTAACAGGTGGGCATCCTTGAGTGAGCAGAATAACCTCTTTGTGCTCTGATTTTCTCTATTATAATGGGGACACAAAGAGCTCACCCTTACAGGGTTATGTTTGGAGTAAACCAGGCAGTGCATAGAAATGTCCTCTCACCGATTAAGTGTTCCATATTTACCTGTTGTAATAGTTATGGTATCAGTGTTATTATTGTTGTTATTGTTATTTAAAAGAGAAGTAAGTAACTTGGATGTCACTACACAGTGGGTGAAGGAAAATTTTCCAGAAAAAAATAATCCATCAAAACCCAGCCTGGGAGGAAAGGAGCAGGTTGAGGGAGCAGAGAATAAGCCTGAGTCATCACACCCACGATCACACAGTGGGCTTGAAAAATATCACACTAGCCCCCAAGAGTAGGAAGGGCAGAGATGATTTCTCCCTGAACTGTGCTTCCACACCTAGGACTGAGCCTTGTCTCTGATTCACTGATTTGGTCAGACGTTCCCCTGTGTTTTCACCTCACCAATCTGACTGGGCACTGTGTGCACAACCAGAACTGGAATTGTGAGCCCCAAACACTCAGAAAGCAAGCTACATAGATTTCCTCTTCTCACCTTCCCCTGTCACAGCCCTCGACCCCTTGCTGACATTGCTAACTTGCGATATACTGTTTACACCTCCATTACCCACTCTCAGAGAAGAACTAATTCATCAGCCAGTATCAATATTGCAAATGGAAATGGAATCATTGCTTACGAACTTGGCTATTCAAATACCCGAGGTATTGTTTCTTTTTTTAAGATTTATTTGTTTATTTATACAAGCCCTGGGTACAGTCAGAAACGTGGGAGGGTGAGAGAATTCACCAGAGCCAGAGCAGGGAGCAGAACAGACAGACTGACGAAGTACACTACTGAGGGGAGCAGCAGGCAAAACAGGAGAGGTCTGCGTGCCATGTGGGACCCTCACCATGGCCAGGGATCAAACCGGTGCTGCAGAGGCCACGGGCAGCTTCGCAGCCCAGCGCTCAACCACTGCACCACGGCGGGGGCCCCCCAAGGTATTATTTCTAACTTGCTATCTGAGAAGGCAATTTTACCAAAGTCCAGAGTAAATGCAAGAATCTAATGAAAGCATGATGATGACTGTATCTGTTTCTTATTGTTGTTGTAATAAATTTCCACAAACGTGGTGACTTAACATGATATGAATGCATTCTCCAACAGCTCTGAGAGTCAGAAGTCTGAAATCAGCTTTGCTGGCATAAAGCCGGGCTGTCAGCTTCGGCTGGCTCTCTCTGAAGACCTCGGGGAAGGATCTGTTTCCTTGCTCTTTTCAATTTCCAGTGGCCGCCCGAATCCCTTGCCTTATGACCCCTTTTCCACCTTCAGCTTCTGCCACCACATTGCCTTCTTCTCTAACGCTGGCTCTGACTCCTCTGCCCCCCTATTTTGATAAGGACCCTTGTGGTTATTGTGCCTGGCTGATGCAGGGTAACCTCTCCATGTCACCATCTATCATCTAATCACATCTGTGAAGCCCCAATACCTGACCAAGTAACTCACATCACTCAAATGTTGCAGATGCATAGGACTGTATGTATTGGGGTGGGCATTACTGAACCCACCACAAAGATGATATTCCAGGGGAACACTGTCTAAAAACACAAAAAGATAATGAATTTTTTTTTTCTGGGCTGCTAATACATGAACACCACCAACCTGTGACTACTGAGTGACTGAGAGGTGGGTAATGTGAATAAGAAACTTAATTTTATTTTTATTTAGTTTTAATCTATTTAAATGGGCACATGCAGCTAATGACTATAATATGGAAGAGGCAGTTGTGTGGTAGGCACCAATCAGCTCCCTCGAGGTTATCAATAGCATCTATAGTCCCAGGAAAATAGAATGAAAGGATGATTGGAGAGAAATGTCTGATCTTGTATCCACAATCACTTATGGACAGTCACATTACAATTGGACAGACCTATGGACAGTCACATCATTACATTTACTAAGTCAGGGAAGCTGGCTCAAGGAGGGCCCCCCATTTTTAGCACCACAGACAGAAACACAAAGATTTTTTTTTTAACTTTCTGTTTGTTAACCTGCATTCCTTTAACTAGAAGTTTTACAGAAGACTTTTACAGTATTCTGATTGGTGAATGATTCTCAAAAAACTGAATTTTATGCCTTTTTAGATTATGTTAGGAATCAGTGTCAATTGCAAAGGCTGACAAAATCATGCTAAGTAGTCAGTTTATTGTAGAATCTATCCACCGTTTGGCATGGTAATTTAATGCTGAAAATTGAGCTGGTTCCATGATATAGAAGCATGGAACAGAGTCCTAAAGCTAGGGAAGGTAAGTATGTATAAGGGGTAGAGTTTCCTACCTTAGAGATTAGTAACATACACTGTATTGATATTCAGGATGAGGAAGGAGAGATACAGAAGAGCAATGAAGTAGAAATTAAATAGACATGGAAAAAAATACTGAATTTGAATTCCTGAAGTTTGAATATTTCCTGAAAATTTCTGTTAACTAGTAAACAAGACAATTTAGTTTATTATTCAAATTTTAATGAGAATAAACACTATCGCCTTAAGAGAGGTGTCACCAGTTCACAAAAAAAAAATGCAAGGCCAAGTGAACCACAGACCCATTTATAACAGTAATGAAATGGCCTATTAAAAAGAAAGTTCAAGAAAAGCATGTTGATATTACATAAGGCAAAAACAGAGAGAGTGACAGAGACAGGGAGACAGAACATTCCAAATGGTTACCTTGACTCCAACCCATGAAGCAAGAAGGAAGGCTATGTGATCTCTGAAACGAATCATGAAAATGAGAGTTACCACACCTCTGGCCTGTCTGATGATCTATGTGTCTGATTCAGCCCTCAAGGTCTATATTTACTTATGATGGAAGCATGACCCACAAGGAAACTGAATCTAAAGGTTAAAGCCAAGGGCCTCCCTGGAGGTGCAGGGATTATGTCTCAGCACTATGAAGCTATCAGCAGGCACTGCAGAATGAGTTCGATCCCAGGCCAGGGAGCTGACCCACACGGCGCAGCAGACCTCTCCTGCCTCCCTGCTGCTCCCTTCAGCAGTGTATTTCAGTCAGTCTGCCTGTTCTGCTCCCCACTCTGTCTCTGGTGAGTCTTCTCACCCCCTGCACCTCTGGCCTGCACCCAGCTCTTGTATGCATAATTAAATAAATCTAATAAAAAATAAAAGAATTTGAATTGTACACAGTGAAGCTGGAATCATAGACCAGTCCGCTCTGAGTAGCGGCTACAGGGATGGAGCCAGGCAGAGCTCTACCGCCCCTCGGCCCCGTGGAGCTAGTGACTCTGAGATCAGAAACTCCACAGCTGTTACCAAGAACATCTGAGCTCTTGGAGAGACAAAGTGTCATTCTTTTCTCAGTAATGAGAAAGCATCTGCCTTGAAGAAGGAGAAAAAGTCAAATCAGGTATTTCTGCCAATTTATTCCTGCTCAGAGGACTGACAGAAGTTCTACGGCCTCTGTGTGCTTGAGCTGGCCCCTTGGCCACATGGCAGCGACAGCCGGAAGCGCCACCTGGACACAGACTGCCAAGGTAAGAGAAAATGAGAGACTCTGGGAGACACAAACTCACCTTCTGATCCATTCAGAGGGGTGTGTTGGAGAGAAGCACATCTGGAATAGATCCCAAGAATTTCCCTTGTCAAGCTTTCTGACCTTGGCCAATTCATTTTACCTTTTTAAACCACTATCTGTGCATCACGCAAAGGTGGAAGTGAAGTCTTGTCTTCACGCACTGAGGTGTGGAAGAAAGATAAATGCATCTTTCTCTCCCTAAGCTTCAGTGTTTTCATCTCCAAAATGGGAATGAAAGTAGCTATTACAAAGAATTGTTCTGAAGATTAAACAGGATTAGGTAAAAAGAGTGCTTAGCAGTAGGGTCTGGCACATATGAAGAGATTAATCATTGTGGCTACTGTAAGAACAATTATTAAATAATTGTCCAAAGGTACCTCAGGCATCCGGCGGTCCCTGGCATTTAGTAGATGCTTAACCAAAGGTAGCTTCTAAATCACTCTAACATGAATACTGCTGCATAATAAAGATGTCAGAGAGAGGATTCCACAGTATCTCAGAGGAGATAATCTTAGGGGCAAAAAAAGGTAAACAATTTAAGACAGAGACAGACAGAGGCAGATCAACAGAGATTTGGACAAAGACACACATTGAGAAGGAGAAAGTGGGATTTGTACAGTATTTTAGATAGATAGACAGGCAGACAGACAGACAGACAGACAGATAGATAACTGATAGAGAGGTATGTAGATGGGCAGATGGTTGGGTGGGTGGATGGATGGATGGATAGATAGATCCATAGAAAGACAGACACATAGACAGACAGACAGAGATAGTAGGTAGACAGACAGAACGACTGGAGACATACACACATATCTATGTCTGTATATGCGTAGAGTTATGACTCTATATTAATTTACCTACCTGTCATCTACTTGTCTATCATCTATCTATTGATCTATCTGTCTGTCTGTCCGTCTATCTATCTGTCATCTGTCTACCTGCCAATGATCTGTAAAACAAAGGGTGGAAAGGACTGGAAGAAAAAAAAGCAGAGGAGACATGGCTCTGCGCCTTCCTCCAGCCCAGATCAGCAGCCCGAGCGCGCGAGAGCCAGGAGCCCCTCTCCTGCCTGCGGGTATTAGCGCCGCAGATAAAGACATAAGGGGGGCAGCTCATCAATCACAGTCACGCAGGGACACGGGCGCAAGGCAAGAGGATTAGCACTCAGCCTGCTCGGGGGTCTTCCTCTCTCAGCTTGGCCCTAATTAAACATCACCTCCAGTGCTTCCTTCCGGCCGGCGGCCCCTCCCCTCCCACACTGGTCTTCTGTAATCTGGGCTTCAGAGTTAATTAGAAAAGAGGCTCTGAAAAAATATATCCATTCCAAAGGGTGGGAATCCCCGAGCAGAAATTATCGGGTGCTGGTAATAAAGATTTGCTTTTCCTTGGAATTGAGATTGACTGTTAAATGGCCTTCATTAAGCGGCGGCTTTTTTTCTGCCCAGGACCTCTCCAATAAAGCTACCGGGGGTCTTTCCGAGTGGGGAATGCAGGGGTACTTGGAGAGGCTGTGCCTGTCTGACTGCTTAGGGGAATGTTAAGGGGGCATCTGTCAGTCTGTCCGTCCATCCCTCTGTCTATCGTGGTTGAGCGCAGGTGAACATGAGGGTTTATGTGGGGCATCGGGTGTGAGTGTGGGGGGTGTAGAGTGGGTTTTTGCACACTGTCTTTGTTCACGGAAGGGAGAGCAGGTGGCTGAGGATACCGCAACACCGAGGCCATCCTTACTTGGGGAAGGTTCTATTCATTTCGCTATTCAGCCAATATTTATCGATGTCCTATTTCTTTCTGGGAAAAGGTGTCTGTGCTGGGAATATAACCAGGTAAATCCTTAACTGCTCGGCATTGCCTCTGAGGCTGGAGAGAGGAAAAAGACGCGTAAATGCATGCTGGGGGTGCATGGGTGGGGCCTGCGCTGCGGGCCAGGGCGCAGCACCGAGGGGCCGTGGGAGGCTGCCAGCCACCTGAGACAAAGCGGGCAGGGCAGGGGATACTGCCTGCACATGTCTTGCATTGTGTGGGTATCGAGATCTGCAAGTTCGATGCCTGGATGTGGTGAGTGTGTTTGGGATGCTTTCGCCGCAGCAGCAAGGAGGCCAGAGAAAGCCAACGGAGGAGCCACGGGCCTGTACTGGGCTCTTGACACTGGCCGGACATGGCGTCTGTCCAGCCCCAGGTCGCAGCCTCATGGTTCCCTCGCCTCTTCCCACGAGTAGAGGGGAAACCACCCAGGGCATTTGGATGCCTTCCCCACTCACATGGGCCAGGAGTGCACAGAACAAGCAAGACGGTGACCGGGACACCTTGGGTGCCACCCCCACACCTGGCTGGCCTCCGAATCTGCACCAGCTCTGTGGAACAGATGCCGCCCTGTGTCCCCTCATGCACGTTGGAAATGCAACTCAGCTAACTCAGGTGACTGACCCAGAGGTAAAGCAGACAACCATGCCTGCCCTTGCGGTGAGGGACATGAGCCCCCTAGGCGGTGTGAGGGGTGCACTCACCCAGTGGTCCCCCAGGGTGGAGGCTGGAAGCCTCTATCTGCCAAGAGCAGGATAGGAGACGCTGGCAGCTGTGCCAGGCTCGCATCATGCCTGATGCAAGGCTCAACTTGGCCACTGCAGCCAGAAAGCAACCACAGACCATCTAGAAATGAATAGGTACCCATAAAACTTTATTCACAAAAGTAGGTGGCCGTAGTTTGTTGGCATTTGCCAGGGAGTGGAGAACCACACTCATCTGAGGAGCCACAGATGATCATCAGGGATTATATTCCCATAATGAAAAGTAGACATCAGTGACACGCGTGCAAACGCGGAACCGGCTTCCAGCTACTTAAAACTGCTCCTTATACCCCCCTGCCTGGGGGAGTTAGGGCACCCCATTTGGGGGCTGAGTGCTGCTTCACCCCAAGAGAAAGGCCAATTCCTCAGCTCATTCACCTCATTCTCTGTCAAGTTTCAAGACTATAAAAAGCACACGTGGGAGGTGGAAGCTCCAGTTGGATTCGAGGAAAACCTATTAAGCGTGTTAACCCATTTGTAATTCAACAAGGAGAAGATGAAAGTACCAGGCAGTTGCAGAAGGCGCTGAAATGTCTTCCAGAAACGTGCAAGCCCCAGTGCTTAGCGAGGCAGAACTTTAGACTCACTGTGGTCAGCCTTGAAAAAGGGTGAGGGGAACAACACAGGAGTGTGCGAGCGTGTGCATGTGCATGCTTGCCCTTGTGTGTGAGTGTGTGTGACCAGGTGAGGTGCTGAATCAGTCATCACAGCTGTAAAGCATCAAGTGTATCTCAGCGAACATACGTGTGCCGTGTCCAGCAGCTCAGGCTGTAAGGTGGGGGGTGGGGACACTTTCCTGCACCAGCAAGTAGGAATTCTCATTAGATCTGTAGGGTGAATGCTCCACTGGGCCTCCCTGGTGGCGCAGGGGTTAAGTCTCAGCACTATTAAGCCATTGCCAGACACTGCAGCATGAGTTCGATCCCCAGCCAGGGAGGTGACCCACATGGCGCAGCAGACCTCTCCTGTCTCCCCACTGCTCCCCTCAGCAGTGGATTTCAGTAGATCTGCCTCTTTTGCTCCCCACTCTGTCTCTGGTGAATCCTCTCACCCCCGCATCTCTGGTCTGCACCCAGCTCTTGTATGCATAAATAAATCAATCTTTAAAAAAATAAAAAAAGAAGTGATCGATTACTATTAAGGGACTTACAGCTGCACACAGATTTGAAATGCGAGACCTATAAAACTATAACTCACTGTGGAAATAAAGACAGGATCTGCCTCCCCGGATCCTTTGTGTCCACCAAAGACACAAATTTCAACTCATCAGTGATACGACTTGGAAACAAATGGCCTTTAGCTGGTGAATAAACAGATCGTGGGATGGTCTCACCACGGAATACTACTCAGCAATAAATAAACCCCAATGGGTGTTAATTGACACAACATCTCAGATGACTCTCGAAAACAGCACGCTAAGTAAAGAGAGTCAGACAGAAAAGACCGCGTTCGGGATGATTCCATCTACATGATTTAAAGCTACAGCACATTGGCGGTTGCTGGGGTTGGGAAGAGAAGGTGGTATGAAAATGGGCAGACACACACTTCGGAGGATGGAGGGATTGCCCGGTATCTTTATTGTAGTGGAGGCTATATTATTGTGTATAATTACCAAAATGGACCAAGCAGTCGACTTTATTTTTTTATTTTTTTAAAAAGATTTATTTATTTATACAAGCACTGGGTACAGTCAGAAGCGCAGGAGGGTGAGAGAATTCACCAGAGCCAGAGCGGGGAGCAGAGCAGGCAGAAGGACCGAAGTACACTGCTGAGGGGAGCAGCGGGCGGCAGGAGAGGTCTCCGCGCCATGTGGGACCCTCCTCCGGTGGCCGGGGAGCAGCCGGGGATCGAACCCGCGCTGCAGAGGCTGCAGGCAGCTTCGCAACCCAGCGCTCAACCGCTGCGCCACCGGGGAGGCCCCAAGCAACTGACTTTAAATGGACGCATCCTAGTGTATGTAAACACTGAATTAGTGGCTGATACACAGCCTCTCACACTAAGCGGTTATCAGGAGGGAAAGCCATCATCTTAAGTATCCCCATGACTGGTTCTCAGTCCCAGCAACGCAACGCTGGGCAGCTGGGCTCCCACCCAACTCCAGAAAATTCCATCTTTAAAATATGAATACTCTCCATATCTGTGAGACCATAAACACTCTAGCACCGTCATCCCAATAAGTCCACTGCTCTTTCTCCATCCCCAACGCCAAATTTGCACCCCAAGAGGTACATAAGTAGGTGACAAAGTCAGCCTGGTAGGCAGGAGCTGGGTATGTGAGTTAGAATACCACCTTCTACTGTGTGGTCATGGGCTCAGAGCTTATCTAGTGCAACACACCTTTCTTTTCACAAGCATTCTCTGAGATACACATTACTTCCCTACTTCATACACGAGGGAAGTGAAAATCACAAAGGACAAACGCCTTGACCAAGGTCATATGGTCTGGGAGCTGGTCTGCCAGACCCTGAAGCGGGCGCTGGGTCACAGAAACACTCCCCTGTCTGATGCCAGGTCTCTGGCCGAGCCAGGCAGGCACCTGGCCATGCCGACAAGTCTCTGCCCACAGATTCATAGTAGGTGACTAACGATGCCACGTTCTGCTTCTGGACTCAGCACTGTGCTGCTACTGGACTCAGTTTCTCTGACTCAGGGGGACTGAACAAGGCACCCTTCAGCATGGGGGTTGCCCTCTCTTCCCACCTTGTTCCAGGTGGAGGGCCCCAGTTCTTGACCTGGGAGAGCCAACCTATAGGAGGAAGCCTGCTGACAGCTCTCAGAACAGGTGAAGGCCTTTCCCAAGCCAGATAAAGTCTACAAGGCATAACTGCAGGCAAAGGCTGCCCCCTCCCCCCCAAATCTTATTTCTGCAACAGTCAAGCCCATCTCCTGTACATGGTGTTCAGGATTTGGGGACAGAACATCCCCAGCATGTGGGAGGACTCATTTGCATAGAGGTGGGTAGGCAGGGGCTTACCAGCACATCCAAGAACATAAGCAAATACACCCAGGAAGGAAAATTCCTTCTCACTGTAGGTCTAACCCCTGGCAGGAGAGTCTCTCCTTGACAAGGGTGCTTGTCCCGGCCTCTTCTCTGTCCTGGCTTCTCCAGGGAAGATCCAGAATGTGTCACTAGCAACTGCTCCCCAAAAAAAACCCCAGGCACCAGAGGGGAGAGGCAAGCAATGTTAGTAGCTGCCTCTTGATCTAAAAAAAGAGGAAGTGGAAGGAGGACGGGAAATGGAAGGATGTCCAAGGACAAGCAGCACCACTATTAGCTGTGTGGACCAGACACGCCTCTTTGAACCCCCACTTCTGACCTGGAAGACCTACTCATGCACCCCGAAGGTGGTTCTGAAGATGGAATTCATGGTCGTGCTCATGACTGACACCTCTTCAGCACCCGCGCCCTCCCAAGCATTCGGCAAGAATTAGATCATGTCATTCTCTCTGCAACCTGGGGCGGGTGGGGGGTGCAGATGCTACAGAATGTTGTTGTTATCACCCAAAAGCGGGAGGGCCTCTTGCCAGCTTGCCCCTCGCCGGGCCTGCGGAGTGTGAGTGCTGAGTCACCGATCCACGAGGAAGAGCTCATGTCACATTCAAAGCCGTCTCGGGAGTTGGCCCCAGGGATACCCAGTCGCGTTCAGTGGAGAGATTTGCTGTCATGCTGCATTGGAGGGTTCCATTCAGGGATTTAATGGCTCCCAGTCATTTGAGAGGGTAAGTTCACTTCCAAAACCATCCAGCAATGAGCAAGATCAAATGAAGGTAGGACCGACCCTTTCGGGCTCAGCAAAGCAGCATTAATGGGATAAAATATATCTGTCTGATAACTCAGAAGCACCGTAGAGGTAATAGCACTAGAAATCAGTGCACTGATGCTACAGAAATAGCCAGTGTTTTCATGGCCGACACAACACCCCGATCCACTAACCTAGAAGCACCCCGAGCATGGGGAGGTGGGGGCTGGTTTAATATCCTGTCCCGGGCACTTTGAGTGCTTCATTCCATTTAGATGACTCTACTTTACCGCAAACAGCCTTGCAGAATATTGGCACAATTCCCATTTCACACATGGGCAAAACTGGGCTCTAAGAGTGAAGGAGCAGACACAGAGGCAATGAGGCCCGAGAGGCAGAACGGGGTTCGTGCCCAGGGAAGGAGCTTCCGCCCAGAGCAAGGTCCTTTGCCTGTATCTCTCTGCCATCATGCACAGTTAGCAGCGGGCGGCAACCCGAGAGCCCCAGGGAGGATGAGAACCCCCTGGGTCCCCTCCCGCCCCTCCCAGCACCCGGCTTCCCCATGGAGATACGCAGCCCCAGGAGGACAGCTTTTATCCGAGAGGCTGCTCCAATTCCCGGCGGCTTTCTGCCTTTTCCTAAGTGCCAAGACCCAGCAGATCATTAATTACGACTGCTCACAAATGGTTTCCCACACTCCCTTGCAGGCACGCGTGTGCCTCAGAGGGAAAGGGATTTCTCAGCAGCAGAAGTGGCCTGCAAGCTTCCAGCTCCGCACGCAGCTCACAGGCTGAATCTGCTCAAGCGGCACCCAGACCTTCAGGCAAGAGGGAGCCGCCTGACAATGAGCCATGCTGGAAGCCAGGAGGGGACGGAAATAGAGCTTGCAGTTTTCAAGAAGTAAATAGCATAGGAGTTAAAAAAAAATAAGAAAGGAGCTGACGATCACTGGAACAAAGAAGTGATGTTTGCAAGCACATTCATTTCCACTTTCTCACTCGGGGGACCAGCATGAATGGCTGCTGCACACCTACTAGGTTTGACACACCTACTAGGTTCCAGCCCTTTTGTCCCTTAACCCCCTGAACAGTGCATCCAGGCTGACTAGCCCTGTGTGTGGCTAAGGATCTGAGGTCCACGGGAATGACCATGGATTCTGGAAGTGTCTCACCCCCAATGTCTTGCTCCTGCCCTACACCCACGCTTGCTTCACAAAGACCCAGCTTGGTAAACAAAGGGGGATGAAGGTCCCACTTACAGCTCAGGAAACTGAATCAGGGCAGCTCTCCCAGGACCCACCGCCTTGGTCAAAGTCCCAAGATGGTTGGCCACTCCTCAAGAAGACGGTAAGAAGAAGCTTTAGCAGACAGTTCAAGCAAAGGCGTGTGTTTTCTCAGCAGACACTCTCCATCAAAGGCTGTAAGGGGTCCCTTACAGTGGGCCTCACTTTCGGCCACCCCCAGTGTCTGCACTTTCCATAGTGATTTAATCGCCCCAGCCGCACACACTGGGACGGGCACAATCTCAGATAAAAGCCCAAATTGAATCTGGAAAAGGAATGATTGAGGGCTGTTCTGCTCAATGCTTTTCAAAGACAGCGCTGCTAAAAAAAAACCTGCTGGGGACACAGTGGAGTTGACATCATTAAAACACAGGAGTGAAACTCCAGTTACAGTTGCTCACACGAGCCAGACCTCAGGTGGAAAAGCAGAGCCACGGCCTCTCATCAGTCAAGGGTGGGGACACCCCAAGAGGATGAGCAGAGCCCAAGCTGCCTTTTCTACTTGAAAAGCCTCCACCAGGAGAAGGCATCTGACTCCTTTGCAGAGACGGTGGCGGGAGGCTGTGACAGCAGGCTGGGGCAGGGTGAGGCTGAAGAAGGGCAGACGCTGGTGCCCAATAGCTGGTTCAGTCTCCACCAGGTCCTGAGCCAGGCTATGCACCAGGCATCACTCTCCAGCCTCAGAAACAGGGCCCACAGCAGCATCTCCTTCCACTTTTCCATGGAATGTGAGGTGTAAGGGACAGCACGTGCGAGGGGTCTAATGTGGTGCTTGGCACATCATAGAGACCAAGAAGATGAAGATATTATCTGCTTTTACTCAATTAACAAATGAGACCACAGAGAAAGGCAGTGCTGACCTATTTCAAAGTGCTGGTTCCAGGGAGGGGAACCATTCAAAGCACACTTTCAAAATCCCTAGAGTGTCTTTAGTATTTATATGGGATCCATTTATGGTGCAAGCAGGGTGCAAATAAATATAGCAAGAACTGAGCAAGAACCCTTTTTCACATCCCCAACATAGAGAGAGAGAGACGCTGGGCCACCTTCATTCACGGATATGGTCAGTTTTAAAGGTTAGTCCAGTTATAATCAAGCAATCCGCATGTCGGGCAAATTCACAATCTTACTTGCTTATCCTTAACGCTGGTATTAGCTCCCAGACTGAATAACTCTGAAGATGCCTCAAGATGCCATCGTTGGCCCATGTCCTGCCGTCCGGCTCCTTCTACATGCCCCCTTTTCCCCATTCCAGCCATGCCCTGCACTGCCCCTCTGCATGGAAACACGGTGTCCTTCTCTGCTCCCAATGCCAAACAAGCCGTCATCTTTTCACACATTAAGGCTAAAGTGAGTGGGACATTCTCTAAGAATCATTCCTGGTTCTCACCGCCCCTCAGCTCCAAACCTTCCACACATTCCTGGCACTTGCAATTCTATGTTGCACTTAATTGCTCCCTGTCTCTCACCCTTGACTGGAGAGATTGCAGGTGGTGGAACTGTGTGTTGCCATGGCCAGGGATGTTGTTTTTAACACAAAATACGACAAAGAGGGTACAAAATTGATGCTGGGTCCATTGTTAAGCACATGGACAAATCCACAAATGGATAAACAGTGAGCATGATCTTCCCTGAAAAAAGAAAACCCTGAACATATTAAGCTTTTTTTTTTGATAGACATTTCCCCCCACTCACTTCACTGGTGGGCTCCAGGCCACGCGATCACCAAAGCCTCCATCAGCGGTCCCCGAATTCATAAAAGTAAGATCTCCACAAGGGGACATGCCCAAGGGGATTGAGAAGACAAGATACTCAAAAAACACAAGGGGATTGAAGTGAGACATTATTTGAACAGGTGCTTGGAACTGAGGTTGTCAAGTCCTATGAGAAATATTTGGTGGCATCTGTCCTCACAGGTAAGCCTGGGAGAAACGTATAGATGGGCAAAGAGATCACCTCCAGATTTGGAAACTGAGACTCAGAGAGCTCTCCTGCTTCCCACCAGCAGGAAGTCATCAGCAGGTCTGCTTGTATACAAGAGGGCCAGGCATCTTCCTAATGGACATTCCCAAATGTCTCTATAAGCAAGAAGCTAATCACGAGGGTAGTATTCACACAGCAAGGATGCCGGGGGCTTAAGTCCACCGACTCGGTTTGGGTTTGAGTTTTCTGAGACACCAGGATAACAGTAATTCTGAATTCACCTCTCGCCCCACAAGAAATAATATTGCTGCAGTGGATTGATGAACAATAACTATACGTAAAATGCTTCACACACTATTTGGTTTGTAACAAGCATCCCCAAATTAAAATGATAGCTTCATTATCCCAATGACCTCAATCCATCCACAACTCAAAGCCCTGAGGGAAAATTATTGCCATTTTGAACGAAGAGAATCCCGAGATTGAACACACTTGAGTTATATGTGTTGTTTCTTTTACATTCACATGAAGGAAGACGCCAAACCTTGTCCGGTGGACAAAAATATTAAGGTCTCAGCATATGAATCCTAGGAAGCACAAACTGAAATTTAAAAAGTCATCCTGCTGAAGTTTAAGAGATCCATTATCTCTCAAATTGGATGGATCTCTATGGCGGATACTATTTTCTATACCCAGCATCCAACCCATTGTTAAGTTATGACTCGAAGTCTAGTTAATTCAAGTAAATAGGGGGGATACTATTTGATCTAGGGGGGGAGAAAAGGATGATTGATCTAAATTGATCGGTTATCTAATTACCTTTTGCATGTATGTCATCTGCTTTTGGCAAATATGATGTGACTTGATGTCTCCTTGACAATTTTTCTTCTCAGATAAAAAGTTAAAAGCTTGCAAAACCTAAGTTCTTTTTCCTCGTCTTTCTATGCTTGAGATTCTGGTGTGAGGATGTGATGCCTGCAGCTTTAGCACTCAGACTGCAGTCAAGAGAATTATGGGGGGCGGGGTCTCCCTGGTGGCACAAGGGGTTGAGTGCAGCGCTGTGATGCTGTCCACAGCCTCTGCAGTGCGAGTTCGATCCCTGGCTGGGAAGATACCCACACGGCGAGCAGACCTCTCCTGACTCTCCCACTGCTCCCCTCAGCAGTGTTTTCAGTCTGTCTGCCTGTTCTGCTCCCCACTCTGTCTCTGGTGAATCCTCTCACCTCCCACACCTCTGGCCTGTACCCCAGTTCTTGCAATCATAAATAAATAAATCTTAAAAAAGGAGGGAGAATTATAGGAATAACAGCAAGTTATCAAGCACACACATGAGTAACAAAGTACCAGAATGTCAAGAACCTGTGTTTTGAATGATGACACTAAGCCAATCCACCGACTCTAAGAACACTCACTTCAAGGCGTCTCGTTAAATAAAAACCAATGTCCTTTTTATTTAAATAACCTGCTAACAATCACTTTTTGGTCACTTTTGGTTAAAATAAATGGAATTCATTTCCCCAAATTTAGTGTCTGAGGTTTTTGTTCCATTTAGTGTAAAACTGGCAAAAAAAAAAAAAAATCAAAATCACCCGAATAAATTATTATTTTGATCAATTCAGTTCACATGCATGGAAAGTCATCTCAGTGAGGGGGCGCCGAGGTTCAGAATCTGGGAACCTCAGGTCTGGAAGGACTTTGGAGGTCATGCGAGGGACCTCCCCTCCCGGTCACAGCAAGCACCACCTCTATCATGAACACTTCAGAACTCTCCTTATTGGACAGCTCCATTATTCATCATTTCTGTCTCTTCTCTTGAACCACTGGAAATGCATCCAATCTCTCTCCCTATAGTTACCCATTTTCCTATTTTTGTTACTGAAGAAGGTGTTCTCTGCCCTCTTAGCATTCTCTCCTCCAGTCTGTATAATAATCATCCTATAGAGCCTGAGTAAATTGAAAAGCCATCAATGAATTCTTTTACAGACACAATCTAAAAAAGTCCTATTATTAAAGAAAAAAAAATGTAGGATTCAACTCCAGCCCTTAATTATTGAGTTGCAAGTGCTCGTCTGTTTGAAATGCAACTTATTTAGTCAGAGTTCATTTTCTCCAAGTCTTTAAAACCATGCAGGGAGAGAGAGGAGCACAAATTAAATCCTTATGAATCAAAGTTGAAGGAAGTCTCAATGATGTGGGAGTCCAAAGGTTCAGACAAGGCAGACGAAGCAACAAACAAGGACACAACTCTTAGATGTCCTTGTTACCCTCTGTTGGCTGCCCTAGAAAGCCCACACCTCTCACCTCCACAGATCCTAAGAGTTTTCTGAGGTCTGGGTTTGTTTTTCACCAGATTTCCTCCCTGTCACAGCTTTGGGAAGGAAAGAGAAAGGTGAAATTTGCAGTGGATGATGCATCTAATTCCACCTTGAAGTATGAGTCTCTGGGGCCCAACGAATTAAAATTGAAGCAGTGAACTTGACTTGCGTGTAGTTACTGCTATCTTAATAAGGTGAGAGCAGCTTGGGGATCCCAGGAACATGGAACTCAGGCCTTGCCATATGGAGCCAGCCTGGAATCTGTCAAGTTCACTTAGCACATTTTCTCTTTGGGGAGTCAGCCAGGCAATCATGTTCAGGGGGCAGGAGAGAGAGGCAAAGAGCATGGGGAGGGAAGAGCTGTTGAAATATTGAAGTTAATGCTGATATAAAGTCACATGCAAAGCAGCCCTCCTGCCCCCCACTGGTGTGCTCTTCTTAGAGACCCGCTCTGGAGCCCAGGCACTGACAATGATTCAGGGCTGTTTGGGGAAAGGCATGAAATAGCTGGTATGAATATATGTATTTCAGGAAGAAGTAATAAGCATGTTTCTCACTGTCGGTGGATGAAACACATTTGCATCAGTGTCTTATTTCTGCCCTGAACAACCCCAGAGACAGATACACCAATTTTAGCATCCACAAGAAAGTCATTTTTTGTGGTTGGTTTTGTGATCTGCGTGTGTGATAGATCTTAGGAACAAAAAGTAGTGAGAAAAGGCAGAGATTTGGAGAAAGGGGAATAAAGGAAGCAGCTGTTAGCGAGAGTGTTAGCCACTGCTCCAGCCTGACAGCAAGTGCTGGGTCCCCAGCCCAGAGAGGGAAGGAAGAGTCTGGGACTCCGCACCAATGCAATTCCGCTCTGATGGATGGGAATGAGGCCGTCTCTGCAGAGCTTTGGGAAAAAAGCCAGAATTGAAAATGTAATCTCCATTTCATACTTTTCACTGATATTCAGCATAAAAGCAGTGCTAGCCCATGGCTGGCCAAATTCAATGCAATTTATATGCAGCCTCATACATCTTTGCAGGGAGTTTGTAGGGAGACCAAATTCTACCGACATCCTCTCGCCTCTGGGGTGCAGATTTGCAGGGGTGCAGAGGGATGCTTCAGAGGGGTCTTTCTGGGGAAATGAAGTGAGGGATTTAATTTTGTACAGTTTATAAAAAGTGCCCCAAAGGCGATATTTCCAGGGGAAACCAGGTGTCGTTAGCCCTCAGAAAGGCGGAAGACCTCCTTTTCAGAATATTGCCCATTGCGCTCCTACTTGGGTGGAGGACCTGACAAAACCAGCTCCAACTGATTCCTTGCACCCCATGAGCCAAGCGAGCCTGGCGGGTGACTTCTTTGATGAGGTTCACATCATCTCTCACTTAGGGGCATTAGCTATGGGAACCAGAAGTGTTAACAAGTGTTCCATCTAGGTCAGACATTTTTTAAAGTTTTTACAAAAAACAAAATGCCATTGAATTCTCACTTGTTGTGGGGGAAGGATCTAAGCAAAAGGGTTACAGAGATTGATTAAAATCCCAGCTTGCAATTGCTGGGGAGAGGAACCAAACTCAAATGTTCTGACTCCAGGGCCTCTCTCGTGAGTTACTACACTGCGATCACCTCTTGGACAAGAAGTCTCCACTTGGTTCCAGGCATACACTAGGCGTCCTCCTTAGTGCATGTAGCATTAAACACGCTACCTCCTAACTCTGTAAGTAACCACCAGAATTTACAGCCATCACTGTGTTTCTTGTGCCATATCCACCGCCTTAATACCTGGAGCAATTCTTTTCTCATTTTCCTATGGAGAAACTGAGACCTGAATTGGTTTCAAAATTTTTCCAAGGTCACTGGAGGGACAAGCAGCTGAACCAGGATTACAACCCAGGAATCAGACTCCAGGGAGGAGGTCTCGTTATGTTTCTTTAGATGCTCCTTTGTAAGACATTCTCCGAGTCCAGGAATCAGCAGTCCCACCCAGCATAGAAAGCAGGATCACAGGTTTTCCTTTTTTCTATTGAATAATCCCCCCACCCAGGTTCCTGTGAATCAACAGAGATGGCAGAAATACCCCTCCTGGGTCTTGGTGTGGAACACAACCTCTGCGGGAGCCCACCCTGGTTAAGGAGACCCCATCTGTCTTTTCTAAGCTCTTCTAACCTCTCAAAGGACTTCCTGGCTTAGTGAACAATCTCTCCCAGCTGCAAACCCCTGGATGGTGTGGAAATCAATTGGAGCACAATTCAAGGACATGCAAACCTCGCGGAGAAGATGGTGGCTCAGCAGCCGTGCCCAGAACGGCACAGACGCTCCATAAATAATGGATGAATGCAGGAGAGGACAGGAAAGGATGGATTCAGTCGACGAAACTGCATTCAGAGCCACGCAACCAGGCTGCTCCCTCTGCTTGTGGATGAGAAGCCCCTCACCAGAGGTTTCCAACACATCCTCTCATCTAGTGCTCCCCAGAAGCCCTCGGAGCTCAGATCTCCTAGCATGCCCATTTTGTAGGAGTGAAAATTAAGGATGGGAAAAGTCAAGCATTACAAGTTGTCCAAAATCTCACAAGTAAAGAGTGCAGCCAGTCTGACCCACTTTCTGGCTCCTTAGCTCTTGACCAGCTAGCTGGGGGCTTTGCCACCAGCATTCAAGTAGCCTGGAGGGAGAAGCCCCCCCTAACTGTAAAGCACTGGAGACATGAATACATTATTAACTTCACAGTGAATTTGAAAGCCAAAGAGGTGAGCAAAGCCCATTTGTTTTGCAGTGGAATTGCTGGGAGAGAGGGAGGGTGGATGGTTTTAATGAAAAGATACCATTGATTTCTAATTAACATCTCAATTGTTTGCCACTTGATGGATGGCTCAAAAGGTGTTTGAGGGGGCTTAGAAAAAGTTTGAAAGCCAGAGGGTGCTTGGGGTTTGACTTATCCCCTACAATCACTGTCTCCCTGTCTCTTAATCACTGGAGTTGCCTATGAAGAAAGCCTTTCTAACACGAGGGCAAATGTCCTCTTATTCCTTTTGTATATAAAGGCGGCAAAAAAGTGGGGTGAGGGTGGGCCCTACGGGTCGCACAGCGGTTGAGCGCTGGGTTGTTAAGCTGCCCGCAGCCTCTGCAGCGCTGGTTCGATCCCTGGCCGCCCCGGCGAGGGTCCCACAAGCAGACCTCTCCTGCCACCCGCTGCTCCCCTCAGCAGTGTACTTCGTCAGTCTGCCTGTTCTGCTCCCTGCTCTGGCTCTGGTGAATTCTCTCACCCTCCTGCACTTCTGACTGTACCCAGTGCTTGTATAAATAAATAAATAAATCTTAAAAAAAAAACCCAAACTAGGGTGAGGGAGACTGATGGATTGAAAGAAATTACCTCTCCTCTCTTTCTCTCTGTCTCCCTCCCACCCTCTGAGTCTCTCCTTCCTTCCTCTCTGAAATCATTCCGTTCACACAAGCTGAACATAATGATTTTGTTTGAGTTGTCCTAGTAGGTTTTAATGTAGGAAAGCAAAGAGGAAAATAAGCAAATTACTTTCATTGCTGATTTACTATATTCCAGGCCCTTTATCTCTTAATCTTTTCACCTTTTGCATTCTTTCCTCCATCAGCCCATCAGAAGGCATGGGAGGTTCAGAAATATTTTCAGAACTTGCCAAATGCTCACCGCCAGTGAAAGGTGTCGAGAACCCACACCTGCGAGGCTCCTGACCTTAATATTGCACCTGCTGCAAATAAAGCAATATATACTCAAGAGAAGTACTAGAGTGTTCTCAGATGCTCCCTGTCCTTTAAATATTTTTATCTAGTGATATTTATAGCTAATGAACTCAGCAAAGCAAGTATCCCTTTTGGTACCTTTCTTTTTTAATGAAATAATTTTGCCATCACCTGGACTGGGTTTGGATGTCACGAGAGCACATGCTCTGTGGATGTAAATCTGCCCCTACATTAGTTCCCCATCTCTGGAATGATGCAAGCAAATGGTGATAGTGGGCCGTCTAGGGAGTGGGACTGGGCTGCTAGGGAAAAAGAAGCATTTCACAGAAACCCTAAATTGTGTGTTTGTACTGTATTCTGTGTAACAGCAATATTCTAAAAATAAAGTATTTTGGGCAACATAATGTAATGTTTTCTTTGTAAGTTTCATAACACTGGTTTCCAGACTTCTAAGGCAGCAATGGTGGAGAAAATTGACTTTCAAATGAGTTAGGCCACAGAGAACCAGGTGCAAGAGTTGGAAGAAGGTGGATGTCAACGGAAGCTGATGTTGCTTATCCAAGCCCTCCCTGCACCCATAGGAACGTGCCTTCAAGCTGAAACTTTGTAGAGTGCTAGAGATTCTTATCCTAGAGGAGAACAATAGCTTGGATCTGGGTCTATGTCTCTAGCTTCTTTCTTGATTTCAAAGAGAAGCTACTTTCTCCCATTGCATTACAGGGACAATATCTCAAATAGGATATACACTTTTTGGATTTTTTTAATGACAGATATCAAGCAGGATGTGATGAAGGCAAGATGCCAGGCACAGCAGTTAAGTTGTGTTAAACATACACTAAATTATTTTCACCATGTTTGCAACTATTTGTACTCTGGGGGTAATGCAGTCCCAAACTCCTTCTCAGCCTGTGCTGAACAAGACTGACATTTGACCTGTGGGCACAGGGGATGTCTAGAATTAGGACATGCCACACCAGTGACCCCTCTTCCAAGCAGCAGTGACAGCCAGGCTGTGAGTCAGATCCTGGAGCTCCAGACAGAAGAGAAACACATATTACTCTTACGGGAAGAGACGGAGGTCTTAGCCTCTCCTGTCTCTTCCACTTTAAGTACATCCACGAGAGCAGGAAAATGATACAACTTCAAATTGTGTTTGAGTTCAACATCTCTGGATTCTCCCTTTTTAAAAAAAAAGAAAAAGATTTATTTTATTTTATACAAGAACTGGGGTACAGGCCAGAGGCATGGGAGGGTGAGAGAATTCACCAGAGACAGAGCAGGGAGCAGAACAGGCAGAGGACCAAAAGCACTGCTGAGGAGAGCAGCAGGCGAGACAGGAGAGATCTGCTGTGCCATGTGGGTATCTCTCTGGCCAGCTGGGAATCAAACCCACACTGCAGAGGCTGTGGACATCTTCACTGTGCTCAACCCGCTGTGCCACCATGCAGGCCCTGGATTCTCCCTTTTATCAGAAAAATGACCCTTTCACAAATTATTACCAATTAGGGTACATCATGACACATCCCTTGTGTACTACGAGTATCATTTAGAAGTAAACTGAACTATATGCTGCAACCTGAGATCTTTTAACCAGCATGGTTCTCTCAGCTTTCTGCAACAGACTATAAAAGTAAGGCACAGTAGAAGTTGCTTCCAACTTTTGGGTTGAGGGATCCTCAACCCAAATTGTAGGTTTAAAAATTTAGAGTTGTCCTTCAAAAATGTAGTTTCTGGATATACTCACAAAGGTGCCCTTAGGTACCTTAAGAGAATTAAATGTCCTTCCCCAGAGAGGAGCAGTTTGTTAAGCCATTTCCATGTGATGGACCGACAGGTAGACACCCTTTAGGAGAGCAGTTGAGGCACACTCACCAGTTAAGGGAAATGCCTCCAACATACAAGGGGCCTCCCCGGTGGTGCAGGGGTTAAAGATACAGCCCTATGAAGATATCACCAGCCACTGCAGCATGAGTTCGATTCCTGGCCAGGGGGCAGCAGACATCTCCTGTCTCACCTACTGTTCCCCTCAGCTATGGATTTCAGTAGATCCTCCCGTTCTGCTCCCCACTCTGGCTGGTTAATCCCCTCACACCCTGCACTTCTGGCCTACACCCCAGTTCTTGTATGCATAAATAAATCAATCCTTAAAAAAAGAAAGAATGGCTGTAAATATGCAAGCCACAGACTTATTACCTCTGTAGAGAGAATTGTTGGTAAGGAAATTTTTAATTTCCATTTTATTCTTTCATTTTCCCTATGAATTATCTGTTTATGTGATATTTTTTATACTTAAAAGGCTAATAGGATCTATTCTGGCAGTTAGACTGCAGGTATGTTTTTCAATGATTTAAATGCTGAGAAAAACTATTTTTTTTGAGAAAAACTATTTTTAAATAGAAAACATAAAGCAAAATATATTTCCCCAGCTCACAACCACTCTTTTCTTCCGTGCACAAAAAGGAAAATTTAACATGGTTTTATTTTCCCTGAACTCTTATTTATAATCATGTTTCTCCATTGGGTTTGATAGTAGGGATCCTTGAGAAATGTGCTTAGATCCATCCTCTGGATATCCTCATCATTTTATCCATCCATCCACTTACTCATCCTCCCACTTACCCCCCAACCTTCTATTCACCCATCTACCCATCCACTCACCCAACTATCCTTCCTTCCTTCCTTCCTTCCTTCCTTCCTTCCTTCCTTCCTTCCTTCCTTCCTTCCATCCATTCATCCATCCATCCATCCATAAATCCATCTACCCATCCATCCAATGAGGCACTCATTTCAAATATTTGTTGAGTAACTCGTGTGAGCCACACATGCTTCAAGATCATGAAGAAACAATGATGAAGAACTTACTGACATGGCACCTATACATGAGTATCTGGGAGTCTAGTGTGAAAAGCAGACAGGGAAATAACTCTGATACATCCATGAGATAAGCACCTTGACAGAGGTGACCCCAGAATGTACCTCGCTGGGTCAAAAAAGTTGAGCCAAAAGGTGTAAATCATCCAGGTGTCCATCAGCAGAAAAATGGAGAAACAAAATGCGATATAAGTATATTATGTGTGTATAATATATATGTAATGGAAATTATTCAGCCTTCAAAAGGAAAGAAATTCTAATACATGCTACAACATGGATGAACCTTGCAGATATTATACTAAATGAAAAAAGCCAGCCACACAAGGGCAAGCCATGTAGGATCACACTGATAGGAGAGGATTAGAATAATCAAATTCATAGACACAGAAAGCGTTCGGGTACCAGGTTGGGGAACCAGAATGGGGAGTTTTGTTTGATGGATATAGAATTTCAGTTTTGCAAGATGAAAAATTTCTGGACATGCTTGGTGGTGATAGTTCTACCACAATGTGAAAATACTCAGTACTACTGAACAGTACATTTAGACATAGTTAAAAGGGTAAATTTTCTATTCACTAGTGGTTCATTAGTTGTGGGAAATACACCATGGTTATGTAAGCCATTAACCACAGAAGGGAATGGGTTTGAGGTTTCAGGGAACTCTGTGTTATGTTTGCAACTTTTCTGTACATCTAAATCTATTCCAAAAGAAAATGTTTACTAAACCAAGAAAGGCTTTGGAGAAAAGTGACATCCAAGCTGAGGATGAAGGACACAATGGAGGTGCCCAAGAAAAAAGCAAGCGGTGCTATCATTTCAGGTGCTATCATTTCTGGGTGAATATTCAGGCTCAATAATTTCAGGTGCTATCATTGTCAACCTTGTAGACAAACTCCAAAGTGAGACAAACATAGCTTGCCCTCACAAGAACTGAAAAATGAGGAGGGGTTGAGGGATGAGGGTGGGGAACAAAGAAATGGGGGTTATTCAGTTGGGGAACCATGCCCCCAAAGCTCCAGATTTTTGAATCAAGTCATTGCTTTGGGATCCTATAGTCCTGGTGACATTGCCAACCTGGAGGGTGTCTTGAGCACCAGTAGGACCCACCCAGAGGCAGAGTTTACTCCTCATGCTTGGAGAAGAAAAAAGGGGGGTCCAGAGAACCTCTTCAGTCCCTGCTCAGGGGCTGGCCTCGCCACACTGGCCAGCGTTTCCAGCGATCCATCTCTAGAGTCTTTAAAGCCTCCCAAACACTCACATGTCCCACTGTCCCGTGACATTTTATTACCAATGTTCCTTGCCGTCCTACACACTTCATGCTGGGATCTACATCACACATCGAGATGAAGCACTCGCGCCCTGAAATTTCCCTGAGTATCGATGTTAATAACTCGACAGAGAGGTAGAAGGAAAGGAACTCCAATGTGCTATTTGCAAGTTGTCATGTAAAAAGTCCCATCCGGGGGACTCAGAAATAAGCAGAGTGGTGAGAGCCACTAGCAGTGTGAGTTTATCTCCTAACAGCTTGCCACAGTGTCAACAATCTAATTGGGATATGTGCAGGGGAGAAGAATTGATTGTTTTAATTATAATCTAAAGTGCAGCCTTATTTTTGATAGGGTGCCAGCACACACATTCTTTGGGGTGATCCTAATGGTAAAGGTGGGGGGTGTGCAGAAGGAGCTTGCTCATTGTCTCTTTCCCCTTGCTGCTCTTTTGATCTCATGCACCAAGCAATTTTACTGTGGAGATTTAATCCCAGGGTTTTCATACACAGCTTGTTACCTTCTTGCCAGCTCAACCAAGTTTCTGTGATGCTCGCTTATTTGCAAGCGAGCTAAGCTGATTCTGTTCTCAGAAGCTCAGCGGCTAACAAGCCGGAATTAGGCATTTTCCTCCTGCTTCGCTTGCTGTGAATGTATTGGATTCAGCTAAAGGTTTCCCCTCTTAGCAATAACCTGTTATCCAAAATGTACAAATTATGGACATACCAAGTCAAGTTCAATGACCGGAGTTCTTGGACTGAATCAGATCAGGCTCATTACTTTGGCTATAGATTGAGCTCTCAGAAAACAAAGGAGGACTCTTTAGAGATTGAAGTCGGGCAGGACAACAGTGGTTTTCAAAGGATGTCACGGAGTGGAGAGGGGCAGTGTGTGTTGTAGGAAAGAGGCAGTTTTGGCGAAGAAAGAGTCAAGTCCACAGCAGCCCTTTCTACAGGTGCGCCATCTCCTTTGACCCTGCAAGGCCACTCTTCTTATCATGCCTTGTTTCTACGGTTGAATTATCTTCCCCGAGGTCCTGCAGCTAGTAAATTTCAGAGCTGTTGGTGCCATTTCACTCCAAAAGGCACACGTTCCCACCCACGATGTTCTGCTGCCTTCTCTAACAATCAGGGGGCTGAGTGTCCTTGGTGGGAATTTGGGGCATTTCAACCATGATGGCTGTTTCGTTCCATCATCCTCTCCATGCAAAGCATGTGACTTCAAGAAAGAAGAGCTCTTTCACCCTATGAGACTCAGGTTGTGTGGGGGTCTCTGCAGCAGTCCAACCCCACAGTCTCCTGGCTTGAGACTTGACTCCCTCCTTGGAGGCCTTGAGGAAGCCAAGCAGGTCACCCAGGAGCAGAGAAAGGTCTCGGGCCATCATACCAAATTACTATTTTTACTCTAGCAATAGGGGCTTGAAGACAAGTCCAGAATCACCCCACAGTTGCCTCTGTTCTACAAGTGTGCCATTTATCCTTCAGATCACAGTTTTAATTTATCTATAGTTATAAGTGTTGTTTGCTCATTTGCTGAAGCTGCACAGAAACCATATCTATCTTGTTCACCTCTGTTTTCCAAGTGCCTAATACTGCCCCTGGGCATGAGGCTGCTCTGTAAATACGTGTTCGCTGGATGCGTTTCTTCTGCGCTTCCTGTCTCGTCGGGCACGCATTCTCACCCTCTGCCATGTGGTCTTTCTGTGCTCTGAACCCTCCTCTTTCCTTAGGAAGCTTGGGGTCCCCCACTGAACACTCCATGGACAACCAGGCCAGCTTGGGATATGAACACAGCTCCCTTGACTGGACAACTCTGCTCACATGGTAGCTCGAGACTCAAAGAACTTACACAGTCAAGCCTCCCTGTTGCCATTTCACAGAAGTGGAAGCAGATTCAGGAGGTAATAATGTGTCTTGGCCAAGATGTCAGGCTATGAATGCAGAGGGGGATCCAATGCAATGATCCCCCCACAGTCATCACAGCCCTGTCTCCTTGGTGAGGTTCAGATGAAGGCCCAATGAGTAAAACAAACTGGACATTCAAGCTCCCCTACCATTGTAAGGACTGGGGTGATGGTCCTTCAACTAAGCCCCTCTTTTCCTACCTGTTCCATTAGTTCCTGCCTCTGAGGGTTGCTCAGGAATTAAATGAAATGATGTAGCGGGGTTTGCCTGGCATAAGATCAGCTCTTGCTTAATTGAAGCTTCATTATCATCATAGACAGCCTAAGGCAGGTAAAAGAAGCAATAGCACATCTAGTACAGAACAGCCCAGGGGCGCTAGCAGGGATTTTGTTCTAGAAACTCCTTTCATTCCATGACCAGGTGAGTTCTGGCATTTTCATTCTCTCGCTGACCCAGAGGGCCTTCACTGTTGACTCAAACCTTGCACTGCGATCAGCCCCAGGGCCCACTTCGCCCGGAGAAGCTCCCTGAGCAGGCGCGTTGCTACAGAGGCTGGTGAGCAAACAGAGTGGGTGCCTCCTCTGCTTAAAAAGTGGAAGGCAATTTGTTGCAGAGCTGGCTGCTTCCTGCTGTCCTGTCTGTCATTCTTTTAAGTGACAAAGCTGCTTAGATGAAAACCAGGAGCTGCTCCTATTGGGCAGAGGATGTATTTACAGAGAGATAATGGGCGATTCTATCACCTCCATTTTTATAAGAAGTAGCGGGGTTACCTGTTGCCAGTGCTCATTCTTTCAACTCAGTACAAGCATGAACCTGACTTACAGGCTGAAGGGGAACCCCAGACTCTGCATTTAATAAATGCTCCAAGTGACAGGGCGACAGGGGATCTCTAGTGCTGGATAAAGATAGAATATTCTGGAAAAATCTTGGCAATGGCTAAGTATCATCATCATATTCGTATTGTCTTATTTTCCTGAGTTGACACAAATAGCCTGAGCTTGCCATGGTGCTGGGCACAGAATGTGCCCCAAGCCACCACTGGTAGGAGAGTAGTTCTTTATGGTAGGAGAGGCTGTTCTTTATGAGTCACCCCACAAACATCCACTCTGCTTGCTCCGGGCGAGCCTGCCTCCAGGGGAGGCACCAAAACACAGAAAGAACACGAGAAACAGGTGCAGAAACAAACAGCCAGGAGCCCTGATGAGTTTGGACTTCAAGGACGGTCGCCGAAGGAGGACTGAGGTTGCTATGTCAGTGAAGAGCTAGTTAAAAAGACTGAGTTTGTGGTGTGGAGATAGTCACAAGAAGGACTGTAGATGGAAAGAACTAACCGTGCAAAGGCCCTGAGGTAGGGAAGTGTTTGAAGGTCTTAAGAAACAGATAGGAAAGCACCGTGGCTGTAGCTTAGTAGATGCTGGGGGGTAAAGGTGGACAGGGGCCCGATCATGCCTTGGAAGAGGTAACACTAGTCTAAGGCCACCCAAAGGGATGGAAGAGGGAAGATTCAAATGCTTTGGGGCCAGATGCACAGAAGGAAGAAGACATTACAGACAGCACCTCAACGATGTGTAATAATAGTTTTGCATCCCCTGCTTGATACATCTCTGCACAGTGAGGCGCTGGGAAGCAGAGGGGGTTGTGGGGAGGTGCCAATCGCAGGAATTGTCAAGAGCAGAGAGCTGCCTCCTGCCGAAACCAGGGAAACACAGCAAAAGGGAAATCTGGGGGGATTGAAAATCTGACTGGGACTTGGGGCTGCAGCTGGAGCAGGCAGGCATGTGGAAAGCACGAGAAGGGAAGCAGGTGGGTCCAGAAGCAGTGGGCTGCCAGCCAGGAACGGGGCCCCCATCCCTCTCAGCACTGCCAGGAACTCAACTATACAACTGGGCTCATTTTCAGAGCCTCCAGCAAATAACACAGCCTTCCCAGAACCTAAGTCCAGCCTTGTGACACCCTCAGCAGTGTGCCCAGCCCCTGCACCTGTAAGGAACAGAACCGGGGCCAGCAGGGGCACCCTGGGTCCTGCCACATGGGCTGTGATGGGGGCAGTGGCAGCAGAGACAGTCACACAGACATGGAAACCCGCATTGGGGCCGGCTGGCTCCCTCAGGTTGGGGGGCTGGCTAGACCCCATGGCTATGGCTGCTCCCGGGGCATGTGAGGCTAAACCCTGGGGCAGATCCCAAGAGAAGTCATCCACGGCTCTGTTTTGCCCACAGCTCATGGTCTGTGTCATGCAGGTAAGGGGAAAATGATCCTGTTCCCTTCCCTCTTCCTCCTTGACATCCGCCCACCTGACAGGTGACTGAGAAGGTAATGAAAAGGGGGCAGGGAGCTCTGGAGCAGGGCGCGGGGTGACAGTGACGTGGTGCTGACAGGCCTCGTCACAGCTGCCAGCTGGTGGTGTTTTCTGGGTCTGGGAAGCTCAGAGGCACAGACAGTCCTCAGGCCGATACTCCCACCCCACGACTCGGGCAGCTCTACAGTCTGTGAGGCCTGGATGACCTCCTGCTGCATCCTTGCGGGTTATCACAACTTCCTCCAAAATATCTGCTCAGCCCATGAATACAGTGGTTGTGGATTCCAATGAAATGTAGGGTTCACAGAAGCATAAAGACAGATACACACATCAAATGGAAAAACTGTATGAGTTGAATATAAGTTCTAAGTCTTTGAATGTGGCTGATCCACATTTAAACATGGTGCAGGCTCCAAGTTCAAGTTCATTCGCTGATGGCTCATTAACATATGAAAGATCAGGTTCTTGCCCTAAGATTCAGTCATTGTTGGCTAACTAAACAGCACGGGATTTTATGGCTCATAGGCTTTTAGATATTTCACCCACCTCCTGGCCACCATGCCCTTGAGGGAGGCTGAGCTTCTCCCAGATGCCAAGGGCATATACCTGGCTTGTTCCACATCTGTGGGTCTCATAATCACCTGGGGACATGCAGACCTATGGAATCAGAAACTTCACGAGTAGGGCCCAGCATTCTGTGTTTTGACAAGCTCTTCAAGGGATTCTGAAGCACATTCATATATGTGAGTCACTGCTCTAAGTCAATCATGGGGATTTCATCTCTTTTTTTTTTTTTTTTTTTGCTGTGTGAATAAGGAAAATGGTATAATGTGGCCTATGAGATGTTAGTAAAAGACTCTGAAAGGTGAATGGAATTCTGGGGAGATTTTATTAAGAAGCAAAATGCAAAAGGGCATTGCCTGCTCTTTTTCTGAATAGTGTCATCTCTGTGATGCCTGGAGCAATGGCAGCCATCTTGGGACTAAGAGGGATGCCAGCCTAAAATCAGTGCAAAAACAGTAAGACTGGCAGAGTGGCAGGACAAATATACAGCAAAGACCTGAAACCTCACTGACTCTTGAATGCTAAATTTTCTGATTCAGCTAGTTCTAGAACTACTTCTTCCTCTAAGTTCTTATTAAGTGAGATCATACATGTCTTTCCTGTTTGAGCTAATTTTAGTTCAGTATTCAACTACTTGCTGTTAAAAGGATCCACCAATATAGCATGATTCCCTACTTTAATGATTTGCTGGTAGGCTACAAAAATCTTGCACTTTGTTGATAAAAATAAAAACAAATGCATATACATCATGACCTGTAATAATTTTTAAAAAGATGGGCTAGAATATAAGCAAAGTTCTAAAACCACTGATTATATTTTCTAAACTAAATTTCCTCAAATTACATTTAGGAAAGACTTTTTTTTTGGTGCTATTTCCAGGTGCAGGCAATAATTTGGAATGCCAAGAGATTGAAATTTCTGGGTCAGTTCCATGATTTATAGACACAACACAGCAGAATATGTGAAACTACAACTGTCCCACCAAATCCAAGCAGAATGGCTGCCATACCAATGACTTTTCCAATTAGCTACTGAAAATTTAAATGATTCCACAAGTAAAATGCAACATTTTTATCTGTGGGCTGCTTTTTATGTTCTTCAATTCCAACAGGTCTTTAGAAAGTCTTATTTCAACTGCACTATTCAATTTGCCAAGAAGGAAGGAAAAGCTGAAGTAAATATTTTTTGCACAAAATAGTATGTACAAGATAATTGCCCAGACCAAGTGGAACAAAAGAATCTTTAGGCTTGCCCAATAGAGTTTGTCTCAAAGTACAATAATTATTGGTGAAAGCTGAGATTACTATTGATATTAAACTAAAGTCAGACGCACCCATTCACCTACTTATCTAACCATTCACCTACCCACCCATGTATCCATCCATACATCCACCCATCCACCTATCATCCATCCCTCTATTCATCTACCCATCTATTGTCTCAATCTTCAGTGAATAATAAATGCCTACGCTGTGACAGGCGTCCTTGCTGTGACCAAGGACACAGCAACAAATAAAACAGACTAAAGATCTACCCCAGTGGAACCTACAGTCTCATGGGGAGAGACAGACACAAGAAACTGAAAAGAAATAAAGCACATGGTAGAGGATGAGCATTGATATCAACATTAGATAAGAAGAGGAAGAGGATGCATGGGGATGAGGAGGGGTCCAATGCTAATGGAAAAACCAGGGATAACCTATCTGAAAAAGCAAGATATAAGCAAAGTTGAGCACAGAGTGGGCATTAACTGGGTAAGAAGGTGGAGAAGCTGCATTCTGGGCAGAAGATAAAGTGGATGAAAAGACCTTAAGGAGATTGCATTTCTGTTACACACAAAGAATAGCAAAGGGCCAGTGTTCGGTGGAAGAATAGCAGGGAAGCAGGCCAGGAAGGTCCAACATCTCTCCTCTTAATAATGTCAAAAAAAAAAAAAAAGCAATCATAAAATAAAATTTAAAAAATAGCAGATGAGACATGAAGCATATTCAGTCTACTTAGGTACCTGAATGCAAAACACTCTCTCTCTTTCTCAGAAGATGGACAAGGGCTGGGGGGAGTATTTGAAGAATGGCTCTTCCAGGACCCCTGGAAGGGAGCAGCTGGGTGCAGGATGGCTGGCAGCCAGCCCCGGGGGAAGGCAGAGGGCCACGGAACCAGACAAGTCCTGCTAGAGGCAGGTCCTGAGTTGCTCTAGGGTTCTGATAACGTAAGCTCCAGCCTTTATAATACCCATGACCTGGTGCAAGACACACAGGACATGCCTCGAAGAGAGGTACACAAAGTCAGCACCTGGAACGGAGAGGTTTGTTCTGATTTAGAAGGCTAGCCTGGAGTATGTCCCTAGAGCAGCGATGTCTGATGAGGAAGGTAGAGCCAGTCGGGGACTACAGTAGAGCTGGGGAGAACAGCATGCCAGGTAGAGAGAACAGGCTGCACAAAGGTCCTGAGGCAGAACAATCGTGATTACCAGAGGGGCTGAGGATTATCTCCCTGGCTGGGCTTGACAAGGTTGGGAAAGATGATGAAATCTGCCAGGTGAGAGCGAAGATGTTGCTCTCAACCACTGAAGGTTTCCTGCTTTCTTTTTGAAGATCAAGTCCTTTGACTGCTGGGTGGGGCAGCACGTGTTCTAAGGAGAACCACCTGGACAGCAGCCAAGGAGAGAGGGGGACAGGGGTTCGTTTTCAGTGTCCCTGGGGGCCCAGGGAAGACCCTGTGAGGATGAAGTGAGGGCAACAGAGAAGGCCCTCCAGCCGGGGAAGACGATCTGACCCCTGTCCTTGAGTGCGCCTTGAGAAGAAGTGTTCACAATCAAAACGGGGTGAAAATGAAGAAACAGAGACCCAGAGAGCTCTGGAGTTCTCTCTATACTCTCAGAAACCCAGGCTTCTTTTTGTTTAATTAAAAAAGGAAAACAGAATATAAGTGAGAAAATATAAATATATTATATTTTATATAAATATAAAATATAAGTGAGAAAACAGAATATAAGTGAGGCAAATTTACGTGTAAGTAGATGTGTGGTGTTTCCCGCTGATGCAATGCTAATGCCCCCAAAATGAGATAAACTACTTTGAAACTGTCACTTTGGAACTGAGAACCTGGTTGGCACTGTCAGGAGGTCCAGGGCCCAGGACCCAAGGATAGCATTTGTGCCTGGGCGGCCCCAGAGTCTGTTGCTTGGCCTCCGCAGGGCAGGGACTTGTGCTTATATGTGCGGCGACACTATCTATAAGTGATAAGAAGCAAACTCTCCCTGAGGATGAAACACCAAAAGGCACCCCTCCCTCTTGGGGGAGCAGTCCTTCACTGGGGCCTGGGCTTGGCCACAAGACCGGAGTTGACTTTCAGCCCTAAGGGTCAGCTCCAGGGCCCCCCCGAGCAGAACGCTGTCCTCGGACACCCCAGGGACACCGGTAGGCACAGGCAGGTGAGCACCCCAGGATGCCTGTCCGATGAGCTCAAGGCAGGGAAGCAGGCCAGGTGCAAGTCAAGGGGGCTTTTCCCAAGGGGACACCTCCTTGCCTACAAACCTTAAAGTCAATCTGGAGAAGCTGCTCAGGGGAGAGGACACTAAGAGGCTGTTACACAAACAGAACCGAGTGTAGAGGGACTCGGGCCCTTGGCAGACGACGCCGGGAGCCGAGGCGCATGTCAAGTCTTGTGTTTACAGCTTTCAGCCGAGTGCTTTGTGTTTACTTTGGAATTAATCCAGGCCCATAAAACAAGGGATGTATCAACACAGCAGACGCACTTGTACATTAAAAGGTGATTCGCTTCACAAGGAGAAGCCGCCCACGGCCGGAGACTGAGCAGGCGTCTCCTATGTTTCCCTAAGACAGCGCCTTCCTTGGCACAAAATATTAGGGGCCGGTAATGCAGGGGAGCTGTGGTAGGAACGGATCATGTGGTAAGATGAGCCTGCCATAGAGTCTCGCTTCTGCCCTTGTTCAGAACTAGCTACAGTATTTTCCGGGTCAGTACCCCCCAAAAAAAATGTATATATATATATATATATATATATAAAGAATATTCAAATTCTTTGAATTATTAAGAATCATTGAAAAAGCATTACACATTCCAAACTACATGTAGAGGCCTTCAAAGGGTGGGTCCCCAAGAAACTGTCCTGCCCGTAATAAAAGGGATTCCATTTGACGTTTCCAAAATAGAGATGCTAATGGTAGGACTTGAAAGGGTTATTGTGAGATCAAAGGAGAGAATGAATCTTGGTCTCCACGCTGCCCTGTGGTATCTATAATGTTAGTTATTATCATTGGCTAAAGTGTGAATAAGATTTCTCATATCATCCCCACAAAATGCCCATACCTGTGTAAATATTTAATAATTTCTTGCCAACAGCTCTGAGGTCTGTTAAATTATTGCATAGAAGACAAACACATTCCAAAGAGCTGAGAAGAATAAAGTTAAAGCTGTTGTGGTATAGTGTATCTGAATATGAAGAGGCGACAGATCTGAGGAAAGCATTTTTGGGTGTTTTATGTATATATATATTTTTTTTTTCCACTAAGACCTAAACTGATAGGTTAAGGGGCTCAGAAGACAGAATTTCTAATCAAAATCTAACTGTTCCTCATAATGTTCCATTCCATGTGCTTATTTGGAAAACACCTCCTTCTTTCAATTACACATTAAAATGTCTGTGCCCTTTAGATCTTTGGCTCCAAGATGGCAGGGTGGATGGTAACTGCAACCGTCTTGCTGCCATCATCCAATCCCACACCTGTCACTTACTCAGGCCTCATCAATAGAGGTGGGATGAACGGACCAGACAAGGAGCAAAGGATGGAGGTGTGGCTTCCATGTGGGCGAGGGTGTTGACCAAGGACAGCCAGAGGGCTGGGGAGACTGCTCTGGGTCCACCCTTGTCCGAAGGACCCAAAGATCAGAAGGCCGTAAAGGAGAGAAAACAGATGGACCATGACATGCGCTCCTAGTAGACAGTGTAGGTCCAAGGATGGCTGGGTCTGAGCTGAGACTATCCCCATCCCTCTACCATGTCCTTTCTCAAGTGCTATTCAAATGCCTGCGCAGACAGGATGGGAGGGCATCTTGTCTTTACCTTTCTTGATTTGACCATTTCATTTCATACGTGTCCATGCAGCTTGCAAGCATGCACCAATGCAGAAGGTTTCATCCAAGGGATGACGTCACCTCACATGTTCTCACATGCACCAGAACCCTGTATTGTACAAGTCCAATTTGATCACATATGACTGGAAACGGAGCAAGTCTCAAATCTTGTGAGACTATCTTCGGTGATGTGATTAATTTCAGGAGTGTCTAGACCTTAGTCAAGGGGGTTGGTCCATCGGGGACAGCGAGTCTCCCCATTGCCATCACCAGCATCCTGTCCATCAACCCTGAGGGTTGTCCTCACTTGCCATTGGCTGTGGCCCCTGTCATGGTTCTCCTAGCCAAGAGATCATCCCTTCCTTCCCTCCTCCTTTGACAGGACCACCTCTATCCTTCTTTGAAGACTCTGATTAGAGGGCATCTGTCTAGGAAGCAACCATGAGGTTAAAGGTGCTCCTCTCTGCTGCTCCATTTTATCAAAGTGCTTGACATTTAAATCATTGGGCAATAAGACTGCAACTCATCTGACTCTGAAGTTCTCGAAGGCAAAGATGGTCTTACACGTAAGAACCCTCAGGATAAAGCTTGGCATGAAGAGGGTGCTTGTAACATGCTAATGAAGCCAGATGCAGCACCTGTTGAGCAAAGCAGCTTTTGTCTTCCTGGAGTTCCAGGGCGATAGCAATATAAACACAACAGCTTCTAGGGGACTAGCCCAGTTCTAAGGCTATTTGGCTTAAACGGGTCCCTATTCTTCAGTGGGTCATATTCTTAGGATAAAGTTATAATTCCTGACCATGCCCCACATGTCCATATGGGCCTGTCCTCACTGACTCTCCGAACTAGATTTGGGCCAAGCACCAGATCAGCAGCTCCACTATGGGGACAAAAATCTCTTTCCATCTTTCATGCTCTCTACCATAGGCCCTTTGCACATGGCAGTCTTAATGCCCTGAATGTCATTCACACCCCTCTTTAACTGTTTAATCTATTTCTATCCTTTGATATCAACTCGAGCAGCAGTTTCTTTAGAAAGCCTCCCAACCAGCCCAACTGAAACTAAAATAGTACCATGTATCGCTATTGAAGTTTTATGTTTATTTTTCTGATTATTTCATTCAAGTCATTTTGGGAACATTCTATGGGGACTGGACTATGGGATCATGTAGTCCAGGTGATACTTATTTTTGCTCACTTTCCTCAGCCACATAAAAAGTGCTCAATGCATTTCTTTGAGTGACAAAAGAAAGAAATTGACCCATATCTTTTCCCCAGTAAGACCCCAGGTCTGCACATTACTTTTCTGTGTGCGTGTTATTGATAACAGAGTAACAGGAAGAGCAAATATTTGCATCCCGGTGACGAAGAACCAAGTTAGCCTCATGGACTAGGAAGCAATCGGCCATTCCAGACAGAATGGGGACACACCGTGTTGTTCGAAGATCTTAGTGTAATTCCGATCGCCTACCTACTAATGTGGACCGATTCATTCTCCAATGATGCATTTTTCGTGGAAATTGTCAAGCTGCATTGTTACCCTAAATAGAACATTACTAAAGTGTGTTAACCAAGCCAGCTGGAAGGCCTGACATTTCATCCATATTGTTATTTATATACATATTTACAGCTGCCACCTGCCTGTAACTTGGCCATATCATAAAGCAGAGCTGTTCTCCTGTTTCATTATACTTTGACATTTTACTATAACTGCCTTGCTTCCCGTTCCTTGGTTTCCAATTGCTGTGCAGCCACTCTTGAGTTATATTGCCTTTGTAATAGAATAAATATCTTTCTCTGTGATAGTACTAGTCTCTCTCTCTCTCTCTCTCTCTCTCTCTCTCTCTCTCTCTCTCTCTCTCCTCCCCACCCACCCCATACCCAGATGGTGCAGACCGTTGCTGGCACATGTAACAATTATAGCACAGCTTCTGCTACTTAAATGAAGCCCCACAAACCCCACTGAGTTAGATTAGATTAGGGAATTGGGAGGTGAGCAGGACGGCTGGCCAGTGGTCTCAGCTGAAGCCCATGCCTATTTGGTCCTGCTTCTGTGAGATGGGAAATAAATGTTTCCTTCCCCAGAATGGGGCCGGGAGCGCTGACCTTAGAGAAAGCACAGGCAGGAAGACAACAACTCAATTAAAGGCAGGTAGGTTTAATTTCAAAATGTTAGCCTTGTTTGTTGTAAGAGAATATTTGCACCCTCCTAGGAATTTAGAAGTTGGATTTCCAGAGCAGGAGGGAAGGATGAGTTAGGGCCCTCCTCCGACGTCGCCCGTAAGAGAATTCGCAAAGCTGGGCTACGTGGTCCTGCTAACCCAGCACTATGGTCTCGGCCTAAGAGGCAGAGAGCTGGCCATGGCTACCTTCTCCATGGCCTCAGCGGCCAGGCTGAGAGAGGAGGGAGGACCCCTCCTCTGACCGACCTCAGTCGACAGAAAAAGTGCAAAGCAGGAGCTTGTCGCAATGAGTGGAATTCAGTCTAATGTGAGTATCTACGTCTAGTCGAAAAGCCTCCCTAGACATCCCAGGAATCATGTGTGCCTCACTCAGGGTTACATCTCACCCCACTGGCTGCCCACCCCATCGAGAACCTTCACCCTGCCTGTCCTTCCAGCAGATCAGTGACTGTCCTTCCAGCAGATCACCTCCCTGTCCACAGGGATTCTCAGCAGCCCCCGAGGCCCAGCTCTCACCTCCTTGGGGTGATAACTGGCACAGGCAGTACCCGCAAGGCCAAGGCCTCTTCACTGGCTGGCCCTTGGGCTTCCAGACACAATGCAGATTCCTGCCCTGAAACCCACCCATGCTTGCACCCCCTTGCTGACACAGCACCCCATCGGTCGCCCCCGACCAGATCCCCGAGTCCTGCTGCTGAAGACCTAATTATTTGCTCTCAAATTTGATTAATTTGTAAAGACTGACATCTCCACAATGATCTCATTGTTGGGGGGGGTGCAATGTCACACCTCCATATGCATTTGGGGACATCACCCCAACAGTCAGGGGAAAGAAAGCAAAAATGGACCAATGAGATGCATCCAACAAAAAGACTTTGTATCTCAAGAGAAACCACCAGAAAACAAGAAAAGCAACCTAGGACCTGGGAGCAGGTATTTGCACATCTCGTGTCTGACAAGGGGGTTAATTCCCAAAATATATAAAGAACTCATACAACAACAAACACTCCATCAAAAAGTGGACAAAAGATCGAAATAGATACTGCTCCAAAGAAGACATCCGGCTGGCCCACATGCATGGCAAAGAATGGTTGGTATCAAAAAGAGTAGATGGAACGAGCTTGAAGACCAAATTATGACGCTCCATGCCTGGGCCTGACTGACAGATGCCAACACACTCGTCCTCACGTCCAACACACCAGGAGAAGTGAATCAGGGAGGAGCTGGGGTGTCTTTCCTATCTCCAGTGTGGCAGGACAGTCCCTTTGTTCACCTCAAGAATTGCCCAGACCCTACTCTAGACCCTCACCCGCCCCCACTGCACCCAAACTCATATGTTGAACCTACCTCTCAGTACATGAGGAGTGAGGCTTTGGGGAGGCGATTAGAGTCCCCATGAATGGGATAGAGTCCTTCTAAGAGAGATCCTGCCCCAGAGAGCATCCTTGCCCCCTTCTAAGCCCAGTGAGGACACAGCAAAGGTTGTCTAGGAATGTGGGGGTCAGGAAGTGGGCCCCTGCTGGTCTGCTGCTTGACCTGGACCTCCAGTCTCTGAACTGTGGGCTGCAGGATCTGTTGTCTTGAATTTGGGTCATGCTGGCACAGCCCTGAGGGATAAGACAGGCGCCCTGAGGGATAAGACAGGCTCCCTGGGCCAAAGTTCCTTCACCTGAAACCTCAGGGGGTTATTTCCAGTCCTGCAGAGCTGACCTCAGCGGGGCAGGATTTATTCTCCGCGGTCCCTTCTCTTTGACCCTGCTCTGCAATGATCTCCTTGTATAGCGGCCAAGCCTGGGTGTCTGGCTCCTCCCTCTCTCCCTCCTCCCGACCCCATGCCTTCTCCCCACTCCATCATCGGCAGCTCCCCCAGGGTTCTCCAAGCACAATCATCTCTGCTGTCAATGCTTCCTCTTCCATCTCCCCCACCCCACCCCCGCCAGCCCAACCAGGTCAGTGACCAGGACAGGAAGGTCTGACCCCCTCCAGAGCTGAGGAGACTCTTCTGGGCACCTCCTGCACTGTCTTTCTCTCACTCTTGCGCCCCTTGTGCTGGACCCAGAGAGGCAATTCTGCTCTTCTCCCTGCTCTCATATTTTAAGTTTTCCTCCCCAAATGCTTCCCTCTCAGACCGCCATCAGGCCAGCCCCGGGAAGCATTTCTCTTTATGGTCCACAGAGTTGCCACTTGCTGATGGAAACAAAAGAACAGACACTTTTTCTCCCCAGCTCAAAGTGGCCATTCAGCAAGTCATCGCCGGGAACCCGCCACGCTCCACCCTCATCCTCTGCCCAGCGGGGGTGTCGCGGGGTGCCTGGCCCGAGTTTTGCAGAGATTTACAGTCCACCAAGGGCGAAGTGAAGGGATGAGGACAAACAAGTAAATAAAGAAGCAGAGAGTTGGGGAACAGCAGAAGTGGCGACATAAGGCCATGGAGCAGTACTGACTCGGGGAGCCGTGTCCTCTTGGCAGGGGGGGCATGTTCGTGAAACCTGATGGTTTAGTGAAAATGCACTTGAGAAGAACCCGCTTCTCACGAGAGCGAGTGAAGAGCCGTCCAAGTGGGGGACAGCAGGAGCCAAACCCTCAAGCCCAAGGCGGCGGTGGGGGCCGGAATGGAAGCCCAGTGTGGGCCAAGGCTTCGCCCCGGAGCACATGCGAGGGGGACAAGCCACTCCCGAGAAACGGAGTTACTGAAATTGTCTCCCCACACTACAGAACTCCCTTCCTCCAGAACACAGTCAGCTCTTTCTGTGCGCTGAGTAGGCACAGCGAGGCAGCCGGCGGCGCCTGAGGACCTCTCCAATCTCAGGATTACTTTCCTATTTTGAAATTTGCAAATCTCCTCCCCTCCAGTTTCATTTTAGATTATCTTCCCCAATGGTTGGCTCAGGCCTCGCCGGCCAGGGCGATCTCCAGAATGTTATGGAAATCGTGGGGACTGGCCCGTGCTGCTGCCGCCACAGCTACATCCTCCGTTTGTCCGTGGATTCGTGTCTCCTGCGCCCTCCCGAGCTCGCTGGGCTCACTGCACACGACAGCCGGCCGTCGGGCGGGGAAACAATCTTCCCACACACCGTCAGGTCCCTCTCTGCGCCCAGGAATTGCATGGGAGACCGTGCTGGAGCGAGAAAGGCTGGGAAAACAACCCGTCTGCCCTTGTAGATCACTCTGAGCTCTTAACTGGTTCTAAGTTCATCCACCTCTGTCCACCACCTGTCTCCCCAGCCACTGTTTTCACCTGGTGCTCTGGGTTGAAGAATACACCCCAATTTTTCACCCAGCACCTTGGAGTGACCTCATTTGAAAATCAGGTCTGTGCAGAGGGGATTAAGATGAGGTGCCACTGGGGTAGGATGGGTGCTGAATCAATGAGTAGCATCCTTGCATCCTCACCTGGGGCCAGGTGCGGACTCACGCACCCAGAGGAGGAAGGCAGCAGGGGCGGGAGGCAGCCACAGGCAGCAAAGGGCAGGGTGGAGGCAGCAGCCAGCCACCATGAGAAGAGAGGCACTAACAGACTCCCACAGAGCCCCCAAGAAGAGCCGCCTGTTGACACCTTGCTTTCAGATGTGCCTCCAGAAAAGAGAGAACCCCGCTGTTCTCAACGACCCCACCTGTAGTGACTTGTTCTGGCAGGCCAGGAAACACGCGTACCGGCTACCTCCCTCCTCCTTTTCCATGTTCAGGAAAATGTTTCATCTTAGGTGCAGCCTTCAGTGGCCTTGGCAGCCGTAGTTTTCAAACTTTTAGAATCGTGAGAGATGGATGGTTCTTCACAATGGAACCCCCACATCCTAACCCCAGAGACCCTGACTCAGTAGTTCTGAAGGGGCTCAGGGACCAACGTGTCTAAGAAGCTGCCTGCAGACTCTTCTCAGGTGATGATAATACAGGTAACCCCCAGAACACACCTTGAGAAATCTGCTGTCGAGTAGGTCAGTTCGACCACATTCTACTCTTGCTTCCTGCCAGAAGTACTATGACCCTGACCCCGTGTGTTTAGCTCTGATTAGACTTCACAGTTAATCGAGAGATTAGTCTGACTGAGTCAGAGGGAACAGCAGGAGATTCAAGGTAGAGTTTGGAGCAGCTCATGAGCATTTCATAAAATTAGCTTCATTTCTGCAAACGTCTCTTGGGGAACAGAAGTGGGTAATTTGAAGGTGATGGAGCTTAAGCTGGAGTTTCCATGGCCACCCCTTGCTTTGTACCAGTGATTTTGCAACTTTATCTGAAAGAGGGTTCCTGATTGGAATCAGTCTCACATTCCCTAAAACCTAGACCCTCTTCCATTTGGGAAATATGAAAATGTGATTTTAGGTGGAAAGGGGAAGAGTCTTTATTACTCAGACTAAGAGTCTGGATTTTCTTTTGTGGAATTTCCTGATAGGTAGCTTCTGAGATCTCTGTGTCAAGGGAAGGCATGTCAGGAGACATGGTCTGATGCAATGGAGCAGCGCTGAGCAGACTGGAACAGGACCCATCTGCGATGCTGCTCAGACTATGTCTACACACTGCTTAGTGTGGCTTAGTGCACAGTTGATACACAACCAATGCCATTCCTCTCTCCCCAAGTCAGCTATAACTCAACGGCAGGCAGATGTCAACCTCCAGAATGCAGAGAATAACAGAAAACCTGCATCTGGTTCTACTAGAAGAAAGAAGGGCTCATCTGTTCTATTCTTCTTGTCCTTCTAAAAGGAGGATCATGCAGTTGTCTGTCATAGGACAGTACAGACAAGAGACTCCCAAGTTTACAAACTCAAGTGACAAGCAGCTCGATCACAGAGGGGTGACGAAGGTGCTCCTTCCTCTCAATTCTCATGGGCCTTGGGTGGCTCAAGTGCTGGCCAAGCATTTCCAAGAGAACTGCTAGTTACTAAAAGCCCTATTTGTCAATGACAATCCTGTCTCCTCCTCTGCTGTTAATTAGTCATTTCACACAGCAACTTTGACAAGGAGTTAAGTCCCAGTTAACCCAGATTTCAGACAAGATGGAGTAGCAGAGGAAAGTGATTTTAGAAAGAGGACTAAAAATTATTGGCCAGACAGAGATTAGAACCAGAAGATTCCTGATTTCTGAGATGGACTCATTTAGGAAAGATGTAGGCAGAAAACAGCTTGACAGCTCAGTGACGCGGTGCATTCAGTGGGGGCCATCCATGATACATACCGTTGAGGGTGTTCATTCAAAAAAATGTTTATTCGCTTTTACAAGTCAGGTCTGATAAAATACTCAGTGCACATTTGTAGCTGCGGGCTGAGTACATCAGGAGTGGCAGCTTTGGGCATCTTCAAGTCACCCCATGAAAAGAGCCACGGAGGGGATTGCCCTGTGTTCTGATTTTCTAAGGAACCAGGAGGAAACTTCCTCTGTAAGCTAGGAAGAGCTTCATGGGGATGCGCTTGCTGGGGAGAAGATGTTTTACATTCCGAATCAGATGGCCACTCTCTCATTAGATTTATGGACCTGTCACTACTATTTGATGCTGTATCAAATGCATTTTGAGAAGTTCATTTGATGAGCCTCTTCAACTCTCAAAAGCCTGTCCTAATTATGCAGATTTGGGGCAAATATTGTGATTTTTGCTTTCATTTCCTCTAATGGAGCTGGTACATGGGGAGCTCAGGGACCTGTGGGCTCCCGATTAGTGAGAGCAGAGGGGTGGGGATTTTTTTGCTAACAGGGTAAGGTTCCAGAGGCCCAATCCATATACAGGTGGAGGCTGTTACTCCCCCTCAACCCCAACCATTTTTCTCCCATTGTTTCGAGTACTCCTATGAACACTGACACTATTATATTTCCTTTGTTGAATACTGTAACCATCAGGCACTGTTCTTAATTGACCCTTTGCAAGGCACAATCCTCTTCTCCACTGCAATCGTCGAGTCCAGCAGCAGCAGTCCTGGCTGGCACTGTCTCCACAGGCAGCAAAGAACTGTGCTAGTTCTAAAAGAAAACCTTCAAAGTCAGACTAAGCAGTGAGTTGGAAAAAGTTCTTCCTATGGCACACCATGATTATGGATTTATCGAGACTTGGGATTCATGGCAATTGTTTAAGGGCAGTATGAGGTTGACCTGTCAACTTTCCTGACCACAGGGAGCCCAGGCTAAACATGATTTCTGGGTGTGTCTGTCAGGCTGTTGCCAAAATGAAATGAGCACTAGAACTGGTGGACTCGGAAAAGCAGAATACCTTCCCCAACGTGGGTGGCATCATGATCCAGGAAGGCATTGAATAAAAGAGAAGGTGGTGGGAAGGAGGAATTGTTTCCTACCTGCCTACCTGCCTACCTGCTTGCCTGCCTACCTACGTACCTACCTACCTACCTGCCTATATGCTTACCTGCCTACCTACCTGCCTGCCTACCTACCTGCCTATATGCCTACCTGCCTACCTACCTGCCTGCCTACCTACCTGCCTATATGCCTACCTGCCTACTACCTGCCTGCCTACCTGCCTGCCTGAGCTGGAACATCTCTCATCATCTGCACTGAGATTCACACCATTGATTTCCCTGCTCCTGGTTCTTCAGCTTGAAGATTGTGGGACTGTTTGCCCTCCATAGGTATTTTTGCAGAATATCTTCATTATTTCTAGATGCAGACTGTATTTCACAATCACACACCCCCCTCAGGTCATTATGGATGGGTGGCTGAGGACATTTTCTGCTCTCACTGTCGCCACCGACAACCACCGGAGCACTTTCTCCAGACTCCAGCAGCTCATAACTAGCTGCAGAAAACATGCACCTTCTTAAGGCAGCGGGTCTGCCCCCACCCCATGGACTCTACCAGCCAGAGAACACACATTTTTCCCAATTACTCTTTACAAGGAAGGTCAGGATTTGGGGAACTCTGTGTGTCAGCTCCTGGGAGGACATTTCTCTGACACCTAACACAGACGGCTTGTATAACGACAATCAAGAAGTGACCCCAGCCAATGTCGTCCGGTATTAAGGGACCCATCCCGCATTTGCACATGCGTGATGTCGTTTGACTTAAATATATATCAACACATCTAACTTAAGGCAACCACAGAAAACAACTCCAATGATTCCCCAACAGACAAACTGGAAGTATTCTCTAGAAGACATACATGTATAGTTCTTGTTTCAACTCAGAGAAGATGCCTTAGGCAACAAAATGATACGAAAACCACAGCTTCCTAACGCAGGGCGTTTGGAAGTCAAAATGTTCACCCCCTGCACATCACTAGCTAATTCTGAGGGCTTAAATAAGGGGTTCCCCACTGCTTTCCATTTCCATGTTTATAAAACAGGGGCAAGAGAGCTCTCCCGGCAAATTCCCCGGGGGTCCATTTTGGAGAGGTTGGAGTAAGATGCTGCTTGTGAAATTCTTTCAGGTCTGTAAAGTGCTTCCGCTCAAAGATAGACGTCAGCAGAAAGAGACTGAACACTTTATTCCACTAAAACCTTATTAATGAACAGGCTCAGAAAAATAAGTTTAAAAGAGTCTCAGAATTTAAGAGGCGGGTGTAGGCCGCACAAATCAGGTTGTCGGTTTTGTGCCTGGCACACTTCAGTGTCTTTGCCACCCGTCCAATGTGGAGCTGAACCCTTATGGGGAGGAGAGGAAGAAGAAAGCCCTAGAAGTCAGAGCTTATTAAATCAATTACATGATTAATGTGAAAGAGAGTGTGTGAGCTCCAAGGAGGAGGGGCTGGGTCCCTGAGCACCGTCCAGGCTGCTGATCAAGCACTTTTTGTAACCTTCTTAGCCACCAAGAAAATTGCCTCTTGGTGGATGAATCAACTGGAGAAATATATTTGTTGGCAGCTTTTCATATTAAAAAAAAAAAAAAAAAGATGGTGGTAGTACATGAAATCTGTACCACTCAATCTCAGGATTGACAATATTAGAAACATCTCCATTTGAATCAAGACTGACATTTTATCCTTGCTGGGAGTTTTCTTGTGCACTAGAAGGGTGAGGTTTTGGGATCTGCCTCAGAATGGGGCTGCCCCAAAGAAAAAGGCACACTAATTAGAGCATGGGATGCCTCTGCTTCCCGGTGCACCATGGGAGAAATGTACACGGGTCCAGGCCACCGTGAGCTCCCCCAGAAATCATCAGTCAGGAGCACCCAAAGACACCAGTCATCTCCTTGATGGAGTTTTAAGATGAATTCGTCTCGGAGGCCACGGGCCAGGTCCTGAATCAGAAAAAACAAATCCCCCAGCCACCTGCACCAAATTAGCTGATCTGGGGGGTGACGACGGAGGGCTGAGGCCAGGGTTTCTATTAGCAACCAGGTCCTTCCCTTTCCAGCCGACAAGATGGACACCCATCCACCCTCGTAAAAGATTCATGACCCAACTTTGCACTCTCTACTGCTTGCTTTCTCATAAAACCAGTGCAAATCCTATCAAAAATTTAGCAGAATCCCTGCCTCATCTGTTTAGGCCTGAAGCTAGTTGCAGGGACAACTCATTAGGGACGGGCTCATTAAAAGCAGCCCTTGGGCAAAAGCAGTTTGCGGGGCCTCCTCATTTTTATTCACTCTCACCTCCCTGCCCAACCTCCAAGAGCCACAGACATGGGCTCTAATGACTCTGTACAGTGCACGGGGCTGCTCTCCACGGCCGGGTTGGGTTCGGCAGAAGCGGCCCCTCCCGTCTGTCAGGGATCATCTCTGCCCTCCCCTTTGTGCACCGGGGGGCTGTGCTGGAGGGAGGTGCGGCAGAGGCGTGGGAGGGAGTCCTGCAGGCTGGCCAGCTTCTCCCCTGGGGCTGGCCGGGGACAACACCTGGCATGTGAGCGGCCACCGGAGCCCTGAGGACCGAACCCGTGCTCTGGTGGACCGAGGGCCAAAAGGTAAAATCTTTCGGGTCTCATCCACGCCTCCTATTCAGCCCAGCGCTCAGGCCCTGGGGCACCTGGAGCCTGAACAACAGCCTGGCTAATGGATTCATTACCAGATGTTTTCTGTTGTATGCCAGGGATGCCACTCTCTACATGAACTATGGAAGAAGCTTATTTGTGCTGAGAAAGAGCTGTTGGATTCTCCAGGCACGGCTGCAAAGAACAGGCAGCCCCCATGCAGATGTGAAGCTTTCCCGGTGCCAATTTCTCCAGGCAAGTTTATTTTCCCAGGGACAGGAGGAGAGTGCTGCAGACGCAAAGGCTCGCGGTGGCCAGAGGACAGTCCAGCGGGCTGAGTCAAGGTCAACAGTGAGAACAGGGTCTGCGCTGAACTGGAAAGCTCGGCCCCACTTAAGTGGGCAGATACCACGGGGTCCCGGCTAACGACCGAAATGTGGAGAGGCTGCCGATGTGCCAGTAGTCTGGTTTTTCACAAGAAGCCCCAAGCCCGGGTCTTGAGGGTACTCTTAAGGTGTGTAAATGTTGGCTGCCAACAACAGAGAGAAAGCAAGAACAAGTCTATGGGCAAAGGTAGGGAAGTCAGGATTACAGCGTCTGAACTGGGAAGACCCAGAATTTGGAGGCACTTAGCTACCAGCCTTGGTTTGGTCACCACCTGGTGACATCCACATACCAGCGGACCCCTAGGGGTTCGAGCTGCCCTCCTGGAAAGTGAGAGTCTAGTCCATGGAACCTCCCAGGCCCAATCCATGACTTTGTTAAAATAAACTTTCTTAGGTAGACCTTCCCTTTCCAAGCATTTAACCATCTCAGATGGAACTAATAGGCTAATAGCTCACCACTGCCAACGCCACTGATGCTGATTGTTCTTAAAACAGATTATTAGCCTAATGGGGCTTCCGGAACTGCCAAGGCTTGTGCAAGCAGCATGGGTTCCCTAGCCGAGCCGGGCTGAACGGGAGGGGCTGGTTTCCATGCGAGCCAGGCATGGAGCTGGCCACTCTCCCACCTCGTCCAGCCATACAGGATGCAGCTGCTGCACCGGCATCAGGTGGGGCCTGAGGGCTCCTTGCTACCTCCTGGGGTCTGTGGCAGGTGAGGACCAGACATGAGTGGGACTGAGGAGGCAAAGCCCACCTCTTCATCGCGCCTCTTCCTCACCTACCCACATCCTCCCCAGGGGCACCTGCTGCTGGATCAGGTGTGTTCACTGAGACTTGGAACAAACGCATGAAGCCAAAACATAAACAAACATGCGACATAGTTAAACAACCCTCCAATTAAAAGTGCGTCTATCACGGCAGGACCTCAAAGCCCTTATCTTCTAGAAGCCCAAGGAATCACAGCCCCCTCTCAGCCACTGACTGCTCAGCACACGCTGCCTCTCTGCCTGCACCTCTCCCCCATCACGTGTAGGGCTGGGGCCTTCCAAGGAGAAACACACCTGAGAGGCATTTCCATCCCTAAACCCATCCTGCCATCCTTTGCCCCCCCCCCGACCTCAAAAGTTGATTGCAAAAACCATCTTGCTTGCGCCCACTGTGAGTTCTCCCAGCACACACCGACCCCCGCCCGCCCTTCCCAAAAGCCCATGACGGGGTCGAACAAGCTGCTGTTTATCTGGGGGCCGCCAGAGCAGGGGCGGGGGCCCCGTTATCAGAAGGGATCCGCTTGTTTTGCAGGGAAGGAAGGCGGGGGTCCACGCCACGAATCTGTTCCAGCGCAACAGTTTTCTATTAGCTTTTAACACATCGCCGCTTCGCTTTTCCATCTGCATTATTGCCTCCTCTTCCACAAACCCCAATTTGACAAGTAAGAAATCTGTAAATTTGGGGGTGGATGCTCAGGGAGGACTAGGCATGAGGAAAAGACACGTCGATTAGCAATGCAAATACAGACACAAATGAGACAGCACTTGCCTGAACAGGGCCTTTAAAACAGTTATTTAATCCCGCTAAAATGTATCTCCAGGAGAAACAGAACAGCACTGGGACTCCAGACATTTTGCATTTAAAATATGGATTAAGTGCTCTCCTGGTTGTCTTTTTCTGGGGAGATATTTGCAAATCACCTACTTGCCGACTTGCAAGGCTTGGAGGTGGCAGGGAATAGGTGGATAATTCTGGGTTAAACATCATGCCCAGACTGGCAAGACAGAATCTGTTCTCTGTTTAGAACGAATGGGTGTGTGTCCCTCTCTCTCCGCAAAGAAAGGCCAGGCGGCTGCTCCTGTCTGCCCTTGTCCTAATCCCTCACCAGCCAGCTCAGGATGTCCATGAGGAGGCAGGGAAGGGCAAGTTTCACATGCCAGCCCTGGAGATGCCCGGCAGGGCAAGCCATGGGCGATCATGTGATCCGGGTCATTTTTTTCCCCAGATCTGGATCTGCAGGTTCAAGGTCTCCGAGGCAGTGGAGACCAGTGCGAGGCATAAAGGCCTGCCTCAAGGAGCCTCAGTCCGGCGCAAGGACATCCGCGCCCCTGCGCCCCGGCTCCAATGCACCCCAGCGCGGCGCCCGTGGAGAGACCCCACATTGACTCAACAAGGCAAAGTGCAGTGGCTTCCCCGAACTCCACTCCACCGCCGCGCGACCTTCCCTCATTAAAGATTCTCTACAAACAGGTGCTTCTCACTGGGCTGACTTCTGAAATGGCTTTCTTTTTATTCCCAGGGACACATCAAGAGCTGAGGGGGGATTCATGCAGTATAGATCAGTCGGCCATTGACAGCGCATCAGGCTTTGACAAGCACTGGGCTGGGTTGAAAGTCTAGGCTGGGCCTGGGCCGTCAAGGCTGCGCTATTGAATTATTGACAGGCGCTCACCGCGGTGCGAGGGGAGAGCAGGCCACAGCCGCAGCTCAATAAAGATGAAATGGAAACCCTCTCTGAAGCCGACTTTAGCACGTTAAAGGAGTTTTAATGGGCTGGTTTAAAATTCAGTAAGAGAATGCATTAGGCTGATTATATTTTCAATGGATAAATGCAGGCACGCACGCAAGTTTGGGGATTCTGAAGAGCTTACAAATGAGCGGGGAGACTGTCAAGACGAATTATGCCCTTCTAAGGGAGAGCAAGGGCCGTGCATGTTCCTGCTGGTCTCCAGAGCAGTGATTTTCCTGCCCCCTCTCCTCAATGCTCTTCTTCAGCCTTCCCGGCATCGCGCTGAACTGCTGGTGCAGCTGTCACAGGAGGAGTCGGCAGTGCCATCCCACGCAGCCTGGCCGCCAAGGCCCCAAAGCATGGCCTGCCATGCAGGTTGCAATTCTTGCCCCGTGCAATCCAATTCCACCCTCGGCCCCGGCCGGCAGGACGGCAGCCCTGGCTCCGCTGGTATCGGACACCACGGAAAACTGTCGGTCGCTGGTGTCCCCTGCTTCGCAAATTAATATTAACAATTCTGATTTTTCTTATATAATCTCTTTTCTTCTTTAAATTTCCACCTGCCAAGATTTACTTGTATTTTAATAGCTGATGTCAGACAAGCAGCGTGGAGCAAGTCCCATCTCAGAACTATAATTTTAAATACAATGAGACGCGCATCAACTGTCGCATTGACATGCAGAGAATTATTCCACGTGGACTTCTAAAGTGCATCCTAAAAGCTTCAAAGACCGAGCACATTTTAAAAGAATTTAAATTGATGATCATGGTGTGCCTCTTTTTTTAAGCAATTTGTCTAATGTGACCCTATATTCATTTTTTTCTGACTTCGCTTCCAATGGACTGCCTCCTGTCAAATTGCAGAAAGCGCCAACCAGCACATCTAAATCTGTGTTCATTTGCCTTCTGCAGGATTATCTTTGCCACGTTGAGCAGTATAAGTAAATCAAAGATGCTTCTCGGGCTGCAGGGGTAGGCTAATCTCCAGACAAATATTTAGAAGGCAGCTTTGCCTACTCTGGCCTTAATCGTTTCCAACTGATTTGACTTATTCTAATTACAGCCTTTATGTTATAAAAGCCATTTTTATGTTGCCGGGGAGCAGTTTCATTGCAAATACATGAAATTTTGCTGAGTTTCCGTTCCCATGTTGATTATGGAAATGGTCCTCTGCAGCTCGCCTCTAATTAGAAAAACACACTGCATGGAGTGTCAACAATTTTGAACATTAATAACACACCGACAATGTCCTTTTGTCTCTCAAGGCTGACACCAGCGAGCCCAGATCCACCTTGTTACAGAGGTTAAGACTCGTTTCCCCAGGTTCCACAGGAAAGATCTCCTCCCTCACCCCCTAAAGTGGGAACTTCCTATTTGGAGAAGGATCTAATTTAATATAACAGAAAAGTGAGGAGAAAAAGAGATAATTAAATCCTACTGCAGTTTAGGATAATGCCTTTCCTTCATGGCTGTGAACTTGGGAAACCCAAGCCCAGTGTCATAAAGCAGCTTACATGGGTCTGAGAGCAAATCAGAAGGATGCACCTGTTCCTCCCTTTTTGGTCTCATGCAGTTTTATTTAGTGGGAGGAAGTCAGCAAGGGTGTCAAACAATTGTCTAGATAGCTCATGTAGACTGGAGGTAACCCCGGGCCAGAACTTGCCCTCGCTCAGTGTCCTCATCTTTCAAGTGGGGGTGAGCATATGTGCCAGTTGGGTCAGAGTGAGGATAAGGCATGACCCGGTGCTCTTGCTCTGTGTTGTGACTGTGCACTGATTGGCTATTTTGAAGTGTGGTCTGATGAACCAAGGATGAATTTCCAACACCCCCTAACCTTCACACTGACACGAAGCCACGCACATACATTCAAACACCTTCATTCAACTTTGTCTTCTAGACTATTTTGGGGTACACATGTTTTAAATGGAAAAAACAAACTGAAAATAACATAACTATCCTCCAGTAGGAAAACTATGTGAAAAGAAAAGGAAGAATACAATCATTCCATCGAGCTATAGATGGATAGATTCTATATTCTAGATATTATGAATATATTTCTATATTCAAATATCTATATTTTACGTTGGAAAGGTACTGATAATCTGCCCTCCCCAAGGCTGTCATGATGAAGATTTGGACGTGTGGAGATTAGGTTCCATGATGTGGTGGGACTTAAGATCATAGGGCAGAGCGAAGAACAGAGGTTGCTGTGCGATAGAAGAGATCATTTGCTGCAGTGACACTGAAGGACTCCAGCAAATGTTGCCGTCTTGGTCATTTCTATGATAAATACACACACATACACACACACATACAGGCAGACCAACTCTTGAGATTCGAATTTCAAGTGCAACCGACTGTGCAGAAAAATGAAACTCACTTCCCTTCAGACAAGAGCTGAAGTGTAGCTATGAGTCTTGCCTGGATGATGGAGACCTTTAAGGAATTGTACTTATCCTTCCTTGCATTGGACCCACAAAATGCTAAAACTCACAACAAAACAGCTATAAGGGAAGGCACTTCTCCTGGTAGTGGAGAAAATCTCCTTCAAGTTGACTGCATTTCTCCATACATTTGATGCCCATCACCCTTAAGCCAGGACCCTCCTCTGCTTAATGATACCCCTGCATATAGATGTTGCCCTCTGGTAGATGTGGAGCCAGTTCGCCCAGCCCTCCTCCTGTGTGGTCTGCACGTAATGACTTCTTCCGAAGAGCACAGCATCAAAGGGGAAAGGGACAGCTTCACAATGGAGGGATGACCAAGGCCAACATCAATGCTGATGTATCTCATATATGTGCCTTAGAAGATATGATGACAATGACATGTCGCCTTTGTGGTCTCTCCCAACCCACAATCTCCATCTAGCCTTTAGAAAAAAACATCCAACAAGCCTAAATTGAAGGGCACTCTCAAAAATACCTTATTGGTACTTCTGAAAGTCATCATGGTCATCAAAAAGAAAGGGAATCCAAGAAAGGGTCACAGACCAGAACAAGACGAGGCAATTAATGTAATATGAGATCCTGGATGGGGTCCAGGAACCAACAAAAAAAAGGGCATTAGATAAAAAGTGAGGAAATTTGAATAAAATATGACTTTAGTTAATAATGATGCATCACTATTGGATCACTATTGGTTCATTAGTTGGAATAAATGTACCATCGCTGTGTAAGATGTTAACAAGAGGAGAATTTGGGAGCAGGTACACGGGACCGCTCCATACTATCTTTGCAATCTTTCTGTAAATCCCAAACTGCTCTAAGATAAAACACTTATTAAAAATACTTAACTTCAGAGGCTCCTGAGCTCCTCTGAAAGATGTGGTCCAGGAAGACATACTTGCCTTGCATTTTGGCCCCTTATTACCCTTATCTCCTACAACACCAAGTGGCAGGGTCTCATGTGCCTTTTAGTATCTCTAAGGTCATTTGACCTTGACCTCTACAAAAACAGCTTCCAAGAGTATTCACTGTTCACCTTCAGGACTTCTGTGACCTGCCTCTTCCATTTACAATTAACCATCTAACATGCCTGTCTCCCACATTCTCTGAACCCCTTCAGAACTGGCCTCCATCACCTTTTATTGTCTGCCACTTGGCTCATGGTACACAGGACGAGTTAGATAAGTACTCTGCAAGGCTGGCTGACTCTATCTCTGCTCTTACGGAAATGGAATTGATGGGCTCCAGACAACTCACCAAACATCTTGAGTTGGACAGACTTCACTCACATCACATGATCCCCTAGTCCCAACACCGATGCTGCCTCCTTCATGCAATCTTTTTGTGACATCGCATCACTCACTGCCTGTGCGTCCATGTCACTCATTCTGCTGCCTTATAACCAACCTTTCTACCAGAGCTCAAGTTCCTAAGGACAAAGGCTGTGCCATCTTTGTACCATGAGATGGAGGGAGAAAAATATTAGCCAGAATTCCTTTTAGGGAGAATCCTGCCTGGATTGTGGGGAGTGTTGGCTGAAAGCTGGGTAGGAGTGGATCCCTACCCACCTCTGCTCCCTCCATTCCAAGTCCTCAGCGCTGGTCTGTGCTCAGCCTGGAGGACGCAAGCGCTGGACACTGCCAGGACAGGAATGTGAGACTCCTAATGAAGTCACAGGAGGACAGAGAGGAAGCAGCAAATGTCTCCTTTGGGAATATCAGAGGCACCGCCACCTCCACTAGCCCTCATCCTCAATCCCACACCACTTGTGGAAGAATTTGGGGAGCAAAGGAATTGCTGAGGGACAGAAGACCCCAATTACCCACCCCAGAAGTTGCAGAGACACCTTCTCCAGCTGGCCAAGCAGGCTATTTGAAAGAGTGGATTCTCCAGGGGTTCACAAAGCTTGATGTGAGGTTGAGCAATTCAGGGGCTGGGCTGCGCAGAGAGGACAGAAGAGCAGAAGTCCCACGGTCAGTCCATACTGCAGACGGGGTGTATGTGGGGTGGTGGACAGTCCCTGAGCAAATTCCACCCACTATCTATTTTATAAACAAATTTTGACTGGAACATAATGACATGCACTTGTCTGTTGATTTCCTTGGTGCTTTCACACTAAAACTGCTGTGTAGTGGTGGCAGAGACCAGACAGCCCCGAAGCCCCAGGAAAGCGACAATCTGGTCTTGAATGAAAACTGGATATAGACCCTGGGCTGAGACAAGGAATCTTTCTCCTTGGGAAGCAACATGCCCGAGTGTCCTGTCCTCTGACGGCCCCAGTGAGCATCTGGAGTCACTAGGTGGATTCACAGAAAGTGTTTTCCTCTGGGCCAGAGACCGTAAATGTTTCTGGAGTAAAGGCAAATGGGGTGAGCCTAATGGGTCACTTGCTGTCATCCATTTGTCCTCTATGCAGACATTTTAAGCAGAATCCCATGTTCTCCACTTCCGGGAAGCCAGCCCACCCTGAGTCACACCCCAACAAGGACCCAGATCCAGAGACATGGACAAGCTCGCTGAGGGCCACTCGTGTGCCCCAGGAAGGCCACAGCCTGCTCTCAGCATCGCTTTTCAGTGGAAATTTCCCTGAAGCCCCACATCCAGGAGTCCTTGCAGCTGGGCCTGAGGCTTCTGTGTACCCATCCAGCTGTTCCCTGCATGTCTTCTGCCCCTGGCTGGTGCAGGAAGGCAGGCGAGGACTCCAGGGGGCACAGGCTTCCCGCAGGTGGGATCCACTGGTGAGGTCTCAGAGAAGACCTGGGAACTTTGTCCACTGGGAACAAACTGTGTAGAGGGTGAACTGGTTGGTGCTGGAAAGGCCTCTCCAATGGCTGCTCATTCACTTAGCAATGAAGAGTTCCGCATGGGGGGGCCTCCCTGGTGGTGCAGGGGTTTAGTCTCATCGCTATCAAGCTATCCCAGCCACTGTGGCCTGAGTTCAATCCCCGGCCAGGGAGCTACCCACATGGCACAGCAGACCTCTCCTGTCTCCCACTGCTCCCCTCAGCAGTGGATTTCAGTAGATCTGCCTGTTCTGCTCCCCACTCTGTCTCTGGTGAATCCTCTCACCCCTGCACCGCTGGCCTGTACCCCAGTTCTTATATGCATAAATAAATAAAATAAATCTTTAAAAAAAAAAAAACACAACAGTTAAAGCATCCATCATCCAGCCAATTTCTATGGAGCACCTACCCTTGTAAAGAATCACAGTAGCAGCTGGGACAAAACCACGATAACAAAGCAACCAGGTGAGTGTAACCAGGGCCCAGGCCCCCAAGAGTTTTAGGTGAACAGCGAGTCCTGGAACAACATTGTTTTGTTTCACTAACATTGAAATGGGGAAAAAGACACGAATTCCTGCCAGGACGAATGTGTGGGGGTGCAGTTCTCGGGACGTTCTCTCCTGCCCTCTAGTTACCCCAATCCAAAGGGCTGTGTTCAGAATATTGAACAGGGGATGCCAGCGACGCATCACTCACCCCGCTGTCCTCCAGCCCCCTCCTGGTTTGCTCCCCACTTTCACCCACTCCTGGTCCTCCCCCAGCAGTGTGGAAGCCCCGCAGGGTAAGAGGGTGAGATAAACCTTCCTCCCTCCGGACTGAAGTTGGGCTGTGTCAGCCACCACGCTGAGCTGTCACCTGTGTGTGACGGAGGCAGTGTCTGGTTATCGCTGCTGCTACAGCCACTGTTATTATTGTTATTGTTGCCGCTATTATGACCCCGATGTCCATTAGAAAGGGAGGTGAGGCTGAGTCTCAGAGAAGGTGAATCACTCCCGGTCCAAAAAACCTCATATATGGTTGCACGAAATTTCAGATATTGGTCACCTGACTCAAGTGCTTACCTTGATCACTAGGTAACATTCCTATTTATTCTACAAGACTGTTACAGTATAATAACCATGTGCTGTTTCTGGAGAACCAGAGAGAGTTAAAGGAATCCCTGACTTCAAGGAGAAAGACACAGACACTCAGCACCCAGCATGACGCGCTCAGCACACAGGTCTTTATAAGGAGCTCGTCTACTCAAACCCACAGGGTGCAAGAAACTCCGCCGGGACCTCCCGGGAGGGGCAACTGTTGAGCATCGACTTAACAGAAGGGTAAGAAGTTTCCAGGTGAGAAAAACGGGATGGAGGAACATTCTCGAATGTAAAGACACTTTTGATGGGGGTGGGTGTCCCTGGTATGGACAGTTAAACAGCTTGGATGGGGCGGGGTGGTCAGACTAGAGGAGCAGGCGTGGCCAGATTATAAAAAGTCTAGAAGTCAGTTAAGGATCTGGAACTTTCTCCTGAAAGTAATGGGGAGCCATCCATGGTGTGAAGCAGGGAGGTCGGAGGTACATTGCGTAGTTAGAAGCCACAGTCATCCCACAACACCTAGGATCCCAGGGTGCGGTTCTTGGACCAGCAGCATCGGCCTCTTGGAGGACCTTATCAGAAAGCAGATTCTCTGGGTCCACCCCAGAGCCATTGAATCAGAACTCAGAGGTTTCAGCGAGTCCCCAGGGGAGGCCAATACACACTCCCGCATGGAGCCGTCCACATCCCCTAGGGCCTCACCGTGGAACTAGCCCCCACTGGCCTCACTGGCCTCACCCTGCTCCCCTCTGCAGCGTCGCTTGCAGTCCCTGCTCCATGGTAGCTCCCAGCCCGAGCTAGGGTCCTGAGGACTGTACTGTCACCTTCTGGGTGTCAAGCCCCAGTGCTGTCCAGCCTAGTGTCCACTCTTTTTCTCTCTGCTGGTCTCTGCTTTGGGTTTGTAGACCAACTCAGTCCTCCCTTTCTTGGTTTCCCCAGCTGCCCGGGGAACAGCATACCTGATAACTGAGCTGCTGGGCCCGGAAAACTATCATTAGCTAAGTGCCGGCTAATGCATCCAGAGGTGGTGAGTTAATGGGAAAACGGCCAGATTTGGTAGCCTGTGCCGGCATGACCTAGGGCGCGGTGTTAAGTGGCGACTGGTAACTCCCCTCTAATCACCTCTCGTTAGCTGCAACTATAGGCAAATTGCTAGCACGGATTAAGTGGAGAGACTATGCCAGGATCACTGTCAAGCAGAAAAAAGACTCAATTTGTAGAGCAATCACCGCCCTGTAATCACTTCCTTCAGAGAGCACTGCGGCTGTGTTAGCCTCTGGAAGGTGTGGCCCCTGCCTGTGACCGTGGGCTGAGAGCTGAGAGCCCCACACTGGCTTTCTCTCCAGCTTCTTGAAGGGACGAGCCCCTCACCGGGGATGTCTCGCTATTAGTAATGCTCGGATGGGTCTCGCCGACCCCCTAGGACCAGGTCTCCGTGCAACAAATGAACTTGCTTGAACCTGTGAGCCCAGCAACCCAGTAGGGCGAGTTTCTGGAAACAGAAAGGAGAATCTGGGAGCAAGCTTCATAGGGGGAAAAAAGATGCATTTCGTCTATCACTGTTTGCATAATGTCCGTGTAAAATGGAAACCAATTAGCAAGGCGGTATTTTAAGAACTGTTACACAACAGTGGAAGAAACCACTGCTGAACGCACCAAGTCTTCCCCAGTTCCAGGGGGTGTTTCTTAAAAGGTGGGGCCTCTGTATTTCCAAACACGTGGCGCGTTAGCCCAGGTAAGGGAGAGCTTCTTCCCAGGGCTGATTGAGTCACTGTCTTCACATATTTGTCTAGCGAAGTTTGGGGGCAGAACAAGGGGGAGGAAGCTGTGAGTCCCCGAAGACTCTTCTCTGGAACTTGGAAACAAAGAAAGCGCCAGGAATGAGCTGATCTTTCAAGTGCAGTTTGATTCCTTCCGATAGAAAGGTTATTTTAAGCCCTTCAAAAAAGGGTTCCCTTTTCTGAAATTCCCCAACTGGAAAGAGGTCTGGAGGAAGTTTTCCACCATGTGATTCACTGGAAGGCTGTCCTGAGGCTATGGAAGGACAGTCAGGGGTAGGCGAGGGGTAGGTGAACAGCCAGCTCAGATCCACTCAGCAAATCTTACCTCCCCCTTGCCTGTTTACAAAAAAGCAGAGTGAAAAAACAAACAAAACTTACCCCCCTCTCATTAAAGCTAGGCTTTGAATCTGCATGTTCTAAATGAAGCATTAAGCCACGCTGGAATTTCCGCATGCTACAGCAAAAATGCACTTCAAAATCAAACTTACAAATTTTTCTCTACATGTCCAAATAATTATTTCCCACCAGTACAAGTCTTTCCCTAAAATAATAATAATAAAATAACAACAACAATAATAATAATAATATAAATCAGCACTTGCCAGAGACAGCACATGAAATTTGCTTCTTTAAAAAGCTCCCTTTTTATCTTTCAAAATATTATAATGGAAGGTTTGTATTTTAAAAAGTACCACCTGCAGGTCAAATATTCTTGGTGCCCAAACCTCTAAGCCTGCCTTTAAGTCTGGGGCTTGAGTTGTCCTGATTCCTTTCCATTTTTTACCTGTCTAATGTATCATCTGCCAAGATATTATCTATTCATTTTCGGGGGGAGGCCACAATTGAAGAACAATTAATTGGAAGCGCAAGGTGGTAATCAAGTTGCCCCAACTGGTGCTGTTTTTGGGGTGGGTGTGCTTTTTTAGTTTGTTTTTCTGTTTTAGGGTGATATTGTGGCCTAAGCTGTCAAAGTTGAAAAGCCCCTGGCCGTTGTGCTTTTCTCTTCTTTCGTAAGCAGGTGCTGAGTAATAGGTGAAATAAACACAAGGTTAGATTTACCCTGGGGGCTGGCAAATGAAATGGGGGTGGGGGCAACTGACTGTCTTTCCAGGCATCTGACAAGTGATAAAACAAGAGCGAGGCCATCAGGCCCCCCATGTCATTCACAGACTCTCTCTCATGCAGACTCTCTGGTCATGCAAACATCATGACCAAAGCCGGCTGCACAGCTAGAGTTGTATCACTCTTTTCCCTTGAAATTCACTACTTAAGAAGCTCCAAATGCTTTCACACACTCTCTCTCTCTCTCACACACACACACACACAAGATCAGAATAAAGCAAAGGAATAATCAGCATGGAAGATTTTTTTCTCCCACTTCATGCTGAAGTTATATAAGTAAAGAGACCCCATTAATGCATTAATGTCAGCTGCCTGGAGTTCTCCATCCTATTACTGCTCAGAGGCTTCAGGTAATCTCCACAAAGGGAGGGCTTCCTGAGATTAAAACACAAGGTTCTCTTTAGAAAAATGGACACGCCGGTGGATGGAGACTGCTCGTGTAAAAACGCACATATCCCTTCCCCCACCCTTCTGCTACTGAATCTGGCTGATTTCCAGGACGGGAGAGGTTCAGAGTAGAGGAAGGCAACCGTGCAGCTCAGGCGAGGCAAGATCCGCAGGGCTGTGCAAGATGGAACGTGGAGCGTGAGGCGGCCTCTTATACCAGCAGCTGGACACATGAGCAGGTCAGCCAATCACAACCCGCAAGTCCCCAACCACACACATCACGGACAGCCCAGGCCAGTGAGCAGGGAACACCCCCTTCCAACAGTGCAAAGGTAAGGCTGGCAAATCGGGGGGCACAGGAGCTTGGGTGCAAGGTATCCCCAACTCACTTCCCCAATCTCCCCCCATTACTCCGTTGCACAATTCTGCTGTCAGTTGAAACGCCGGCACCCCAAATATCTTTTACTACGACAGCTGTGCAATTACCTGTCATTATTTTGCCCCTTTTTTTCCTGTTTTGCAATGTGCATTCTTTGTGTCTAGAACTGGTGAGAAGAGATGTAATTAGTGAACTAAAGAGAAACCACGTTTCTCCATGCAGCGGTAGCTGGGGTGGGGGGTGCAGTTACTTTGGGATCGGGTCCTGCTTTGGGGGTCACTTCTATCAGAAGACCAAGGCTGGACTTACAACACAGCAGGATGCAAGGACTCAAACTCCCTGGGGTCTATATTCCCATATTCTCTCTCTCTCTCTCTTTCTCTCGCTCTCTCTCACGCAAACCCAATGGGAAGAGGTAAACTCACCCCAGGAGTGGCCGGCACGAGGTTGAGTGGCCAGATGTCAGTGTGAAGTGCTAGTGGTTAGCTCCATGGGTGGAAATGTGGGCCAGAGGAGAGAAAAGGAGGGATGGAGACGCTTGGCAAAAAGCAAAAAGCAAAAAGGCAGAAGTAAAAGCATCAGGAATATGTGCACAGGGGAAAAAAAAAATAAGGCAAAGGGGACAGAAAATTAATAATCCAACAGGCAGGTTCCCTGCGTGTTATTAATCACACAGCCTCGCGGAGCTGCAGAGGCTGGCGCCGCACATGCAAGGGGAGGGCCCCGGTGCCATTGGCCGCCTCTCTGCACCCGGGTGCGCCTCAGCCAATCGGCCCTGCGCCTGGAGGGGCACCGGAGCCAGCTGCAGCTACAAACCTCTGGAAGATGAAAAATCGTGCTCTGTGGGTGAGGCACTGCTCCGTCCGGTTAATGCACTATAAACTTTATTTGAGCTGACTTCTCATTTGATCCCCCAGTGACGAGGTCAGGGTGCGCAAGCAATTCCACCCCAAATCATGCCATAATCGAATTGCTGCCTATTTCCCGAACCTATAATGAAAAAGGCAACCGAAATAATGCAGGTAATGTTGGCGGCCTCCCTTGCCTGTCGGACATTATTACCTCCGATTGCTCGCCGCCATTCCCCGCTCCTCTAACAATGAATATATTTCACAGCTCACTTGCTCGCCTGTGTGGGTGGCACGGCGCAGACACCTACATGATATGAAAGGAAATCTAAAACAATAGGCTGTTTCTGAGCGCCGTGCCTAACAGCCTGCTGGTGGGAGAGGCGGTTTTATCAAAGTCTTTCTCTCTCCCTCTCTCTCTCTTGCACACTCGTGCCCATGCACATGTCCAAGCGCACACACGCAGCAACCTGGCGGGGTCCAGAGTCCCAGACTCAGCTAAAGCAACTCCATTTCTCTTTGTCTATTTAAGTCCCAGCTTTATCACCTGCAGCATAATAAGCGAGAGTGGGTTCCTTTATCACTCAGATGCTCTGAAGGTTTTTATTCTGTTTTCTTCCTCGGAATAAAATGGGACAGATATGGCTGTAGGGACTGGACTGGAGATAAAATAACGTGTGCACACGAGTCGCCTGGAATGCCTTCTAAGGGCTCGTTTTCCCTTCCCTAAAGCTCTGAAAAATCAACACTATTTGCATGTCCTTAAAAAGTGCAATTCAGCTTCCGCCATGTTTGGCTTCTCGGAAAAATGCTGAGAGCAGCACAATTCACTGGTCCAGACTCAGAGCCAGAAGGAGCCCTCCGCTGCTCCTGGGTGTCTGCAGGACTGACCGCCGGGGCAGGCATCTCCAGGCAGCAGGGAAAGGTCCAGCCTGACCTTTTATTTCGCCAACTTCTAGGTTCGGTTCACTCAGAGCTGTGCCTTTGGGATCGTCAGTCATCAGACACCTGCCGAAGAGAACCTGGTCGTGCCTCGGAGGTGCTGCTGTGGCCACACACCCATCGCCAAACACTTGGGCCTGGGTAACCTTGGGAATGTGTGTATTGATGGACTTGTGAGTATGGACAGCCACGAATGCCAAAGCAGGCATTCAGCTGGTGAAGGGGTATGTTACAGATGCCTCTAGTTCAAGAATCCTCTGCAGGGAACACTTAGATAAGACAGGAACACTTAGTATCCAAGAGCAATATTTGCTGAAGCTTCAGTTACAACACAGATTCTATCTACTCTCTGTCTGCCTGTCTATCTATCTATCTATCTATCTATCTATCTATCTATCTATCTATCTATCATCTATCTATCATCTATCTGTCAATTATCTATGTATCTATCTTCTATCATCTCTCTACCTATCTATCAGCTATCTGTCAATTATCTATCTATCTATCTATCTATCATCTATCTTATCTCTCCTTTCCCTTTCATTTTCTCTGCTTCTTTTTGGAGTACAGGAACCACCATCCCCCCATTTTCACTACACACATTTATTTCCTGGTCTAAAGAATCACGTTCCCTACCTTGGCTCTCAACCCCTAACGAAAACCAGGCTACAGAAGCTTGAGGCTGGAGAGAAGGAAAGGCCAGGCTAGAAGGGCCTGTGTGCTCCAGGAGGCCTCAAGCCTTCCCCTCCCTCATGCGTCCACACAGACGAAGGACCAGCCCATATTTAAAAATGAGACCCAGAGCTACAAGGGTGCACGCTGGCACCGAGACAAAGACTAATTCTTTAAAATACTCTGCACTATGGGCTATAGAGAACAGATCTTAGAAGAAGGAAAGAAAAAAATGATCAATATAAAGAAAGAAATGGCCAAGATATAATTGAAGTCATACATTCGTACATGACTTCTGCTATCTGTCCAATTACTGCTATTTATCAAAGAATAGACAACATTGAACCAGGCAGCACGAAAAACAAATTTTACTAAGTCAGAGAGAAAAAAAAAATCATCAGAAAGAGAAGAGGAAAAAAGATACAAATAATAAATAATTCAATATTCTCAAGGAAAGCTCTTGGAGAAACGGCCTGGTTGATTCAAACATCAGACATGGGTCTGACAAGAGATGTATCGATTTAGACAATTCTATCATCATTATTTCAACCGGAACCCTTCACAAAAGCTGCTCTTTTTGCTCCTGTTTTTATTGCTGTAACTACCAACCTCCTCCTTATACCTCGATCTCTTTGTACCGGTATTCATGACAGCTTAAATCCTAAGCCCATCCATCAGATGGTAAACAGATTCCAGGTCTCATGCTTGGCGGGGAAAAGGCCTCACGTCCTTACAATCTACCGGGAAGGGAGTGTGTTCACAATTGGCTGAGGATTTCCGCGAGGCATGGACTAGGTCGGTGCCCATCTGCATGATTACCCAGGCAGGATATTTAGATTCCAGGGAGAGCCTATATCCAAAGCAAATATTACCCACATCTAACAAAGAGTTGCCAAACGTTGAACAGAAAGGCTGACAACAAACGTACCCTCATTTGTTAACTTCCTAGGCTGTGAAAAGACACACTGACAACAAATATCGGCGATGATTTTGTTCTGCCCAAACTGGGTTCCAAAACTGTACTTGTTCTTCCAATCAAAACAATAAAAAAAAAAAAAAAAACAAAAAACAGACCCTTTTAGGTCAATGCAGATTGCTCAAATCCAGCGGTATAATTAGTGGAGGAAGAAAACACCTCCATTAGACATCTGCAAAAGGCAGAACTATGTCTTCTGTTCGATGTGTTAATTACAACCAGATAGAAGGTGCCACAGAAAATTAACAGTCTCGCAGAGGAGCGAGAGGTAAACAGACAAAACAGGAGCTGCTGGCAGGTCGGGAGAGCAAGTCAATTTTGAAGAAAGATAAAAGAACTGTCATGCAGGGGACGGCCGGGGACAGGGGAGAGGGCACTGGGCCTGTTATCACCAGTTAATTAGGCAGGAGGTCCAGCCTGCACACGGCGGCACTCGCCACGGTAATCAGATATTTTACTCAAATGTGCAGGGAAACAAAGGCCGCGCGGGCCTGACAGTGAAGTCGGCCCACTCCGAGGTGCCCCGTGCACGGAGCCAAGGATCCCCCCGATTCTGCTCCCCTGACTTGGGCAAACAGGGAGATTTCCTTAAATTCACCTGGGAAAATGGGGGGTGGGTGGGGTGACTCTAGAAATTCACCCCCTCAAGTCAAGGTTTGGACCATGGAAGGGCAGCTGGGGGGCAGGGTGTTTGCTAGTGCGGGGTGGGCGGCTCCCGGTTGGGCTTGGATGCAGGGTCCATGACACCGAGCGGGTCTGCTGGGGGCTCGGGAAGTCTCCACAGCCCCGCTCCCGGGGAGAGGAGAGAAGGAAAGAGGGAGAGAGGAAAGCAGTGTGAGCTCTGCAGGGAGCAGCCAAGGTCCTCATCACCGCTTCTGGAGTCCAAGAGGAAGGGGGGAAACCTCCCCCAGATCTGGGCTCAGACTCACAGGATCGACCTCACCCTGGACGCCCGTGATCTCGGCCGGGCGAAGGCCTTCTCGGCGTCAGGCACAGAATCAGGGATGTGGACACTGGCTCACATCCAGACCAGCAGCGATCACCTCCGCCGATGAAGGGCTTGGGGATACTCCAGGACACGGCGAGTCAAGACGGTCACTGTGCAAGCTTTGCGGGGACCAAGATGAGCCCCCTGAGCCAGCCGTGCATGAAGCCCCGTCCCCCAGACGCCACGTCATCCTTCTGGAATACTCCAGAACAGCTGAGGCAGCCTCTGCTCCTGCTGAAACTTTTTAACCAGCATGGGGCATGGAGGCCTCTGATGTGGACATCACAGATGACCACGGTAGCCGGTCCCTCCCGGCTCAAGGTGGCTGAGGACCCCCAGGCGGACTTGGGGGAGGGGGACGGGGGATGCCGGGGGAGGGATACAAGGGCAGTGGGAAGACGAGACGTGAGCTGAGAACCGCACAGAACCCCTGTGCCAGGACCCGGAGCCCGTCCTCGTGTGAGGAGAGTGGGGTGGGCAGCTATGTGCCGGGTCCCTCGGGTAGCCAGTTCCAACACATCTGCACGTGGGTGGGGGGGACATGACAGAGGGACTGAAAGGGGCCAAGCAGCCAAGTGGACTCCAATTCCCATCCCTGGACTGCGTAGCCAGGCACCTGCAGAGACGGGGTGCACATGCAAGTGGCCCCCCGTGTTTGCATGCAGCATTCTCCAAATGATAGAACTGCAGAGCTGGGGCCAGGATAGTGGGGGCTGCCAGGACAGAGCCAGGGACGCCAGGGCAGAACCGTCCTGGCAACGCCATGGTGACGCCACAGGCTGCCTGCAGTGGGCAGTCCCAGAGAGGGGAACGCAGGGGCCCAGCTGGAGAACCCCAAAAAGGTGGGTGGGGAGCATCACGCCAGTTGCCCGGGGGTGACACTGTCTTGTAGCCACATTACCAAGGATGGCTCTGAGATCATCTCTTTATGGGGTTTCTTACAAGTTCATGTGAAGAGGCAATTAGCTCCAAAATTTAAAAAAATAAGAATAAGCCATAGGGAAAGTGCACGCTTTGGAGCCAGGCGCCGGACCCTCGCGGCCCCGACCTGCCCAGCACAAGTCCGGGACGGGATCCTTTTGTCAGGCCCATTTTTCTGCCCATTTCTCTGCCATCCTTCTGAGGGCTGAAGTTGGGGGAACTGAGACGGTCGGCGCCACGAGCTTGGAGCACCCCCGGCTCTCGGGGTTGACAGGTGTTAGCTCTTCCTTTGAATGTCAGCCTCGCTCCATCACGCCCTGTGTCCACATACGTGCAGATAAATAAAAACGCATCTCCAGCCTGAGCTGCCTCTACTCAGAGATGAAAGTGCGTCTGTGATTTTCAGCGCGGGGGGGTGGGGGGCAGGACACACAGTGTGATGGGCCTTTGGCATAAAGGGACAAGAAGGTGGTCCCGAGGATTACCTGTGTCTTCCCCAACCCGCAAGCTTCGTCGGCCTATGATCCCCCAACCTGGTCTGCAGGACGACGGTGTAGACCCCAGGCTCCCTGCACCCCGCCCTCCCTGACTCCCAGGCATTCAGTCACATCTGCTAAGAGGCACCAAGGGCAACACCAGGGAATCAAAGTCTCTACTCTGATCAAATCAGTGGGACACGGATCAATAGGGAGCTCTGGAGTGTCCGTAAGCTTGGGGGCGACAGATTCCCGGCACGGCGTACCCTGCGGGCGAGGGAAGAGAGCTGGGGGGAGAAACAATATCTGTTTCCTTGGCACAGAGATTTCCTTTTATTGAGTCTGTCACTTCCCATTTCAGTTAACAAACTGTTGACTGGAGCTCATCGTTGGGCAAATATTACAGCTCTGTGGAATACAAAGTGGGAGCACATGTTTCCAATTGGGGGTTTAACAAGGAAGAGGGGCCACGAGACAGGGAGAAGCTGGAGACCCCGCAGGCCGGACGGCAGGCGCGCTCTGCAGGGACAAAGCTCAGGAAGGGAGAGCGAAGAAAGGCTGATTTTTGTTTTGTGTTTTTTTCTCGCTGATGCCACTGCTGGTCCGAGGTTCACAGCGAGCATTGGAGGGTCACCGCGCGTTATCATGGCAAATCCACAAAATGGATAGTTGTCTTTTCCCCATGGGGAGGATGCTGAGTTTGGAATTGAATAACTGTGGAAAGAAGGGCCTGGGAAGAATTTCTTTAATGCACTTTTCTTATTTTCTTCACTTTCGGTTCCTGAAAATGTGACGTGGTCATCGCCAGGTGCTGGTGAGGGGGAATCATGGGCTTGACTCACCTTCTTGGGATCCGTCTGGTACTCCCTGGCAGGGTGGGGTATTAAAGAGAGAAACCAGGGAATGCAGCACTAGGAGGGCCTTGTATTCGTGGCACTGTTAGAGATGCTCAGCTAGGTGTGGTCAGGTTAGCAGATCACCCAAGACACAGACTCAGATCGGGGTTGGGTCTAAGCCCAGTGTGGACGCCAAGGCCTGTGGGAGGCCCACAGCACTATCCTGGCTGCCTGTCAAGGTCACATCTTATTTATGAGAAATTCATCACCTTGGTCATCACGATCCTCAAACGTACTGGCTCTGATCACTGCCTGTGTCTGCATTCTGACCCAGAACCCCCAATGGTTACACAGCGAGAAAATACCTATTCCTCCCGGAAAGTTTCTATAACTGTCCATTTTATATAAACCGGACACCGTACACCAGTCAGCAGGACCCGACATAGGCCCCCCCAAGAGATTCATCTGAGAAGACTTTCAAATCCAGAACAGCCAGACCCACTCCCAGGGGATCCACACGTGTGGCCGGGATAGTGAACCACTGGGCACAGAAATATAATAAATTTGAAAAAGAGTGTTGGACCAAGCTGTTTCTGTACGCAGATTAGGACTATCTAGTTGGTACCAAGATGGGCCGTAGAAATGAATAAAATTTGACTTTCCATGTGGGTGAAGCTATAGGGTGTCCCGGGAAGAATAATCCATGTCCACTGGTCACCTGCCCATGTGCCTGCTGTCTGCAACGTGGGCTGGTCAGGCTCCCCGCAGAGGGGCCCGTGAGAGCAGAAACAAGAGTCATGGAGTATGCAACAGTGTGCTCAGGACGGCGGAACCTCAACAAAATTTGTGGATTTGGTTGGGAAATCAAAGTTTTCTATAAAAAAAAACAAAACTGCAGGCATTAAAGATAACTACGACCAGTGCAGAGAACCAGGTTTCAATCGGGGTTCTGTGTTTTCTCCCTTCATTCAGTCTTTTCTTTAGTATCATCTCAGAAAGACCTCTGACCACCTCATCGCTACCTTCTTACATTGCTCTTCCTCCCCCTTGCCATCCCTCAGGGACCAGGTCATTCATGTCCTTCCGTGTGTTCCGCACATCAGTTCTGGGGGGTTGGGGTCTCTGCTTTGTTCTGCAACCCCACCAGGCACAGGGAAGTCCACCTGAAACACTTATGGAACAAGATGGTCACAGATGGAGGATCACCTGTAAGCTTCCTAAATTGGGGTGACCTCATTGGCTTATTAAATGTGGGGCCTCTTCCCCTCTTCCCCAGACATGATGAACCAGGCTCTGCAGGGGCATGGCCTGGGGTTCAGCATTTCCACGAGCTCTGCAGGTGATTCTGATGGACGCCAGCATCAGTCTGGTGCATTTGCTGCAATGCACCAGGCTCCATGCACAATTCATCACCGCCACACTGAAGAGGTGGCCACTCCCCCACTTTATAGCACAGCAGCCAAGCTCAAGGGCTCACAAGATATGCCTGAGGCCACCCATCTAATAAATAATGGTGCTGACCCTGGAATCCCAGATCTACAGTTAGAAAGAAAAATACTTTCGTTAAGTGGTGTCCTTCTCAAGCCAAATGTTCCCTGTTTTCTATTAAATCCTCTCTGCTTGTGAATTCCACATCTACTTCATTAATATTTGCTTGAGATATTAGGTAACCAGGGCGTGGGGGGATCACAAGTGCAAACGTGAGGGTGCCAGAGGACCTATGGAGGCACATAAGATGGCAGAGGGACCATAGGGGTCTGCATGTGTGGCCTCCTGGCTAGTAGCATGGACATCACCTGGGATCTCACAAGAAAAGCTAATTCCGCTTGCCCCACACATACCCACTGAGTCCAGAGTGCTGGGGTGGGTCCGGTCACCTGGGTTTGAGCAAGCCCTGAAGAGAAGGGTGAGGACATTGCAGGCAGGTGAGAGTTCTGGCAGGGGGTGGGGTGGGGTGCCGGGTGGAGGGCGAGGAGTGCCAGGTCGGGGAGGGGATCCAGATGGGGTGGGAGTGTTATGTTGAAGGAATGATTTGAGGGTAAGGGTTTGTGTTGAGCAATAAGAAACGACTGCAGGCTTTTGAGCAAAGCAGTGATGGAAAGTGGTCCAACAGTGCTTCCTGGAAAAACTGGCACCAAAGCAGGGCTTTGTAATTAAGGAGGCTGATGAACTAAGTGTTGTTTTTTTTTTTTTCTATAGCTATTTTTCAAAGAAAAGGATTCCACGACTAAATAAGATAAGGAAAACCGCGGTGAAAACAAATCACACAAATCTGTTGATATTTGCTATGGATTTTCCCGACCCTTTCACTGCCTGATACACACTGTACACATCTAAAATAGAATGTCGTGCATTACTATAGGAGAGATGCTTCTTCACAGGAAACTGAGAAAAAAACATCGGTTACTCTCTATTTTGGGCGTGCGCTTCTGGTTTTCCCCTTTTGAAGATCCCCTTTTCATTTTAGGATGGTTCTAGGTTTTTGAGAGCTTCACCGCTCACACCAAGCTCCCAGGATGAGCCTCGCACAGCTAATGAGCCAGTGCGAGCGTGATTCACGAAGGGTCCCCAGTTTTCATGGATGTCCCTATGGGGTTCAGAACTCCACCTCCCCTTTGCTATCAGTCTGAGGCTCCTCTGGAAGGTGACAACCTCTAGAGTCCTTGATGTTGATCATCTGGGGTGCACTGGGCAGACATTGTGTGGGACGTCCCTCACCTGGGCTGGGCTGCTTTTGTTTCTTTCTGATTATAAGAGTGAGATGAAGCTTCTGGGCAGGAAAACCACTGTGACAACATTCTTAGACTTACTGTCTTCCCAGGTTCAGCCTCTTGCTAATATCACTGGGGTTTTATTTTCTCTTTTAAAAATGGGATGACATTTCTAGAAGGCAGGATTCACATGGAAATCCCATAAATTATCAGAAGGACTAATGTGGAGTGTGACACACTGATGAGGGTGCTGCCTCACGCATCCCCTCAGGGCAAAGCAGTGTGGAGGGCAAATGGCAACTGAATGGCAACTAACCGGAGACTAGGTGGTGAGAGGCTCCCTGGGGCTTCCCCCCATAATAAGGGACACTTGCATACAAATTAAGCCCTTTTCCCCCCAACACTGAGAGGATGCAGGACCCTCTGTGGAAAGGAGAGGCATCTGTCTGAAGCTGAAGCTGTTATCCAGCATGGCATGGGGCTGGCAGCCTACCCTGGAGAATTAATCTTCTGGGTTTAAATCCCAGCTTTGCTACTCAGTGGCCTCAGACAGTCATGCCCGCAGGCTCTGGGTCCTCATTTCTCTAGTGGGGTCAGGACAGTCCCTCCAAAGGACAGTTGTGTGGCCCAACAGGCTAAAGTCTACACTGCACTTACAGCATCTTCCCTGGAAGCCACTCCATGCAGATCAGTTATTTGTGCAACTATGAGGTTGAGCCGCATGAAAGTGATGGTTAAGTAGGTAAATGATTACAAGGGCCGGCCACTTCCTGTCACTCCTTCGATTGCTCTCACCATCATCAAAGACTCAGTTGAAGATGGAGCTTTAACACTCACAGCAGAGCCTGGGATCAGAGCTGTCAGCTGTACCCCGGCCCTCTCCCAGGCCCCTCGACTGGGAGGGGGTAGCGCTCGCCTCTCCTCAATGCCGACCTCCGGGAATAGACCTCAACGTCGTGACAACATCTCCCCATTTCCACTCCTTGTTGCTTGGCCCATGCTCTACCAAAGCCACGGGACTAAAGAGAGAGATTTCCCAGCGCCTGACCCTCAGCCAGGAATACCCAGGGGCAAAGAATGAATGAAACAAGAAGTTGCATGACTTTTTCTAGAAAATAGAACTTTCAATGAATTGGGGAAGAGGAGGTCAAGGAAGCAGCCAGAGCTGGAAGACCAGGCCCGCTGTGACTGGGCTACATTCGCTGGCCCGTGGCTCATCACCAAGACCACCCAGACGGAGGTAATGCGTGGATGACACACATGTGCGTATTCAGCACACACACGCATCCTGCTTGGGACGGTGTGAAGTGATGGAAACAGGAAACCATAGGTGATGTCTCTTCAAGGGGGCTGTGCGCAGAAAGCACCGTGTGTTGCTCCCTCTGTTCCCTGCATTCTGTGACAAGGGGGAAAGAGGAAGCAATGCCCTTCTCCCAGCACTAAAAATAAATACTTGCGTTGTATTCTGTTGCCTTCGCAATGAATAAAACAGGCAGGCGGGTTTATAATATCAATTCGCAGGGCTCTTTCTGCTCCAGTGAACTGTTACTGAACGGTTCAGAACAAAGCTACAGGCAGATTGGACAAAGCTCTTCTAACAGGGCTGACATTAGGCTCAGGCTGATAAGACCACATCAGAGAGACGCGTGTCTCCAGGCCCTGTGATCACAGCGGCGGCGACCGAGAGGCTCTCCGAGGCCGGGATCCTGATCACAGCCCTGGTTCTGCTGATCCGCACCAGCCGCAGCGAGGTGCGGCCTTATCAGGTGGGGCTGGAGGGGCTCAAGGCCACCTTGCCTTGCAGGGCATTTAGACGTTAATGAGAGCCCAGCCCAGGAGGGAGGAGGGGCAGAACTGGGGTGAGGGGTGCAGAAGGAAAAGAATAAAAAGTTCATCGGAGAGGACAGGCGGTGATTTAATGGCACGATGCTGATACTTCCCCAGTCCCTCCGGAAACCACCGATCCGCAAGAGAGGATCAAGCAGAGGCACGATGTGGGGTTTAGCAACCTTCCTGGCCTCCGCCAACCAGATGCCACAGGAGGCCCCTTCCCATGGGGACAACTTAAAAACCTCTACACATGTCATCCGAAGTCCTGAGGAAGGGAGGTCAGATCCCCTTGGGAATCAGCGGTTCAGGAGCAGAAACCTGCTCCAGGGAGATAGCAACCTTGATGCTGCGTCTCGCTGCAGAGCAGGCCTGATTAAACAAGACCATCGGGTTAGTTATCAGCGACCTGGATCTCAGCACCCGGTGCGGTAGAGGGGCAGCCTGGAGAGGGAGCACCGGGAATCCCTTACATCTTCTCAGCAGATCCAACAAGCAGATGGTTGTGATTTAAGTATATTTATGGGTCGTTTTGGAGATGCACCGTCCACTCCCAATCATCGCCACGCAATGACGGCTGCAAACCAGTGACGGCTGCGTTCCACGTCCCGCAGAAGACGCATTTTAACATTTTTTTTTTTTCATTTCAAGATGAATATAGTCACTGTATTAAAATTTCCTCTGCTTTACTGTCATCTACAAGTCACCACCATGAAGTATAATTTATCTCACTAAACAAAACCGGGGGAACCAAATTAGTTTGAGATCCTGTCGCCGTTGACTGGAGACCTGGTGCACACCTGCACCCTGTGTCCTTCCCGGGATGATGCTATGGATACTGTCACCCCAGCGATGCCAATGGCCCGACACCCAGGTCTCCAGGGTGGGGGATGCTATGGGTGCCAGACTCCCTGTGCTCTGGCTAAGGGGGTTACCAACACCCAGTTAACCCATGCTTGTTTCTGGACCAGGTCAGAGTCAACATTTTGGAGTGTGGGCCAAACCTGCTGTGACTGCCCAGCTCTGCCATCACAGCACCAAAGTAGCCACTTACACACGGTCACAATCCAATAAAAGTTCTTGACTAAAAGTTTGCAGGCCAGGGGCCAGCGTTTGCCCACCCAGGGTGAAATGAAGCCCCGTGGGCAGCCCTGGGCTCGGCGAAGGCTCTGGATTTGTGAAGATGCAGAAGACACTGGAAACTCGTGCATGGCAACTGACCTGGCACTAGGGAGTCTCTGGGCCGCAACAGACAGGGCAGATACACTCTTCCATGGGTCTGGTTGGAATATGCGGGTTTTTTCTATATTGCTCTTGAACCACGCTCTTGCATTTCTTAGAAAGTCTAAAGCATGAGACACAGTTGAGGTCCTATCAGACCATTCACCAGGCACCATAGTAGCCTGGCGGATACAGAGCTGAGTGATGATCGTAACAAGCAGACGTCCCTAGAGCGATGACTTAGTGTCTGTGCCCCCTTCTCTGTAGGGAGTGTGTGGGCAGATGCACACACGTGCACACACATGTGCACACACACACATGCTCACCTGCACCGTGCAAGTCACCTAGGGCAACACTATGCCCGTTCATCACGTCCCCTCCGGCACCTCCAGCAGAGGCTCAGACAGAAGGTGTGATGGGGAGGCCAGCCCCCACGCCCCAAATTTGCACAGGCCATCCTAGAACCAACCAATGTGTCATGTCACCTTCTGTGGCAAGAGGGACATCACGGATATGATTAAGGGGGAGGGGATCCTGGCTTAGCCGGGAGACCCAATGCTTCACCAGAGTCTTTCAAAGAGCAGAAAAGGAGACAGGCCCACAGCAGAGGAGTTACAGGGGGACTGAAGATGCTGACTCTGAAGCTGGAGGAAGAGGTTGTGAGCCAAGAAGCACAAGAGGCCTCCAGGAGCTGGAGTGGGCCCAAGACACGCCCTCTCCGGCCCTGGAAGGCACAGCCCTGCAGACACTTGATTTGAGCTCAAGAGGCCATTTCAGGATGTGGCCTCTAGAGCAGTGAGGCAGCATACTGTGCTGTTCTGCATGCTGAGCCCACAGCCCAGGCCACCCCGTGACTGGATGGTCACTGTGGACACAGCAAGTTGGGGGAGCAGCTCTGGAGTCTAGAAAGTTCTCATTTCATTTTTTTCCTACCAAGTATGTTTCCATCACTCTCTACTGGTCACTTAAAAACAAGATGCTAAAGAAGGTTCCCCCTAGGGCATAGGCCTTGTTATCAGTACAAACCTCCCACCTGCCTGCCTGTTTAATCCACAGGAGCTGACACTCCCCAGGGGAAAGCAGAAGGAGATTCTAGAAATGTGCATCTCACCATGTGTCCAAGCAGGGCCCAGAGCTCGAGCTGCTGGTGCAGTCACTATACCTTAAATCCCCTCAGCAGGAGCAGCAGGGGCTGAAAGACCTCGGGGGAATGACAGGAAGACACTGTGGGGCCACAATCCTCTTGCTCCTGAGAGCAGACGGGTCCAGATAACAGAAGATAAGTGACTCCTTGATTCTCTGCCTGCAGAATCCACTGAAGTCCACCCTTTGCAGCCCAGGGAGGGCAGCAAGTCGCAGGGAGGGAGTCAGTGGCCCTGGAGGCGCTGGATCAGGGCTCCAGTTGGGGTTCCCTCTTGGTAGATGGGTGACACTGAGTGAGAGACACCCACCAGCTCCCTCCCACTCACTCCCCCTTCTGAGCTCACAGCAAAAGTCTAATGAGGTCGGACACGAATGAGCGAGGCATTTGGCACACAGTGGGCCTGCCTCCAACGGCATCTCTATTCCTCTCCTTTGGGTGGGAAGGGTGTAACCTTGGCAACACAATATGTAATTGTAGTGAGAAAAAGGAGCTTTTTGGGACAATCTCAGGATGCTGGATTTCTGGGTGAAATGAGCAGTACAGTCACATTGCTTTTTGTCACCCTAGAAAGAATGGTCTTGATGACACACATTCCTCCTACTACTCCATCTTTGGGGCCTCCCTGGAGGCACAAGGGGATAAGCACAGCACTATGAGGCTGTTTTTCCACAGCTTCTGCAGCACAAACTTAATCCCTGGCCAGGGAGCTACCCACAGGGTGCAGTAGACCTCTCCTGTGTCCCTGCTGCTTCCCTCAGCAGTGTATTTCAGTAGATGCCCCTGTTCTGCTCCCCACTCTGTCTCTGGTGAATCTTCTCACCCCTAACCTCTGGCCTGCACCCCAGCTCTTGTATGCACAATAAATAAACCTTTTAAAAAATACCTCCACCTCTAGAACAGGGTTCCTGGCCCCAGCACCACAACGGTTTGCGCCATTCTCAAGTGGGGTGTCCGCGGTCGTAACAGGGGCAGCGGTGCCTCCCTCCCTCCCTCCTGGCCATGACAGCCGAGGGGGTCTTTGGGCACAATCAAGTGGGCCCGGGGCTCCTCCTGCAGCTCTGTGGCCTCAGGGCCCCAGGTGTGAAAGGAAATAGGTGCTGAGACGTGGTTACCTGCATACAATGGCAGCGGACGCCATAGAGAGGACACCCCGTGGGCGTCCAAGCTGACATTCACTTCCTGCTGAAAGCGGGCTGACCACAGGTGCCACGGATCCAGCGGGCATCCTAGACTGGCACCCCTTTCTCGCACGAGAGTGTGGGACAGACACACACGGGGCTACTGCTTTGATCTGAAGTGCAACGCGTGAGGAGGCAGCTTTAAACGTGCAGGGGAGAGGCCGCTGGCGTCAGCACAACCGGCGCCCCGGCCTCCTGAGCAGCCAGCGTGTTCCAGAGCAGCTGCGAACATGCTGCTCCCGGAGCCGGCTGCTCAATGTTCTTTGGCAACACCTGGTGGAACAGGGAAAAAACTACACAGCGTGTTGGCGTGAGCTGCTGCATCTGCTGATCGCACCGCAGCCGAGGCTTCCAGCAGCAAAGTCGGGAGGCGGCACAGGGGGCCGGGCAGAGCCCCCACCCCCAGGCACTATCAGCATCATGTCCTGCTAATTTCTGCCGATTTCTTTTCTACCCTACCAAGCAGAAAACAAACAGGGCTGTGTCATCAAGACCATTCTTTCTAGGGTGATGAAAAGCAATGTGACTGAACTGCTCATTTCACCCAGAAAATGCCTCAGGACAAGCAGGACAAGCACTGGGAGGTCACTTCCCAGCCAGAGTGCACTGCCCAGCGCTAACAATCCAGGGTTCTGGGTCTGTGTCAGTCTCGGTGACACCCTCACAGGTCACCAGGAGCCTGTCCTGTAGTAGAGTCGAGTCAGCACTACTGGAAGGAGTAGGGATGAGATGGGGGACACAGAACCAAATATCCAGCCACTGCAAAGACACTGCATGGACTCAGGACTCCATCCCGGCTGCCCCCGCCCTTACCCACCCCATCAGCACCCCAAGAGAGCTCATATGCATTTTCTCATCTCTGCAAAGAAAAGGCTAAAATTTCATTCTTCCTGAAAAAGGGCTGGCAGGAGAGAATGAGAGAATTAAAAGGCTCATTCAGGATTGCCTTCCTTTGTTACGGGTGAATAATATTCCATTGTGTATACAGAGTCACGTGTCTCTTGACATTTCAATCAACAACCAATTTCATCATCGCATACACAAGGGGAGACATTGGGTCAAACCACACAGCCCGCCTGTGTCGTCTACTCTGAGTTCACAGTGACACCTTCCTTACATCACATCCTTTGGTTAAGTCCATGTGACTGTCTACACCACAATTCCTTTACCCTCCCATCTGCTGACAGATAGTCAAGTTGTTTTCCTGTCTCAGCAATTGTGAGCAATGTGGCAGTGAACGCGGGAATACAGCTATCACTTTGCAAGACTGGTTTCGTTCCCTTTGGATATAAGCACAGAATATATCCAAATATATGTGCTGGACACAGAGCGGTGCTATTTTTAATTCTTCAAGGTGTCTCCACACTGTCTTCCATAGTGGCTGCACAGATCCCCTCCTGCTTCCATGGGAGTCAGGCAGCGTGTCTGGAAGACAGCCGGTGCAGAGGCTTGGGTCCTGTTCATGCCGGTTTGAGGTGTACGATGTGGGGCAAGTTCTTCTCCCTCTACAATCCTTTCCCCTCAACTGTAAAACAGGGAAGCTAGTGGGCCACAGCGGTGCTGACTTCCCGGAGGGCATGCATCCCCACATTGCACAGGGCACCCACCCCAAAGAGTCCATCAGTCCATCTCCATACGTCAGGAGTTTGAGGACATGTCCCTGGTAGGTCGGTGATTTGCAAAACGACCTACGCTAAGTCCCCATCTCTTTGCATTGGTATTTCCTTTCTGCCAAAATGGAGAGAATACCCCTTGCCTTTTTGAGATATTCCACTCAAGGCGTGATTGTCAGTATCGCCTGAGATAAGGCATGCCAAGACCTCTCACAATATCCAACAGAACACAGACGCGCGGCTGTTACACAGCTGTTGCTCCAATCCACTCAAAGGTAGCCACCAATGCCATTCATTGGACATCTTGTGATGTTTTTTAAGATTTATTTTTACTTATTTATGCATATAAGAACTGAGATGTAGGCCAGGGATATGGGGGGTGAGAGGACTCGCCAGCGACAGAGTGGGGAGCAGAACAGGTGGATCTACTGAAATCCACTGCTGAGGGGAGCAGCAGGGAGACAGGAGAGGTCTGCTGTGCCATGTGGGTAGCTCCCTGGCCCGGGATCAAACTCAGGCTGTAGCGGTGAGAGCACTGAGTCTAACCCCTAGGCCACCAAGGAGGCGCTCCACTGGGCATCTTGTAAAGGACAATTAGAATTATTCGGAATTGACTGAGAAGGTCTCTTCTGGAAGGTGGGTCTGCTCCATCAAGTGGGAAATTGGGGGTAAGAAGTGTTGGGATGAGCCATAGAAAATCAATCCCCATTTCATGGCAAAATGGCTCAGTGAATGGCTCCAGGATGGCTGTTTCTTTCACAGTCAGATGTTCAAACCACTGGCAACATTTCTGCAGTTACCTGCACCCCCTCCCCCTCCTCTGGCCCCGGTGCATCCTTTGCTAGCCTCACATCAAGGAAAGACTTTTTTTGCAGTCAAGCTGTCCTTGCTGTTGATGTTGAGACCCTAAGTTCAGGGTCCTGTCCAGTGGGATGCCCAAGGCGGAGGCTACCTTCTCCTCAAAATCACATTTATGAAATATTTAGCATACCGTGTGCCAGTGGCTGTCAAATCAGGCTCATCTGAAATACTATAATTAAGAGGAGAGCCTCATATACTTAGCATGGGAAGCCAGTCACATTCGAATTGTGTGTCAGGACCCAGCAGCCAGAAAGAGCAACATCTCATTACAACTGCACTCCAGGAACCGCGCCCCACACGACCTCCAGGGCAGGCAGGGTCTAGAGTAGTCCTCGCCCTGGTAGGAATCCTCAGGGGAAGGGGTGAGAGGACATTCACTTTCAAATTTTATTTAAGTGCACATTGAAAACACCGGTAGTCATGGGTATCAAAAGATGATGCCTTCATCTGAAGTCATTAAAGATTGATGGTGGTGCCCAGAACATTCTTCCTAGTTTCCACTTCAAAAGGGAATGATGAGCCACCACTTCCAGGGCGCTTTACTGTGTCCAGAGCTGAGTTCACCCTTCCTCCCAGCTGAGTCTTCAGACGAGACTCGGTGAATATTTAAGCTATGTTCAAAGGGTTGCTCATCACAGATGTTATGTGTAGAGATAGTCTGTGTTTTAATTAAACCTTTAGAATACAGTGTGACTATGTGGAATCTGCATCTTTCAAGCCATAAATACATGAATGAATGAATGAGTGAATGAATGAATGAATGGATTGTAAAGGGGAGCACCTGCCCAAGCTGATGGACTGCTCACACTCACCGTCCTTCTCTTGAGGCTCAGCCTCTTGGAGCCATGACATGAGTGTGATGAGGGCCATTTTTGCAGGACCATCCAGTTTCCTTTGGGAAACTTTCTTGCAAGCCCTTTTGGCCATGCTAGATTATGACATGTGACGGGCCCCGGCTGTGGCACCTCTCCCCCGATGCCAACGAGTCTGGGGAGCCTGTGACACTTTCAAATCCACCTTATCATGAAGGCTTATTCTTATCCTGGACTCTGAGGTGGCGACACAGACTCTGCTCTCCTCATCTGATAGAAATGGAAGCCGGGGCCAAAGACAGCAACCGAGGGACCTGCCAGTTCCCAGAATCCATGGTGACTCAACGGCAAAGCCCAAACTTCTGTCTCCGCAGATTCCAAACCAGTTTTCTAACTAATTTCCTGAGCTTTTTTTTTTTTTTCTAGTCTGTCTAATCTGGCTTCTTAGGTATCATCCCTTGGCTACCGAGTCATCGATCTATGTCTATGGTTTCACCAAAGCACCGCCATGATTTGAAGCTGACTTTGAGAGTTTATCTGAGAAAAGTCTGCAATGACAGTTCACCTCTTACAGATGCCACTTCACTGAGGAGACTGATGCGATCGGGAGCCCCTGGAAAGGTGGAAACCTTCACCTTCTGCTCTCCACTCCTGCATATTTATGTCTTGTTTGAGCTTTTTTGCCAAGAGAATGGACTTGTGCCAACTACTGTGTGGTTAAAAATAAAGGCACTGAAGATAAAATGTTTAAAAATAACCTTACCAGGCAGCTAACTAAACTCTTCTTGATTTTCTATTACCATTCCTTGTTGCCTCTCTTCTGGTAAGTTCTCCTGGGCTGTCTCGGGGCTATATTTCAGATAAACCCTCTCCAATCAGCCGCATCTGGCCAGATTTCATACTTTTGTCCCTTTTCATTCCCGAGATTCATGCAAGGCTCCAAGGCTGGCAGGGCAACATATCAGAAATAAAATGCAATCGTGGTATGTGACACTTCAGTTTTGCTTCTTCAGCAGGAAAGACCATCAACCACATTGCTCTCTGCTGTGACAGAAGAGCCCTTAAATATCACTTAGCAGCCCCGTGCTCCCGGCAGCCTGGACGCCAGCGCCTACCGCATCCCCCAAGCTGCTGGGAACTGAAATCAATTTTTAATTGACTGGATTAGTGCAGGACCAGGGCTCCGCCTCTGCTGGGCTTTGCTGAAGAACTTCTTCCCCCAGCTCCTTGGGCATCGCCAAGCCGAAAATTTCAAATGTTTGAAAAGTAAGTACACTTGCATTGAGGAAGGGGCCAGGGCGACGCAGTGGATTCCTATATCCAATCCTAGAAGACATGTGCCTGAATATACAGGAAAGGGTGTGTTTGGAGAAAAGAGCTGAAGACCAAGGAAGCTTTAGGTAACAATAGCAACAACAACAACAGAGCAGTGAAGACTCTTGTAAGTGGTTTTTCACTTTTGAGGATTTCTGTCTTCGGGGATAAACTGGGTGCCTGCTAGACCTTGTGCTGAGCTTGCATCTGCTTGAGAGATGGGTTCAGTGAGGAGAGAGGGGGCAGGATTACATAATGCAGTTATTTTAAATGCAGCTCATTACCCTGCCCCCATAACTAGAGAATCTGAATCTCTGGAGATGGAGCTTGGAGGAAGGTACCATTCTAACTATCCCCAGGAGGTTCCTCAGCTTGACAAAGTTGGGGAACTTCAGCAGAGTTTCTGTGGGCTTTAGAATTAGCACAGTCTGGAGCAGGAGACCAACTGAGCACTTTCTGGGTGGGGTGACTGGAAAACAGAACCTTCCCTCCTAAGACTCAATTTTCTCTCTATATTTATTTTAAAGATTTATTTATTTATGCATGCAAGAGCAGGGGCATAGGCCAGAGGTGTGGTGGGTGAGAGGATTCACCAGAGACAGAGTGGGGAGCAGAACAGGCAGATCTACTGAAATACACTGCTGAAGGGAGCATTGGGGAGTCAGGAGAGGTCTGCTGCACCATGTGGGTAGCTCCCTGGCTGGGGATCCAACTTATGCTACAGTGGCTGCCGACAGCATCATAGATTGCATCTTAACACCTAGTGCCACCAGAGAGGCCCACAATTTTCTCTCTCTGAAAGGAGCATTCGACTGGAGCTCGTAGGACTGGTGAGATGACTAAAAGAGATAATGTATGTAATCAACTAGCACAATGCCTGGCACATAGTACATGCCCAGAGGATATCTGTTCTTTGCATTATGTAATTTTATTATGTGAAAGTTAAATTAAACCATTTCTCCAACAAAGGATGCTTCCCCAAAAGATGGTGATTTGAATTCTGGCCTTGCAAGTTCTGCCCAGTCTCAAGCCCAATACCTGTGAAAATGAAGCTATTTGGAAGAGGGTCTTTGACAATGTAATTCAGTTAAGGATTCCAAGAGGAAATCATCCCATCTCAGGGACAGTCCTAAATCCAAAGACAAATCCTCATAAGAGACAGATGAAAAGGCACGGGAGGAAAGGGATGATCAAGATGGAGGCAGAAATGAAAGAGACACAGCTACAGGTCCAGGAATGCCAAGGATGGCCACAGGCCCCCGTGGCAGGTGGGGCCGAGGCGCTGCCTGGCTAGTCTCCAGGGAGCAGCTCCACTCACATCTTGGTTTCAGACTTCAGCCTGCAGAGTTTCTGTTATTCCAAGCCACTCCGTGTGCCTTGATTTGTCACAGAAGCCCTAGGCATGGACAGCAAACCCTTGAGCTCCACATTGGGCCAAGGATTGTATTCAGAAAGGGGCATCTCAGAATTTTCTTCCCCAAGGAGTCTAACCCTAAGGTGGGAGTACCTGGTCCAGCCAGACCTTGTGTTTCCCCAAATCTCACGTGAGTCTGTGGATTGTGTTTCCTGCACTTTATGTGTCTCCCACCAGTGTCCTTTGCTCCTCTGAGAAGAGCGGCCCTTATTTCTAGAGGCAGAATCAAGACAGGGAGGACAGAGCTGGAGCAGGAACTCAGAGCACACGAGCTGCTCCCTGCCACATGGTCCTGGGCATCCACTCGTGGCCCAGGAGGTACAGGGAACAGGGCAGTGAGAGCATCCAGGGTGGGGTCGACGACAGAGGAACACCCAGAATCACTCAGGAAAAAGGAAGAAAGCCCCGATGCTGCTCTCAAAGAAATCCCACCCGCATGTTCTGCAGCGACGCCTGTCTGTGCCATTCCCCTGCCTTTCTCAGCTGCCCTGCTCTCGGGACCACCTCCTCTGCAAGGCCAGGATGAGCAACATTTGGATGGCACAGCCTTGCCCCTGGAGCCCCAACGGTGGGTCACCCACTACAGCGGCGAGACACTGCTGTTTCCTCCACTCCCTCTGCGTGCCCTCGTCCCTGGCCAAGGAACAGCCCGGGTGTCCCTCCCTGACGCTCACAAGCTGGGGCAACCCACAGCACATGACCCACCCCTCCCAGCCCCAGCACTCCTGGAAAAGCCTCCCATTCCTCGCGGGGATGACCCCCTCCAGAGCCCCGAGACAGAGGTGCCCATCGCATAATTATCTGAATTTAGGTGTGTATTTTGCCCCCCTATTTTGGATAAACCCCGGCACTCACTCTTCCCTCTGACAAACATTTATGTAACCATGCCAGCCGATTAATCTGCAGGATGTGGCAAAGAGATGGGGAAATTTCACCCATAGGAAAGAAAAACCTAGTCTTTGAGGATAAATATGTACTTCAAGATTCATAACTTATTACAGATTGCTATTGATATTTCTGAAATGTATTTGTCCCTTGGACATATTCATAGAGCATTTGCAAGTCTACAGACACATCTCTTTAATAACTGTGCCGCATAATTCTTCATGCTACATATACATGAAAACCTGCAAACACCCCCCCCCAAGTCCCCAAGACAAAGGTAATAAGCTTTTGTCTTGCCTTTTTTTCCCCTGCTTTAAACATCCCCCTTAATGAGCTCTGCTTCTTTGTAACTCAAGAGATTTAGTATTCTGTCCAACAAAACAATTTATTGCCCAAAATGTTCCTACTGCAGATAAAATCTTAGCTTCCCCAATACTTGTGGCTCCACAGTTAATACCCTAATGTTTCATTTACAGCTGAACAAAGCGGCTTATCTCCACTAAAAGGGGAATTAGTAGTAAGAAATAATTTCAATCATCGGCTGAGTTTCTAAGTAAAGTGATGACTTCTGCATTCTCGCTTCTATCTGATGACAGGTGTGTTGGGGGTTCCTAGAAAATAGAGCAGTACTGTCACCTAAGCTTTGTAATTTGAACAATGCAGCTACATAGATCAGGCAGGAGTTAGGTCTTAGCTGTCAGGGAAAAAAAAAAAAAATCTACCCTCGGAAATATGCTGTGGTCAGCAGTTCTCAGCTACAGATTGGGCACTAACTCAAGGGAACAAAAAAATTGGTTTGGATCAACGCATGGCTCCATTTTCCCCCCTAGTCTGCGGCAAACTTATTATACACCTACAAACACACAACCCCAGCCTATTACACTTCCCCAGCACGTTCCCCACACAGTACCGTGATGGCTATATATTCTCACACGTGTGCACACAGCTTTATTTATGTGTGCGCAGACATGAAGGCTGCCGAGATGGAGCGGGGAGACCAGTGACGGCGGAGGAGTCACGTGTGCCTCTGCAGAGGGACCCACTTCATTACAGCAGGAGGAGGGGAGGGCGACTTGCCTTGCTGAGATCACAAGGGGACATTCAATTTGCCATCGCTCATGTCACCACCTTGGCACAGGACAACCTGGTTTTGGCCCTGAGCTGTCCAATAAGTTAACTGAAAAGGGGGCAGTCACCAGTCTAGGCTGCAGGGGCCCCCTTTTGCAGGAGAACAGAGACCACAGCCCTGGATCCAGTAAGAGACGGATACATGGGAGTGCAAGGGGGTGGGTCAGGCAGCTGGCACCCCCCTCTTGCATCTAAGGGCTTACCCCTGTGTCAGCCTCTTTAATAGAAAATCTTCCTTAAATGTAGAAGTCCCTTGTGACCATCAGGGTGCACAAAGGGGAGTTCGGGCAGGAGGCCAGGAGATGGAAGGGATTGTATAGAACTGGAATAATCAGAAAATGAAAACCGATGTATAGATATTATTTATCAGTTCCTCTCTTAGAGAAGTCTTTCTTACCCCATGCTTATTTGTAGCTGCAGTCCCATGAGCCCTCTCCAGTTTGGGGAAACACGTCCCCTGGTGTGTGGGGATCGCCTGTTCACTGCTCACAGTCTGAATCTTGCTCTAATGGCTTAATCCTGACTGACAGGAGCCAACAAAGCCTGAGATGCCTGGACCGGGGAAGCCCAGAGGTAGGAGGGTGACCTCCCTTCCTGGGAGTCTGTGGCCAAGGGCAGATTGATGTCAGGGGCAAGAGAAGAGTTTGGGTGCAGGGGAGAGCCCAGCATGGGTTCAGGTACCCCTTTCCCTGTCCCGCCCTCCTTCACCCCCTAGGAGTCCCCTGAGATTATGCCTTTGAGGGACCATCTGCACACAAATCCCCATCTCACACATTATCCCTAGTGAATCCAACCTAAGACAGATGGGGCTAGAGAAACGGTACCTACAAATCCACATCAACACATGGTCCCCTTGAGTATGAGAGTCGGGTCTTGGATGCAGTGGCAACGGCATGGAAACCGCCCTGGTCAGTGTCCAGAGGTGGGTAGAAACCATGCTGGTCTCGCTCTTCAAAGACCCCATGTTCTTGCCCCAGCTCCTAGTTTATACACCCGATGGCCATAAAGGACTTCCAGAGTATTAAAGTTCATCAATGGACACAGGGACCATCCTGGCTGTAGCTCCTCCCCCAGTCCACCCCAGTGTGTTCTGACGGATCTGAAGTTATAAGGGCCACTGACTCTAGTCAAGAAGCTGCATCTAATGAAAAACCAAGACACCACTGGGCTAAGCAATGGAGAGGAGCGGTCCCTGGATCTAGGGCTCAAACCATTATATTCACCCATGACTGGCAAAGGCCAGTTGGTTTCTTGAGACAGTCAATATTCCTTGGACTCATTCAGCGGGTGTTGAGCTTTATATCCTGCTCAGCTTAACCAATGGTGCTCTATGAGTAAGAGACCCCAGTTCAAGCCTGGACAGAGGTGGAGGCTTCACATATTCATGGGAGTAGAAGAATAGGGACATGCAGGGCCCCTTTCTTCCTTGACCCTAAATATTTCCCATCAAAGTCACTGGCAGCAAGCAGAATGGGTGTGGTGCTGCGCTTTACAGTTTACCTCATGGTCACTTCTAGGGAAGTCTAGTAGCACCAAAGGGTGACCAAGACTGACCTGATGCATTTCCTGAGGTAGTTTGCTCCTGAGTGAAGGAAATCGGCCATTGTCCCAATGCAAACTTCATCACTCCTTGGAGAACTTGGAAGGGAAGCCCCAGGATCCACTGGTCTAGCCTACAGTGGAAACCCTCGGCAGAAGTGGCAGAGGGCTAAAGAATGATGATGAGAAGGGGACATGCAAAGGCAGCAGTCAACATTTTTGACAGAGGGGCAGTCAGCTCAGAAGTCTGCCAGGAAGAAGGCAAGCCAGTTTCCAAACCCAGAGATAAATCCAGCCTGGTTGAAGTATTGAGGGAGAAAATGAGCCAGGTGTAAAATGGGGTTGCCAAGGGCAGGTGAGTGGGGGCTGGGGGAGTCTCAGCTCCAGTCAGGTCTCACTCAATGGTGGGGATACCTTCTGAGAAATGCCTCACTGGATGACTTCGTTATGAGAATGTGCTAGAGTGTAATCACACACACATGGCCCAGTCTACTAACACCTAGACTAGAGGGAACCAGCTGGGGGCCAACGCCATAAATGCACCTATTACTGACCACAACGTCCATAAACAACACCTGGTATTCTAAGGTCTAAGGGGCTCAGGGGTGGATCGAGAGCTCTAAGCTTGGGTGGGGGTGCAACGAGTAAGCTAACACAAGTCATGCCCTTGTTTCGTCTATCACTGTTCTTGACCAACCTGAAACAATAGGTGAATAGGTATCTTGATGGACTGGCCTATAGCTCATTCATTCAATCATCCATTCACTAACCCGGTCATTATCAAAAGCCCACAGCATATGTCATGCAGAGAGAACTGTGCACGGTCCTTATCCCCAAAGCATTTGCAGTAGCAGGGAAGATAGTCATGCATCATAGCAAAAGATATAAGTCTGAAACTTTACAAGCTATGAATGAAGACCCGTACTACAGCAGAGGGGCTGGGCCTGGTCACAAGACCAAGGAAATGCACCTTGCAGAAGGGGTAAAGACACAAGGCTCCAAAGCAAACACAAGTGTGGCCTGGGCCACGAAGGGAGATGGGAAGAAGAAAACGCTGCAGATTCCTGCATTGAGACTGGGAGGTATGAGGGGATGCCTGGCCCCACACCTGGTGCCCCTGGATCTCTGGGACCCAGAGTCCTTTTCTCCAGTTCCAGGAGGGGCCCTCTTTTAAAAACCGAGGTACATGAGCTGATGGGCTCCCTAAGAGACACATCAGTCAGTGTCTGGTCTATCTAGGCAATTCATAGACCAGACCAACAGGCTGGTGGCACTACGAGGTGAGGGCAGGCAGCCATGTGGCTGAAGGGACAAACCTCATTGTTCCAAAGGTCCAGTGCAGATAGGAGTTAAGCTGGCAAGGACTGGAGCAAAAGAGGCAGCCGTATTTAGAATAACCAAGGAGCCTGCAATGAAACAGGTTGGCAAGACCCAAGAAACTCTGGGACGGGCGCTGTGCCAAGTCACACAACTAAAGCGTAACATAAAAAAGAAAACCTTCTCCCAGGACCTTGATGCCATATTTGCAGTTTTCTTACATCCCTGACTCTCTCTGTCCCCAAGGCACACAAATCATCACCAAAAATCTGCCCAGCCTTCAGCACATGCATATGCTTCCAAATGGGAAGAAAACGGACTTATGGCATGCCATTGAGAAACACAAATCTCTAAATGGATTGTCAGTTCTTTTAACCACTAATTTCTCTTTAAGGAGACAGCATATCGATTCTTTTCATCAAAAGTTGCCAAACTTGTAAATTCACAGTCCTGAACATGATCCAAAGGTGATCGATCGTTGGGTGATAATGCAAAACGCGGCGCCTTGCCCTCCATCATCTTTGAGATGAGATGTTTCGATGCACTTTCTCATTACAACCTGTGAAGAAGGCATTATGGGTCTCAGTTTACAGATGAGAGAAGCAAGACAGAGATGTTAGGAGATGTGAGTGGGTCCCCACAAGCTGAAGTTTGACTCCAAGTCTTTCAACTCCATTCCCAACCTCTCATCTTGTTAAGAGAATGAGTTGGGGTGCAGGCTGACATCATTCAAGTCTTGATCCTAGGAATTTGTTATTTCTGGACTACGGAAGAATTACTTGATTGTTCTGAGCCCCAGTTTTCTTATATGAAAATGGCGGTGTTAGCATGTATCTAAGAGGAGGGACAAAGAGTGCGTGCACATAAAATCTCCATCCCAGTATCAGGAACATCCTAGATACTCACAAAATTGTGACCATCACTATTACTATGAGTTTGATTGTAGTTGAATTTTAAGAACCGTGGACTCAGCAAAACTGCTCTTCTGCATGGTGGAAACTCTGGCCAGGTCACCCTCTACATTCTCTCTAGAGTTTGAACTTACTTGAATGTCAGCCCTGCCCATTTTATTTTTTTTAAAGATTTATTTATTTTTATACAAGAACTGGGGTACAGGCCAGAGGTGTGGGAGGGTGAGAGGATACACCAGAGACAGAGCGGGGAGCAGAACAGGCAGACAGACCGAAACACGTTGCTGAGAGGAGCAACAGGTAAGACAGGAGAGGTCTGCCACACCATGTGGGTTTCTCCCTGGCAGACCGGCATTCGAACCCACGCTACAGAGGCTACAGACAGCTTCACAGTGCTGTGCTCAACCCGCTGCACCACTGGGGAGGCCCCTTGTCCTGCCCATTTTCTATGTTGGGTGCTGATTTGCCTTACTCCTGGATTTGGCCAACACAAGCCATTGTCCAGGGATCTTCCAAAGTTGTTCACAAGATTAAGCAAAGATGTCTTAGCCCCGGGAGTCCAGGATGAAGATCCAGAACCAACCTTTAGGGGGACAGTTATACCCTAACCAACTTTTCATTAAATATTAAATCAACTTTTAATTTATCAAAGAATGGTGCTGTCATGGGCATGTTAAGTATCACCGCTGGTTCAGATTGGTCAGTGTTCGCAAAGAACTGACAACAAAGATGGAAGGTATTGTGTGAAGGACTTGCTCTGTCAGTCATGGAACTAAACTCTATGTATGGATTGTTCCTTTTTATGCTGGAACCACACAAGGTGGGGACTATTATTATCTTTCTTTTACAGTTAAGGGGCCTGGAGCTTGGGGAGGGGTACATCCCAGGTAGATGATAACAAGCAGACTTAGAATTTCAACGCAAAATGTTAGATCCCAAAGCTCACAGTTGACACACTTCCTCCACAGTTTTGCATTATACATCCCAGCAATAATAAGGTCAACACAATGTCAGTTTGAAAACACTACCACACATGTCCTCTCATTTCTATTGGCATCAGAATCTGTCAAGTGTGTGAATCCCTCCAGAAAGAGCCAAAACCTCCATGTGAAGATGACCCCAAAGACATCTGGGGTACCCATGGAGGTCTGTTCCAGCCTGTGTGCTCCACAGAAACTTGCCAGATCATGGACAGAGGGGCTCATCTCCAAGGTCCAGACAACCTGGTGCCTGCTCTACCACCTTAAAATCTCTTCCTTCTCATAAGGTAAATGATGATCTTGCTTACTTAGTCTTGAGAGAAGGCAACGAGAATGACTTATTTTTTGTTTTGTGTGTGTGTGTGTGTAGAAGAACTGGAGTATAGGCGAGAGATATGGGGGATAAGAGACAGCGTTGGGGGCAGAACAGATGGATCTACTGAAATCCACTGCTGAGGGGAGCAGCGGCGAGACAGGAGAGGTCTGCGCCATGTGGGTAGCTCCCTGGGCAGGAGTCGAACTCATGCCATAGTGGTGATAGCGCTGAGACTTAACTGGTAGCCCAACAGGGAGGACCCTTATTGGCTGTTTTTAAAGAAAGGGAACCGAGAGCAGGACACTGTGATTTGCTTCTCTGTCATGCAGGTGTCACATGCTCAGCCCTCACATCCAACATGGCTTCAGCATGGGGAACGGGAAGCAGAGAGGAGCAAGACCAGTGTGTCAGGAGAAGTATTTATGGTGCTCATTGGAAATTCAAAATAGGAAGAATAAGTTGGCACCTTGGCCTTGGCCAGCATAAATCTCAGATCATTCCAGAAATGATTTCAATGTCAAGGGTCTGTGACCCCAAATGCTTGAAATGCTGCCACTTACTTATTCACATCAGCATTTTTTCTCCCCCCCAGGGATCTGATTCTGTAGTGGGTAGAGAAAATATACTAGCTTGTGAAATCATGTTGGTGTTGTTGGGGTATTTTCATAACAAGTTTTAGTTCTTGAACTTAGCACTGCATAAGAAACTGGACCACGAACACCTGCTGGAAGCGGAGAATCAGGGGCGTAGTTATCTAACTGGTGGTTATCTTAAGACAGACTTGAATGTTGCATTTCTTTTTCTTTAGACGCCAAGGAAAATGCTCTATTCCTTCGGCATTTTCTGGCCATGCTTACCATATGTCAACTCTAATGAACAGTTCATTGTCTAGATGTCCGCTCTTTTCTCTTCGGTGAGAAGCCCTTTACGGGGAGATGTCTAAAGACAAATATCTAAACTAAACTTACTCGATTTAGGCAGCTTACAGCTTCTCGATTTAATTGCATTACGCGTCTATAAGTAGGGAGCAATTTACTCTCAAGTGGTACTTACGCATTATTCCTCTTGGCTTCTCCAGGAAGCACTTGGGCTAAATTTCTATTTAATGTATGCTGGCTTTGGAACATAAGTACAAATAGTGGGGTCTGTATTACCGTTTTAATTATGTGGCCATCCTGCATCAGAAAATGAATCTGGGATGGACACAGACTCCAATTCCTTTTAACTATGAAAAACACTTTTCTGGCCATCTTGTACATCCATCAGGCTCTTGAAAGGTGGGTCCCTGTCAGCTCCAGCCAGAAAATGGCATCAATTTGGTGAGTTACACCATTTCCCGAGCTGCATTATCTTTGTAACATTGTCAGTGTTTAATAAGTGCTAACAAGAAGCCAAGCACTTTCATTTAATTAAAGTAATATATCATTTTTAATAATTAGTCATAATTAAGGTGAATGATGAGCTAGGAAAGATATGAAAAATACACAGTGTAGATAAAGCTTAAAGTCACATTATGAAAGTCCAAAATAAACTCTCGAGGACGGTGCCTAGCTTTAAGTATGATATAATTTATGTAATGAAATAAATCTCGAGTGTTAAAATATTTAGTGGAACTGAGAATAATGACTTGAGATAGGATTAGTTTAATTAGTTTACTGAAATGGAGTCTTCATCATGGCTAAATGTGAAATATTGGCTTTTGTCACTTGAAATAAAAAAGAGGTAATTAGTCCCTGCTCAAATACATTGTTTTCTCAGAATAGGTTGAATTTTATTTTAGGCACTAATCCAGGACCAACTTCCAATTAATTCTAAATGTTCCAAGATAAAATCATCCTTTAGACAACTCAAGAATCCAATCATTTGAAAGCTCGGATTCTCAAGGTGGTGGTGGGGTTCTGCCCCCAGGGGACATTCAGCGATGTATGGAGACATTTTGGGGTGTCACCAGGAGCAGGGGTGCAGCTGGATTCTGGCAGGTAGGGACCACAGAAGTCTCTAACACCCATCAGCGCCTGGGACAACCCTCACAGCAGGCTCACCCTGCAAAGCGTCCCCTACCCCTCACCCCAGGTTGAGAAATCCTGCTGTCATCAGTCAGTTTGGCATCTGACTGCCATGCCAGTCACAGTGGGAACATGTGCCCACTCTCCAGAGCTTGCAAATCCCAAATCTACATGGCACAACACTGCATTTCTCCTGGGGTGGGGGGAGATATGGAGGAGGCAGGGAGATCCTATACTTCCAAACTACCGACAATAATGTAAGCCAATGTTGCCTCAATGAAGTAAATAAATTAAAAATAAAAAATAATAATAATAAAAGCAAGCCTCCGAAATGATGAATCTTACAACAGAGAGAAAGAAAAAGAGTTGCTAGCCAAAGCCACACCTTCCACGTCTGCTGTGGTGTGTTCTTGTCACAGAATAGAGTGAAGTTGTTTAAACAAATGTTAAGTTTAAGGTAATGAAAGGCTTTTTATATCTCATTTCAGGGCAACATCAAAAGTTACAAACAAAGCGTAGAGTGTGGACACATTTTTGTAGCTGCATATTTCACAAGTTATACCCACTGAAAGAAAAAGTTAGTTTTTCAGAAATGAGGGTGGAAGTTACTTTTATGTGACTTCAAAGAATTTTTTGTTTGAAATACTGATTTTTTTTCCTAATTGTTTCTTGTCTTTTATAATTCCTTCCAGAAGATACATGTGTTGGTTGTGTAATAAAGCAACGACACAGGGCCTCCCTGATGGCGCAAGGGGTTAAGCACCACACTACGAAGCAATCCTCAGCCTCTGCAAGCACGAGTTTGATCTCTGACCAGGGAGCAACCCACATGGCGTGGCAGACCTCTCCTGTCTCGCCCGCTGCTCCCCTCAGCAGTGTATTTCAGTCAGTCTGCCTGTTCTGTTCCCTGCTCTGTCTCTGGTGAGTCCTCTCACCCCCTGCATCTCTGGCCTGTGCCCCAGATCTTGTATGTATAAATAAATCTTTAAAAAAAATAAAATAAAATAAAGCAATGACACAAACTGGAAAGAAAAAGCAGGGTAAAGCCTCCTGTCCTCTGGCCTTTGGACTCGAGGGATGGAAACCCTTGGAAGGAGACTCCGGCTGGACTTGTGTGTCAGTTTAACGTGGGAGAACAGCATGCTCTGAGTCCACTCACTCCCACAAAGGGACAGACGCGATCCCTTATTCATGAGGTTGACGTCCTGGAAATCCCCACGAACTATGACCCAGACCAGTAACAGTGAATTAGAGAAAACACCTGGAGAAGCTTCACATCAGGAAGATCGACTCTCCCTGACCCCGTCTTCCACCAGCAAGTATGGAAATCTGAACCCCACATTCCAGATCTTATCCTTCCTCTGCTTTTTCCTTCACACTTCAGTCATGCTATTCATAAAGCTTGTGATTCTTGAAAATCACCAACATCTTGGAAGAGGGGGCTGGCAGGGACGGGGAGGTGCTTCTGTTAAATCCAAATTTCTTGTCAGAGATTGAACATTTTCTTTTCTTTTCTCTCCTTCCCCTACTCAGGAGGACGGATTTCTAGCTGCAGCCACACAGTGACTGAACACTCGTGAGACCCATAACAGCGGGGTGGGATGTTGGGGGTCTGAGCTGAGAAGAGCAAGGGTGTGCGTGGCCGGTGGTGGAGCTGGGGACATGCGCAGGGCTCCAAAACAGCCGGGAGGGTCAACAGTGCTATTTGTGGAGCGTCTATCGCTGGGGAGCTGGTTAAACAAATGGCGGGACCTGGGAATGGAATCACCAGGCAGGTGTTACTAGCTTGAGGTGGGTAATTTATAAGCAATGACGTGGCAAAGTTTACACTGTTATTAAGTGGTGACAGCAAGCCATGCATTATTACATTAAGTGACTGTGCACGCTCTAAATGGGTGTTTTCAATGTACACAGAAAATATCTGGAAAGATGTACCAATGAGTGTTCCATGACAGAGGGATGGAGGAGGATGAGAGGAAAGAAGAAGATTAATTTTTACTTTGTAGAATGCTACGTGGTGGAGACAGCTAGTGTGTGTGCGTGTTTAACTCAGAGTCACTTTTAAAAATACGCCAGGATACACATCAGACACAAGATAGAAAAAAAAAATCACTAAACATCCACGTACCCAGCTCCAATAGTAAAGCATCTTGGTGTCGTTGAGTTTCCCTCTGAAACCCTCCCCCAGTCTCTCTCCATCATCTCTACAAGCCATCGATATCCCTGGCTTGGTGTTTTCTGTTCTGTCTACATCCATTTGCCATATTCACATGCGCCCTTTACACCATGGAGTAATTTCGAGTAAACCTCGTGTCCACCTGGGGTTGTGCACCCAGGGGATGCTGGTGAGAAGCATCCTTCCTGCCTCTGTAGTTCCAGTTCATGTCCACTGATCTAGAGGATCCCACTGTAGGCATCGATTCTATTTTCTTACCCTCTTCAGTTAGGCCATTTCTGAGTTTTACTTTTTGTTCAATGAAATACTGCTTTTATTATTATTTCAAAATCTTGGATATAGTTATCATGGAAGCTCTTTAGTTTTATCACGGAAACAACGTCGGATTCCACATCCACGAGACACTCCCCTGAACCCCAAGGAATGCGTCCCTACTACTCTGTCAATCGCAGCATCGGCCACCCTTGACTGAATGTCAGGCACACGCTCAGGGTCCACGCCCATGTAAGTATGCAACTACAATTTCCATTTCATAGATGAGGCCGCTGCACGCAGAGTAAATACCTAGCTCACAGTCTACCAGACCCTAAATGTTGGGGGCAGGATTTTTCTAATGTCTGTCTGCCCCCTTCTTGTGTTTGCAAGATGTCGTGCCAACCCACGGCATCTACTGCTACTGCTGTGCAACAGCCCTCCAGCTCACTTTGGGAGGCCCTTCTTGCCCAGCAAAAATTGGGGGCAGGAATGAGTATGAACCATCACCATGATCACACCAGTGCCCGGCCATCCTATGACAATTGGCTGTTGAGAGAGGCAGCGCAGGGCTCATTAGGAAATGGACACTGGTCAGAGAGGAAATGTCTGAAGAATAAGAATAAGCAATGTCTGAGGAAATGCCTGAAAAAATGTCTGCTATGGCAAGATGGTCAAAACTGAGCTTCTACCGAGTATTCCCCCATGAAGAGGAGATAGACGAGGGGCCCAGAGCTTCCCCTGCCACCCAGGTTGAAGTGATCCCCTGGGGGGCTACCACAGCTTGGTACAAGTGCCCTGTCCAGCTGGAAGATCACCCACGAGAGAAGTTCTACATAAGCACCGGCCAGCTCAGAGGCTTGAATAGCAGCAGTCCTGACATGACTGTGGTCAGCCTCAGCCATCACAGCTACTTGCCAACACCCTCTGGTGAATGTGGCTCTACAAGGCCCAGCTGGCATGGGTTCCCATTCTACAAACAAGTCCATTGGACTTGAAAGATGGAGTCTTGCATCACCTTTTCCCCGCGGAGATGGTTTGTGGGCATTCCTCAAACCCATCTCCTGACATAACAAGTTCCCATTCACTCAGCATTAAAGTTCCATCTTCTTATCTTGTACAACAAAGACTTTCTCGACCTGTCTTATCTACTTCTCAGCCTTTCTCTTCTGTCTCCTCCTGGCCACTGGAGTCTTATTCCTTTCCTTCAGACATATAAGCTGGTTCCAACTTTGCGACCTTTGCACATTCTGTTCCCTCTACCTACAATGTCCTTCCACTACATGTTCACCTGGCCAGTTCCTTGATATTCACGTCCCAGCTCAAAGTCACCTTCTTAGTCTGTCCCTGAATCTCCAAACTAAAGGACAACCGTCCCTAATTGGTCTTTTATTACTTGGCAGTATTTCTCTGTTCTCTTCTCAGTCTCTCTCCAAAAATTAATTTCAGGAGGGCAGGAATCTGTATTTGTTATTCACCATTGTGTCTGAAATAGTTCCTAGAGCAAACTCCTTATAAGTCTGGGTAGAGGGAATTAATAAATACACAAATAACTCAATGCTTTGCCTTTCATATATTTCAGTGTACAAAGCTCTGAGGATAAAGAATAATGTCACAGACAATCCCAAAACATCTTTCTCACCCTGCAAAGATGACTTCTGGAGCAAAGGAGTTTAGATCCTCCTTAGGCTGGTTTCTCTAGTGTTTTTCCCCAAATGATTGATTTGCAAGCCCAGCTGTCATAGTCAATATATCTTAATGATGAAATGATTCCTCAGAAGCTCTCCCTATGTGTCATGTAGTGACATGCAAGGAATGTAAACAGGCCTGGCCTGTGAATGCATTGCCTGGTGACTGGCTCAGCCCAGACACTCAGGCCACCACCTCCCTCATGGTGAGGGGCTCCTGTGCCCCATGCTGTTTGCCAAGAGTAACTGGAGGCCATGGAGGTACACAGAGCATTTCAGGTAGAAGAATCCTCCAAGGACAAAAGCAAAACCAAGTCAAGATTTTTTTTAACATTTTAGCAGATATAAAAAGGTGAATCCATGAATATTAAATTACCTTCATGATGAAAGAAGGAATTGGAAAGGAAAAGAAACTGAGGCAACTAGAGGGGGTGCAGGTGGAGAGGGATTGGGAAGGGAGGGGGAGGGGTCCAGTGGAACATGGTGGAGGATTATTGTGGCGCAGGTGGTGGGCAGGGGATGAAAGTCTACATGTGTCGAGGTTTAAACCTATGGCCCCAAGGCCTATATAAAGATGTAAACAGACTTTATCTCAATAAACATAATTTGGATTAAAAACAGAAACTGCCATAGGAACCTATGGCAATCTCTATGGTGCTAAGATGGACACATCCCTAGGGACACATAGGAATACGAGCTTTTCTAATTCATGAACGACGCCAGTCTCCACGCAGCACGCGTGCACATGCTGGGGTCTCTCCCAGGGATCCCAAGCACCAGGGGTCTGGAAGTTTCATGCGCCAACCCAGGTGATGGCTGCTTTCCATGGTGCTGAAGTCTACATGCCCCTCTGCGGGTACATCGGCCAAGATGAACTTGGTCTGCCCTGCTGTTTTGACTTTCTCGTTATTTAAGAGTCTAAAAACTCAATTAATTATACTTGGACTTCAGAAAAAAAGAAATCATTCGCTGCAAGAGCCATGAAAGCAAAATGCACTGATGATCTTTAAATGACCCAGAAACCAAGATAATTATAGTTGTAATTAATTACATAACAACCGGTCCCGTGGCACTCAGCTAGAGGTCTAACCCAGAAAATTCCGAGGTTGGAAAATTGGAATTTAGGGACTTATTGCAGACACCGTGACTTGGTGAACACTCACCAATTGTTAATCCTTCCCCCTGCATGTGGGACCTCAGGCAAAAATCACTTAACCTGTTCTAATCTCTCATGCTCATCTGTGAAATGGGATGGAAGGCCTGGATCGCCTCGAAGGGGAGGCTGTATGGCACACACATGAATGCTGGAAATAAAGTGATTTCACACAATGCACGTTCCAGGAATGTTAATGACACTGAATGGCTAATGTAACAACGTGGGGAGCCAGTCTGGAAGGGCCGAGACCATTCCCCACTTCGCAGAATGTCCTCTGAAATGGCCGTGCTTCACTGCACCGACTGGGTGCATTTCTCTGCAACCTAGAGATGCCATGAGATAAATACATTCCAGAAATACAATCATGCTTGCTTGTTGGATATTTGCACTATCTCATATTGTTTTACAAAAGTGCCCTCCAACAAACGCAAGTCCATTTTTTGTAATGTGCTTTTTTACAACAATACTAAAGACAACCCAAGTTTATGTGTGAGTCAAGGGCACAGGACCCCTGGCCTGTGGGTGGGTGACTGGGTCTCCCCTCGTTCTCCCTGTTCTCACTCCTTGCTCTACATTTAAACCAGGACCCATAGACAAGACTTTCTTTCTGCAAAGACACCTGCATCAGAAAACATTTATCCAAAACGATGATAAATTATAATTAAAATATCGCTGGCGTCATAATGCAAAAGTTGATTAAAATAATCCATAAAAGTATGGGAGATCGAGTAATGGGTGGGGGGAGAGGAACATTCATTTTATTTGTCACTTCATGTATTTGTAGGCAAGAAACTCACAGAACAAACTGACCAGAACAATGAGGAAGACAGAATTTTCACCCAGAGTGATTTTCAGCTACTGTTTTAACCACGCATCTTGCTGCCACTGCAAGAAGCTGGAGAGTGCAGAGGGGCATGAAGGCCTTGGCGCAAGGGGGTGTGTGCAGGGACGAACAGATGAGCAGACTCAAAACACCCAGCTGCAGTGAAGGCCCTCCGACCAGAACAGGGCACCCCAGCCTCATTTTTATGGGGTAGGATTTTTATGGCATACAATTCAATGGCCACTGAAGACCTCTCCATGTGCTAACCAGAGAAATGATTCCAGGATATCCCATTTTAATTGACCCTAAGCAGACATTACTTTAATTATCAGAGCTAAAAATATATTAGACTCCTAGTATCCTGAGACTAGGATAAGACAGGGTAGTAGAAAGTTGTAGAAGCACTGGCTTGAATATTGACTCAGTCATTTAGTACTTAGCAATTTGGACAGAGAAGCAATTTTATTTCTCTGAGCTTTGGCGTCTTTATCTCAGGGTATGGATAATGATATTAATCTCCCAAGGTTATTGGAAAGATTAAATAGGATAATACATGCAAAGTGTTGGGCCTGCTGCCAAAAACATGGTAAGAACTGAAAATGTTCTTTCTTCTTCTGGACCACACGCTTTGCACCCCTGTCTGACATGGCACCACAAACAGGACTCCAGGACAGCCCCCGGCCTCCACTCGTGCACACCTGTGCAGTCACTGGAGTCAGCTCCCCCCAGGTAGGCGCATGAATGCTGAGCTCCAAGTGCTAGTCCGGGCAGGTTTGGACGGAATGAAGGGAAGAACACAGTCATGCAACTTGCAGGCAATGGTGTAAACCACTGTTACTGCCTTAAAAATCATACAATGAAAAAATAAACAAAGGTATTCAAAAAACACCCCAGAAACCCAAATACCCCTTGAGATCCAAGGGGCCAAAGCTTCTAGCAGCTACAGCACAGATGCTGAAAGTTTGACATTGGGCCAAAAAAGCCATTAAAAAATTGCTGGGGGGCCTCCCCTGATGGTGCAGCGGTTGAGCGCTGGGCTGCAAAGCAGCCCGCAGCCTCTGCAGCGCTGGTTCCATCCCGGTCGCCGGTGAGGGGCCCACATGGCGCACAGACCTCTCCTGCCGCCCGCTGCTCCCCTCAGCAGTGTACTTCGGTCCTTCTGCCTGCTCTGCTCCCAGCTCTGGCTCTGGTGAATTCTCTCACCCTCCCGCGCTTCTGACTGTACCCAGTGCTTGTATAAATAAATAAATAAATAAATAAATAAATCTTTAAAAAAAAAAATGCTGGGGATGAAAGAGCCTCACCGAGTGCAAATGTGGGGGTGGGGGAAGCTCGTAGGTTCTAATAATCATTATTATTTATTTTTATTTCCGTTTGGACATGACAATTTCTGCCCTTGTCCCTTGCAAACTAGTCTTCCTGTTGGGGTACAGTCATAGCAGACCCTCCGGGGAGGAGTTCGGGGTGGGCAGAGGCAGGTATTTTCCTTGAGTAAAAAGCATTAATATACATATTGGCTTAAGGCTAGAGTCTGCTGGAGACAGTTGTGCCACGACTCGGAATCCAAGCCCTAATGAATTATTCAGCCCAGTGGAATAATCCAGTGTAACCAGGAGTAAGCAGCGTCCCCATCTGAGGGGATGTGGTGCGAGAGGCGGGCCGTGGAGGGGACATTGCTAGTGACCGCCAGGACCCAGCTGAGTGAATGCCCAGCATACCTGCTGCAGGACATGGACACCTCGCTTCCAGGGAAAGGCTGGGTTCTGGGAAGGAGACACTCAGCCCTCAGGGACGTCCAGGTCCAAGCCCACGTGGATGCCCAGTGTGCGCTCCCTGCCCTCCTCGCCTGCAGATCCCCTGCCCCCCATTAAAAGCCAAGTCTGGTCCTTTCCACCCAGCAGTGCTGCAGGAGAGCTCCTGCCTTGTCTCGGGCTGTATCTGCCTCTCCATGTGTGTCTCAGAAAGACACTTTATCTTTCAAGTTTTATGGTTCATATCTGTGACTAAAATATCATTTATGACAATTCCCATCTGCTGAGCTTCAAAAGTGATAGAGTTTCATTGCAGAGGGCTGCTTCTGGGGTCTGAGCTGCAAGCCAAGAGTTGAGTGGGGTGAGGATGCACCTGAACTTCATCTCCTAGAAAGCAGAGCCTCTTTCAAATGTCCATTGTCTCAACAGAAGCTGCTCTGTGAAGGGGTCAAGGTCCCCACGTGGAGCCCTGCAGCTTCGCCCAGGACAGAGCAGAGAGCTGGGGCCTTGCAGCGCAAGCAGGTGGACCCCGTTTTCCATGCTGAGCAGAGAAGCAGACGGCTCTGCTGCTCTGGCATGCAGGACAGTCATGGACTAGCTCGGCGCCTTATCCAACATGAGCTGGCTTCCCTGCTACCTGTCCCCAGTCCGGTGTTATTACGCAGCGGCAGGAGATTAATGCCCTCATCCTGCCTGGGGAGCAAGCACATTATTGGAAGTTCCACAAGACCAAGAAAATGTAGAACGAAGCAGGAGAGTCTTCCGTCTCCCCCCAGGAGCTGCGTGCCTCTTAGTTCTACGTGGTAGCATTGCTCTAGGGTCACCTTACCTTATTGTATCATCACACTTCCTGTGCTCTTTTACTTTTTCTAATTTCAAATGGAACATGTGTTCCCTGTAGTAAATTTAAAAAGAAAAATATAAAGAAAACCTATAATAGTGGTCATGGAAGATCTTTATCTGGAAGCAGGAAACTCTTGATAGTTTTAAGCAGATCTTTCTATTCTATCTACCTACCTACTTACCTATCTTCTCTCTCTTCTTTCTCCTTCTTCCTTCCACTTTCTCCTCTCCTTTTCCCGAAAGGTTGCTTTATACACTGATTTTTATCTTTTCTGTAAACCCCAAATAACCATAAAAAACCCTAACTGATTGCAGAGAGTGGGAAAAGAATACCTAATACTTTTTTTGCAGACCCTCCCTGCTCTGTTCAGGGCCCACAGCAGACATTGCCAATCCATCCAGGACTTCCCTTTTTGGAGTCAGACAGGACTCTCTCCCAAGTTCCAAGCAGCCAAGACTAATCAATCAGGGTTAGGATTGTCTTTCCATGCAGAGTCCCTGCCCTCATAGAACTTCACACTCACCAACTTGAGCAGCAAGACAAAGAGACAGATTTCAAGCAAAGTAGTATTACAAAGGCCCTTACTACATGCCCAACACAGATGCAATAGTTGTTTGACTCCTCAAGGAGGGGGTCACTGCCTCCTTTTGAGTCAGTTTGCACCTGGATGATGCCTCCATTGTAGGACTTAGCATGCAGGGGGTCTCCAGCTCCCAGGCATGTGTCAACACCCTGTCACAAGCCTAGCACACAGTCAGAGGCCAAGGTCAGGACAAGCATAGCTCTGGACAGTAGGTGTTCAATAAATGTAACTGCTCTCTGTTCATGGGGTGTCTGTATTGATGATGCAGAAGTGAAGCATGTAGGTTACATAGCAAGAGATTAGTCTGGAATTCTATGGGTAAAAGTAAGGTATGGGACACTAGCTCTTGACCTAGTGCTCACTTGGCTAAGACAGGACATTCTGTAAATATTAACCAAGGCCCATGTAGCTGTTTGATGTGCACAGATGTATGGCTCTGCACAGATAGCTCCGTGTGAGCTATTTGAAGAGTCCATGAAGGGGCCTGAGTAAATAAGGCAAGTGACAGCCTGGAATCCAGGACATGGGAGGGCTGGTGGGGACCAGGGTATGCTACGGAAACTCTCCCTGGTGCATTTTTAAGTAAGTTAAAGCAAGGGGAAAGGAAAACAAATAGTCTGATGATTTTGTGAAAATCAAATCCATTTGAACACACACATCACACCCATGTATGTACACACGTGCATGTCACACCCTCCTCCGTCCCTGGTGCTGGCAGTGATTAGCATTAGTTAGCACTGAGATTCAGAAATGGGCTCTATTTTTCCTTTTCCTTGGCTAGTCTTGGTGCCACTTAAATTATTAATCATGGTCACATATCACTTTAGACAAAAAAAAAAAAAAAAAACATGTTCACTGATTGATCTGGATGGTGGGATTGTGGCCCATTTTTATTTGCTTCTTGTTTTTTTCATGGACAACACATTAGGGTCTTCCAGGCAGAGGGAGATGCGCGTTTATTAAACCATCAGAAAACCCGCATGAAACCAAACCTCCAAAAAGGTTTTTGGAGGAGGAGGGGACAAAATATAGGTAAGTCAAACTGTAGAGACATCTGTCTCCAAATAACACCTACTCTGCTGAAGCAGAAATTCCCACTCGGGGAATTAGTGTTAGTATCCCCGGCATTAGTATTCCACGCGCCGTGGCCACAGTCACCATTTCTCTCCATTTCTTTTTGACCTCAAGCATTTTATTCATAAATGTCAGTGTTCTTTGCAATTAATCATGCCTACCACAGACTAATCGTGGACAACAATCATGCAATTAGCCGAAATGTGTTTCAAATATGCATGAATGTTCAGAAAGCACTCAGGGCCCCGGAACTCCGGTGCCTAAACAGGAAAATTGGCCACTCTTACCCAAGGCCCTGCAAGTCCAGCGTGAGCTAGCGGGATCATCAGATCATAGCTGGTGGCACCCACACCGAGGGTCTGCTAAGGAGAAAATGGCACCCCGGAATGCATGCAGTGATCAAGAAAAGCGCGTGTCTGAAGTCATCGGGCATGCCCGGGAGAAATGAGAGAGAGAGGAGGCAGACAGAGGAGGGGATGAAGATGGCAGCTTCTGGAACGGCAGGACTCTGCGTGAGTCCCACGCCGCACCCTGAGCCGCCAAGCAAGCAGGCAAGGCTGAGCATCCTCACCAGCCGCCGCCAGTTAGTTACTCGTCACCAACCACCCCAGACAATACACAGGTCTGCTCATTGGTACTTCGCCTTCCTGAGCGCCGAGAAGGAGACAGCACAGCAGTTCTCAGCCCAGGGCAATCTGCCTGGAGATATTCTATGTCACAAACAGGGGTTGGGTTCCTGCTGGTATCTGGTGGGGGAGACAAGAGAGGCTGCTCCAAGCCCTCTAAATCACAGGCGGCCCCTGTGGAGGATCTGATGCCGTTGCTTTGTTTCGAGGCCTTTTTAAATTGAGATGTCATTCACGTGCCATAAAACTCACTCTTTTCAAGTGTACGACTCAGGGTTAGTTAATATGGTCACAGTTTTGTAAATCTCACCACTGCCCAACTCTAGAACATTCTCATCCACCAGAAAAGAATCCTCCACCTCCAGCCACAAAGACTTTTCAGGCCCAAACATCAATAGTTCCAAGGTGGGGAAGCTGGCTGTGGGGGTGGTTAAAAAGTGGAGTATTTTATGGCTCTGAGAGCAAGGAGCACCCCAACTAACAAGCCCTTTCACCTCTCTCTGAGCCTCAGTGTCTGCCTCTGTAAAGTGGGGTGCTCCTTTCACTTTGAGGAGGGCGGCGAGAATTTGAGATTGCAACAGAAGTGAAAGCACCTGTCACAGAATAAACAGGCGCGATGTTGATTATTATTATTCCCGTGTTTTCCAACCATGGCACCAAAGAGAAACAGAACTAACTTCTTGGAGAGTGCTGCTGTGGCTAATGGGGCGCCCTGGCAAACATCCCCCATCCTCCCAGGAATAAACCGGCCCCACTTCAAACAATTGTTACAGTTTGAATCCAATTGACTCCAGACAAAAGTATTGAGATAATCAGCATATTAAAGCCAACACTATAACCATATGTTAATTATGTAAATGATTCATTTTAATCAGCTAGAACCATGTAAAGAGTAACTAGGAATGCAAATGCAGGGAGTTATTAAAAACCTCATTATTATTCATCTTGGTTGCATGCGTGAACATATCCATCCAAACAGATGAATTAATGGTGAGAGGGGAGATGAAAGTCCTGCAGGGAGAGCGTGGGACTCCATCTGTCCGCCTTCGCCACTCGCAGGACTCCCCGAGCAGAGAAGCTGCAAGAGGCAGGGTGCAGGCTTCCTCCAGATGGGCAGTCTAGTCGCCTCCCCGCACCCAGGGAGCAGCGTGGCTCCTGGTTATTTGGTTGTTGCTTTTTAAGGCCAGAACCAGGAGTAGGTGGGGCACGTCTGAGCCACTCCCCACCATCAACCAACTGTGGTGTGGAGGGACAGGGTGGCCCAGTTCATTCTTGAGTTGTGACAACCGCCTTCCTCTCTCCCTCTGGGATGTCCCCTCCTCGTTATAACTTCCACCCTCACCACCACCACGCTGCTCCCTCCGTCATCCAGAGCTTCCTGGTCTGGCGTTGTTACTAGTATTAATAATTGATGATGATGTCACATTATCAACATGTTAAGTTCTTCTCTCATTTGCTCTGCAGCACACCCCGTGTCTTAAGGAGGTAAAATCATTTGTCAAAAGCTGAAAAATGCGCAACTAGCAGAGCAGGGCTGTGCCAAGGTTGCTGCCCTGGAGAGAATGGCGCTCTCTTATGCCCAGTTCCCCAAGTCGCTGTGTCTACCTCAGTCTATAGGTGCATAGAAGGTCCCAGGAGAAGCCCATCCTGCAGTCAGACCGGGGCAGGCACACAGCCTCACAGGCACATCTGTCATTTGCACATCAAGTGGGTGTTAAGGACACGGGTACTGCTAATACAGACTCCTTTCATCGCTTCCCGTCAAATTTTCATAATGTAGTTTATTGGCTCTATTTGAAACAACGTGACAAAGTCAGAAGGCAAATTAGAAGTGAATCTAGATCTGACCCTACAACTCCCCAATCCTGTTGGAATCCCCAAGAAGCAGGTGAGGTGTCGAGCTATCTCTGTGTGCTGGTGAGGAGACCAGGATGGAGAGGTTTCTCACCTGCCTGATGTCAAGCAGGCCTTCTGGATTCCAGCCCGGGTGTATGTGGCACTCAAGAGCAACTTACCACTCTGAGGTTAATCCCTTGCTGATCCTGCCCCCCACCCCCAAATTATCAGCACACCCAACTGCCAGTAGATCAGGGCTTCCAATAGAAACTTCTGGAATGATGGCAATGTTCTTTACCTATAGTGGGCAATATGGTAGCCGTGAGCTACATGTGGCTACTGACCCCTTGATATATGAGACATTACCTCCTATTATCCTAAGATTAAACCAAGAAAGGGCATCCTGACAACTGAGAAAATCTCACCCATCCTTTATGGAATAAGAAGGGCAGGCACAAAGCCTTGGAGCAGCAGAGGTAGTGCCAGCCGGTCTTCTTCTCTCTTTAGAGATTGCAAACTGGTGTCCCTTGGCTGCTGCTGTGTTTACTGATGTGTAATATGTAGATGGGTATTTAGTCACAAGCAATATATAAAGACGTGTGCATTAGTGTATACACACATACACATGTAAGCGCAAATATGTGTTTAAATTCATGACAATTATTTAAGAATCATAATGACTAGTCCCATAAACAATTGGATTTGGGGATGTCTTTTGAAATATATCAGTAAACCAGGTAACAGAGCCCACAAGAGCAAGTGACTGGCTACTTAGTAGTTGCTTCCCGAGTTCTCCACAGTCCCCATCACACTGACCGTCATGCTTCTGTGCTTATGTGGCAGCTGAGTCTTAATAGTCCAGTCTGAGTCGATTTCCATTCTCCTATTAACTCTTGAGGACAGAGGTGGAGGACTCACTTTCCCTCGCAGGAGGTCAGGTGTGTATTCTCTTGTCCAGCAACCAAGCGTGAGTCAAACATGCAGAGAAGGATTTGGCAGGGAAGCCACGGAAGGGAGAGGCTCAAGGAAAAGCTCAGGTGGGGACTGATGCCCAGCTTGTCCTGACAAGACTTTCTCAGGGTCCAAACAGCCTATTTCACATGTGCACCCATGTGGCTCCCTCTCTGCAAACAGTAAAACGGGGGCCGGAGGCCTCAACCCTGGCTCAGGGGATGGCCGGCAACACCACCCAGCCCAGGAGCATCTCTGTAAACTCAGGGGCTCTGCTCGTCAGCAACAGCTTCATGATTCACCATCACGAGATTGTCTAAGACCAAGAGGAGGGAAAAAGGAGGCAGCCAGAAAGCCCATCTGCAATTCATTTTACACCAGACTTTAACAACGCATCCACCTGACAAAAGCACAATTGAACATTTCTTTTCATTCTTAAAAGCGTAAACATGGTAGAAATTAAGTGATGTTGGGGGGTTTTGAAGGACATCCCCAAAACTCTGCATGGCTTTGTTCTTCGTATTCTAATTCTCTCATGTTTCTCTGCCTGATGTCTCCTAATGTACTTTCACTAGAATCCGATTTTTGATCTTTAATCCCTTTATGTATTTCTGTGCTTACTCTTGAATGCCTTTGTAGCTGCCATAATTGGGTCTCTGGCACCATTTTAATAGGGCTTAGCACAATGCAGGCTTGACAATTTCATCTAAGTGGAAAAAAAAGACCAAACTATCAATATCATCGGAAAAACTGGCCAGAGTTTCAAATATGCTGCAACAAACATATCAAATAGGACACAGTTGGGTTCACAAAGATGGGATCCGCGGCTGGCTTGGGAGGAGACGACAGAAGCCATCCGAGCTTGAGTTACTGCAGTCTGTCTGTCCAGGAGTCTTACAAATTCACGAGTCTGGAGGCAGACGGCTGGGCCAGATGATTTTTCAAGGCCCAACATGGTTCAGCAATCGCACAATAAATGTCAGGGCCCAGCTGCTCTGGAAGCACACCGCCTTCCTTGCCTCTCCAGGGCCGTGCCTTTGTGATTTCCCGCCAAGGTGCTCAGCAGCCTGGCCGTGTCTAAGCGACATTCTCTGACATGGCTTTGCTGGAAACCCCACCGGGCTTACAAATGCCCTGGCACTGAGGCACGTGGGATGGAAGCAGACTCCAGTGGGGTGGCCGCCAGGCTCAGAACAATCCCAGTTTCTTGGGGAAAGGCCTCAACACACCTGAATGGAGAGTCTGTGGCCATGATAGTGTCACATGACCCAGCCCTGCATCCAGGCCATTGCTGATTGGTTCATGAGTGTTCATGAGTACAATGTTCAATTGTACTTTCATCAGGTGGATGCGTTGTTAAAGTCTGGTGTAAAATGAACGAATCAGCACCTGACCTACGCTGGACCAAACAAAATCCTCCCTGAGAGTTTCTAACTTGGATCCAGGGAAAACACTTCACCATCCTCTGATGTCACATCCCAGAGGCTCAATGGCTACTAGTGAAATGGACACAAAGAAAGGAGATGTGGGAGCAGAGTCTAAGATTTCCCTGAGTCCTAGCTGCAGTGTTTGTGACCATCTGAGATCTATCCGTGTCCTCCTATTAGAATCATAGTTTTGCATAGGTAGATTTCACAGTGTCTACATCTTTTACATTAAAACAGAGTTCCTCAGCCTCTGCACTCTTGATATCTGTGTTGCTATTATTCTCTGTTGTGGGAGGTTAGCTAGTATACTGCAAAATATTTAAGGGCATCGTTGGTTTCCACCAACTAGATGCCAGAAGCACCCCACCCTGTCTAGTCACAGCAACCAGCAAAGACTCAAATATAGAAAAATCATGGCACTAAATAATTGTCACGCAGTCACCCAACAATAATAACCAGCAAGGTTCTCTGGTCCTGCCTATCCATGGCAACTGAGGTTTCAGGCATGAATTGAGATTATAAAAAAGGTGAGTCCCAATTTAGACTCTCTGTCTTGGATATACTCTAAATTCTCCCTTGTTGCAACATATCTGGCAAGGTCCTTCATATATTTATTACCCTGTGGAGTGCTTCATCTGTTTCTCTGTTTTCTGGTGACATTTATATCTCACAAAGATGTTTATTGTTACAATGAGGAAAAAGGTCCCCTGTACTCATGACATGGTGTTGAAACATGGTCCACCACGAGACTATCCATAATTCATTGCATTGGGCTGGGTAGAGGGCCACAGAGAGTCCACTGATCAGTATAGGCTTGTCCTTATGTATTAACCATCAGATGGCTTGGCCTCTGATGAGTATGTTCAGTACCATCCAAAATGATATGAATCAGTATAAATCACCTCCACCCTATTTGCATGCAAGAAAACAAATATGGCGCCATCACCAATGGAACCCCAGAGGTTTCTTCAGATTTCTTCCAGCAGATTCTCTCAGGCCAAGAAAAGAACCAGTAAGTACTCCCTTTCCCAACACTTGGAATTTTAACTAGAGAAATGCTGGAGGGTCATTGAGATAAAAAAGTAGGATACACAATACATGCCCTCTCTTGCCTAAGATAATCAGAGTTGATTTCCAGTACTTGAAACCGAGAAGCCCAAGCCGAGCCCATCAACAAAAGCCGCTTGGAATGTTCAATGCAAAAACCACAGGCGCCTCGAGACCTGAGAATGTCCCATTTGTTATCTATTAAAAATGTCCAGTTCAATACCCTATATTTAATCCCAAGGCCCCTTCTCCATCGTAATAATAAGATAAACAGATCTCACACTTTAAAGGTCACTGTCTTTCCTGGGAACCAGATTCTTGGAAAATGGGGAAGGTGCTGGTTTGGCTCAGCCCTGGGCAGTGATAGAACAGAAAACAGCTCATCAAATGTAAGCAGCCGTTCTGACTGAGCACCACGATTGTCAGCAGACAGTGAAAAACAGAACCCTAATCTTTAAAGTTCTTTGTAAAGATGTGGGTTGACCCATGATCGGGGCTCTCCAGAGCTGGCTGCTCCACTTTTCCATCATACCCACAAATAGGATCTTGCCCTGTCTTACTGTTCAAAAATATTTCCCCTCCATGTCCTCATTTCTTCCCCGCGAGATAGCAGGAAAGCCATATGCCTCCTCCCACAGCCGCTGAAGTGTCAAGAACGAAACCCAGAAGCCAACATGTGCTCCTGGCCCGTCCTCCTGTCCCCTCCCGCCCAGATAATACATTGCCAGAAGGACAAAGGATCCTCCAAACAGGACCTGGCCCGAAACCCAACACGGCTACTCCAACTTCCACAGTCACCGAACGCTACATAAAATGTACTTAGCCTGAAGCAAAAAGGTTTCGTCCCCCAATACAACCTAAAAGGCACTAGCCAGAGGGACCCCCGGCCTGAAGCCCCGAGTGTTTCAAGGCTGACCTCGCCCTCCTGCTCACACGCTGGCCTCACGGGACACCCATTTTGTGCTGGGCACTTGGCCTGATCAGAGCCGAAAAGAGCCCCGTGTTTATGTCTTTATTTATTTATTTTACTGGCTCCAGGGGTGACCTCTTCTTAGGGACTGCGTCCAGACGCTGTGCTAAGCTCAGCCCGTGGACAGACTGTGCTCAGTACAGACCGGGTTGTCTGACCCTTTCCTGGAAGCAGCTGTCCTTCCCTCGGGAAGCAGCACACAGGGCCCTCGTGGAGGAGGGAGGCCACAGCTGCTTCACGGGTTCACTGCAAGGCTGTTCCCCCACCTCACAGCAGGTAAGAGATCCAGACCCCACAAAATCAGACCTCAGGCTTCCTGCAATCTCTCTGTGGCTCTATCCCTATTAATGTTCTAAGAGTAATAACAGAAGCTGCGTCAGCAATAAAGAGCTCATCAGCCCCTAGGATAACCAATCAGTTACCTCCCTATCAGGCCCCAGGCTGGGTGATTTACAAAGCCTTTTAACCCTGGAGAAACACTCAAAATGAGTCTTACTTACTTTATTTATTTATTTATTTATTTTTATTTTGGGGGGAAACAGATCAGGAAACTAAGGTTCAGAGAGGCTGAGTGTCTTGCCCAAGGTCACACAGCTGGCATATTGTTGAATGAGATATCATCTCAACCGCATCCGACTCCCCTATCTGTGCTTTTCACTTGCATATTATAAACACGCATGCACACTATTTTTTTGTGCCTTAACACTGAGTCATATTACATGACAGTCAGCGTTCAAAATGCTTGCACACATACACCCGCAGACACACACAATTTGACTTCATGACGCCTCTAGACTCTGAAGATGTTCTTGCAACTTGTAGAAGCTCCTCTCACCTTTTGCTGATCCCCACTGTAGCAGGGAGAGCAGGGGCACCTCAGATCAGTCTCCTCCCACCTGTCCCCACATCCTCTGTTGGGGTGCAAGTGACTCCACATATATGGTCGCTTTAGTTCTCCTGATCAGTCGAAACCAGACAGGGGCCAGCTGCAGAGGAGACAGTCCCCTTTGTAACTGGCCTCCCTGGACCTCGTGGGTCTGGCTTAGACTGAACGCCCAGTCCTGGACCAAGGGGCTGTGGGGCGGAGGATGGAGTGGGCCTCAGTTAAGCAAAAGAAACAGTTCTTTCACGCTTTGGGAAGTGCCATTGCCTCGTTCTTTGATGCAAAATGGTTTTAATCTTCCCCAAGAGTAAACATCTGCTTAATGCAAAGCTTTCTAAGTCAATTTAGTCCTCCTGTAAGTGCTGCCTGGAAGCTGGTGGCTGTTAAGGGCAGGCCCTGCGAGATGGAACTGCTATAAAATTTGCAGTGACACAAATGGGTGTTGCCAGCCCAGAACCTGCCCAACATTGAGCTGGCCTCCCTGCCCAGGTGCAAGCCGAGCAGGGGTGCAGCCTGGAGCGGGACTCCCAGGCAGGCCGGGGGTGCTTTTGCGGCCACCCGGGTGCATGTGGCCTCCCCCCGTGATCCAGAAACTCCAGCAGGAGAAAGTAAAATGTCCGTCCAGACACATAGCAGTGCCTTCGTCTGGGTGGTTTCGGTTCATTCCTTCAATTGATGGCTCGCAGAGATGGGGGCCAGGTTGCCCTTGAAAGGGAGAGAAGTTCACACCCTGTGGATGTGCCTCTCCATGAAGGGAGATAAATTAAGGGGCTGTAAATACATCCTCAAGACGTCAAGGTGACCTGCAGGAAATCTCTGGAAGGCGAGGCTAGAATGGGGAAGCCTAATTAATGGCATCTTCGGACAAGAGGGAATGTGCAAGGAAGGCGCTGAGCCAGGCTGGGCGGGGAAGGGAGCCCAGTGTGGGGTGCTGGCGGGGTGTCCACACCATCCTCCAGAAGAGCCCCCAGAAAGTCCCAGGACATGGCTTCCAGGTCTCCCAGGGGCACCTGCCTCCAGGGAGGCCCGAGCCACTGGCCTCGCACCTGAAGGCCTTCAGAACCCTCTTGCTCTTGCTTGGGCCTGTGGTGCATCTGCCTTCCAGTTCTGATTCCAGGGATGGGGGGCTGGGATGGCTGAGTGAACATCTAAGAACTGGAAGGGGCTGCCCATAGTCCTGGCAGCAAGCGTGCAGGCCACACATGCCAGGGCCACACCATATACAACGGCACATACACACCACCACTCACACACACGCCAGAAACACACCACACACTGCACACCACACACACACACACACACAAGCTGGCATCCAGCAGCACTTAGTATGTCAGTAAGTATCTTACAGATGCAAACTCATTTAATTCTTACCACAACGCACTAGGTCAAGACTAGTGACGGCTCGGAGACTCAGAGACTCTGAAACTCACCGTGGTCACGCAGCGCACACACAGGTGATGTGGGGTTGGATCCAAAGTCCCTGATCCATGAGCTTAATGATCACACACGTGTCTGTACCTCCTGTGGCTGGCAATTCCATGGGAACAAGGGGTCACCAAAAATGTGGAGCCAGCAAAGAGCTCAACCAAAGTCATACTTTCTAGCACCAAAACAATTTTCTCTTAAAAAAAGTTTTGCTTTGTGGATCTGAAGTTCTAATCAATAGAAATAAAGCAGAAAATCTCATGCCCCGTCCTTAGAATCCAGCCCTCTCTGGCCACACAGATTGAGTGACTCGCGCCTAGAAGCTCCTTGACTCTGCTTCTCTTGGGGGTTTGCCACATTCCCGTGTTACCCCACCTGCCCCTCTTGGCTAGACTCTTCCTACCTAAAAACACAGAAAGGTCATCTTAACTTTTCCCTGGAAAAAGAGCAGTTCCTAATTGAAGAATTATTTGGTGCTATTTACCAAATAATCTGCCAATCCTTTGCCATCAGGCGGCAGTTACGACTCCTCTGGTAGTGGGACCACCCCTCTTCTCTCCCCATTTATTTGTAGAAGAAGCTGACTTGACGATGAATTCTTCCAAAGGTTTATCAACCCTCTCAGGACAGTTTCTGCATATGCAATGCGATGACAACAGATACATAATTTATTTTTCGGGAGTGAGTTATGAAAGTCAATCAATAAGAAGTGGAAGTCTTGTAAATTATCTATCGAAGATCAGCCTATTAAATGTTCCACTTCTACAAGGCTGGTTCGAGTTGAGGTCTCAGACTGCACTATTTATTAGCCCACATGCAAGATAATGTAATTCTCGAGCGGATGAAGGCAGGCCTTGCTATTAAGACAGAGACAGTAAAAATAAAAATGAAATGTGTTTTGCTACAACAGCAAATCCTGCTCCCATGATTGCCAGGAAAATAAATAAATAAACGAGGATCAAAAGGAGGCTGAGAAAATACCTCTCCATGAATAGAGCAGAAGGTTTAGACGAGAGCCGGGAGCGAAGCAGGGGCAGAAACTGCATTGGCAGGCGCTCCTGAATTCATCTCAAAATAAAGTGGTTAAAGCACCGCTTTGCTATGGGAAGCATCTCCAGTTGCCTGTGCTCCTCCAAGGCACCTGTTCCGGGCAAGAAGAGGGACTTTTGCATCCCAGCGCTGCTTAAAAGTTCTGTGCACAGGACGTGAAAAGGCTCATCGACAGGGTACTTGGGATCAGAACACAGGGACGTTCGTTGGACAAAGGCAAAGGTTACGGGGCAGAACAAGGTCAGTGAGAAGAGAGAGAGGGAGGTGAGTGTCTTTCCTTCACTTAATAAGAATCGGGAGAGGCTCAAGGGAAAAACTGTGGCCAAAGAGTGAGAAAAATCAAGATGGCCCCACCACCACAAAGCTCCACCCGCAGCTCCGCCCACCACCATAGCTGCAGCATATCCACAGCTCCACCTACAACCATAGCTCCACTCACAGCCATAGTTCTGGTCACCACCATAGCCCAACCCCATGGCCTTAGCTCTGCCCACCATAGCTCCACCTCCAACATAGGCCTGCCCCATATCACAGCCCCACCTAAAACCACAGCCCCACCTACAGCCCTGTCCACCGTCTTAGAAGCACCCACCACCAAAGCTCTGGCTGACCACCCTAGCCACGCCTCCACCATAGCCTAAACCTATAAGCATAGCTCCACCCTCTGCCACAGTTGTGGTCACCACCATAGCCCCAACCCATGGCCTTAGCTCTGCCACCATAGCTCGGCCTCCAACATAGCCCCACCCCATATCTACAGCTCCACCTACAACCACAGCTCCACCTACAACCACAGCCCCACCTACAGCCCTGCCCACTGTCTTAGAAGCACACACCACCAAAGCTCTGGCTGACCACCCAAGCCCCACATCCACCCTAGCCTCAACCTAAAAGCATAGCCCCACCCTCTGCCATAGTTCTGGTCACCACCATAGCCCCAACCCATGGCCTTAGCTCTGCCCACCATAGCTCGGCCTCCAACATAGCCCTGCCCCATATCCACAGCTCCACCTACAACCACAGTTCCGCCCACAGCCCTGCCCACCGTCTTAGAAGCACACACCACCAAAGCTCTGGCTGAGCACCCTAGCCCCGCCTCCACCATAGCCCTGCCCTAAACCCATGGCTCTGCCCACGCTTCACCTTCACCCACAGCTCCGCGGGCCACCTTAGCGGCACACACCACCGCAGCTCCACGCAAGCCTTTGTCCACCATCTCTGCTCACCACCCTTCTGCTGTCAGACTCAGCTGCTGTTGCTGACTCACTGAAAATTTTTTGCAACATCTATTTAAAGTATTATTTGCAACAAGCCCTGCGAGTGCAATGACAATAAGCAAGTGTGATTTATCCCCAGAGGACGGTGTCCGCCAGTGGGATGTGTGCGCTCCTCTTGCCTTCTCCGCCCAGGCGTTTCAGGCCACACGATGCCCGTGGACTCGAAAACGGCGTGTGCTCCTGAGCGCTGCCCTGCCAGGCTGGTGCTGGGGCTCCTTCCCCGTCCAGGCCACAGCCCCGCTCAGAGCAACCTATTCACGAGCAGGTGCGGTGCAGCCCGGTGGGGCTGAGCCTTAGAAGCGCTCTGCGGGCCCACGGAGGCGCCCAGGGGAGACCCGGCATCTGCGTGGGCAGGAGAAAGCAGGAGGAGGCCAGCGTGGTGCCCTCCCCACCCAGGCCTTGCTGCAGGCCCCTGCGGGTGTCTGTGAGGAGCCTTGACTCAGATACCGCGGCGAAGGCCTTGGGTGACTCCCAGCCCCCCCCACACTGGTCCAGCCCTCCCCTCCAGCCCCAAGAAGCTGCTGCTGAGCATGTTGAGAAGGGCCCTGCTGTTAGAGAGCCTTGCACTTTTCATGAACATATTTGCATTATTTAAAAATCAGCACATTCATAGATGCAGGATGTCCAGTGGCGTGAGCTTGGCTAGGTCTCTGCACGAGCCACACTGTGCTGTCACCCGGCTTCCCAGAGGCTGCTGCTCCGAACTCCTCACCTGGCCCTCCTGCCTCTCCAGGAGGGTTTCTTACCCCCTGGCCCCTCATCTCCAGGCCCCAACTGAGTGGCTTCCTCTCCACGCCTCCCAGGGGCTGTCCTTCTGGACCTTTTCTTCAGAACCACTGCTCACGGAGACTCCCTCACCCAGCCCGCCCGAAGCAGCCCTCCCACTTCAGTCTGTTATTTCTTCTCTCTCTGAAGACACACCTGCTTCCTGCCTCCATCTTTCCACGTAGGGACCCGAGTCCACAAGCAGGGGGCCTGGCCGCCCCTCAGCACTGCATGTGCTGGAAACTACGCTTGGCATTCTGTCAACACCTGGTCGCTATTTGCTGAAAAAAGGACTGGATGGACACATCCCCTGCTAGAACTGGTTATACTGCATCCAGCAGGGCGACCGAGCTGGGGCTTCAGACACACCACCTGGAAGGGGTTTCTGGGACTTTGCTGTTCCACCTTTCAGTCCAAGGAGGTGCTTGGCGCCTGCTGTATTTACCCAAACACACTCCCCTCCCATGAAAGGAAATATGGTTTTTGGCCTTGACCTCATTTTGCCTCCGGCAGAATGCCTTTGGCCATCAGCAGCTAGAAGCCTGAGCAGAGCAGGTGGAGAGAGGTGTAAATGACCCTGAAGGTTGAAAGGAAAAGAAATTATCACCCAGCAGATTGGCTACGATGTAAAAGATTGATGATGTCCAGTTTTGGCAGGGATGCAAGGAAGCTGGTCCATCGCGCCGCTTGTGAGGGAGGGAGAGTCTGCACAGCCATTTTCTGGAGGGCATTTGGCAGTCTCTGTCAGGATACAAAATGTGCAAACCCTTGGAAACATCAAGCCCGAGTCTGGGAGTCCACCCTAAACATATTTCACGCGTGTGCAGAAACAGGGGTGAGCCCAGCACTCACGCAGCTGCACCGTCGAAAGGAGAAGAGATGAGAGAAAGCTCCTTAAATGTGTACAAAAGGGACGCTGGCTGACAGACCGTGGCGCAGCCACACGTGGGGTTTCAAATGGTCTGTTACAAATAATAGGGCCAACCTACAGGTACTGACGTGGAAGATGGCCAAAGAGAGCCGCAGAACAATATGGTGATCCCATTGACTTAAAACACAGGCAGCGCGCCCGAGACGGGCATGCCCAGGGTGGCGTGGATGGGCATGGAGAGGGTTTCAGGCCAACACTCCCCATTAGCACACCCGGCCTGAGGGGCGGGGCGTGGGGTTGGGGTGTGATAAGCCAACCCGCAGGTTTTACTCTGCTTTCTTATTTATTAAAACTGGTTAGAAGCTCACAGTCATTACTCTTCAAGGTGAAAAAGAAAGAGCAGGTAGATCCTGCAGGAGCCCTAGCTGGGGTCAGAGGCCTGAAAATGGGGTGTGGGAGGTGAGGACACTAACTCAGATCCACATCCAGGCTCTGCATTCACCCGCTCTGTGAACTTGAATATCTTAACTTCTCTGATGCTCCATTTCCTCTCCTCTCAAGCTGGGTAATAACAGTACCTGCCCCTGAGAATGTTGGGGGGATGTAGTGAGGTGACATATGCTAAAAGATTCTCACACTGCCGGGCACAGAGCACATACCAATACTGACTGTTCCTTTTACGATGATGACAATAGTCATCATGTGAGTATTCAGATCTGCTTAAATGGGGAAGGGGGCAGGAGAGAAGAGGCCTCGGTGTAGCCATTGGATTAACTCAGTCTCCTCGAGTGGATCCCCTAGAACTCTGAGCAGAGAAAGGAATGCTGTATATGATGCCATCCGAGGCAGTAAGGGCAGCCCCCATGTGCCTGTGGGGCACAGGAAGTGTCAATAGTGTGACCTTAATTAACTTCCATTTAAATCCTTCCATGTGGCTAGCGACTCCCATATGGCACGGCACATTTCTAGAACATTCCATTTAACCCAGCTAAAATATCCTCATTCACTTCCGATTGTCATCAATAGCGAATAGGCTCCAGGAAGTCATAGGACTTCAGCTCTTATGAAATCCTAACTATGCCATCACCTTGCAGTGGAAGTTCTCAGGGGCTGCTCTCTTTTCGGTCTTCCATCTTCTGCTTTCTTGACCACGGAACCTCAGCTCCTGCTATCCCAGCAGGCACACTTCCAAATCTCCCCTCTGCCTGAGGGAGCACAGGTCTCAGACCAAGCAAAACCAAGACATGGAGAATCCCATCACACTGCTGGGTTTTCAATGCTTTTTTTAATTTCTTTTTTTTCTTTACTTAATTATTTCTATTTCTTTTTCATTGAGGTAATATTTGGGTGTCTTCAATGCATCTAAAAATTGAGATATCATTCATGTACCATAAAATGGACGCTTTTAACGTGTTGTTTTGATCAAGTCACAGCATTTTGCAACTATCACCTCTATCCAATTCCGGAAATTTTTCATCGTCTGTAAAGAAGGCCCCTACCCATCTCCTCCTCCAGCCCCAAGGAACCCTTACTCCTCTTCCTGTTTCTATGGATTTGCTGGTTCTGAAGATCTCATAGACATGGGTCCTTCAACGTGACCTTCTGCCCTGGCTGGTTCCACAGAGATCCTGTTGTCAAAGCACATCCTTGCTGAAGCAGGTTCAGCGCTTATTTCTTCCCAATGGCTCAAGAACTCCCGGCACATGGCTGATCACTTCCCGGTTATCCATCTATGAGTGGATGGCCACTGAAGCTGTTTCAGCATCTGGCTACTAAGAATAATGCTGTTATGAATGCCTGCGCATGTTTTTGTGTGGGTGGACTGTGTTATTTTCGATTTTCTTGGGTATACACCTAGGAGTAGAACTGCTAGGTCATGTGGCAACTCTCTGCATTATTTTTTGAGGAACTACCTATCTATTTCCCAAAGTGATTCAAGATTTTGCATTCCATCTGCAATGCATGCAGGTTCCAATTTATCCACACCCCTGCCAACACTCATTATTGTCCATCTTTGTATTACAGCCATTCTAGATGGTGCAATCATGTATTTCTAGTCAATTCCATTTATTTATGCCTAGGGATGGTAGCTGTCCAGTTGAGGTAGAGATGGAAAGCTTCCTTTTGTGAGTTCATATTACTCATAAAACTGAATCTAAATGGAAGTATTCGCTGTACAGTAGTGCTGGTGCCAGAAAGCATATACATGTCTGAAGATTAGGAAACTGTGGTCAAAACCAAATAAGGGGACTTTGGATCCCCTTACGGGGTCTGTGTACAGACTGAAACCTCTCTGCAAAAGTGTCTGATGTATGCGTGCGGGTGGCTGTGTTTGGAAACATCTCTTGTGTTCTAGCCTTCACCCTATGCCATAAATGAGTAGAAGCCAGAAGGTTTGATCGTTTGGGGTTGGGTGTGGAATAAGAGGGACACCTTCCAGAACTGCATGGACCATGTAGAAGTATTGCTCTGCCCATTTTTGCAGGTGGGGGTGCTGTCAAGCTTTTCCTAGAGAAGGGGACACACCTCTGGCTTGATCATTCTGGCCCTACCCTACTTCTCTTTGGGATTGGACACAGAGTATTCTAGAACCACAGCACTGACCAAAATAGCAGAGAAGAGGGGCCTAAAGCGAGCACATGGTGGTGTCAGCTCTCCCATTCCCCTGCTGAGCTTCACTTGAGCAGGGAAGGGCACTATGGCTCTTCGATGGCACACCGCTCAATCCAGGATGGGTGTCTAACTTCTAGGACAGGCTGCCACCCCCAGTCTCCTCCTATTTGGTCATCTGTTCTACAGGGAGGACAGGGCCGGTCCTTTCTGCCCAGTTCGGTGCCACTGTCCCCCAGAGTCCAGTTGACTTCCTCTGAAAGCTGAAGATTTGTCCACCCAGAAGCCACAACGCCACCAACCACTGCTGTTTCTGGAGTAGAGATTCTTAAGTATGCTTCTGCCATGGGGGGCCATTGACAATCAACTAGAAATTAAAGCCCCTCCATTGCACGGCCATATGCTCACAGTTTGACATAGACTTTGAGGGCAAATTTCCAGCCACCGGGGAAGAATCCATGGCCACAAATCACACTGCAGGAGCCCCCCCTTTGCTGCTCTGCTCCACACAGTTGCCTCAAAGTCACTGGTGAGGGTCGAGATGGGCTATCCTGGGGTTGGAAGCTCCTCGGCAGTGGATCAGAAAAGACAGCTGCTGACAGCTGAAAATTCCCTGCCCGGGCGTCCAGCTCGAGGGAGAGAACATGCATGTCCATACTCCCAGAAACAGGTGGCTCCCCAACTCTGGAGAAGCACATTCCCCTGCCTCACAGCCCCTCAGCTGTTCCCCGCAGACAGGTGTATTTTGGGTGTGGAAGAGAACAGATCGAGTGTCCGACACAAAGCCAGGAAGCTCAGGAAAGTGGGGGAGAGGGCCTTGAAGGAGGATCTTAACTCACTGGGATGTGAGTTCAAGGGGACAGTGTCCCGATCTCATGATCACCCAATCTAAGTCTTCCTTCCGACGTAACTGTCTTCACCTGCTCACTCCAACTGTAATCCATCGGTTCACATGTTGGTCTTGCTGTTATGTTCTGTGTTTGTCTCTCCCCCGTGAGATCCCAGATTGCACCATGTGGGGCCCTCCTGGCTTCCTGAGTGCCAGTCTCCAAGGCCAAGCACCCCCCACGTGGAGGGGGCCTGAAGATGTCTGAAGAGTCATAGAAGGCCTAGAGGAGCCAGACCCAGAGTCATCTCTTCTGCTGTTCTTTGATGTGCACATATTTCCCTCTGCTTTATTCATGAGTCAACAGAGGCTCCGAGAGTTAAAATAACCCACTTGAGTTCAATCTACCGTGGGTGAGCTGGTTCTGGCACCCAGGTCCATCTGAATGCAAACTCCCAAGACATGCCTGCCATTCCAAATGACAAAAGTGAGACATGTACCCCAGGGGGCCTTCCCTGCTTGAGGTAAAAGAAAACATCAGGGAAACCAGCCAGCCCTGCAACACCACTGTCCTGTGATGGGAATGCCAGTTCGTGAGCACACGGCTCAGAAGATGCTGGGGCCTTGCTGCAGGGGGCACCATCGAGAGCCCAGGACGGGCCCCATGCTCAGCAATTGTGTGTAACCCTCCGATGTCTTTCTGGGTCGTTAACAGTTAAACACACATACACACTGCACTCCCCGAGACATACACACACACACACACGCACACACACACACACACAGGCTCTACTATGATGCCCTCTCCCGCTCTTTCTATAATCTCTGTGATCTTCTGCTCTACCCTGCCCTGCCTTCCAGGGCAGTCGGTGGAGGTCATGGGATGGTAGCCATGGAGGGGTGGGTGTTCATTCGCCTCCATGGCTACCTGGCCTGCAATCCCTACTTGAAAGCACACCTGAACCCACACGCCTCCTTGGTCCCATCTCCTCCCGCTGAAGACCTTGCTGGGCCCTTCACCTGGCTTCCAGAGAATACTTTAGAAATGTAAAATCAAATCATGGTACCCCCTACTTGAAAGCTCCCAGGGGCTTGCCAGCCCTTTTAGATCAAAATCTCAACTCCCTGCAACATCCTCAAAAGCGGGAGGTGACCTGGCTGCTGACCTCATGTATGACTTCATGTCCAGCTCCTCCCTCTTCTGCCCCTGAGCCCCAGTCCTGCTGACTCTTCTTGTCACTCACCAAGTGCTCCCATTGGCCCACCTCCTCCCACACCAGCACATCACCCAGCTGGCCCCGACTTGTCAGTCAGACCTGAGCTCCTATTTCACACCTTCCCCTTCAGCCATCCAAAATAACCCTCCCGACACTAGCATGTAACTATTTTTTTCACAGCCTTTCATGCCGTCTCGTGTTCTCCTGCTCACTGTCCCTTCCCCAGGACATGTAAGTGGTCCCACTCACCCCTGCAGCCGACTGTCTGTGGGGCACACCCTGAACATTCCATAAATATCTACTAAATGAAGGAATGCATGGAAACCAAGCTGGAGGCAGCTGCATTCCCCAAGCCAGCCTTCCCCGGCCCCTGAAATGCACGTGGTAATTCATCCCCCTCGCTCTGATTTTGAGGAGCAGGTATGAAGGTGAAAAGGGAAGAACATTAGCAGGTAAGCCACTGATTGAGAAAAGGGCTTGAGAATTTTCCACGCACATTCCAGCGAGGGCTGGCGGCTCCCTGCATCCTAATGCCATCGGCAGAGCCCGGCCCGTGACTTCTTTCCCCAATCTATAAAGAGAACATGTTATACTTTTAGGACTTAAGGGAATTAGGAGAAGGATTTAGATTTTAAGAGAGAAAGTGAAGTCATTTAAATTGAAAACGGATCTTGCGCCTCGGACGTGCGTTTGGCTTGCAAGAGAAATACGCAGGCAGGAGTGATGAGGACTGACAAGGCGGGTCTGCGCGGCCTCCCAGCCCCAGCTCCCCAGCTCAACGCAGGTGCAGGGAGAGACCTGGCTCGCCCTAGCAGCTCGGTCTTTAACCCAAGTTGCAGCCCAAAATGCGCGTGAACAGCAGCGGGGTCTTTGGAACCGAGTTCCAGGCTGCATCGATCCCAAGTGCACTCCTGCATGCGTGGAGGCGAGGGGCCCTTCCTTCTCCTCCGAGGGAAGCACATCTTCAGCTCCCCAACCCATGGGGCTGAGGAAACAGAAGCCACCCACCTGGCTGGAGCCCACCAAGCTCTCTCCCTCCTGGGATTCTCCGATCCCTGGGGTGAATCCTTGGTCCCCCCACATTGTCCCCACCTTCCTCTTCCCGTCTCACTTAAGCTCTCTTGTTTCACAAATGGATTTACTTAGGGCGGCAGCCACAACTTGTCACGGCTGAAGAGGGGGTGAACGACAGGACGGATAGAAAGGACGTGGTGCAGGCATTGTTTGCACATACCTCCCTCGTCTTTATGAGCCAAACCAAGAGGAGATTCTTAAACTAAAAGGTAACTCGTTTTACTTTTAAAAGCTGTTTTAAAAAATATAGCTGCAGGGCCTCCCCTGGTGGCGCAGCGGTTGAGCGCTGGGCTGCGAAGCTGCCCGCAGTCTCTGCAGCGCCAGTTCGATCCCCGGCCACTGGCGAGGGTCCCACATGGCGTGACAGACCTCTCCTGTTGTCCGCTGCTCCCTCAGCAGTGTATTTCATCAGTCTGCCTGTTCTGTTCCCCGCTCTGGCTCTGGTGAATTCTCTCACCCTCCAGCGCTTCTGAGTATACCCAGTGCTTGTATAAATAAATACATAAATAAATAAATAAATAAATAAATAAATCTTTAAAAAAATATAGCTGCAAGTGACACAAATCCTTATGTACAGGATAAGAACTTTTTCTTGGAAGAAAATGCCTGTTCAGGGGCCTCCCTGGTGGCACAGGGGTTAAGTCTCAGGACTATCAAGCTATCAGCAGCTACTGTGGCATGAGTTCCATCCCTGGCCAGGGAGCTGACCCTCATGGCACAGCAGACCTCTCCTGTCTCCCCGCTGCTCCCCTCAGCAGTGGATTTCAGTAGATCCACCTGTTCTGCTCCCCACTCTGTCTCTGGCCTACACCACAGTTCTTGCATGCATAAAAAAATAAAATAAATCTTAAAAAAAAAAAAGTAACAAAGAAAATACCTGTGCAGGATAAAGGCCTGAGATGTATACACTGGCTTGAAGTGGCTCCTTCTGGGTGGTGAATGACAACTCTGTGTGTGTGTGTGTGTGTGTGTGTGTGTGTGTGTGTGTCTGTTGGTGCTTTTCTGATTTCCAAGACCTATTTTGCATTTATCCCGCATTCATTTTATAATTGGAAAAATAAGCAACAATTATTTTTTAATGAAATTTTCTGTTGGAAATGAATCCAAGATGGAGTCCATAGTTTAAATCAAAGAACAAATCATTTGGCTGTGACTGTTCCCACAGGCAATGACCGGGTGGTAACCAGCAGCGGGGCCGGACCTTGGTCTCGGGGAGGTCACCAGTCACAGGCGGTCCCAGCAGACCCTGAAAATGAGCTCCTGGGGTGGGTCCTGGCTCACAGCAACCTCCACCACCTCCTGCTCTCACCTGCCCAGAACTGCTCACCAGGCTCTGAGGACCCTCCCCCTGCGTGGGGTCTGGCACTCACTAGTTCATTGATTCAGAGACGAAGTACCCAGGCTGCACCCATCGGAACCTGGGCGCCACCGAGGACAGAGATCTTTGAGGCTGTCACCAGTCTGCTGAGCCACACGGGTGGTCTGGACCATTCTGAGTGAACCTCGCGCCCACCCTATACGTGCCAGTAGCAATGCACCCCCGGTGGTGAACGGGAAGTGTCCCTTGGCCTGGCCTGTACCCTCTGGGGCAAAGTCACCGCTGGCCTGGCATGCCCCTCCCTCATTTCCCTTCTTTTCTGCTTCTGGGCCCAAGAGCTTGTGTGCATTGGGGTGTTTGCTGTTGCGCTTCAAAAAGAGTGAAAGGAGACGCAGCTGCTCTAACTCAAGCACCCCAGGACTGGGCTCTGTTCCTGCCACCAAAGGGATCTTGACAAAATACCCGCACCCGGGAATCACCTTGGGTTTCTCAGCCTTCAGATCACTGTCCCCTGCCATCTTTCACCACAGTCTGCATTGCCCTCGCCTCTGCTGCGGCGTGCTGAGCACAGCGATGAGAAGCCGGGGCTCGTGTCCCAGCCCGGATACAGCACCCCGCGGCAGCACCCAGGCCCCAAGAGTGCACCCAGATGCCACAAGATGTTCTCCGCCCAGGCAGGAAGTGTCCACCCATTCTCCACAAAGTGTCCTCCGAGGCCCTGGCTTCCAGGCACAGACAGGAAAGCAAATGCTCACACAGGCTTCCTGCACCCCAACCCCACAGCTTCTGGTTGGAGAACCCCACATGCGCTGCATCGCCCCAGCCCTGGGGGGTCCGTATTTATCCATCAGCCACTCACTCACATGGAGCCCACCTGGACCCTCCCAGGGAAGCAGGGACTGGGTGGCGGCTGACCTTGGGCATGGAGCCCCACATCTGCTCGGCCCTCCCGCAGGCCACCCACAGCACGGTTCAGCCTCAGCAGACGCCACCTGCCTAAACACCAGCTGTGGGAAAAGCCCCCGTCACTGGAGCCCCGAGGGCCCACCCGAGTTCTGGAAAAGGCTCCTGGCAAAAACAGGAAGCCCACAGCTGCGCCCTGCGGGCCGAGGTGGTCAGTGGTGACCCGGCCTAACCCACATCCTCTCTGTCCACACCCCCTGGATCCAGGTGCCTCAGCCTTAAACCCGCCGGAGCGACACCAAGCAGGAGGGAGAAAGGGCAGCTCCACTCCACGCGAAAGTGGAGAATGGGGAGCTGTCCTGGCCAGGAATGGCGCGCGCTGGTGTGTGCCGCTTGGTTTGAGTCTAAAGCAAAGGGGAAAGTGCACTTCCAGGAGGTGTGGGCGCTGATCACCAGAAAGAAGGCCACACAGCCACCAGCACCAAGCCCCTTCCTGAGTCAGGGCCCCGCCTCGGCCTTCATCTTCTCCCGAGGAGAAGGCTTCAGGGACAAGCCCTCCGGACATTGGACATTGCCGCCGGGCTGCGGGCGGGCATGAGCACAAGTGACCCCCCTCGGGGTTCTGCTGCAAACAGGAGGCTGGGCTGGGGCAGGCTCCGCCCACACAGGAGGCTGCCCCCCCCACCCCTCTCCCAGCTCCACCTGCCCGCTCACCAGGCCTGGTCACCTGCCCGGACTCCCCTTCCTTTTAAAAGCAGTTTCTCCTGGATGGTTCAGACCAGCAGAAACGCCCTCCAGGAAGTACCCAACGGAGGGACCCGCAGCAGTGGCGGCGATGGAAAGGATAATATTAAAGTATTATCTTTATAAATGCAAAATTATACTTGCTTTATAGTTTGTATGTAATCATAACCCTATGACATAATATTTACTTATTATATAATGATGTGTAATATTATGTATCATTATGTATCACAATGTTGTATGTCATAACCATAATATAATGACACATGTAATTATTACAGAATACATAATGTGGTGTTATATAATACTACATATAGTTATTTTATGTAGTATTTATATGTAGTACATATAGTTATTATATAGTTTGTGTAGTATATATGGTTATTATACATTATACTTCAGTTTTAATCTAATATAATCAATAGCATCATTATATATAAAAGTATATTATGATAAAAATTATTACATTAGACATGATCTTTATTTTATGTATTGCATTGTATATATTTTATAAATGTTATTTATATATGCTGCAATACATATTTTACATATATAATTGTATATATATTTTATACTTGTAAAGTGTATTTATATAGCTATAAAGATTTATATTATCTATTTATGGTCATATGTATTACATATTATTACACATACATAATAAACGATATGCAATGGTAATGCTATATTCCCATTATTTACTATTATTTCTATCCTTTAGTGAGCTTATACTGTATGCCAGGTGCCATGAAAGGTGCTTCACAAGAATTAACTCTTATGACCCTCAGAAGCAACACGGTATTGTCCCCACCCCGTGGAGGTCGACACAAGAGCCTGGGTCTAGGTTGTGGTGGGTGCATCTTACAGATGATTAAATGGCAGCACAGGCTGCTTTAGGACGGTCCAAAGGAAGCCAGGCTGAGATTCGAACCAGCAGTTGGGCGAGCACCCTCGCTCTCAGCCCTGCTGCAAAACTGGTGCCACCTCTGTCCCTAGCTGGTGCTGGGCACTTGGACGTGAACCCGCGGTCTGGGTGGGTGTACCAAATGCCTCCGAGGGCCAGGCATGGTGCTGTAGGCTTTACCTGCCTTGACTCCTTGACAACTGCCAACCAGGTGAGTGCCTGGGAAGGCCACACCTGAGCTCACACGGGGTGGTGCCCAAGGTGGTCCAGGGGTGAACCAGTTCCATCTGCTCCAGAGCCACTCCATGCTATCCTGAGGCCTCTTTCTCCTCTGAGACACCACAAGCCACTGGGCCCTGAGGTGAGACGCCTTACACACAGCAGGCATGCAGCAAGGCTGAGAGCCAGCCCTGCCGCTGTCCTATTATAACTGAGGCAGATTATTACTAGCTCCTCATAACTAAAGCCCAGCAGGCGTTTCGGCCAAGGAAGTGATGGACATAAGGCCCACTGCCCCTTTGAAGCGGCCACCGGGCCCTGCCCCAGGGTCTACACCATCTCCCAGCCCAGCTGCTCGTGGGAAGCGGGTGGCTGGCGCAGCAGGCTGGTCCCTGGCCTCCTCCCTGCCTTCCTGGAGCAGGTGGCCTGGGGTCCAGGGCGGACACCTGCATTGCAGATGAACCTGCCAGACTCTGACCCGGAGGAGGAAGGGGAAGCACCTGCGGGAGGGCCTGGAAGACGCTGTCCCGATGGCCGCCAGCTGCCCAGAGGCTGTCGGCATCCTGTGCTCGCACATCCTCCCTGCCACCGGGCTCGACAGATGGGAGCTATCCTTATTATTTAACATTTATTAAGCGCCCACAGTGTGCCAGGAGCTGCATGGAACAGGGGTGTGGGTGGTCCCACAGAGTCTGTCCCCAGAAGGCCACATGGAGGGGAGCGGATGGGCCTCTCTTTTCCCCTTCAAAGCCCACCCAGCTGCCGGCCAGCCCAGCCCGTCCAGCTGGAGCAGGGACCACGCAGCCACGGCCGTGGCCCTCTTCGCAAAGGCGCAGTGCCAGGCCCTGGGTGTAGCCTGAGGGGGCAGGAGGGGACCCTGGGGCTCGGGTCACCCAAGGCCATGGGCTGCGGGTGTCGCCCCCCGTGGTGTATAATCATCACCTCTCCCCTCCCCCACATCACTCGGTCCAGCTGCTCCTAAACCATGTCGGGGGCAACAGAGGGGTGCCAACGTGCCCACCGCACCCAAGCCTGAGTGTTGCAGAGATGAGAGATGCCCGCGACTGGGCACCGTGGACACAGCAGCCACGCTGGCCCCAGTTACTGACCCCGGCGAGTCCTCCAGGGAGCAGGGCAGCACCTGCTGCGCCCCCCACAGGTGCTCTCGCGTCCACGCCCTTAGGACTGGGAGATAAGGGGGCTCAGGGAGGCAAAGCCCAGATTCCCTGACAACCAGGGGACCCACTCAATGGGTCCGGGAGCAGGTTCGGTCCTGACGCCTCTGCTTCAGGGCCCAGGCTGCTCGCTTCCAGGCCTGGCCCGTCACTGGCTTTGGGAGTCAAAGCAAAGCGTCGTGGCTCCCCACTGACGCGGGGAGCAGGGGTAGGGAGGGGGGCACCTCTCCCAGGTTGGCGGGTGAGTCAGGCCAGACGCGGCTTCCCCTGGTCCATCCTTCCCTGGAGTGTCCCATGACATGGAAAAACTAGCTCCTCCCAATAGAGCCATGAGAACATTGCACGCCCAGCCCCCCACCACTGCCCCCAAAGCCCCTGTGCTCCCTAAATCCTCTCACTCCGGGACCCCACGCGGAGGATCCAGTGAAATACAAGCCCCGCGGAAGGAGGCCGCTTTCCCCACAGCAGAGATGCAGTCTTCTCCTGACCGCAGGATGGCCGCAGGGCAGAGCTGGCCACTGCTTCAGAAACACAACCAAACCACCCTCTGTGGCCCTGGAGGATGGAGAACCTAGTCACAGGCAGCCATCCTCGTGGGATGGTACAAGACCCCTGACCACTCAAATCATTGACACAGAAAACCCTCGCATGGGTGGGGCGGGTGGGGAGACTCAGCAGCCTGACCGTCCCGGACTTCAAGTCCGCTCACACACCTGAGCTGTGACACCTGAGCCATCTCTAGGACAGCGACCGGCCTGAGTCACCTCAGGTCTCCAGAGCTTAGAGAAAGTCCACATGGAATCCACAATCAATAAGTAATTATTACAATGAGTGAACGGATTTCACGATGCCTCTATCTCCTGCTTTGACCAGCCCGGAGAGCTCGAGGTAGCGGGGGACACTGCAGACAGCAGCCTGGCTGCCCCGAGGAAAGGGTGCGAGCTTGGAGTCTGGTGCTGCTGGGCACTCGGGCTCACGGTTAATCCAAGGGCCGCACTCACTCCTTGGATGCTGGTGGGGCTCATGTGTGATAGGTCTATCTTTAGACGGGAGAGAAACATAAATAGGGGTGAGTATCTCCACCATAAATCTCCCCAGGACGGTACTATCCCAAAACAACCTTTCAAAGCCAGAGCAGGGGCTCTGCTGCTCCGTGGAAGGCTCAGATTGCTGCCCGCCAGAGCAGCAACGTGGAGTGTGAAACCCACAGGCTTCTCCCGCCCGGCCTGCCCCATGCCAGCGTAGTATAAAAAGCACACTTGCTGATATAGCATGCCTTTAAAATGATCAAAATGACAGATGGCTGCTGCAGAAACTCATCCTTTTTATAGGGCTGATATTAATCAGAAGAGATTGACAGTGTCCTTTTAATGCTTTAATTAAAAAAAGTGCATTTCTATAAAACGGAACAGGGCAAGTCGCTAGCACCTCTAAGAGCCTGGCACGCAGGTCCATGTTATTCCAAACTTCATACATGGAGGGTTTTGGTTTCTCTGTATGTATGTGTGGCTGTGTGTGCACACGTGGGTGTGCATGCCTATGTGGATGTGAGTGCATGCATGTATTTGTGCAGGTGTGTGTGGGCATGCATGTGTGTATACACCTGTGCACGCGTGAGGACAGGTGCATGCATTCCTACTCTGAGGAGAAGTGATTTGCTAGTGACAAATTAAGCCAGTCTGTCTAGAGAGGATAAAAAGGCAAACATGGAGCTTTAGGCGCGGTTGAATTCAGAGGCTCCACCGACCAGGTCCTGCCTCCCCATTACTCTTGAGTGTCTTTTCCCCTTGATCTTCACCATGTCTACATGGTGGCTGAGGGGGACCCTAGAAATTCCAGGTTCATCTCCCAACTTGACTTAAAAAGTCTCTTTCCCAGCTGCTCCTGCAGAAATTGCCCTCTTGCTTCAGTGATGGCTTTGCTGAGGGGCAACTGTCTTTACTGCCTTGATAGTGGTTTTTCTCCCCTGTAAAAAGAGCAGGGATGCTGCAGACATGCTTCCATGAGAGACACCTGAAATTCACGTAGGTGGAAAGAAACTGATCGTCGTGTGTGATCACGGATAGAGAAATAAAATGCAGGAGATGACCGCTCACTGGCTGGTGAACACGCCGTGGCCATCAGCAGTCAGGATGATTAAATCTATAAACCCATCACTTTCTTCCTTGGGAAAGGTGTGTGTGAAGTTTGGGAGAGAAAAACCCTTGGATGCTTGTAGCAGCTTTGACTATGTAGTAGCTTCGACTATTGTGGATAATGAGCCCCTGGTCTTGGCCTGTCCAGAACCCTGTTGTGAGCCCAGGACTGACCCCCTCCACTCACAGCCCACAGAGTTCCGTAGGGGCTGACCCACCTCCAGGTCTGCCGTGGGCACCAGAGTCCAGCGATTGGCTTGGGGAGGGACATGGTCCACAAGATGAGCCCGGGAGACTGCTCTCTGGAATTTCTGCAGGAGCGGTTGGGAAAGACATTTGCTAAGTCAAGTTGGGAGGTGAACCTGGAATTTCTAAGGACCTCCTTGGCCACCAAGTGGACATGGCGAGTGAAGATCAAGGGAAGAGGGCACTCAAGAGAGGTGGGGAGACAGGACCTGGTCGTTGAAACCTCTGAATTCAACTGCATCTAAAGCACCACGTTTTCCTTTTTATCCTCTCAAACCAGCCCAGGTTAGAGTTTGCCACTAGCAGATAGGAGTCCTCTCTCTCCAGCATGCCACCAAGTAAATATCTGGTTGGTGTACACAGAAAAGCCAGACTTCTCCCATCTATGAGGCGGGAAGGCTCACGTGGAAAGGATCTCGTGTGCAATACCACCTGCCCCAGGTTCACAGCATGGCATACAGTAGGTGCTTAAGAAATCACAGCTAAGGGGAGAGATGAATCACACTGAAAGCTCCCAAGCATCTTGCGAGATAGGTATTCCTGCTTTCATTTGCGCTGAGAAAACAGCCTTGGAGAGGTTAATTGACAAGCCCAAGGCCACACGCTTAGTAAATGCCACAGCCAATATATCAACCTGGCCTTGTTTGACTCCAAATTCTCTTTGCCACCTCCCTGACTCTTTAATTTAGTCGGCTGTTGACATGGCCTCTTTGGCAGCACAGAAAAGTCACTTAGTGACTAAGATGGAGCAGCCCCGGAGTAAATGACACTACCGGCATCTAGAGCAGGTGTACGCTCTGACTGCTCTCCCCATCAGCGGGTCCCCCACACATCAGACACGCTGCAGGCAGCCAGGTGAGGGTGTGGAAGCAAATCCACCCTCCACGGGGCAAAGCAAGTCTATTTATTTCCTGTTCATCCAGAAACACATCCAAATGACCCGCGAGTCCTCATTCTGTTTCTCTACCTTTCCATAGGGATAGTTACTCCCGGCCCACTGTTAATACCAACACATTAGCCGTTCCCAGTCACCCCATGTGTGTGAACACAAAATATATCCCCAAAATCTCACAAAATATATCCCCAAATTCAGTAATGCCGATTTCAGCCTCAAAATTTGCAGAGTGGGGGTGGCTTGCATAGTCGCTCTCACATCAGAGGGTACTGGCCAGCATCCCCCACTAGCTCCTCTGTGAAATTTAAGTTGGGAAACAGCCTTTGGATCGCTTAGTGACTCGGGGAGAAAGTGTGGCAAAGGGGAGCAGAATTCCACTCCATGCCTGCGGGGGTCACACAAGGCTACCAGCAGCCTGTGCCTTTCCAGGACACATGGGGTACAGGGGTTCCATTTCTGAGATGCCTCCCAGCCCCACTGTCGTATGGGCTTGGGCTTCTGAGATCTGGTGTGAGCAGCAGTGCCAGTGGGTTGAGGGAGCTCCAGCTTGGTGTGTCCATCCAGCACATGAGGTCGCCTGGATTCTGTGCTGTGCAAGGAAGGCATCTCCTCTGATGGCCCAGCGGTGCCTGCTGACCCTTCCAGCTCAGCTCCAATGTCCCTTGCTTCTTGGGACACTCTGCAGGGGCTCATCATATCAGTAGATGGGAGGTTAAGAGGGAAGCATCTGGGCAACAGACATGGTTCAGGCCTCAACTCTGTCACCGACATTCCTCATGACCTTGGGCAAGTCACCTTTCCCTGAGTTAAATGCAGTCGCTCCCTGTGCCAAGTGTTATCATAAAGCATGAGTGTGATTCCTCGTCTGAGACCCCAGGGGTCACCTGCACTGTGATGCTGAGGGTTATTTTTTTCATATATTCTTTTTCCGAAAAGGTCGTCCAGTAGAAGCTCCAGTTTATGTAACACCCTCAGCGGGGTCTGGGACAACACTCTAAAATCAAACACATAAATATTCCCACAGCAAAATATATGAATATTCATACCAAGTGGGATAAAGAAAGTCCATAAATAGCCACACCACATTTTAGGTCAAACTTTCTTCCCAAATTTATTTTGTTAAACTTATTCCCAAAATGGACTTTCAGGGCTTTTTGGAATTCAAAATTATAGATGAGGGATGGTGGACTTATGGTTCCCAGGTTTAGGTTATCGGGAGAATAAAGTGAGATGCTGAGGCTTCGGGACGGCGCATTGCAAGCTCTCGACAGTGCCCGCTGCCCCTCGTGCCTGCTGACTCCACTGCAGTCTTACACAATTCTGTGTCTCTCTGCTGCTCCTACTGCCAGGCTGTGGACCCACAGGGCACTTTTGTTTTCTGGGTGTCTAGCCTGGGTCTCATTGAGAATACATGTGCAGTAAGTGCACAACTAACACATGCATGGGAGGTGAGGTGGGTGTGGCTCTGCTGACACCATCCTCCAGGAATATGGTCTCCTGGCCTGTTACCTTTGATGCCTAGATGAGCTGGGGATCATTAGTCCCGATGCAAAGAACAGCCAAAGGGTATGTCTATCCGGCAGATATCCAGAATGAGGGGTACAACCCATCAGTCCCAACACTTACCCAACAGACTAATCAGTGGCAAAGACATTGATTTACGCCATTGGCCATCGTGAGCCATGGCCGATGGTCAGGGGACGATCTCAGGCAGCAAATGAACTCAAGACTGACTCAGACAAGTGACTTGTCAGACCAGCCTGCTCTGATCTCAAGCCAGATAAGTCATTGAATCTCTCAGGTATCACTGAAAATTTAAAAGTACATGAAAAGTTTCAATAGGAAGATGCAGTGATTCCTCTGATTCAAACATATCAAGATGGAGGTCAACTCCAACAGCCTAGGGGTAATGCACTGGGTACTATTGCTGTTTTCTTCCCCTCTCTTGCTTCTCAGGACCCATCAAACAGCCCAAACTGGCTCTTTTCAACCCGCGATAGCCATTCTGGATCTTTACATGACTGGAAGGAAAAACTACCCACCTTGCTATTCAACCAGCAAAAACATCAGATAAGGGACTCAGGGAATCCAATACGGGGGAAATTCTCACTTTGCTGAACGGGTGGGGGGGGGGTGACAGCTACTGAATCTACTCTGAGCAAAAGGCCTGGTCAGTTACTCCCCTCGGTCTCTTAGGAAGTTCCACCCTTTGCTGTCTATATAAAATGAGGTGATGCTCTTCTGAAGCCTCCTGTTAGGTCCAATCAGTTATTTATTTTTTCTTTAATTGAGCAGCCGAAACAGAGCCAGGCTGGCCTGAATGAAAAAGTGGCACAGGAAAGAATTAGGACAAGGGGATTCTTCTCCCACTTCTAGCTATCTCTTAGGGTTGACAGACCTTGAGAAGAATCTCAAACTCTGGCAAAATAATCCTGCCAACTGGCCACCATAGTTCTGGCTGGGAGTCTCCAGTGCCAGGGAGCTTGCCACTGAGGATGGAGCACAGACTCTACCTTGGATCACTTTAATGTCTTTCTGATGACATTATTAAGGTGGTGCTGGCACCTTCATTTGCTACAGGAAAGATCCTGCATCTTGAAGAGCTGGAAAGAAACCCACAAGGTCAAGGACCTGGTAAGTCAGCTGATGTAGTCTGTTGGGGTGAAGAGTGGCTGGTGTCAGCGCCAGCTGAAAGGGGTGTGTGTGTGTGTGTGTGTGTGTGTGTGTGTGTGAGTTACCTTTCCTCTCCTTGCAAATATTGCTGCAATGGGGTGATTTGAGTTTCTTGATGCTAAAGGATAAATAACATGTCTCAGCAAACCAGAAATAAAGCCCAGCTCTCCCTGTCCACAGCATTCCAGTGTGTTCCATGGGGGTGGGGGAGAAGATGAAGTCTGTCACAGCAGCTGGTCTACGGCTCCCGCTGCACTGATTTCCTAACTGATGGGTAACTAGTTACCAGAGGTGTCACTTGGGAAAACAAAGTATGATCAGACTAACATTTGCAAGTAAAATCACTCATTCCTTCCGAAAATAACTGGATGTATTTCTTGAATGCTCAGCGAAAGGAGGAAGAAATAGGGCCTCCCCAATTTCTCAGCTGGCCCGTGTGTCTTCTCATCTATCACTGGGGTAATACGTCCAGAGTGGCATTTCGTAATGACAGCAACATTCCAGCAAATCGATAGTTATTTAATTCCCAACAAGCTCTCGAGTCCATTAAGCCTGATTACATTCACCCATTCAGTGGGGGCCGTTATTTTTCCTAGACCGGCACTTAATCTATAACAGGAACTTATGAGAACTTTCAAAAGCAATTTCAGCATCAATCAGCATAGAGTGAAGGGCACGATTTGCTTGTAATTATTTATCGGATGGGGCGGCAGAGGGTCTGACAAAACTCCATCGGCTGACCTTCACCCCAAGTTTCCAACAGAAGCAAAAGGCCTGTCACCTCCCCATTTGCCATCAAGTCCTACTGCAATTCCACGCGCACCATATGGCCTGCTGACGCCAGGAACGCCAGGACAATTTCCATGTTGTCAGGGGCTGTTCCCCCACCAGTCCATTTACTTCTCACGTATAGTACAGAAGAAGCCTGCAGCCTGAGAGGTGGCCATAAATCCAGGATGACAGAATGTTTTATTATTATTTGGAATCGCCCCTGAATGGCCCCTATGGCCCAGCTTCTCACAGTTGACAAAAAGTAGCCATAGCATTCAGAAGAGGAGGAAGGTGTTTGGCCCTCCCCAGATGTTTTCATGCATAAGCTCTGGGCTTATAGAACAAACGTTAACCTATCGGGGAGGGGGCACAAGAATGCAGAAGTGAGGAGAGGCTGGAAGGTGCATTTAGTCTTTCCTTTCTTGGAGAAACCAGATACGGAATTTATCCCCACTGGGATGGTGATTCCCCAACAAACAAACTAAAAGCAAACAACAAATAACAAAATATCTGGGTTTCCCATGACATTGAAATCCTATCACTAGTGGATGTCAGCTTTCCACAGAGACATCCAGAAGCCAAGTAAATAAAAAGACCAACGGAATCAGGGGTCAAAGGTCCTGATCACCTTATTCAACGATGATCTTCCCTGCCCAGAACGAATAGCCTGAGAAGTGAAACCAAGTCACTTCCAACCCTCCCCTTTCTGGCCATCATCAAGATGTAAACCGCTGGTGGGGGCTTCCAGAACGATCTCTGAACTTCACCAATGAACCATCCACAGCAGGCTCCTGCTTGCTGGGTGGCAACACTCGACCAGGTGGAGGGGGGACCTTCTATGAAAACAGACAACCCAGGTAAAGGAGAACGTGAGCATGAATGCTCATTTCATGCTCCTTCTATTTCCTGGGTTAAAGCTCTCAACCACGTCACCTCGTGATAAGTTACTTCGCCTCATGATCTGCTCCGGGAGACCGAGTCCCTCAGAAAGCTGGGAAGGAGAGCAAATCCTTTGCCCGTGGTCAACCTCCTGAAGCAACGGCATGAATGTTAAACAGCGTTCCGATCAATACAAGCAAATATAACTCAACTACACCATTTATTCAGCCATGAGAGATGTCAATAGCCAGATAGGGTGCTCCATCTTTTTGATTTCCTACTGTCTTCCCACGAACGGCACGAGGGCTTTTTCCTGTATTAAAAGTGTTTGCTTTCTCAACCATAAAAATTCCAATTATTACTCTGAGCGCTGTGGAGTTAAGTTGCTGGCTGGCAGAGACTTGAGTTACCTGGATCAGTCCGGGGAAGTAGGGGGCTGCGGGCAGGATCATGGGCACGCCGTAGGAATGCAGGAGGACCCCTTGAGAAGACAGCATGCTCTGGGTGGAGGCGGGCTTCCCCTGCAGCTCAGCACATCAACGGTGAATTAGGGGCAAACCCACAGACCCAACTTCTTCCCAACTCTGAAGCTGAGAGCCAAATCGCTGCTGTCAGGAGCCCAGCGCTCATCAGCTCCAAGTGGGGAAAGGAAGAAAATGCGTATCAGCAACTCTTAATGTGAAAGTTTTCTTCCCAGACGAAAGAGACAGAGCAGCTGCAAAGTTGGAGCTACCAAAATGGAAGGTGCTATTTCGGGAACTGCTTGCCTAACACGACTGACCAAATACTCTTCATTAATTTAGTTCTGGGGGGTAGGGGTGGGGCGAGGGAGGGGGGAAGGGGTGGATGAAAAGGGGGTGAAGAGAGAGAGAGAAAAAAGCACTAGGAGAGAGGAGAGGTGACAGAGGGAGGAGGAGGGGGGCCGTGGGGGGTGGAGGGAGACAGAGGGAGAGAGGCTATGAAACTTGAGCTCTTAAAGGATCTGGGTAAAAGGCAGGAACAAAGTCGGCCTGGAATTCTGAGAGAGAAAAAGCTGAGAAATAGCAATTGATAAGATGATTAGTTAAAGCTCAGGTAGGTTAATGTGGGCCGTCTTTTGTAGTGCTCAAAAGGAAACTAAAGATAATCTAATCTCTCTCTCTCTCTCTCTCTCTCTCTCTCTCTCTCAATCTCTCTCTCTCTCATTTTCATTACAATGGGGCAATCTGGGCAAAGAATAGAGTGATACTACCAGTTAATATTTGCACTGTGAGCTATGCGCAGAGAAGGCAGAGCTAAATTATTTACACGTTACGTCATTACATTCTCCGCACTCTCCCGAGAAGGAAATAATATCAGCTTTCTGGAACACATGAGGAGCGAGGTTCGGCTAGTTGTAAGCTGGCTGGGAGTCCTAGGGAGTCCTAGGCTTGTGAGAGGCAGTGCAGGCTGCAGACACGTCCTAAGCAGGCTGCCCGCACCCAGCCTTGCTGTGTTTCTTCCGGAGCAGAACTTCACGTGTGTCATTTTGGGTGTTTCTAAAAGGCATTCTTGTCTTTGAGCTCGTCTTTGCTCCGTGTTAATAGGGTATATATTAATAAGGGGTGCCTCCCCCAGCCCGGAGTTTAAAGACATAGCTAAACTGCCCGGAAGGTGTAGATGAGGGATGCATTTGAGTCAGTGTTTGAAATCTTTCTGGCATTTAAAAATCCCCAGTGACTGCTATGTGACTGGTAATAGGTCAGGTTCCCTGGGGTCACGTGAATAGGAATTACACTGACTCGGGTGCCCCATGTCCTAACTGTGAGTTTGAACAAGCTACTTAGTGTCTCTGAACCTCAGTTTCTTCATGATCTGAGAGAATAACAGATCCTGCCTCTTGGGATGTGTGACAACGGACATCCTTGGCGACAAACATGATGTGTCAGACACAAGAGACACTTCACTCTTCTTATCACACGGGTGCTGTTCTCCCGGTGGTGGAGCAGATGCTCTGGCTTTCAAAGGGAGGCACAGATAACATTCAAATGACCCCTTCCACCCTGCACCCCAGGAGAGCAGGGGCTTGGCAGTGCCCAGAGGTGCAGGATTCTGAGAGTGATGAGGCAGAGTCCCTCATCTGACACCCTCATGCCAAGCCCCTGGGTCCAGGCCCCACCTCCTCCTCTTAGCAGGACCAGGGTAAAGATTCTGTCGAAACCGGGAGAGTTTCTGACACCGCAAAACATATTCAACTATTGGCTTTTTCTAAATCCAAATGTCGATCCCTCCACTTTCAGATGGCCAAGGTGTTTTTACACTACACTAATTTTAGTTGCTTGATTTAGCTGCATAATTACATTTCTAGATAACGATAGCGGACAGCGTTTGGCAGAGAATTCAATTATTTAAGGCTGAATTTTGGCCATCTTGACAAGGTTTCTCGGTAATTGATTCTCACATATCAAAGTGGCCTGTCGTTCCAACCAGAAAGCTCCAGGAACAGCTGCGAGCTGACCCCTGCTACTTACCAGCATGATATGTTTCTAACTTTAGCTTTGGGCTATGATTTCCAACGCTGGCTTCTGAGAAGTAACCAGTGAGAACAGCAGCCTCGCCATGAGACAGCTTCCTTGGGTGAGAGCGAGCCCTTACTTGGTGAGGCCTGGGTCAGAGCAAATTCCCTTCAGAGAAAGACTCCTGCACCAGGAGGCAGGGAATTTAACTCCGTAACAAGAAGGTCAGAAATCCACACATCTCAGAGTCTTAGCTCCTGAAAACAGTACAGAGGAAACAACATCTAACTCACTCTCCACCGAAACCTTCCCCATGAGTGAAACCGTGGGAGTATTCTGGAAACCGCTGAGTTACGTCAATACAAAGGATCATTATATTTATGGATACATATACATATTCATGATAGTATATATAGTACATTTATGAATACACATACATATTCATGATATTATATATTTATGAATATATAAATGCACATCATTTTTATGAAAGAATCTGATGATTTCATTCAGAGAGAAAGGAGAAATTTATTGCATCTGAGGTATGTGGAGATTTAGTTATATCCTCTGAAAGAAGCTGTTTCCTCTTTTCTTCTTAAGAACTCTGTTATACACAATTTTGGTTGCTCCTGAATGAATATCTTTTCTCCCCCTCTCTGAAAATAAAAGCTGTCTTGTTACCCTTTTCGCTTTGACTACCAGGAAGCTCAGTACCAGCTTTGTTCACCTAGTTAGTTGATTTCCAAGGTTTGCATATATGTGTGTTTTTCTTCCTACCCTACCACCTCTAATTCTAACTATTGCTACTCATATTGTTTCTGAGTTTTCTGTTAGATGATATAATATTGACACTTATGATTATAGTAATTAAGTGTGTGAAATTATATGAATTGAAAGCATCCTAATTCCAAATCCAGCTCCAATTACTTTATGAGCTAATACAAAATAAGAGGAAATAACTATCAAAATAGCAAAACCTAATATGGGTCCTGTTTTCTCAAATGGGAAGTGCCTGGTGTTAAGGTCCTTTACTCTCCTTGGGGCCATACTGTGCCTCTCTGCACCCAGCTCCAGGTGTGCATGGCTCATGGTATCTGGTTAGCTACCCAATGTCCAGTGCACAGAATTCAGTTCATGGTATATTGCGAGAACTTAGAAAATGCAGGGTATGTAGCATAAATGTAGAATAAAAGATTAAGGTAAAGGAACAGTGGAGAAAGTTCTGGCAAAGGCAGAAATACATAGATAGGCCTGCAAAGACAACCACATCAGTATGAATTGGCTGGGAGACACAGGGGGTGGCAAACTTTTTCTGTCAACGGGCAGGTGATGAATATTTTAGGTGCTGTGGGCTTTAGGCTTCCAGTTGCAACTACTCAGAACTCCGATGCTGCCACATGAAAGCATTTACAGCAGGCAACACTGAAACCTGAATTTCCTGTAATTTTCACCTGCCACCTAATCTTCTGAGTTTTTGTTGCTGTTGTTGTTTTTTTTTTCCCAATCATTTGAAAGTGTAAAACTCATTCTTAGTTCAAGGATCAATGGGCCAGTGTGGCTAAAAGGCTGGTTGACCCCTCATTTAGAACCTCTCTTATCCAAACCTCTGGAAGTCAGACTACAGTCCAATGGCAAATATGCCCCCCTTTCTTGTCCCATTGTGCATTGCCACTTGCTTCGTGCCCTTCCCTCCACTGCCTGGTGGCATCTGTCGATCCTCCCCATGTTAGGGATTTCCATCAAGGGGTGCCTGTTTTCTTAGCCAGCTTTTGATTATTCAACCTCATCTCTCCCCCATCTTCCTCCACCTTCCCTGCTGATACCCCCTTCTTAGTTATAAGCTTCTCTTCTCCTTTTCTAGATTAAAGTGTTTCTTCTCCTGCTGTCAGATATAGTAGTATCTTCCCCAGATCGTCAGAGCTCACCTGAGGACGACTCTGTCCACCACTAGAATTTTGAATGGCATCCCCCCATAGTTTAAAGCCATGTAGGGCCTCCCCGGTGGCGCAGCGGTTGAGCGCTGGGTTGCAAAGCTGCCCGCGGCCTCTGCAGCGCTGGTTTGATCCCCAGTTGCTCCCCGGCCACTGGAGGAGGGTCCCGCATGGAGGGTCCCGCATGGCGCGCAGACCCCTCCTGCCGCCCGCTGCTCCCCTCAGCAGTGTACTTCGGTCCTTCTGCCTGCTCTGCTCCCCGCTCTGGCTCTGGTGAATTCTCTCACCCTCCCGCGCTTCTGACTGTACCCAGTGCATGTATAAATAAATAAATAAATAGATAAATAGATAAATAAATAAATAAATCTTAAAAAAAAATAAATAAAGCCATGTAAGAGAAAAAAGGGGGACTTAAACACAAGTCTTGGGTAGTGGTTGGGAGAAGGGAATAGTTAGAGACCAGTTACCACCTGATGGATTCTATTGGCCAGCAGAACCAACTGCAGCCTCATGGACCAAATCCAGTTGAGAGCTGCTGCTGCTGAAGAGGGTGATGGTGGTAATAGTGGGGGTGCTGGTTATAGTGATGTTAATGGTGATGATGATGATAGTGGCGATATGTCCAAATTGGGTGAAAACAGCACATTTTAAATGGCAGCATCTCACATAAAATTTAGAACTAAATATCTCTTGATCTGGAATCTCTGGGGCACATTTCCCTCTACTAACCGTCCATGAAGTCTGGGGAAGGAGCTGTCTCCTCCCAAGATCAGGAGAATGGGCCTGTACTGTCTCTACCATTTGTTCCCTGTTACCTGAAAAGTAGCCAAACATTGTTGCCCATTCATCAACCACTGAAACAAAACAAAAAAGCATAAAACGAAGTATTTCACTGACAATATTCATGATACTCTATCTCGTTGAATTCACAGGGGTTATCTCATACTGCAGATTTGTATGTAACATTTAACTGTTTATACCACCCCATTTCCTGGCTAGATTGGGGGGCAGAGAATTCCCCACAGATTTCAGGATATTACACAACATGCCTCACCATATTGCTCCACCTTTGCAGATCCTAATAACACCATGCTTCCTTTTACAAATCACTCCGTTGAGCAAACCACACTCACACGTTGTCTTTGCCACGTTCCTTTATGAATCCAAGTCTCCACACACAAGGCTTGCAAGACAGAGCTGCCCTTCCCTACCCGCCCCTTTGTTCTGCTTCCCTCCCGCTCTTTCTTCCTCCCTTCCTGTCGTATTTCTTCCTTTCCTCTGCCCTTTCCTCCCGCCCTCCCTTCCATTCTAGTTCCATCTTGCTGGACTAAGTCAACCGTCACATTCTCTACAAAGCCTCCTCCGTTACCCCAGGCAGAACTCAGGGCACCCTCCCCTGTGATCTGGACTCATTCGAGCAGACGGCGGAATGGCTGCACGGCACGTGAGGTTCCCCCAAAATGAACTGAGAGAATTCGTGCCTGGGCAAATGCTCGAAGAAGTTCAAAAACACCGAGAGGCTGCCGGGGCCCCCAGATCATTGAGAGCGACGTGACTCCCCAAGGTCACATGGAGTGTCCTGGGACCTCTGGGCATAGAACAAAAAGTTTGTGTGTCAGCGTTGCAGAAGCTAGGATGGCATCCAGGCTGCCCCCCTGTTAGACGTTTGACCTGGGAAGGGGTATCCGTCCTGGGCCCTGTCTCTTCTGTCCAAATGGACAGCACTTTTTCCATCTCACCGGGGTACAGTGTTGCTGCAGAATGACAGGTTATATGTGGGTATCCTGGCATTTTGGGGGTGCTCAGAAGGTGCTGGTCGATTTATGATCTTCTCCAGCTGTCTCTCTGTGCCCATGGAAAATTGCTCTCCACTCCTTCTTGTCTCCATGCCAGAGCTGCCCCCTCAATGTTGCACCTGCACCCCCACACAGGTCTCTGTGGAAGCCTCCACGCTTCCTGCTCCCTCACCCCAGTGCTGGTGGACCACCCATCCTTCAGCCTGCAGCCCCACCCTGGGGCCTCCCGGCAGCTCCCTGCCACGCCGGTGCTCAGGACCCACTTGTCGGAGCCCCTGAAAGACCAGCAGGGATTTGTCCCCAGTGGTACAGCTCTGCCTGGGAGTCACGGTCAGGGATGCTTCCAGAGTCTCTCCTCTCCCTCCTGCACCATCATTTTGTTTTCCCTTATTCTCAAAAAGCTGGACATAGACAAGATGCTCAATAAGTACCTGACAGTCACCTGTGGTGTGTGCAGGATAAAAACGAGACTCAGAGAGAAGTGACGTGTCCGAGGGTGAGCAGCAAAGCATGTGTTCTTTGCTCTGACCTCTGCTAGGTCTCCAGGAACGAACACTCTAGAGCAACAAGTTGAACCAAAATGGGTCACTCCACTCAGCAGCAGACAAGCCCTCCACCCTGTCCAGTGCATCACTGGCCGCAAAGTGAGACCCCACAGGATGCCGGGCTGCGTGTGGCCCTGGTGCTGAGGACAGTCAAGTTTCCACAAGAGGGGAGTCTGGATAACCCCATCAGTGGCGGCAAGCATGGTCTTCCATAGGAAAAGCTTGTACCGCGGTGGGACGGATAAACTGACCATCCACCACTAGGTGCCCAGGCTACAGCCACCTCATCTGCATCCTCAGTGGAGGACCAATCCAGCCAGGAAACACCCATCCTGGGGAGAGATGCCACCCCACACTCTCATGGATGGTTTCAGGGAGCAGAGGCTCTGATGCCCTTATAAGATGGCAGGACTTCGTTGCTGTGTGGTTACTCTGCCCTCGCCACTCCACACTCCTTCTCCCACCCCTGTTTCCCTCCTTGCACAAGCACCAGCAGAGCCGTCAAGAGCCACACAGAGCCATGCTGCCCACACGAACAGCCCCACGTCCACCATGGCTGGTTGAGACTTCTTGTGCAAACGACTTACCCTCTCTGTGCCTCAGATGCGTCATCTGTACAGTAAGAAAATGAGCAGTAACCATGCCTTGGAAGGTCATCTAGAGATTTAAGTGACATAAATGCAGACACCTGAGTGACAAGTTGGAGGACAGGGCCAGCTCAGATCAGCTGGTATCCAGGGGTATCCACACTCTTCCTCCACTCAACCACTAAGCTAATTGGTTAAGTCAAATAAATGTGACAAAATGCAAGTGAATGCCACAGTGATGAGCCTTCTCTTGCCAGCGTGTACCTCCGTGCATGTTCCAAAGCCAAAATGCAGATGCAGGGGCGAGCAAGGATAGGGATGGCTTCCGTACATGGAAGACAATAGTTTCAGCAGCAAAATAAGAGGATTTCTAATTCAACCAAAGGTTTATGGGACAGTGATTTGGCATTGGGAGTGACCCAAACAATCCAAGACCCAGGGTCACACCACCACCTCGAAAAATGGTTCTGAAGATGCACAAAGAAAATTCGAGTAGGTCTATGGAGTGAGAAGGCTGCTGATTATCATTGGAAACTTGAAGCCCCAGTGGTGCAAGCAGCACGGCGCTCCTCTTGGTTCATTAAGCGCTTCTTGACCTGATTCTCCTCTGAAAGCCAGACTGACTGGCTGAATGAGCAAATCTAAGAATATCAGCCCCGCACATCATCTCTGCCGAGATCAACGGTGCTTCAGGAACTGACCCCTGACCTGTCTGGGGATGAATGGCAACTGAGTTTGAGAATCTGTTGACCTTGCTGGAGGCACATGAGTATTCCCTGGGGGCTCTCAGAATGGGGAGGGGGGACGCCTGCTCCCTGGTTTTAACTTTCTGCCCTCTCTATATCTTCTGCCTTCCATGCTGCAGGTCCCTGCAGGATCCGTGGACAGACACCACTACAAATAGCACCCAGGACTAGTAACTGGGTCTTTCATCCACACCCCATGCTCACCCTCCTCTTCCTGGGAACTGACTAAGCCACCTGAGCTCCACACATAACTTTTCCCTTCAAGGACTAAAGGTCTGGATTGGCAGCTCCCTCAACATGCTCTGCACAGTGCAGAAGCACCATGCAATGACTCATGGTAAAAAAAAAAAAAAAATCCATGGGGGGAGCTCAGATTGCTCTCGGTCTCTCTTGGGGAGACATGATGACTATTAGCATCATAGAGTAGAGCTGTGCCTGAGAAGTCCAGTGAGGAAAACCAATTTGACCTTGTTTGATCCAGACACATCATGACCAATTGGCCAATTATGTACCATTCTCCACCCATCCACCCAACCACCCATCCATCTAGCCCCCCTCCATCCCTCCTTCTCTCCTTCCCTCCCTCTACACACACACCCATCCATCCATCCATCCATCCATCCATCCATCCATCCATCCATCCATCCTGCCATTATTGGAATATCTGGCTACTGAGCATCAATGTGTCCATCCCTGTGCCAAGTTCTTTACTCCCTCTCTCTTTGTTTCCCACATCCTACTTCTTCATCAGCATCTTTATCGTCATTGTCATCATCATCACCATAGTTGCTATAATTTATTTGATGCTGATGGCATACCAGACAATAATCTCATCACAAGTGTTACCTCAGTTTATCCTCTCTACATCTCTAAAGAACACCCTGTTAAATGTATTGCATTAAAGACAACAAAAACTGAGGCATGGAGAGGAGAGGTGAGTGGGTCCACTGGAGTCGAGGGCCCTGTATCTAGAATGGCAGAGCTGTACCGCGAAGGGGAGCGGCAGAGTCCCGTTGCTAAGGACCAGGGAAGCCTGCTTTGGATCTACTGTGCTCATCCAAGTGCTCTGAGCAGACTGAACTCCATGTGAGTCACCTCCTCTTCTTCAGCCTCCACCTGTCACTCCCCCTCAAGCGTTTAAACGCCATGAGAGGCAAAGGAAGACAAGACAAAGCCAGCCAAAGGCCAGACCCCAAGGTCTGGAGAAGGTCTGGCCCCTATACCTTGCACTGAACCTTCAGGCACTGCGGAGGCACCTCCACAGCAAAAGCAGACCCCAGGTGGCTGGTCACTGGGACACGGGGGAGGGTCCCCCCTGGAGGAGGAAAGGGGCCATCCAAGAGAGATAGTCCTGAAGAGGTCACCATTTGGCCTTTCTCTGTGATGGGGACACCTCATCTCAGCCCCCTGGGCTGACCACCTGTGGCTCTTTTTCATAGCAAAGCTCTTCTGTGGGTGATGGTTCTTCCCCTATATTTTTAATGCATGAACCACTCGGAACACTTTCCTGTTATCCCAGAAAATTGCACATAACCCACAAGATTCCCCTTATCATTATAGGATGATGTTGATGCCCCCTCTGGAATTCATCAGTGGATCCCCGAGGGGCCTTTGACTCTCTAGCAGATTTTGAAGCAGGAAGTCAAAACGCGCTGTGCTTTCTCAAGGACAGAAGTGGGCAGAGTCCGGAATCCCTCGTGTGGCATCTTCAACCATTAGGGCCAACATTCAGGGGGTCACGCTGATGTGCACTCCAGCCCAGGGCTTTGGAGAATGTGCACCTGACCCTCAAAACACTCTCTCGCAGCCTGGCAGAGGTGAGGTTTTCATGAAGGCAAGAAGGTCCAACAATCCGGGGTGGAGCTAAGGCATTGGGTATTGGAAAGCCGGGTCACAGGCCACCCTCTTGCACACTTACAAGGAGCAGTCACAGAGGATTGGAGGGTTTTCCTGCCAGTTCCAGACCAGGAAACCGACACCTTTGGAGTGCTGAGAGGGTGCGTGTGGGCGCAAGCGTGGGGCTCAGCAGCGTAGCACCAGCCAGGCCAGGGAAGCGAGCAGGATGAAGCAAAGTGCTGCGTGCCTGGTCAGAGACCATGCCTGTCTGGTCTTGCTGAGAGGACAGGCATGAGGCCCCCAGAGCCAAGCCCTGCAGCTGACCGACTGAGGGGGCGGGCCAGGGGCTGACCGCTGCAAATGGCTTCTCCCCAATGTCACGGCCAGGCAGCTGGTGGCCAACGAGCCTCTGACAGGTGGACTTTCCAACTTCCCAGATTAGCTGTGCCCTTCTGGGGCGCTCTCGGGACATCAAAAGAGGAACCACACTGAGTGACCTCATTTCCTTTCTGAGTCTTCCTTTCCGATCTATTATTAGGTATTTTTCCACCATCAATATACACCATTTACTATTTGCAGACACCTTCTATGCTTTGTGTACTCGCTCGTTTAATCTTTGTAACAACCCTCCAAGGTGAGCCCTGATATTGCCCTATAACTGGCCCAGAGGCTGAGGCACAGAGAGGTTACCTCGCCCAAGACCACAGAGCTCATGAGCGGTGGGTCTGGCCCAGGGCAGCTTCCTAGTCCATGCTACATTGCCTCTCAAGGAAAGACAACTAGTCTCCGACTGAGTCATGTATCCCAGTTCTTGTATGCATAAATAAAGAAATCTTCAAAAAAAAATAAAGGGTTAAAAAAATAATAGCAGTGTATCGTATTGGTAAGGAACTCAGCTGATGTTCCCGTACTAAGTTGAGCTTTGAATTCTGACTCTGACAATTCTTGGCTCTGTGGTCCTGGACAAGATACTTAACCTCTCTGAATCTCAATTAATTCACTTACAAAGCCAGAGCTCAAAGTCGTCTTCACAGGATGGGGAGTAGGCTAAACAATGTAGTAATGCACTTAAAATATCCCCTGGGCTTCAGTCCACTTTCATGCGTGTGACTTTATTCATAGTGGGTCCATCTAAGCCTGGCCATGTCCATTTATAGGATGCCAGGCATTTAAGTGACTACTCCCAGTGGGCTGGCCCCAAACATCCAGATTCACAAATCAATAAATCCCCATGTATATATATATACTTTTTTTTTTTTTTTTGCAGCTAAGTTGCTTTGGGTTTCTGTCCCTGGCCACTAATAGAGTCTGGACTAATTCAATAGTGAGGGTAAGCATCAAGGATTCATGTACACATGTGCAGACAAGAAAGTCATCAAAGAGAGCTTTTGTGTCTTTCCTTAAATAAACCCTAAGTCCTCCACACCGTCTTAGCATCATCAAGTCTTGAGCTCATTTGATCTTTTACCAATACTCCGGTATCGCTGCTCCTAACAGTCCCATTCTGCAGACCAAGGAGTGTAACTCAGAATTCTCACCATCTATGGCTACTGGGGTGGGAAGTCCAGCAGCCAAAGCCATGCCTGTCTGCTTCCACATCCTATTTCCTTGGCTCGCTTTGCATTTCTAGAGAAGTCGATGCATTTGCTCAGCCAGGAATCCTGGAAGTTTACGAAGGAGTGGGCACCTTGTAGATTCCCCACATTACAAACCTCGCCTTATGCTGAAGCCTCTTCTAAGGGAGTCCTAGGAAAAGCCGTGTGGGCGGTGAACAAGAATTCCAAAATATCCTTGCAGAGAAATCCCAGGGCGGCGGAGCCACGCCAGCAACGGTGGCGCAGTCTCCAAACTCTATTCAGACCCAGACACAGAAACAGCGACCTGCAATCAACCTACCACAGGCCACTTCCTCCTTCTAAATAGCGTTTGGCAGGGAGAGCCGCTGGCTCCTGTGCCAACACGCACACACTGGTTGGCTGGTTGGCTTTTGGGTGCTCATTTTTTTGCACTCCCACCCATCACAGATCTGAACTCAACAAGTCCACATTCCTTGCGAGATTTACTGTCTTCATTTGCCTCTTTCCCAAGGATGCTGCATTGAGCTCAAAGGGGAAATTCACAGACCGGGGAGGCCGTTTGTTTTAGGATTACCACCCAGACCTCACTTCCTTGGACACTCCGTGGCTGGCCTCAGAGATGAAGGCTGCTTTTAGGACCAAAATAGAACAAAAGGGACAAAAGGGAACTGAAGAGTTTAGAAGTAGGAGGGGAAAAAGGAGAGAAGAAAAACCTTGGCACCCAGTGGCCTTCCTTAACCGCTCAGAAACTCACCGATGGTGCCCAGCTTCCAGCACGGCTTCTCCCATATGTTCCAATCCTCCCACTGGGACCTAACATTTGCAGGCGCCATTTATCATTCTGGCAGTGGTGTGCTCATCTGCCTACCTCGCTAAGCAGCCCTCCTTGTTATTTTTGTAATTACTGGGAGTCTTTTTCATGTTGCTCTCTGCCAGAACTCTGGCTCACCACACACCTGTTATACTCAGAACACATGGAGGGCCGGGGGTGGGCCTGGCCATGCGGGCACGGGAGGATGGCCTTCCTTGCCACCATGAAAAGGGGAATCAAGAAGAAAGCAGCAGCCCAGAAGCCATGGGCACCTTCCCAAAGACGTCACTCGGCACCAGGTACTTTATTTAACAAGCAGGTTCTATGGACAAGTGAGAGTTTGCTTGTTAGAACAAAGCTGTGCTGTATTTTATTTTTACAAATAATAATTTACTTAGTCTTCACAATGCCTGACAACTTGAGTGTGCCCACTTTATGACGAGAAAACCGAGACAAAGAAAGGTTGGCTCATTTGCCAACAGGCACACAGGATGGCAAGTGGCAGAGTGGAGCCAAGTGGAAACCCAGGTATTTGGAAGGGAAACTACCAGGTCATGCTGCACCCTCACCAGTAATCACCCTTCATCACCTCCTCTGTCACTACCAGCACCTCACCGGTGCAAGTATCACACCCACCAGCACTGCCCAGTTCCACCATCAGCACCACCATCAGCAGGCCCATCCCCACCACTATCAACATCACCTTCACCGGCTCAGTCACCCCAACACCTCCACACCCCCTCCACCACTGCCAACAGCATCACCATCATTAACGCCATCACTACCACCATCAGCACCCACACGAGCTCAGTAAACAGCACCACTACAGCACTATCACCACCAACATCATCCCCATCACCACCACCATCACTAGCTCAATCACTCCCCAGCACCACTTCCACCACTGCCATCATCATCACTGTCAACACCACCATCACCATCACCACCACCATAACCATCATCATCATCCACCACCACTACCATCATCATCATCACCACCACCATCATCATGCCCATCACCACCACCATCACTAACTCAATCACCCCCCCAACACCACTTCCACCACTGCATCATCATCATCACCACCACCATCATCATCATCACCACCACCATCATCATCATCTACCACCACCACCATAATCATCCCCATCACCACCACCATCACTAACTCAATCATCCCCCCAACGGCACTTCCACTCCTGTCATCATCATCACCATTTAACTTAACTCCATCATTACTGCCATCAGCACCACCACCATCATCATCACCATCACCACCACCATCACTAGTTCCATCACGACCACCATCAGCACCACCACTAGCTCAGTAAACAACATCACTGCCACCATCATCATCACCATCAGAATCATCATCATCACTATCACCAGCACCACCACCATCATCACCATCAACACTATCACCATCACCACCACCGCCAGCACCACCACCATCACTAGCTCAGTTCAGCACCACCACTGCCACCATCACTACCAGCACTATCACATCCACTGCCTCTACCACCACCAAGAAGAGAAGTACTTACACTGATCTCTTCCCATTTGCTGGGAGCTACGCTGGGGACTCTATCTCAAGCCATACTCATAACAACCATAGGTTACTGACCCTCTATGACCATTGCTTTATACCTGTATCCTCTCCACACCTATATCAGAGAGGTAAGACTCATGTCTCTGGAGCTGGTATAGGTCCATAGGATTTGTAATGTTTTCAAGAGTCAAAGCCAGTTTTGCCTGACAAGGGGTGCACTGAACTCCTATAATCCCCTGATCAGAGGTGGGGTGGCAGCTGTGCCCCCCATACTCCTCACCGCCATGTTGGGTATCTGCTGACAAGATGGGAGTGGCCATCCAGTCAAGCATAGACTGTGAGGGTCACCCTTGTGCTGGGGGGGGGGTAGCTCTGCTTGGGAAGCCGTACTTCTGAACAGCGTGCAAGACCAGTCATCGAGAGCCTGATCCCAGCCAGGGACTGTCCAGAGAGCCTGGGCCTGAGACACTTTGAAACTGGCCGGCCGGACGTTGTGCCTTTTAAAGCTCCAGCCCCACCCCCCCCATCAGTTCATCCGGGACCCACCATCCTCGCCAGCCCAGGCCACCCCTTCTAGATCACAGCTGCTGCTTTCTTAGCTGGGGGCTGTGGGGTCACAAGGAACATGAGGCTTGTTTTCAAACTGCACACCTGCCTGTGTCTCCTGTCACTGCCGCTCCAGGTGACCGTCGGCTCCACCTGCACTTTGCACAGCCCCCAACCTGGTCCAGCCTCCAGTCTGGACCACCGGGTCTCTTTAAAGGCTAAATTCAAGCACAACCGCCCTCTACTGAAAACCCTGTGCTTTGTTTTCATTCTGCTATCTTATTCCCCTGGGGAGAGCATCTTCCCCCATATCACTGCCCCCACCGTCCCGAGGGTCTTGCACCCTCTCTGCCCCTCTCCCCTTCTCTCACCCCCTGAGGAACACCAGGCAGGGCCCACCCTCCTCAGCGGCTCCGGTCACCTCCCCATGTCCACCCCCTCTGATTCCTCCCCGATCCATGTCAGCATCAGGACCACCACCTCGGAGAAGGGGCCTCATCCCGAGCCCAACCCTTCTCCCTCAGAGCCTGGGTCACCACCGTGGCTCCCATTTCCATGGTGATGACTTGTCTAGCACCGTGTCCCCACAAGGGTGAAGCCTCCATGAGGGAAAATAAAGAGCTTTTTCTCAGCTCTGGATCCTCAGTGACTACCCCGACTTCTGAGGCATAGCAGAGGCTAAAGAAATATTTGTTGAAGGAATGAGCAAGTGAATTAATTATTAACCAATTACTTCAGCCAAAGGCGGGGGTCTGAGGTAATCATTGCGGATGTTACAGGCGTCCCCCTAGACCATTCAGCGTCTTTCATCGATAGATCAGGGCGACTCCGCACAGCCAACAAATGGTTAAAAACATTTCATGTCTCTTTTCCCATAGTACGAGATCAACTCTTAAAAGTCTGTCTGATATGTAAGCCAAGAGTTTCTTATGTAATAGAATAATTGCTGGCTTGAATTAAAGACACCATTATTTTGGAAAATTGCTCTTTTTCTGATCTAAAAAAGTGAAGCATCCATCCCTCACATTAACACATCATCATCCCATCATCTTCATGGCAGGCCACGTGACTCAGGAGGAAATGCAATTTTATTTTTTTGGGAAATTGATATTTTCCCACAAAGCTAAGAGCTATCAGAATAAAGGGATGTTTATTTGGGTGAATCACCAGCTTTGCACAAATCCCAAGTGCTAATTGCATAATGGGTCTTTACAAAATGCCGTAATATGGGTTCGGCTGGTTTCTCTGTTTTCGGTTTGAAAAATAGATTGTTTAATAACCCATCAAAGCTATGTGTAAACCAAGTAAACAATGCAGCAGATGTTGACTGCTGTCTTGTGCCTCGTAGACACAATTAAAGACAATGAGACACTCATGGCTTCATATAATAGGGGGACAAATGCAAACACAGAATCAGTACAATATAAATGTAAACGGCGCTGGTGGACACCTGCCTCCCCAGCCCAAGATGCTGTGTCGTATTTCCTGAGATGAAAAACGCGTATCCCCTCCTTTATTTACTTATGTAAATATGCAAGTTCAGTCCCCACTTTTCAGGAAGAGAAAAACGGGAAAAGATAGTCTTTGCAAGTGACTATTTGTGGAAATTGTCAGTTTCAGAAAATACTTTTCATTTTTTCTCATCAGAATAAATGTTGATAAGAACCAGTCACCAAAAACTTCACATTTGCAAAAGGAATGCAAGTCCCTGCTAAGGTGGGGGCTGCCTGAGGCCTTATTTATTTGTCTCTGCATCCATCCGTCCGTCCATCCATCCATCCATCCATCCATCCATCCATCCATCCAATCATTCATTCATGCCTGCGTTACTTGGCAATTCTGCTAAAATAACATGGTCATTTCCTTAAGGTCTGCCTTATTTTATTTCACTCAGGCACATTCCCTAAAATCAAGACTCCCCCTAATACAAAAATAATGCTGTTGGATAGAATATGTAAAGAGTCCCTTGCTTTCTAAATATTCTGTTATCCCTCTGTTATCCCACCCAGATTTCTTTTACTTTTCAGTTCTCAGATCTATAGAGGAAGACATATAGCCACACAGCAAGCGTCACGTGACATAATTAAGAGACCACACGCATAACCCAAGACAGCAACAGCCCCAACCCAGGGCTTTCCTGCAGATATCTGGACAGAGGAACTGAGGGCTCTAAACACACTACTTCATCATCCTAGGCTTTTCCTTCCAATTTGCAAACAAAAGCTGAGGTTAGAATCAGCTTTCTCTGGCTTCCTAGACAGAAACAAGTTTCCTAGATCCAGAATTCTCAACTCAGCAGTGAAACGCCCTCACTCATTTTTAAAACAAAGCAGTGTTCTTCCGCCTTGAACCCTTGAATTTCTCCAAAGCCTCCGAAGCCCCGTGGTTGAAGGGGGCCTTTGCAGTATGCGTGTTGCCTTGTGCGTGGGCTCCTGCCCCGCCGGCCCGCCTGCTCCCCGCCTGCGGCTTGTGATCATGCAGAAGGAAGGGGCCGCTGCGTGGCCGCCGTGTCTTTATGCTAATAAAATGGTGCCAGCCCATTTTCCCAGACGACACGGGTAACGCAGGACTCCAAAAGGGAAACAAACAGGGCCAGGATGCCTCTAAAAACACACCCATCACCCCTGAAACACCTAAGCCAGAGGCACCCCCATCACTCCCTCTTTACAGGAAGGCGATGACTATTCCCTAGGTGAATCTCATTAAACACACAACCCTCCCCACTCTCAGTTGTGTGCACACGCGCACACGCACGTGCAATCTCAGGAGCTCAGGAAGGCTGTAAAGCACTAAATTCTTTTGATTTATGAAGCAGTCTGCACCGCACCGAGCAGAACAGCGCGGCAAGCTGGGACCCCATCCCTGAAATTCCTTTATTAACACGCCCAGGCCCCGCCAGTGAATGGAAGCAGAGGTGCGGGTGTATAAATCATTAACACAGAGCTGGGCAGTGACTGCATTTCCTGTGTGGCAGGAGACCTCCTCAGCACAACGGGGACCTGGGGATTGGAATTGGCTGCAGAGAAATGCACTCCATCATTCTGGGAACCGACGCTTCCCATCAGCTTCCCATCAGCCCCTCTCCTTGCCCTCATCCTCCCAAGTCCGACAGCCTCATGGCCTGTAATCTGCTCAGCAGTAATTACAACGCCCTCCCCGGAGATCACCTCAAGGTCCAGGGCGGAAAGCTCTCCCGATGTTTCCCTTTGGACAAGTTTTGCCTGTTCTCCTTTAGACACGGACTCAGCTTAGGGGAGAGTCTCCCCGAGCCAGCGGCCAGCTCAGGCTGGGGATCCTGCAGCCCCGACCTGCCAGGCCGGGGCACGGTGCAGAAGGACTTGCCCAGTGCCAGCTCGGGAGGGACACAGGCCGGCCCCGGATACAGACCTTGCCACCTATGCACACATCTGCATCTCAGGCTCGAAACGATTAATATCCACTCCCCGGAGGCCTTTTGCGGGGGATTAAATGAGGTGATCCATGGAAAAGTGCTTAGTCGTGTGCCCGCCACGGAGCACTCCATAAAAGTTATTGATTCTTTCATTACTGGCATTATTTTAGTATTATTATCATTGCAGAGGACTCTGCATCCTCCGGTCACCTAAATGGTCCTCGAAGCCGCCTGCCTCTCCTGCTCTTTCCTCGGGAACCTCACTTTTTGAATGAGACCAAAGGAGGCGCAAGGAAAAGAAAGGAGTGTCCTCAAGCAGCCCCGGCAACGTGCTCGACAAGGAGACCCCCAGTGGAAGCCTCTGCCATTGCACCGCGAAGAAAGAATTTCTCCACTCCACGGGTGCCATTCTAAGTGTTCCCTGGGAACACGTGGGGGTGGGGGGGAGTAGAAAGAAAGGACGCCGAAAAAATTGCACAGTTTTATCCTGATTATTTGGATGAGAGCACCTGTCAGGGAGTTTAAGTGGTGACAACAGATCGACCCAAAGCAAAGTGATTTCCAGCGGGCGCTCTGTGTTTGCAGAAATTCCAGAAGAGGCTCAGATAAAGAGTGACGTGGAGCTAAGAGCCCCACACTTGGTTCTTAGGCTTCAGAATCAAGAGGACCAAGAGGACGGGCGATCAGGGGCCGGCGGATGCAGGCTGCCCCTCCTGGGTCTGGTCCCGGGGCTGACACTGCACGTGTCCTCTAGACAGTTCACCGGGCCCTGGAGTGGCTCCCCCGCGGGGTGCACATGCTGCCAGGCTGGGGGCTCCTGAGCCCTAGAAGGACTCCCCCAGATTCCCCCATGACTATCCACACTTTAGAAGCACCCGCCACCTTTGAGCTGGTGGGAATAAACTTCAGCGTGTGTGCCCACGTCCCTACATCACAGAATAATGACATTCTGAATGGAAATAAATGAAGCCCCTGCAGTGTGATTCTGTCAGCTTTTGAAAGTAAATAACTTTGCTACTGACAAGAGCAAGACAATTTTTATTTTCCCTCCTCCTGTCACAGAGCATTAATTGAGCTGTGCAGGCACATTACAATCCCACACCACCAGCAGAACTGACAGTTGACAGGAGGGGGTGGGGCGGGGTCCGGGATCCAGCAGGAGGGCCCCGCAAAGCAAGACCCCTGATTCTTTGTGTCTGTGTCCTCCACAAGCATGGATCGTATTAGCTGGGGAGAAATGGGGAATTAAACATACGCTCAGTTCCAATAAAGAGATGCTACTTTTCTTGAACACCCTCATTCCCCCATCCGTTCATTCATTCATCCTCTGAAGGAATGACTTGCGGTTCACTCTGTCCCAGGCACTGTGCTAAGTGTTTTCATCTGCATCAGACTTGCTCGTCACAATTATTCCTGCCCCTATTTTGCTCAAGAAGTAATTAAAGCACCAAATCCAGTAAAACGACTTGCTGGACCCAGCTGGATCAGCAGGCTGAACAACCGAACCGGAGTTCAGCCTTCAACTCCCGATTTCTGTCCTGTAAACATCTCTAGACACACCCTTATTTATACACTGAGCTTTGGGGGCTGCTGAGTGGTTCCCAATGAGCTAAGTTTCATATCTGCATGTTGCAAGATGCTCCAGAATGCTCCAGAATACTGCAGGACGTGGACCTCACCGTTCCTTCTGTTTTGGGGTATTCAATGTAAATAAAAGACTTGGGAGGAGGGTTCTCAGCCCTCACCCTTCCTAAGAGCAGAGCTCCCCCATGCCTAGATCCAGGCAGAGCTCGGGAAGCAGAGATAGGAAGAGCAGAGGCTCTTGCTGCTGTTTTGGATAAGAAGAATCCAGTCCTAGAGGTGAGTGCCGGGCAAACATCAAACGCCTAAAAAGAAAAGGCTCATTAAGACTAAACCTTCAGCGCATCCTCACTCACATCAGCACCGGGAAATCCGAGGCACTTAATTCCTACAGCGGCCTCTACTTTGTTCCAGGGCCGCAAAGGAAGAAGACAAGACATCCCTTTCCTGGGCGGGCACTCACCTCTGCTTCCTGCTCTGCCTCCCACTAATTCTGATTCTGTGTGTGTTTAAACACAACAAAAAGAGTAAGATCTGCCCCTCGGCCAGAGCCTGGCGGGGAGCTGGAGATCGCAGCACCGTCCCAGGCCCCTGCCTCAAAACACCTGTGTCCTCTCACTGTGCCCTGGCAGCAGGGACGAGGGGGGAGGCCAAGCAAGCAGGTAACCAGTGTCTTGCACTTTGCAGGTCAGGGGAGGGGGATCAGGGCACAACCAGGAAACCCAGTGGATTGAGCAAGATTCTCCAGAGCGACATCTGCCTGGATGATTCAGGAGTGGGACTAGGATAAGTGTGATGGGCATGATGTCCTCCGGGAGGCCTGTGCCTGCTTCCAGAGATGGTCCGGAAGGGCAGCTGGCACCCGACAGGAGTTCAACAAACATGGGATGAGTAAACACGTGAGTGGGTAAATATTTCTTTTGATATATGTTGGAAAAACTTCACAGCTGATTCCGGGGCAGGTATTTATATTTGTTGTGGGTGAATTTTTCAGTACTTTAAAGTTGAAAATGTGAGCTAATTTTTAAAAATATCTAGTAGCTATCAACTGGGATGGTGGGTGGGTTGGTGAACATCAGAAAGGGAAGCCCAGAGCACTCCAAGTTTGGAAAGCCCTGGACCACACTCCTTATTGCCAGGCATTCACCTGGGGGAGGCTTCCACAAAAGAGACCAACAAAATGCTCTCACCTCCACCGAGAAGCCTGTTTGCAATGTCCCGGGGTTTGGCCCATGGTGTAGTGGTTTCCTCTCACTTGTTGAGGGGCATCTAGCTCCCGCCTTCTGCCTTCCCACCTGCCTCATTTCAACACAGCCCCAGAGTTCAGGCCTTGGAGACTGGCTTCACCCATCGCAGACCACCTCCCCCTGGCTCTAGGCCTGCGACAGGATCTTATGCAGAGGTGGTGTGAACCCTTCCCCCCTTTTGGAACCCTCTCTCACTGCTTCCAGTGCCTACTGCTCCCTTGTGTGCAGGTCAGGATGTCATTACCTCCTGGGGAGATGCCCCCCCACCCACCCATCAGATGAAACCTGAGAACGCCCCTCAGCCAGCCCACTTAGGCTGCATCACCACCTTGGCTGGGTCCTGCAGAGCATTCTCCACAACCTGAAATCCTCATGTCCTTTGCCTCCTCTATTCTCTCCTGGAATGCCAGCCCCAGGGCACCAGAGTCCTCTCTTCACTGACCGGCCACAATATCCCCAGTGCCAGGAAAAATTGCAGCAAGGCCATGTATTCATTCATTGCTCTTTTTTTAATTGAACAACTACTACATATTAGCTTTTTTTCTAGGCATTGTGGGTAGAGTAACCCACAGAGTGGACAGGTCCTGCCAGCCTGCTGCTGCCAGTCGAACAGAGATCTAAACACACTGGCACTGAACAGCGATAAGGAAAGCGAATGAACAGAGGGGGATCAGAAGAGGAATCGCGGGGATCAGAAGAGGAATCGCAGGCATCAAAGTGGTCATCTCCTGCTCCTTTGCAGCCAGGACTAGTGAATCAGGAGAGCTCGGAGTTGGAGACAGCGTCCGATTCCTTCTCCCCTACACTTTCCGGAGCCCCTAGGTCCCAGCCCCGGGAGGTCTCTGATGCTTTGGGAATTGAATGGAATTGATTGTGGGGTCTGATGGGAAGACCCTCCTCCTGCAGGGATGACCTGGGGGCTCACTATTCATTCCCGGGTGCCTGCACCCTGCCTTGCGCACTGTCAGGCCAGAGCCCCAGCTGCTGAGTGTGCTGCTGGAGCCCTCGGTGGCGCAGGACAGTCACAGGCCTCCCGCCGCCCTGCAGAGTTCTCTGGGGCAGCTCCCGGAAATAGGAAACTTTATTGATGAATGGAACTTTCTCTGCTCTTCTTAATTGAATTAAACAGCGCGCTGGGACACCTCTCCTGGTCCATTAAAAAGGTCTGTGCAGATGGGGCCATTACGCCCACACGCTCAGCACTGCTACGGCGCGGGAGGCCACCTCCACCACGGCCCCCGCGGCGCGTGCACCAACCTGATTTTGTTTACAATGCTGCAATTTCTTTCTCTTCCAGAAGACTATTATTTGCCTGACAAACTACACTGTTCTTAACCGGCCAATATGAATAAACAGGCATTATGTTTCCTCTTGGGGCCCGAGAGGCTGGTTAAATGAATCAGAAAACCCTAAAAAAAAAGATGGTCTGCCCCCAGCCCATCAGCTACTGGACAATTACTCCAGGGCCAGCTGTGAGGAAAGCAGATGGCGCGTGAGCACAATGGCACGTTCTCTCCATCGGCCCAGGCAGCGCGGCCGCCGCCGTGTGTTCTGACACCGGCCTGGAATGGCAGGCGCGCTCCCAGGCTCCCGCGAGCATCTACCACTACCAGATGCTCGCCATCCTCACCTGTGAATGTCACGTTAAATAATCTGCAGGCAGAAGCTACCCAAGGAACCCTGAAATCAATACCCCCCCAAGTTTCCTGACACGAGAGAGGCTCAAGCCAAACCCCAGCCCGCCTGACCCTGGGTCTCTGCGCAGCAGAGCCCCCCAACAGTCCACGCATCCTTCCCTTCCATGCGGAAAACATCAGGGAAGATGGACTCCTGAAGCCATTTAGGACCCCAGATCTCTCTGGAAAGAGACGAGGAATCTGCACCCCCGAGGACGATCGCCAGGTCTGGGCAAGTGCTCAGAGCAGACACTTCCATCCCTACAACCATCAGACCCGGAGATAATCTATCCTAATTCTTTTCTGCGTTATTGGCACTATCGACTCCCCCCAATCCACAGCACCATCTAATAAATCAACATGGGATTAAGTCAAGAAGAAAGAAGGTGATAAAATGCCATTTGGGCCCCTATAAATCATCGGGCTGAGAGCACAAGGTAACCAGAATGAGAATTGAACTTTTCCACGCAGCCATCCCTGGCACTGGCGCGGCCTAACGGACGTCTGCGAGTTGCGAGCGGCGGCCGGGGCCGGGCAGTGCCCCTCCTGAGGCCCCAGGCGGGAGTCTGTCTTCTCCGGGAAGCGGCTCCCTGAGCCAGTTTCTAATTAAAGACAGGAAGGGGTGATCTGCAGGTTTCAGTTCAATTGCTTTCGATCTGAACATGTCCGCGTGAGCAATGGCTTCATTTACCAGGAATTACCCTTTGTACAAACCACTTCACTATTTAAAACAAACCGCATGGATCATCATTAAGGGGAAAAATGACCCATCTTCGGATATTGACAGTGTGTGGCCCAAGTTCGACCCCTCCATCACCCCCACCGCACCCCGGAAAGTGGATTTTAAGCATTTGCCTTGTTTTCAAATTTAGGTTGAGAAAGGTTCTGACGAGCCCACCTCCGACAGATGAGATGAGAAGTTTCCGTTCATGGTCCAGGGCGGCAGCTCAGGGACAGGGAAAACTCTGTGACTATGCTACTTGCGTGCCCTCTCTGAGGGAGCGAGGTCTCAGAGGAAGGCATAGTTCTGGGGAGCCCCTGAGGCAGACGGTGCCTCAGAAACAGACCTGGGCCCCGACCCAAGCCTTACCTGGCCTTCCCAGTACATGGGGCTCGTCAGTGGCTCCCTGGGTCTTAGGATGACCCAAGCTCTCCATATCTGTGTGTGTGGCTTTACTTTCTGAGAACCCCCTCACCCTAACCCCACTGGGATTTATCTGGAATCAGAATTTCCCTCAAAGCAAGAATGTTTAAACAGGTACCCACTCAAGAACTCTGGGCAGACCTGCCTTGGGGATAGGTGCATTTGCAGTTCCCCTGGGAGAAGTTTTGCCATCAAGGAAGACAAGAAGCAAAGCCACTGCGGTGTGCAGGGAACACAGCCTGGGACGGGGGATCTCCCTGGGCAGCGAGACGGGTGCCAGCTGCTGCGGGCCCAGCCGGGGCTTCCAGAGAGAGAGGTCACAGCCACGAAGCCTGGAGCCTGTGCTGCAGGAGGGGGCTGTGAGGCAGACACACGCGTGTGCATCTGGGACCTGGCATCTGCAGAAGGGCTATTCAACACGATGGAACCTGCAGGTCCAAGATGCAGAAACACCCGAGGTTAAGAGAGGAGAAAGAGGAAAAACTGTAGGAAACTCTCCACCTAAGGTAGAGTGACTGGGAAATATGAGTGAATGAAATGGAATCAGATAATGTGAACCCCCAAGTCGCCTCTCCTCTGCCGCGAACAAGTGTGTGGTTTGTGGCAAAAGGGCTGTGTCTTTTCCACTCGGCCATTCAGATCAGACTCGGAGGCTGAGGCAGCCCGATTGATTTTTGTTTTCATGAGTTGTTTTAGGAACAAATCCGGGAGAGTTCAGGGAGAAAGGTTGGCTGTCAGGCTGAGGCGAAGAAAGCCAATGATGTAGTTTTCCAAAGACACTGGGTGAGAAGTAAGTGCCATATGAAACTCCGTTCCCAGGAACGTGTCCCAGTGAGGGCTGCTCTGGCCCCTCCAGACCGTGCATGTGTAGAACAGAACGATAAAGGCTCGGAAATAAAACAGTTGCCTTTGGAGTATTTCTTATATAATGGGTGATGGCAATGGCAACGACTCCTGATGTGTTTTTGTCTCAATAATAAATAAAATAAAACATTTCCAATAAAGGTGTCATTTATCATGGAGGCTGCCTGGTTCACCCGCTGATCAGCTTAGTTTGGGAGCCCGGGTGAACCTCCCCAGTCGTCAAAATCAAACAGAGATACAAATGGCTACAGGCGAACGGTGGAGAGAAAGTACCCGGCGCTGTGTGGCTGGAAGCCTAGAGGCAGGGGCAGCGAGGATCGTGTGGAAAGGGAAGCAAATGCCCCCCGGCCCTGATCAGCCAGTTGTCTGGGCTGCTGAATAAGATCAGCGACTGCATCAACTCTCTGGACGGTGCTTGCCGGGAGAGAGACCCCAAGGACCTCTCCTCCCCCCAACTGGGAAGGAAACTTTAGGGATGCTGGGAAGATGGTGAGGTAACCCGATTCTGGACATGACGGGCAAAAATAAATGTCTGCCTGTACTACGGTTCAGGCATTGAGTGAGACTCAGAAAAAAATACACACATGCACACTCGCGCACACACGCAGGGCCTTCCAACACAGCTCACAGCGTCACCTGTGAACACTTGCGCTGAAAGCACAGACCCTTTCAGGAGGGGGTGCCTTTGGCAGCCCATCAGCCCCCTCCTCTACTTCCCATGAACCCCGATGCTGACTTAGTCACTTTGGAGTGTTTGTTATGGCTGCCAGGCTTTCCTCCTGGACTCCCCTTTCGGGAGCAGGAGTCCCCCCTCCTGGAAGAGGGTGCCTGGAGAAGCTGGGGTCCTCTGCGTTTCTCCTCGAGCTTTGCCCTTTCTATGGTAGGAATAACCCCTCGCTCAAAGTCACTGTCTCCTAAGTTTGCCCAAACCAATTGAACGATCTAGAAAGCAGAAACCTCAGTGTATTCCAAAAGAAGGATGCACAAAGAAATTGTAGAATGCTGACTACCTATGGCGCCCGGCTGGTGAGGTGATGCTGCTCAGATTCACTAGCACATAACGTGACAGAAGTGAAGACGGAAAAGATCAACTCACTTTAGTCATTTGATTCAATGCATTTGCGCTTTGGCATCTCTAGAAAGGCTCAGGCTGCTGGTGGGTAACTGGGGTAACACACATAGGTGCTCACAGCACACATGCACACACACACAGACACAAACACACACACACACACACACACTGGCTCACACTTCCAGCAAAGGTTCACAAATGGCACAAGCAGCTCGTACAATATGTTACCAATAGGCTCTGGGGAAATGTTTCCTGGCACAATTTACTTAATGAGAAATGGAATAAAATAATATTTAAAAGGATAGACCGATTTGTTCCCAAGATATTAAAGCAACAACAACAAAAAAGCCTGTTCTCCAAAAGACTTGCACAAAAAAAAAAAAAAAAATATGCCAAAGAAATATTTTCTGGAGGCAACCAACTTGATAACAAATGACCCAAATGTTCCAAACAGAATCCTGACATTTTGGGAACAGCTAGATTCCTACCACGCAGATTGGAACGAGGGTCTTCGGAGGAGGCCCCTCCTGAACACTTGGGAAGCAGAAGTTCAGGAAAAGGCAAACACACGTTCACAAATGCTACTCTTGCAGGGAGTCCAGGAGAGCCACGTCGAATGGCTGTTGCCCGTTCACGGAGCAGGGTGGGAAGCCACCTGGGAAGGGACAAGGACTGGTGCCTGCAGGACCAAAATCCCCCCAGCCCCGCCAGCGGACACCCACAGCCCCTGCCAGGTGACAGAACGCTGGGCTTGTCCTTCCATAGGGGTGCCGAGTTGCTCCCCAAGCCCAGGAGCCAACTCAGGCATCAGTGAGGAGGGACAGAGACCCAGCAGCGGGTCCGAGGGAGACACGCAGAGAAAGCCGGAAAGCAGCACAATGCAAGACCCTGAAAGGCGCACGGAACCGGGGATAAACACGGAATCCCTGAGCAAGACCAGCAAGGGGAGTGAGGCAGAGAGAAAGAGCCTCTGCACAGGCCAACAAAGACAGCATCCTCCACAGCCTGCCTGCCTGCACCGGCGCTGCCAGAGTTTGGAGGCAGATTCTGGGGCTGACACGCTCCAGAAATCCAAAGGCTCCGACCGAATATAGCACAAGCCAGACAAACTTAAGGAAACCAAAATACTGAGCACACGCATATGCCTTTGTACTCCCTATTAAAACAGCTGAATTAAAACTCCAGGCGCTCTGCCTCCACCAAGATGCAAACTCCCAGCATGGAAGGGGACTCGCCAGCAGATGCCCTGACAGGACAGACACCCAAGGAAGGCGAATGCAGTTTGCAATTTTAAACTCCCACAACCCGAGCTGGGAATCAGGCGTGCAAAGTATTCAGAGGGGTGCAAAAGCAGCTCGGCGCGGAACGTGGGGTGGCACGGAGCAGCCCCGGGGTCTGGGAGGCTCGCTCGCTGGGCGGCCGAGCGCAGGGGGGCCCTCCCCGCGCCGCTCCAGGGACCAGAGCGCAGCCCCCCGCGCGCGGGGACCGGGTCCGGGCGCCCCGGGCGGCGTCCCCAGGGCGGCCGCGCGCCTTACCTGCTGTAAGTACATAAAAGTCAAGGCACACGAGAGCTGGGGACACATGCCCACGTTGGGGAGCGCCACGCAGGTGGCCCCCGTCAGAGGATGCTGCATCGTGTCTCTCTGGCGCCCGCCGAGCCGGACTGGGGACGCGCGCATGCAACCGCGCAGCTCTGCCTGGCGCTACAATTTTTTTTTCTTTTTAAATTTTGCTGATTATCTAAGTCCAAACCCGGCGGCGGCGGCTGTCTCTCTCCTCTCTCTTTCTCGCCCCCCTCCCCCCGCTGCGCCCCGCAGGTCCCCCGCCCTTGCTGCCTCCCCTTTGGGGTTACTAGATCCCCGCGTTCATGTGCTTCCAACTAAAACCCTAGAGAGAGAGAGAGCGAGAGAGAGCGAGAGGGAGAAAGGGTCGGTCGGGAAACTCTGTGTTTCTTTCCTGGCTGTCTCCCCCCGGGTGTGCGGGGCCTGCTCTCCAGCCCCCCGCAAAGTGGAGAGGCCCCCGCCCCTGCGCCCCGGGAAATGGCAAGAACCAGCAAAGGCAACTTCTATGGGAGGTAGAGGGGCGCCCTCCTGGAGATGCTGGAGGGGGGTAAAGATGCTGGAGGGGGTGAAGCTGAGACTCCAGAGAGGGAGGGGGAGCAGGGGGGGCGGGCGAGGGGGGGCGGGCGAGAGAGCGAGAGAGCGAGAGAGCGAGAGAGAGAGAGAGAGAGAGAGAGAGAGAGAATTGGACTCACACCGAGGCTCTCTCCGCTGGTGCTGATGCTGCCTGCCTCTTCATTTGTCAAATGGGTCCAGGGGCAGGGTTGGGCTTTTTTCCCCTCCCCTTGGCTTTTTTTTTTTTTTTTTTTTAAACGACTCACCAAAATTCAAATTGTGTCTGCTAAAAATCTCGGCGGGGCGGGCGAGGCAGCGAGCGAGCGCCCCGCACCGCCAGCCCGAGGCGAGCCGGACAATCGCTGCTCGCCCAGCTGGGACCCAGCCTGAGCTCGGGGTGGCGGTGGGTTCGCCCGACTCGTGGGCAAATAAGCAGCGGGGGGATCCCCTCCGAGGAGGAGGCGCGGGGACCCGCCGCGCCAGGGGCCCGGCGCGGGCGCGGTGGGCGCAGGAGGCTCGGCGGCTTCCTGCGCGCGAGTCTCCCGCCCCCTCCCGCGGGGGAGGCGGCTGTGCACCCCCAGGATTTTGGGGCGCAGCTCGCGGCGCAGGGGCTGGACCCGCAGCCCCCGGAGCACGCCAAGCAGCCTGGAGCCGCTGAATGGGGAAACCGCCCTGGCTGATGGGGAAGGCGAGCGGGTTGCGCTGACACGCCAGCCCTGCTGCAGGCAACGAGGGGCTTTTCCTCGCCTGGGCCCCCGCATTTCTCAGATCAGCGGTGCCCGGAGTGGGGGAGTCCACGTCTGAGAGGAGATGACTCTCAGGGCTGCAGCCACAAATTGCATTTTATTTTTTCCGCCTTGCCTGTCCTGTCCTCCTTGGCCAAATTAGCATTCTGCCCTTGCAGCTCGGTGCCCCCTCCCCTTTATTTTATGAAGTAATAATTATTCATTAGTAGATTTCGTTAGTCTTTATGCAATAAAATAGGATGTGATCTGCAAATCAAAAGAAAATATTAAGACTATCAAATCCTTGGTCCCTGCAAAAAAAAAAAAAAAAAGCCCATCCTTGGCTGCAGCGAAGTGCTGATCAGGGTAGTAGCCATATTTTTTTTTTTTTTTTATATATAGATAGATTGGGACCCAGTGATTGGGTTTTATTATTATTTTTTAATTATTTTCAGAGCAAGAGGCTGTGTGAACAGCATCTTCTTTGATTGCTGAGATCCCGGCAAGAACCCTTGCTGCAGATTGTCACTGTCCTGTGCTGGGCCGGAGCGCGCCCCAGGGACTCAGGGGACCCTAGGGCAGGACTCCAGAGTGGTCCCCAGGACCCCCCTCTTGAGCCCCGGTGAGACTCATGGTGACACTTCGCCAGAGGACAAGGGCCATCGCCCGGCGGGGCCATCACTCATCAAACTGCTTTCTGGAGAGAAGGAAATTAATTACTCCACAGCTCCATTATGTGTTGTTCTGCTGCGAAACGCCATCCGTGACTCTCAAGTCTTCCCTAGGACCAGCCAGGGCTGCCACCAAGCTGTTTCTCCTCCTCACCTTGCAAAGCCAGACTCCTAGGAGCCGGGACTCACAAGTGCTGGAATCCAGGAGGGGCCCCGGAGCCTGTGAAGCAGCAGAAGTTGCTCTGAAGCACCAGGGGCCGAAGGGCTGGTATTTGATGTGTCTAGTGTCAGAGCAGCAGGCAGCACTGATGAGTTGGAAAAATCCTTGCTATATATTTTCCCTGAAACCCCATTTATCAGACCAGACCTGCTTTATGAATAAACTCTGCCTTTTCTCTCTCCCTCTTCTTACTTTCTCCCTATCTTTCATTCATTCATTATTTTTTTTTAATGTTGCAATTCACAAAATCAAGGCGAAAAGTCACACCACAGAACATACATGGAATAAAAGGTCAGAGAGTCTGACTGTCCCAGGCTTGGTCCCCATGCCCTGCCTTCTTTTGCCTTAAGCAATTTGCTGGGCTGACAGGAACTCGCCTGCTGCCTGCATTTTTTTTTTTTCCCCTGACTGGCACTGGGGAGGCCTGCAAAGGCCCCAAGAAGAGGGCAGACTCTTCCCTTCACTTCATTTTCATAAGAAACACGATAAATAATACATGGCACTTTAATAAGACCTTATCTGAATGGTTTAATGAAAAACAAATACATTATGTAAGGAACCAATAACTGCTCTCGGCCGCACTAAGCCAGCACGGGTGTGCAGGACCGTTTTCTCCCCAAAGTTGAAAACCTGCCATGGGAACTGGATTCCTACACCCCAACTGCCCTCTCCCCTCCCCCATACACACGTGCCCTGAAACGTAGGTATCCACAGTCCAGGGCAGTCTGCAAAGTGAACACCAGCATCCAGACCTGCTGGCTGCATCTCAGAGGCAGTTGGCGTCAGGCTCCATTTTCTGGACACCCTGCACCAGAGAAGGCAGAGCCGACCCCCCAGAGGCAGGGCTCACAGCCTCCCCTCCGGGCACTGAGAAAGGGTGGGGCAGGGAGGCGCTTACTCAGGCTGCCTCCTCTGGGAAGGACACAGGGCTTGACCCCGGGTGTAAATCATCTCTGCAAGCACTGTGCCTTCTTTGACTAGCGCCTTCTGAGACAACTCTGCTGGCGTGTGAGCAGCATCTAGGGGTGAAGAGTTTACATTCCAACTCAACAGAGCCTGGGAAAGAGCCATGTGGGTGCTACTAGCCCCCAAACGATTCTTGACTTCCATTCATGGGAGGCCTGGTGTAAGGAACTCCTCTACTCTCTCCTCTTGGGGTGCGCAGTGTCACTGGGGTGTGATACAGCTCCCCTCGGTGACTACCTGCGGCCCCAAGGAGGCAGCGAAGCCCGGAGAGTGCCATCTTCCTGGGAAGCTCCCTTAGGTAGAAGGTAACTGCTCATCTTTTAATTTGATCCATGAAGCCAGATTTGTCACCTCTTCCCTGTCTCCAGTTTGCCAGCTGTGTAAAATAATAAAGGAAATGGTTTTTGTTGTTGTTGTTCATTTGTTTTTGCTTTCCTAGTTCCTTCCCATCACTTGTTACAGCTGGCCATGGGCAGACTCCTCACCCAGGTGATGCTGGGCAGAGCTTCATGCCTGGGAAGGGATGCTGGGCAGACAGAAGAGAGGACTCTGCCCTCGTGGGACTGTCAGCTCCAGGCAGGGGCTGGAAAGCCCTTTACTTCCACTTTCCAGTTTCGGTTTCGCTATAGGCACCTGCATGGCCTCGGTCTTCAGGAAATGAAAGCATTTGTAGAAAAGCTCACTTTGTGTCTCCATCACAAGCACTAGGTGACTCCCACTTGCTCAAACCCCCTGAAGGCTCCTGAGGGTTGATGGCTTTTCAGACCCTGTTCTGGCCCCCCGGGGCACATCAGGGGTGGGGACTCAGAACACAATCAACACAGACGATAAATAAATAAACTGTAGAGTGTGGAAGGTGAGGAGTGTCATGGGAAGACAAAAAGCAGGACAGGGGCAGGGGATGGGCCCGGCAGGCTGCAGTAGAGGCAGAAAGGTTGCCGGTTTGTTCTGCCAACAAATCTTCAGCTTCAGGAAAAACCTTCACCCTCAACCCTCATGGTCTGATTGCCAAGTCCCACATTTGTCTGATTGATTCATTCTGGAGCTCTCTTGGGACCGTCTAAGTGGTGGTGGGAGGTGGGCGTTGCAATGGCTAAAACTTGGAGAGATTCACACCAACAGCTCTGGCCACTTGAAGGCAGGGTTTATACAGCATCGGGCATACATTAGCCTCCAGAAAATTCTGAATTGACTGGATGGATGGATGGATGGATGGATGGATGGATGGATGGATGGATGGATGAAGAAGTGAATGGGTGGGTGGGGGATGTGTTTTAGGGCAGGGAGAGGGGTGTAGGGAACCTGGAATCTCCCCTTTTCCTGGGGGCTGGCATGTTACAGGTGGGTGGGTGGGTGGATGGGTGGATTCTTGGTAAGTGAATGAGTAGATGGATGGATTGTTGGGTAGGTGAATGGATGAATGGATAAATCTTGAATTTAGACCAAAACACCTCTTGTCTCTTTCTGCTCAAGGAATCTGAGAATTCTGAGTTTTACTTGTTCTTGCTTTTTAGCTCGCTGCACATCAATCTTGCCCCCGGACTGAGAATCAGGTCACCGCCCTGATGGGCCCTAGAGCTTCCTCACAGAAGCCCCATCTCTCAGACACAGGCCGCCTGGAGAAGGCAAGCCCGCTCCGGGCATGGAGCCTCAGGGCCAGGGGTTCAGCTGTGCTCAGGGAGGGGAGAGCTGCATCTCAGGCAGGAAACCCCAAGCCCTGGGAGACAAACTCTAGGAGAGCCAGACCGTAGAGTCTGCTTCTGAGTCTTGGGTCCTGAAGCTCCGCAGATTTAGGGTGTCAGTGAGGGGGTGTCAGGGAGCCCAAGACAAAAAGGACAGGAATGCAGTGCCCGTGAGAGCCGGTCTCAGCTCACGCCTACCACAAAAGCGCTTTTCAAAGTTGCATCAGTTGTTTAGAGCCGTTAACCACAGCCTATTGTCCGCAAGGCTGACATCAACTATTAACTAAATAAAGAAAACACTTGCCCCTACCAGCTACAATTGCCACAGCAATGTGGAAGTGGGTCCAACAGAGAGGGAGCCTCAAAACTGGTACAGGTCGGCGATGGCCATTTGGGACTCCCCGTCACTGTTGAGAGGGGATCAAAATTAAAATACGGATCTTTGAGCCTCATCGTGAGCCTCAGAATGGGGTCCCGCAGGCGTGCTCCAAGTGGGCGCCGAGACGCAGGCGCCAGGGCACTCGCTCCAGCCTCGCGACCAGCAGCCGAGGACGGACAACCACATGCATCTGGGCTGCTTTCTGGGGACAACCACGCAGAAAGGTGTTTGAGAAGCTTCAGAGCACACAGTGTAGATTTCCTAGGTGAAAAGTGGCAAAACCAACGGTGTGTGCTATGCTTGGGGATGCTCACGCACATGCCATACACACACCACACACACAGACACACACACAGACACCATACACCACACACACACACACCGCACACACGCACCACACACAGATACCACACACACCACAGGCACACAGACACAGATGCACACAGAGACATGCACAACACACACACAACACAGACAGACACCACACGCCACACACACAGCCACATGCAGAAACACACATCACACACGGCACACGCCCATGGAAGGGTCTGGAAGGATGCGAGTACAACATTTGCTTAAATCTAGGGAGGCTGTACTCAGTTTTCACTCTGCACAGATTTATGTTGTTGGGATTTTCCAACCAGAACGTGTTTGTGGTCGCTTTTATAATAAAACGAAACACCTCTGCTGCTGTGAAGGACTCTAGCTGGGTGCTCCTCAGGAATCCTTCATAAATGGTGGTAAATTTCCCTGGCTAGTCTGTGAAAATCTGCCTAACCCAACTCTTGAGTTGGAATATTCTAGATATTTAATATCCAAGAGGAAAATGAGAAGCCGGGGTAGCTCGGCGGCCATAGGGACTGGAGGGAGCTTCGGCCCTCACCGCTGTGGACGGCGTGACTCAGAGGCCGGGTTTCAGCTTCCCTTCCTTGTCCACCCCGCCCCCGTCCCTCCTGGAGGCAGTGCCCACTGTTGGGAAAGAGGCAGGAACCTTGGGGGTCTTTCCTTGGAAAATAAAGGGAAGCATTAGTTTGCAATCCTCGAGTGTCAGACTCTCAATGACACCACCTCACAGGTGAGCAGGTTTGGTTTGCAGCTGACCTGACCTATTGACCAGGAGGACAGAGTCTCAGAGCTTTGTCCCTGCAGGTCAGCTGTGGCTCAGCCCATTTTCCCTGCAGCCCCTGAGGAAGGGCCTTGGAGGGGGCACAGAAAGTGGGGCCCTCTCCCTTCCTCTCACTTCTCCCACCATGGCTGCCCACTTCTCTCACTGCCCACAGCGGTGGCCCAAAAAGAAAAAGCTGGGGAGAGAGCCAGGGGCCAGCTCCCTGCTGCGTGCCCACGAGAGGGCGTCTGTGTTCACCTCCATGCACACCTACGGAGGTGTTCACTTGGGGAAACAAGACATGGTGTCCAGGAAGGGATGCAGCAGGAGTCTAGCGCTTGTATTCCTGCAAGAGGGCAGGGCTGCCTCCACCAGCTTCCCAGGCTGCGCTGGATGCCAGCCTGCACCCCAAAGGAGGGCCCAGGGGTCCAGGACTCTGAGCATGGACACGGGGTCTGCCCTCCACCCCTGGCCAGGGAAAGCTGGAGCCCATGGCTGCTGTGGCCCTGTCTGTTCATGGAGGGGCCTCCCACATCTGCAGAAACACACCCAGGTTTGGACCCAAGACTGGCAGAGTGAGCATGGCCTGGGGCTCACCTCCTGAGCCTTAGCATTTGCTTCTGGAAACAGGGCCAGATCATGTTCCTTCACAGACTCGCCACCACACTGGGAACTTTTGTCCTTTCTTATTGGTGGATTAGTACAATAAAAGTTTGAAGACTCTCTCTCTCTCTCACACACACACATACACACACACACCCCATCTGCTATCATCATCACTGCATAAAGGAAAGGGCATTTTATACCTAAAAGTAAGAAGGACATAATCTCAAAATAAAGGACAGTCCTTCAAATTGATTAAATTTAGGTCTATTAAAATTTTCACTAAATTGCCCTTAATTTTCTCATTTAGCTGCAGTCTGTTGGAAATGTCATTACGGCATCAGATGAATCTGTGGATCAGCATTTGGGAACCACGAGACAATGGACGGCAGGCGCTTCCCCGCACAGACGCAGCCCGTGGCCACCGTCTGCCTCATGGACCATGGGGGGCGCAGATAATGGACGGCCACGCTCACAGACACCCCGGCTGCTCACGGGCCAAAGCAAGCCCCACACCTTTCTCATTTCTGAGTTCCCTCAACCACGGAGCAGCAGCCTCTCACATCAGAGAGGCTTAATAAAGGTCAGATGAATTGAATTTGTTGGATCACCACAGTTTATTCACTTTCCTCAATGGCACTAGTCTTAGGTTTGCCCCTTCAAGGCTGTCTGCAAGATGAGCGCCGCGATGCAGGGTTGGGATTGAGGGGGGTGGGGGGTCTGTATGCAGGGCACGCGGTTTTTGGAATGACACTGCAGGGGTCTGAAGCCCCAGCTCTGCCTGAGACTTCTACAACTGCTATTAAACTTCCAGGGAGTTAGAAACCTTTAAAAACCTCAGCTTCATTTTCCCTAATAAGAAGCAATGATGATAATTTTGTCTTCCTCATGAAGTTGGTAAAAGATAAAATAATGTAACACATAAATTCTACGATGGGTGCTCATCTGCCAGCAACCACTCATGACATTAGCAGCTATCATTAGGCATTATTTTTTAGGCTTGATCCTGACCTGACAGTCCTATTTTTTGATAAAAGTTTCACAAACAGATCTAACAAAGTGGAACAACGAACACCAGATGTTATTTTCTGTTGAGGATTTTTTTTTTTAATGACATGGCATTTGTATGAAAATGTGTCGACATCACCTCCCTGCCCTGGTCTTCTGGGTACACACAATTTACTTAATCTTTTTGCTAATGAATCAAATGAATTCGAACTTTCACGTGAGTCCTTGTCAACTAAATTCTCACCAGCTGCATCTCACCAAATGCCAGGTCAAATCTTTTTACCCCTGTTCGGAACCTGATACAATTTTGGAGGGTAAGGCATGTAAGGAGATTGCTTCTGGCCAGCAGGCTAGTACCTTGTGTTCTGGTCTTCACTAAATCCTCAAAGGGGGGTTTTTATAGCCCCAATTTATAGAAGCAGACACCGAAGCTACAGGAAGTAGACACCTGTCCTGCTAATACAGGATGGGATCAATGTCTGCAATCGAGTGTGTTGAACAATATAGAAGTCTTCTAGGCATCTTCATGCTGTACCAACAGAAGTGGAAATTTTGCTTACAAGATCCCCACCACCACCATCATCACCACCACCACCATCATCATCATCATCATCATCATCATCATCATCATCATCATCATCATCATCATCACTTCATTCATCATCGTCTTGAATCTCTAAATCTAGCAAGCACTTCTCAGAAGCATTATTTTATGTCCACTGGGCTGTAAGCTTCCCTCTTTAAGAAACCTATCACAGATGACTGGATCAAGAAGATGTGGTCCATAGACACCATGGAAAAATACTCAGCATTCAAAAAAGATAAACACATGCAGTTTGCAGCAACATGGATGGAGCTGGAAGGGATCGTGCTCAGCGAAATAAGCCAGAAAGAAAAAGAAAAATACCGGATGGTCTCACTCATAGCAGGAATCTGGAAAACTTAAATAAGGGACCAGGAGAATGAGTAACTATAAGAAAGTGAACATCAAAATCAACAAAAAAAACTATGAACCAGAGACACTTTTTGGGGGGTGGAGGGCGGGAGGGGAGGGATTGGGGTCAAAATAAGGGGATTGCAATTGTATGGGGAATATAAAAATAAAATTTATAAAAATTAAAAAAAAAAAGAAACCTATCACTAAGTCTGGCCACCTATTTTTATAGTGTGAGAAGTCCTAGCTTCTAGTCCCTACCTGATTGACAGGAGTGAGTCCCAGGACATCTCCGACCTACCTTAGTCTTTTCAGATTTTTCTTAAAAAGCCCCTGCCTCCATTTTCCTTGTGGACACCTTCCTGAACCCACCCCTGGCAAAACAGATGAGTTAGAGCGACAGTGTTCTCAGAACACCAAGTGACACCTGCCAGAGAGACCCAAGACAGCAGGCAGAGCCCCACATTTCGAGCCAGAAAATAACTTCACCTGCCAAGGGAGCTTTCCTGAAACAATGCACCGCAGGGGCGATGTGCAGGGAAGGCGTTTGCCACCTGAAAGGGCGGGAGTCCGTTGCCAGTGCACAGGACAAAATGTGAGCGCGTGGGACAAGGGCTGGTAGGCGGCAGAGACAAAAACAGCTCAGTGGTGATTTCTCCTAATGAGCAAGTGGGCGGGGAGGTCTACTTTGGGAAGCCTCCACACCCCACCCACTCTCTGTGTTGCGACTTTCTGGATGGAACCGAGCACATCTGAAAGCAAACACAGCCTGCAAAAGACTCTACTTTTCCTCTGTCAGAAGTTTGGTTGCCGTGCTCTTTGACTCCATAAATCTCAGAAATCTTTATCTCTGCACAATGTGAGTCACTCTCAAGCTTCTCTGGCTAGAAGTGACTCTCCCTCTAAAATCTCAAGTTAAATCTCAAGTTCTGGAAGAATCTCTTTGGACCTTAACCTGTCCAGGATCCTGCACTGGCAACAGGCAAGAGCCACTATGGGGGTTCTCAGTCTCAGGCATTCCCAGGGCATCTCTCAAGGCTGTGATTGTTGGTGGTAGGCTCGGGAAGCTATGAGGTAAGCTAGGAAAGATGTGAGGAGTCGAAACAAAATGAGGTGAGTCTGCAGAAATCAGAAAGGAGCATTGCCAGTGCATCAGATACTGGGCACAAAGTCATCCTGCCTGTCATGATCTCACCTTGACAATCACAGTCTCTGGAACCCAAGCCTTACTGCCTAAATTGCCGTTCCCAATTGCAGACGCCTCATGCCATCAGAAGTTTGTCTGGTCTGCTAGCTCAGATTTCATGTCCCCTATCTTTGGGGCTCTGGCAAAAGAACCCACACGTGAGGCTCAGATCTTCTTCGTGGTCCACAAGACATCCGTTCATATAAGTATTAGTGGACGTAAGGACCGTCGAAGGATGAGGAAGAGAGATGCTGGGAACAGTGAAGCTCATCTCAGAAACATGGTTTCAGGAGCATCCGTGTGGATCAATCATATCCCTGCAAATGACGTTTGTTCTTTCTACCACCATTGGCTTTGCTTAGACTCTCCTGGTTGCAGACTTTGTCTGCCATGCTGCTTTTTCCTCTTCCCCCTTCCCACAGGGAACCAAGGAGCGCATTCTAATCCCCACTCCTTTGTCCCAAGCTCCCTGACCTGAGCTCTCCCTCTGGCCTCCAGGGGATCACGTCCCAAACACGGCATCTTCCCAAACCAAAGATGAATTAGTGTTCCCACGGTGAGAACAGCATTTCCTTCACCCCATTCCAGAGAGAAGTCAGCACTCGTATAGCCTGGAGTCATGGGAGAGCGGAAACTATTTTCCTGGCTGGCCCTGTCTGAGCCCTCCCATGGCGGAATTCTTGCATGCACCATGAAGATAAGGAAGATCTTGGTTGGCATTACTTGTGCTTCGTTAGGTACCTTCACTCTTGTATCCCAATTGTCATCACCTTCCAGGCCTCCTTTCTGCCACAGTTGTGGCCCTCTTCACGCACCTGTCAAGGACTGACAGCCATGCTTGGAAGAGCAAGAGATACTACAGAATCCCCCTCACATCTGTATCCTGATCTCTCCTCCCAGGCACCTCCCAGGAGTGATCTTGTATCTTACCCAGCCTCCTGTCTGGCTCAGTGTGAAGGTCTTATGTGTGCTGCTCTTTCGTTATCTGCCAAACAAAACATTTGCACAAGCGTCTCTTTTTCTATGGTTTTGTCTACTTGCTAATGGTAGCACTGCCCTTCACCTACTTAAACTGCAACCTTAATATTCACCCTCCACACCTTTTGCTGCTCTGCATAGTCAACTGACTCCCAAATCATGACATGTTGAACTTGCCAATCTCCCTAGCAGGAAGCCTTGCTTGATTTTCCATTGTTGTTGTCCCAATGCACCACATTAGTCTCTCTAGGCTGGATAAAAAAGAAAGCTACTTCCTCACTGTTTTTTTTTGCCCTCAGTCTCAGTTTCTCCCATCCTCGCGCCCTACATGGATTCCAGAGGGAAATCTTAAATAGATTAAGCCAAACTTGTAGATCTTCTGCTCAAGAGACATCACTGACCCTCCTACTGACAAGGGCGTGACAGTCAATGCTTGAGCCTGGGTCGTGCCCTCTTCTCTTGTGATAATACTGGAACTAACTTTAATGTCCCTCCCTCTGTCCACATTCCGGCCACCATGCATGTAGCCTTGCACTCGTTTACGCCCAGCTCATGTTTACATCTCCAAAGCCAGGTTCTTAGCCTGAAGCTGCGTTAATGATCTGAGAGTGCAAGTCCCAGAATACCCAGTGTATAATTAAATAAAATCCCAGAATGAAACACACATGTTTGTATATTTTGCAATGGCAAGATAGAGAGGCGCTGATAACCTTTACTCTTCACAGAGCAGGGCTGGGTACATCCTGATAGCACCGGGTTACCCGTGGGGATGTAGAAGCTCAGAGGGGTTATGTAAGCAGCCTGCATATAAATGGGGAGACTGTTTACTGTCTATCGCCAACCCATCCTGCTCACCCTGACATGCACTCATTCCATGAGCACCTTATATTCCCCTCGCACTGTGGTGGCCTCATCAGCCCAGATCAGCCCCTGGCTTATCAGAGAAGATGCTAGTTAAACGTCGGCCCAGTGAGGGAGAATACGTGGACATGATGATACAAGGCCTCCTCTGCTTCTGAGGTTTATTTCACTCTCACTCATTGATTCACACATCAGCTGCATCTCAGAAGTATTCTCTGGGCTGAGCCTGGTGCTAGTACCACCCCAGAGCAGGAGAGGGAGTGACATGTTAGATCCTCCTGATATTTTCAGGTCATCTGGTTTAAAAAATTACCATTTGCAACTCTGTATCAGCTTATGAATCAGCATTTTCTTGATAATATGCAACAAATTAAAAGAGTGAAGTGAATTAGATTATGAGGCTAATTGAAAACAATATTAGTTATCCATGCTCCCAATTTCAAATATTGGTGTTCATCAAAATAGCCTCATTTTCTCACTGATTGGCTTTATAATAAATGTTTCACATTTGAATTTATAAAATTTGTCTCTACTCCTGCCCCTTTCATCTCTTCATAAATGAAGGTTCATGTGAAATTTATCTGTAGAAGGACTTCTACTGGCTTAAATACATAACTTTGGAGACCAGTAGTTGACCATCTGTGCCAAACTAGGAGGCTCAGGTTATAGGTTTTCCCTCCCAAAGGGGATAAAAGAATTAAAATGGTGTTTTGGGGGGCACAGAGTTTAATCTTATCCTGCCTTCTTGATAGTGAAGTGGATGATAATAAAAACTGGGGAGGCAGATCACCTGGTTCTGAATCTTGGACTTGTCTTGTATTAACTGGGTGACATTAAGTAACTCACTTAAACTTCATGGGTCATGGATTCTTCATTTACAACAGGACAATGAATGAGTATCTTTATTCAGAATTTGGATAACATGGAATAATACATGTTAATTGCCTAATGCAACCCATGGTGCCTAACAAATGCATCATGAGATGAGCTTCATGAAGAAGATGCTGATGATGCCTTGATGATAATGATGGTGGTGGTGGTGATGATGGTGGTGATGGAGATGGTGATGATGATGTGGTATTGATGGAGATGATGGTGGTGGTTTTGATGGTGGTGGGATGGTTGTCGATGATGATGAGGTGGTGGTGGTGATGATGAAGATGATGATAATGATGGTATTGATGGAGATGGTGATGATGATGTGGTGTTGATGGAGACGATGGTGGTGGTTTTGATGATGGTGGGATGGTTGTCAATGAAGATGAGGTGGTGGTGGTGATGATGAAGATGATGATGATGATGGTAGTGATGGAGATGGTGATAATGATATGGTGGTGGTGGTTTTGATGGTGGTGGGATGGTTGTCGATGACGATGAGGTGGTGGTGGTGATGATGAAGATGATGATGATGATGATGATGGTAGTGATGGAGATGGTGATGATGATGTGGTGTTGATGGAGATGGTGGTGGTGATGGGATGGTGATGGTGGTGGTGATGGATGGAGATGGTGGTGACAATGGAGATGATGGTGGGATGGTTGTTGATGATGACGAGGTGGTGGTGGTGATGGTGTTGATGCCAGTGGGGAAGATGATAACAATGGTGGTGGCAGTGGCAATTTTGATGACAGTGCTCTGGTGGTTGTTGATTGTGAACAAACGCAAATGCAAGGCATTTGGGAAGACAGCCCGGCCTCTGTGGGAAGACAGCCCCATTGTCTCTTGGTGGAGAGGAAGGTCCTTTTCATTTTTTTCAGCAGAGTCCATTGCTGGCTGACTATCCTGTCCTTCTCCCTTAAGCCCAGTGTTCCCAGCTAAGGAAGTAATTAGGATGACTGTCGCCATCTTGACCCCCAGCTCTCCCTCCTCCTAACTGGGCCACAAACATCTCTAAAGAGCCTCTCGTGCAGCAAGCAGAGCTGACACCACAGCTCTGGGTAACTCAGGGGATGTTAATATTTTATGAGCTCTTTAGTGAAAACACCAAACTCCAGGGTGCCGCTACTTCCTCTAATATCACTCAGATCCACAGCAGACCTCCTGCTCCTTTCCTCCAGCCCAGCCAGGCCACGCCAGTGCACCTCCCCAACTAATCATTGTCCCACCCAGAACCACACATTTCTAAGAAATGTCATAAAAATAATAGCAAATTGGGAAATACTGAGTTTTCACTACATGCAGGGTACCATGCCCAGTATTTCACATTCTTATCACAGGTCATCTTCCCAGACATCCAGCAAGGAAGGTAATCTGACTGTTCCCATTTTACAGAGGAGGAACTGAGGTGGGAGGAGAGACTTAGCATTGAAAACCACACACTCGGGTCTGTGTGATCTCTTAATGCTAATCTTCTACTTGATTGGATAATGCATTCCTGAAAATGGATTTTAAATCAGAATGTCTGAAAGTTGAACAATTGATATGAGTTTTCTGAGAAATTAAGTGGGATTACAAAATTGCAAACTATGGTTGAGGTGGATGCTGCCTCCCCCAGATCCCTGCTGATATTTACAACCCCCTCAGGGTCTCCCTGTTGCCATGGAAACCTGGACTAGGCTAGACAGAGCTCAGGACTTGACCCAATATGTGGAGGAGGCCTCCCTGCCTGTGGCTCCCCGCAAGAAACACACAGAGCAGCAGCGGAATGGCGCTCAGCCTGCACATACACACGGATGCATGTGCACACAACTACCTGCACACACACGGACACATGTGCACACAACTAGTTCACCACCCATTCCACTGGAAAATGTCCCTCTGCTCCCAGCCCTCTTGCCTCTGGTAACCTCAGCAAGAAAGGCTCACAAGCAGACACGAGCATAGAAAATGGGAAAATGGAGTAAGCTTGAACTCTGTATTTATATGGCTGTGCAAATAAAATCAGTCTACACCCATCACCGTCCCTCCCCACTTCTGAGTCTATCTCCTTCTAGATCTAAACCCAGGTATCCACATGGACACATCTGAGCTTTAGGGGAACGCCAGCTCATATTAGCAGTGAGAATACGGGCGACTTTCAGTGTTTGATATTAATCTGCATTAGCCAAGTTTTCTATAAGGACGTGGGGGCTCTCCTATAAGGAACCAGAGGCATCCTCATCTGCTTTGTTCCTGTCCCCCAAGTCCTGCCAGGTCTGCGCCTTGTGGCGTGAGGAGAATGAGGACATCGTCTACTAGGAATGGGCTTTGACTGCCTCCCGGACCCCGCCCTTAAGAGGGAGCTTGACGGTGATTCTAGAAAGAGGCAGGGAGCACCCCCGCACAGCTCCTGAGCAGTGCCGTGCCGCTCACCAGCCATGCAAGCCTAATTATAGTCCCCAAAGAAGCTCCTTCCTCATCTCTCCAGGTCCTCTGTGACAGCTCATCATTCCAGTGGCATTTTTTGTTGGGAAAACCTCATTTCTATTTTTATTATGAGGACCGCTAGTCTTTACTAGCTCTTTGTACATGGATCAAGCCATTATTAAGACCTGATCTTTCCTCAGGCAAATAGGAATTACTAATTTTCTCTCTCTATTAAGCGCTGTGCTATCTGCATCGGCTTGACCTGTATAGATCATGCACTAAAGCCGCAAGGATCCCAGGTCAGGGGTCACCTGCTCAGTGCCACATATTTTCACCCTCCACCTTCAGGGGCTTCTGCCAAGGTGCCTGGATTCATTTTTGGCAGAAAGAGTCAACAGCTTCATCCTGACCAACAGAAGCGGGATGGGAGTTGAATATGAAGCCCAGATTCCCAGAACTCTGTCAATTTGGAACACGTTCCTGATAGGGACTCTCCTTTAAGGGAATGAGGGGGAGCAAGAGCTCAGGTTTCCAAGCCTATAAATCCCCGTGATGTCTTTGTAATGGTGAAGGCAGAAGGATGGGAACATTGAGCCAGATCACTCTTTACCTAAATCCTATCTGATAATATTGATGGTGATAAAATATTTACTAAATATTAGAGGTTACTTCATGCTAAGCATTCTAAAAATGATTTACATACATTATTTTATTTAATCCCCATGCCAAAATTTTTATTCATGCATTCACTCATTCATTTCTTATTTAATTCCTATATAAATATTTATAGAGTGGTAAATGAGGTTCTAAGGAGTGTGGAATGCTCTCAATGTACTGTGATTACACATACACACAAGCAAATGGACAAACAAACAAAGAAAATCAGCCTGTTTGCACTGTTGGAACTTAAAGTCTATTGTTAGAGGCAGATATTAATCTTCAATCGGTTTCTTATAAAACTAACATCTTGGCAATGTCATTCTTGAGCATTTATCCCAGAGACATGGAAAGTTAAGTTCACACAAAAATCTTTATGTTTTCATTTATAATGAACTGTCCAACAACAGGTGACTAGTTAAAATGTAGTATAGCCACAATGTGGAATACTACTCGGCAATGAAAAGGAACGGTTACTGAATACACAGTTTCATGATTCTATAGGGAATTGTGCTGGGGGAAAAAATGCACCCTCCAAGGGTTATGTAGCATCTGGATTCATTTATGAAATGTCTAAACTTTTAAAATGGAGAAGTGTTTGTCAGTCTTAGGAACTGGGACAAGTAGGAACTCCCGTGAAGGGCAGCTGGAAGAAACCTGGTTTGATGGATCCATTGTGGATTTTGACTTGCTGGTGGGCCACACTTCCACATGTATGATAACACCCACATACACACATGACCGCAAGTAAAACCAGGAAACTATGCATAAGATTAATGCATACTATCAATGTTAAAATCCTGGATGTGATAGAGGATCGCAATTTTGCCAACCGTCAAAACTGGGTACAGTTGCTTGTTGATTTTGATTTTTACTTTATTATAATTAGGTTTTTTCCTGGTCCCTTATTTAGGATTTCTAAATTCCTGCTATGAGTGAGACCATTCAGTATTTTTCTTTTTCTTTCTGGCTTATTTTGCTGAGCATGATCTCTTCCAGCTCCATCCATGTTGCTGCAAATTGCACCAGAGATACACTACAGGTGGGGAGAGCAGGGAGTAGGATCAAAACAAGGGTGTGGGAATTGTATGGGGAATATAACCGAGATGAAAATGCATACATTGTGCAAAAATGAAAAAAATGATGTAAAAGATGTCTAAAATAAAAAAAATAATAAAGCAAAATTATTCAGTTTCCCCTTTGCAAAAAACAAACAAACAAACAAAAAAAAAAAACTGGGTACAAAGCTGAGTAAAAGTGACCTGGGCTCCCTCTCTATTACTTCTTACAACTGCATGTGCCTGTACAATGATCTCAATAAAAATTTCCATCAGAAAACAAATTACACAGTTAATTTTATAAGGCCAGTTGTGGTAAATGCTGTAAAGGAAAAGAACAGGGTTTTAATTTTTTTAAAGGAAACTATATATAGCAGGGGGCTGGAAGACTTTCTCTGAAGGGGTGGCATTTCATTGGGTAGAGCTGAAGGAGGAGGAGTTGGTGAGGAGAGAGGTGGGTGGCAGAGTGTTCCCAGAGAAGAAGCCGTGTGGTGGGGACGTGGAAAAGGGCGTGTGAGCTGGGGTGAGAGCAGAGGGCAGTGTGGGGAGGGGAGACCAGGGCTGGCCAAGGGGCCAGAGGGTGAGGGACTACAAGGGCTGACTCGTTTGGGATCTAGCCAGAGAGTGAGGCTCAAGACCATGTGCAAGTCACAAACCTAGACCAGGATTCCATATCAAAGCTTCACCAGAGGCCACTTTTTTCCCGAAAAACTTCTCCATAAAGTTAACTGACATAGCAATTCCATTCCTAAGTATTTACCCACAAAACTAAGACAGTGTAGACCCAGAAATAGCTGCACACACATTTATAGTGCGTTTTCCTAATCAACAAAACTCAGAAACAACCTCAGGATCCTTCAACTGTTGGATAAAGAAAGCACAGTGCCATCTTCAAGGCACAGAAGGCTCGTCATCCACGACATGGATGGATGAACCACAGAGAGGCGATTGGTGGTGGAGTCTCAGGCACATCATACTGAGCGGAAGGACCTGACTCAAGGCCTGTGATAGTCGGGAAAGGCAAAACTAGAACAACAGAGTTGGGGATGGTGATGCCGGTGGCCTGGTCTGGGAACAGACTGGTCTTTGAATGATGAACTTGACCCACAGTTTAGAGGCATCTGTCAGAATGTGAGGACCAGGCAGATGCCCTAATTAATCTGACCGGGATAAAATGATTTCATGGGATAAGAAGACACAGAGTAGGGGCCTCCCTGGTGGCACAAGGGGTTAAGTCTCAGCACTATGAAGCTATTGGCAGTCACTGCAGCCCGAGTTCAATGCCCCGCCAGAGAGCTACCCACAGGGCGCAGCAGACCTCTCCTGTCTCCCTGCTGCTCCCATCAACAGTGTATTTCAGTAGACCCACCTGTTCTGCTCCCCACTATCTCTGGTGAATCCTCTCAACCCCTCACACCTTTAGCCTACACCCCAGTTCTTGATGCATAAATAAATAATTAAAAAGACACAGAGTAAAGTCTCACTCTGGGAAGGTCTGGGTGGTCTGGGAGGCAGCATCATTGTTCAGAGTCCTACTTCAGAAGATGCAGTGACCGGACAATGAGGATACAGCGTCTGTGGATGGGGCCGACCCGCTGTCAGACCCACGAACAGGACTTGCCTCTGGAAGGCAGGACACCAGCCTGTAGCAACCTGTTTCACCCTATGCGATGTGATCTCAGTTCTCTGAAACAAACAGGCTTGCCCACTTCACCAGGAAAGCAGGCTGTGCGGCTGGGAGCACAGCTCTCCTACTGGTTCCTGTGGATGATGGCGGCTTTGCCATGGTCACAGCTCGGGGCTGGGAGGCCAAAGTCGGGTCTTTCCCTGCCTTGGATATGTCCTGCTCTGCAGGGAGGTCCAGCTTGGAGGGAACCAGATGCCCACACCCCGCTGATAGGGCAGCTATCACGAGGCCAGCAAACGTACCCCCTCTGTTGTTGCGCCTGGTTCAAAACCCCACATCAGCTCCCACCAAGCCCCGGGCGTCTGTCTCCAAGTTCCAACCCGGGGCCCGTAACGAGCCTGGATGAATTTCCCTTGCAGTGGCTGTGAGTCACCAGGGGCTGCTTCGCTGCAGGACAGAAGGCCTGGCCATTTCTGGAAGTTGCCTCTCCTCGTGGGCGGTGCATTCGAGAAAGATGAACTCAGCCGTCTGTCTGGGGGCAGCGCTGGCTCCGCTCAGGCAGTGGAGCAGGAGCTGGCACCTGACATCACCCGGCCTGCCGGGCAAGCCCAGGGTCCTGTGGAGTCCGCCAGAGGCTCATCCCGTCCAGCTCAGCCCACCGCCGCTCTCTGCTCATCACGCTCGGTGTCTGTAGTCTGTTTCTTAGTATATTCTAGAGCTTCCCTCATTCCCATACATCATCATCACGCCTTTCCGACAAGTTTCTTGGGTGTCGGTTTACCCCCAAAAGGGCGAACATGGCGGGCAAGGCTGGACTTACAGGCATTGGACCTGAACAATTTCCCAAGCTAGGGGCTCGGTGGGACAAGAAGTCTGCAGGGAGGAATAATAGGAAGCTGGTGCCCCACAGAAATGAATTCAAGAACAAAGCCCCAAAGAGACCCCCGGTGAAAAGCAGAAAATATCATTAACTGAAAACAAGACATTTTGAGAAATCCGCATTTTAGCTCTACCAAAGAGACGTTGTAGCTCTTCGCCCAAGTGACATGTTCCATACAGAGCAAATGCAGCATTTATTTCTATTACGCTGAGGCTGACGCTGTGTAAGTCAGAGAGGTTAGCTGCCTGGCACCGGGTCCCGTGGCCACAGATTCATGGTTAAAAAAAGAAAGCGAGAGAAGGAAAGAAAAGAAAAAAGCATCTTAAAAAAGAGAGTCTCCAGAAGGCTGTGTCACATTTGTTGTCAGAGAAAAAAGGACTTTTTATTAGTTGTTCATCAGTATCTACATTTTAAAATCCAGGTCCCATGAGAACCAATACCCGATTTTTTTTTTTTTAAAGACACAAACGAAAAAAAAAAAAAAAAAAAACCTCAAAGAAACAACCGAACAATCAAAATTTAACTATCTCTGCTCTCTAACCTCGGTCAGAATAATTCCCTTTCGATGAGATAAATTTAGTCTGAGAACAAGACAGCCTTGGCCCAGCTGCATAATTCATCGGCAGTTTTAATCTTCAGAATGAATATTAGTGTACATTTCAGATTTTATTGCATTTTTAAACCAATGATATGTAAGTTCAAAGGGAATAGATCATGAGTCGGCAATTTGTATATATTTTCACTAAAAAAAGGATATCCAAATAAAACACCTTTAGACCTCAGATGTGAACGGCAAACTTGAGAACTGAGGCTATGGGATAGGGAGGGGAGAGACAGGTGGGAACAGCAAGCAAATATATTCCATCGACAGTCCCGATAAACTTCTAATGAACTCTAAGAGTATGGCTGCACTTCCTTTAAAGGATATGCTAATTATACAGAACACATTGACATGATGCAAAGGAATATATTTTAGTCAATCATCAAAATGGTTTGCCTTCAAAATGTCCAACAACTCCGGGTTTGTAAATGTCAAATATATATATAGGAGTCTTTATGTGGGTATTTTGATCTTGGGCACATTTAAGGCTTAGCCTTTAGAGGCATTGACACATGTACAGTCTCTAAGTATTAATTATGGAACACTCATCTATTTAGCTGGTGTATTTGCAAATTCATCCAAAAGGTGTCTGAATGGGCACATATGTCAAGTGGATGATGGGTTCATCAATATACCAAATATAGTCTCATCAACCGTTTCCAACTTTAAAACCAAGTCCCTGAAATTCGCCTTAGGGTCTTTAAACCTAAGCAGAATCAGACAGCATATGCTATGTTAAGCCATGCTTTTGGCTGGGATGACTTCCAGGATGATAGCCCTAACATTATCCCATGTGGATTCTTGACCCCACTGAAATCCTCATTTTAATCTTGGTCTTCCTTTTGGGTTTTTGCTATTATTTTCTCCCCTTAGTATTTCATAGCCTTTCCCTCCATGGTTAGCATCTTCTTTTGTAACAGGAGTAATTCTAGAAGAATAGCCTCAATGGATTCTCAGACTTTCTCAGCTGGTGTCCCCAGGTCTTCTACAGGGAACTCAGTTTCCTTATGTTATTTTAATTCACCACATTGACTAGATTTGCCTAAGGAAATTGCAGGATTAGGAGTTTTAGATGGTGTCTACTCTGACAGACCTCCATGAAGCTTCTTGGAAGCCTGCCCATGAGGCCGAGGACAAACGACCTTCCAGATTTCAACACTGGAATGTCTATGACCATCTGGATTACGCGAGTTAAAATTACCACTAGCACGTTGACTAGCATGACCTCGTCCAAACTACCTGGTGTCCACGGGGCTTCATGAACAGAACAGCATTCTCCTGGAAGCTCAAAAGGGGTTTAACCATCCCACCTGGGGATGGGGGATATAGGAGGGCAGAGGATTTCAGGGAAGGTGTCTTTACCTAGGGGAAATGAAGACACAGCAAGAGGTTTCCTCTGAGTGACTCTCTATACATTGCAGTTGAAATCATGATTTTTTTGTGTCTTAATAATCCAAACTCATCATTGTTAATAACCAAAAGATACTTTTCCCCTGGATGAATAACTCAAGGAAAAAAAAATCATTAAATAAAAGTCAGTTAATTGCATTTCTTAAGAAATCCAACTTTTTGATGTCTCTTCTGAGAACAGAACAACAGGAAAGTCAAAGGATCAATTATCTTCTTTTTCCCTTTCAAAAAAAAAAAAAATGGCCGAATACAACATTGGGTTTTCTTAAAGGGCTGCAGACACATCCCCACTCCTTTCCATAAGAATGACTTGAAAAGGATGCAAAGTCATACAATCTACAATTCACTGCACACAAGCTGCTTTTGATTATATTGCCTCACAAACTAGATACTTTGCTGGGAAGCATAAAACTGTTTATCACTAAACATTTGAGATTCCACTCAGATAATTTACACATAATTAGACAGAAGCCCACACTTCCGAGCAAAGCATTACCTCCTCTCTAACAGACTATTCTTAAGAACATTTTTGGTAGCATAATGAGTATTTTATGAGGATTTGTAATCAGTCTTAACGTAGGTGGGAACAAAGGTGAATTACTCCTCAACACGATCAAATCATTACATAACTCAGTGCGGAATAATGATGAGCTAAGGTTGGAAGAGGTAACCTGCCCAGGTATTTGGGGGAATTAGGAAATTCTAGTCTTTTCCAGAAGCATAAAATGAATTAAGTGATCCCTTAGGAATCGGGAAATAAAAAATGAAATCAGCCAAGGAGAGAGAGCTCCAACTTAGATTCCCGTAGCCTCTGCTCGCTATCAGGGAAGGAGATGAGAAGACAGAATGTGGAGAAGGGAAGAAAAACTACTGGCATGTCTATGCAAGGGGCCTCTCCTCCTCCTCAAGACGCCTGTGCTCTCTGGGGTCCAGACTTGTCTTTTCTGGACATCTTCTGTCCTAAGACACAAGCAAATCCTTGGGAGGGAAACCAGCAGCTGTCTCCGAGTAGGCTGACCATCATTCAACCATAGAGTCACCAGGGCAGAGAAGGACATTAAGGGAGGTGGAGAGAAGTGTCACCATTTCACGACACAGAGTCTGCAGCCAGAAATAGCTGGGTCTCTGGACACCCAATCACTCTGCAGCTTCACTTCAGACTTGGCACCGTGCCTCTGGGGACATTGCAACGTTGCCACCAGGCGTGGTCCCACTTCAGCCCCCACAGCTGACTGGTCGGGTGTCCACGTGTGGATAAGGAATTATGTTTGGGTTTCTCTCTATTGCCTTGTCAGCCAGAGAGGGTCTGTATTATGCTGTATGCATGAAATTCAAGCAGCTCATCATCTCAGCTACATCCAGTTTATATTATGACACAGTGTGTTTATTTTTTTTGCAGATGATTTACAAGGGAATCACCAAGGCAAACCTCACAGCAATCCCTGGGGCTTCTGCTCAGACTTGATTCGAGCATACTTTGGGCTAGGTATTCTCCAAGGTCTCAGCCAGCTCTCAGCCAGGGAGACAAGGGAAGCTACAGCTTCAAGATGGTCCCTTTGAGGCTGCAGCTCACAAGGGGAGGCGGAAGCTGTTGGCATACACAATCGAGAGAGTGTCTATTAATTTTATAACTACGATCTTGGGAAACAGTGTGTCCAGAACGCCGTTGTGTTCCTTTGTCATTCACACAGATCTCAACAGTTTGTCCAGACTCATAGGTTTTCCAGAAAAGGTTCCCTTCACTAAGACAAAAAGGCAGCAGTTAAAATAAACCCAAAGATAACAATGGTCCTATAAGTATGAAGGCAAAAAAAGGTAAGTCAAAAATGTATGCATGAGAACATGTCTGCTATACTTACTTATATTATTATCTGGCAAATAATAGTTCCCAATAACTGTATGATGAATCAGTGGATGATGAAGAATCAGAAAAAAACATAAAGGCCTAAAATAAGTGAATAAGTAAAGGGTAATCTGTTCATACATTTGAATATTAGATAGCCTTCTGAAATCAAGTATTTAAGGAACATTTAATGGCATACTTGGGAAACAGTCATGGTAGAATGCTATTTTGGAACAACGGATTGTATGATTTCCCTCATTTCCTCTTCCTCCATGTCTCCTTCCCTCCCTGCTCTTCCCACCTGGTCGTCCCAGGCCAGCACAAGTGCACTGCTTAATGCAAGAAAGGGGTCCAGGGTCCAGCCTGTTCCATGACGCCTTCCCTGGCCATCCTAAGCCCCCTCAACAGTCGCTCAGATTCTGGAACTTTATGAAATAGATTAAAAACAATGGTCTCATCCAATCTACCAAATCTGGTCCATAAGGACACCTAGTCCCATGGAGAAGATGTGATTGGCTTAATCTTAGTGTCAGAAACAAGTTCAGAATAGAGTCTCAAATTCTCATGCATTCAATCTGAGTATTTATCAGCTAAGCTTAGGAGGTCACTGGCTTCCTAAGCTCATGGAGGAGAGAGTGAGAGAGAGAGAGACACACACACACACTCACACACACACACACTCACACACACACACACACACAGAGAGAGAGAGAGAGAGAGAGAGAGAGAGAGAGAGAGAGAGAGAGAGAGAGAGATACAGTTGGATTGCATCTTCTTTGTGTATCTCTGGGAAAGGCAGCTAAGTTTTCCATAAAATGGGGTTAAAAAAATTCTTTCTTTCTGGAGTGATTATGAAGATTAAATGACTTAATACAAGTAGAGCTTATAATAGTAACTGGAACATAGTAAGTACTCACTAAGCATTAGCTAATTTTATATTATTTATTAATGCTTGTTATTATTTTCTGAAAGACAGCATCCATCTCTTGGATAGACAACTGGGTTATAAACCAAGACCTCAATTGGTTTCCTGACTTCATAAAGCCAGTGGGAAAATTCCACATTTGTGTTTTTTTTTTTTTTTTTTTTTGTAGTGCTTTGTGTCACTTCAAATATGTAAGTGCTGAGTTTCAGTTAGTGGAGGGGAGGATCCTTCAACTACTGTTCAGCAGCAGTCCTTGGAGATTTAATAAAAAGTATTATGGACTTAAGTAATACTACAGAAAAGCAAAAACAATCGATGATATATTGAGGGAATTACATAATACATTTATGTATAGCAGATAATGAAATTATGCAGCAGCAGAGAGGAGGAGAGAAAGAGAAAACAGAAGCAACGCTGGGAAAATAAACAGTTTTATAAGCAACAAATGAAATGGATGTGTAAAGATTTCTGTGATGGGGGCTGGAGAAAGTTCCTGAACACCCCACACTCAAACATAATGCCCATCTTTCATCAGGACCAAGTTCACACTTGGAAAAGCAGGGTCTCTTATATTTTATCCTTGATCCTCATGAAAATCCTGGAAGGCAAATGCTTCCTTTTCAGTTTTTCAGTTTAAGAAGCCAAGGAAGAAGGAGGTGAGGCCATTTGCTTCAGGTCAGGCGCCTCAATGTGACAGAGCTCAGACTAGTGATTCCATCAAGGTCAAAGCCCAGGGACACCCCAACAGACTGATCTTGTCTAGAATTTGTGAGAGTAGAATGCTCAGATGTTAGAAACCACCAAACCGTCACCCAGAACAGCAGCCCACCCCAGTCTGGTGGTGTGTGATACAAACATAAGCAAAAAGGGGTGTTTCCAAGCAGAACAACAGCCAGGGTCACTGAGGAAGGTGAAGGATTAAGACCAAGGAAGGGAGAGAGAGAGAGAGAGGGAGGGACACAAGAGGGAAGGAAAAAAACAAGAGTCACACTTCTGTAAGAGGAATACAAAACAAGAGGAAGCTCTTGAGGGGTTTCAGGGAAGTGGGGAGCTTACAATCCCATGGGTAGGGGTGCACAGGCTGTGACCACTACCCCATCACTCTCTCTGCAAAGCAGCTGATGTGTTAGAAGAGAGGAGCACAGGTTCCCAGAGGTTGGGGCCCTGCGATCTCAAGAAGGTGCATATTCACAGGGCACAGGGGAGACAAAGAGCTCTCAGGAGGAATGCTGAGATTCTTCCTGAATGAAACTACCAGGATATGTATGATAAGATCCTAGGAGATGGATAGCTTTGTTCCTTGAGAATATCTCTATCCTTCTGAAACATGTTCTTTAAAAAAGAGTATATTGGGCCTCCCTGGTGGGTGCAGGTGGTTGAGCGCTGCACTGTGAAGCTGTCCACAGCTCTGCAGTGTGGGTTCAGTCCCGGCCGGCTGGGGAGAAATCCCACATGGTGCTGCAGACCTCTCCTGTCGTGCCCACTGCTCCCCTCAGCAATGTAATTCAGTCAGTCTGCCTGTTCTGTTCCCCACTCTGTCTCTGGTGAATCCTCTCACCCTCCTGCACATCTGGCCCGTACCCTGGTTCTTGTATAAATAAATAAATCTTTGGGAAAAAATAAAATAAAATAAGTATATCCCATCATCTGGCCCTGGGGCCATGGGTGGCACACCACTGTCTGAGTTGCTAGCCACAGAATTATTTTCAATAATTCTCAATATTTTCAATACCTACTCATGTAGGTATGTTTCAACTTATGATATCAGGTTTGTATTTATTGTTGGCACATACACATTCAAATAAGCAAATCAATTAAATATTTAGTAAATAATTAAACAAATGGCATTCAGTAGAAGGTGTGCACAAAAGCTCCTGAACAGTGAAAGGAACTATCAATAAAGTAAAACAATACCTTATCAAATGGGAGAAGATATTTGTGCATCTTATGACCAATAAGGGGGTAGTATCCAAGACCTATGAAGATTTCATACAATTCAACAAGAAAACAACTTAATAAAAAAAAATGTGCAGATCATCTAAACAGACATTCTCCAAAGAAGACATATGGATGACCAACAGGCATATGAACAATGTTCATCATTACTTATTTCCAGCAAGTCGAAATCACTATAAGGCACCTCCTTACATCTGTGAGAATGCCCCATCAAAAATATCAGAAACAAGTGTTGACGAAGATGTGGAGAAAAAGAAACACTTGTACACTGCTGGTGGGATGCAGATGGGCCTAGGCCCTAAGGAAAAGTGTATGGGGGCTTCTCAGAATATTAAAAGTAAATTGATCATATGATCCAACAATTCCACTCCTAGGTATTTACCCAAAGAACACAAAATTCAAAATGATATATGCACTTCTATGTTCACTGCAGCGCTACTTACAACAACCGGGTTTTGGAAACAACCTAAATGCCAATGATAGATCAGCAGATAAAGAAGAATTGGTCTGTAGACACAGTGGAAGATTACTCAGCCCTATAAAAGAAAAGACAAAATGTTGCCACTTTTGACAACATGGATGGGCCTTGTGCAGATTATGCTCAAAAAATAAGTTGGACGGAGTAAAGAAAACACTGATGACTTCACTCATTTGTGAAATAGAGGAAAAAAAAAAAAAAAAACAAACTTAAAAACAAGCCCTTAGACCCTGATAACAGAATGGTGGTTACACAGGGAGGCGGGCTGGGGAAAGGAGTCGGCTGGTTGGTGGTGGGTGGTGACTGAACATTTGGTGACAGTGTGATGAAAAATGTGATCTCAGAAGCTACAGAGTGTTGTAAACTGATGCTACCTCCATTTAAAGAAAGGTAAAATTATACTAGTGCCCTGTGGCAGACTGGAGGATCAGGGGCCTGCTTTCAAGAGTTATTTTTAAAGGGAATGAAAGACGCTGTGTGTGTGAGGGGGGAGGTTGTGCGGCTCCACCTGCCGAACAGGGAGGCTCCCGTGGTTCCAACTCAACCCTCGTCACCAAAACCGAGAAGATACCCATGAATAGTCCCACAAAAGGGATGGAGACCACACGTTCGGAGACACGTGCTGATAAGAACAGCAGGAAAGGGACAGAGCGTCCAAGTGCACCATCTCCACTCTGGAAAAGCATGCGCAGAACACGGACTTGAATCTTATATTTAGCTTCTTCTTATGATCCTTCAAAAATGTGCACAATGTGATGTGCTCTATTTCAGGTCTCCTCTGGAGTTATGATGCAATGCAGCAAATAAGGGAAGCTTAACTCACCACTCTAATGAAGACACGGTCAGGTTTGCAAACATCTGCGTCTTCCACGGGGCTCAGGGCAGAGCCCTCTGTGACCCTCAAGATGCTTCTAACAGAGGCAGGAGGGGGGTTCCCGGTTGTGGGAGAGGCTCTAGCCAAAAATAATAACGATCGCTTGAAAGGAAGGCATTAGAGAGTTGGTGCAGAGAGGAAGAACGTGGGGAAGCTGACACAGAGGAAGGTGGGTGCGAGGAAACCCCAGCATCCCTGGGTATCCCCGTCCTTAGAGATTGCTGACATGCAAAGCTTTTGAGCTTCCATTTGTAAAGAGAGGTGGAACTTCGGTTTGCGTGTGATGGCGGTGAGCTCGGCATCTCAAACACTATGCACGCACTAAGCTGCGTCTTTGAGCCAAGACTGGTCCGTGGTTCAGCAATGAGCAACCACTGAATTGAAGGAAGACCTCACTGTGGCCACAGCGGTCCTCAGGAGGACAGTCCTAGGGGCTGTCCATCTTGTAAACTTCTGAAAATTCCCTCCACAAGGAAGTGATTGAAAATAGCTACTAGCTTTTTTAGTTAAAAACCAGATAGTTGCTTCTGTTGGTCATTCACATATTAGTGAGAATTATTTTGATCCCATTGCTTTCTGCACTCACACCCAGTGGAGCTTTCCTGTTCCTGCCCAGAGGCAAAATAGAGCTGGAACTAATGCCCAGACTCATATTCCCTGGGTTAGAGCCCATCCATAGGTCCCCTCTGACCAGGTAGCATTCCTTTCTCATTTTGTAAAATGAGGATAATAATGAGGATAGTACCTACCTCCTACCATATCTGGTAGGAAGGCTCCATCAATGCTTATTGCTTCTACAACTAGATAGATACGTTTAAAAGGGGGAGCTTTAACCAACGAGATAACAATTTTTACGTATCAAATTGATAAAATTATATAATACCGAATAATGCTGGGAATGATGAGATGCTGTTCTAGTAGATGGTCATAATGGGGTTTGCACAGGTACAGTTTAACAAGCAACTGGATAAAATCTATTCATATCTTTTGACCCCAACATAACACATTTTAGAATTTAGTCCAAGGAGGCATTCAAGAATGTAAACAAAGCCTTGCATGTAAGAATGTTTTCTGTGACATTATTCATAATAACAGGAAAAGAGTGAACAAAAAAAATCTTAAATGTCAACAACAGTGACAAATTCTGGCACAGTAGAAAGTTATGGAATCATTAAATATAATTTTGAAAGATGATTAATGGCTTAGCAAATGCTTATGTTTTAAAACTAAGTTGAAATGTAGGAAAAATTCTGAAAACACACGATGGGTCTAACAGTGTAAATGTAAACACACAAACACACACGAGCCCAGACCTAGAAAGTGGGATTTCAAAGACCTGACATTCTGGAAAAAGGCAAAGCTATATGGAAACTATAAAAGGTTCAGCAGTTGCCAGGCATTTTGGCTGGGGCGGTGGGCTTGAAGAGGTGGGGCACATATTTTGAGGGCAAAGAAACACTCCTATGAAATGGTAAAGAAAATAATGGTAAAGAAAATATCATTAGGGCCTCCCCGGTGCGCAGCGGTTGAACGCTGGATTGCGAAGCTGCCCGTGGCCTCTGCAGCACCAGTTCGATCCCCGCCCTCCGGTTGAAGGTCCCACATGGCGCACAGACCCCTCCTGCCACCCGCTACTCCCCTCAGCAGTGTACTTCGGTCCTTCTGCCTGCTCTGCTCCCCGCTCTGGCTCTGGTGAATTCTCTCACCCTCCCGTGCTTCTGACTGTACCCAGTGCTTGTATAAATAAATAAATAAATCTTAAAAAAAAAAAGAGAGAAAATATCATTAGACATTTGCCAGCCTCATGGAATGTACATCAGCAAGAGTGACTCCTAATGTAAACAAGGAACCTCAGCCAGCTATGAAGTCGATGCGAGCCCATCGATTATAACAAATGGAGCACCTGGTGGGCCCATTGCTGGGGGGAGGCGGAGAGCATGTGGGGAGACAGGGAGCCTGTGGGAAATCTCTATACCTTCCTCTCGACTGTGTTGTAAACCTGAGGCTGCTCTAAGAAAATTAAATCTTAATTTAAAAAAAAAAAATGTTAAGAATGATTATTTTGGGGCGATAAGCAGCCGAAGAGTGATTTTTGCTTTTGCATGTGTTTGTAAATGTTTTTCAAAAGATCAGACGCTGCTTTCCTAAACAGGGCTGATGGCAATGGATATAAAGGGTGTGCCATGCAGCGCAGGAAGCTACGAGCCAGAGAAGGAAACGTGGTTGAAGGAGCAAAACACTATGCATTCTGGAGCTTTGGGTAAGAAAAAGGCTAGACTCTCTGGGGGGCGTTCATTTTCAGGGGCTGCATGGACAAGGCCAAAGCCTACGTATAGGAACTCAGGGAAAACAGCTACTACAGTCACAAGATTAAGTCCCAACCTTTGAGAGCACAATCTCGTCTTTATTAGCTACAAAGAGTTGCAACTGGCAATTCGGACTCCTCACTACACTATAGTATTTCTGAGGATTTTGAGGATGGGGTGTAATATCCTCTCTCTGCAGGTGGCTCCTCCCAGCACTGGTGGTTCTGAGACAAGAGAGCTCCAGAGAAAGACGGTGACCCCTACCGTCCATTCCCCGCATAGCACTCAAAATATTTTGAAAAGGTGCATTCTTAAGACTGGCGCGAGTTCTCCCCCTGCATCTGGCCAAGATCCAAGCTCCTGAGTGCCGGCCACATGGTCTCGACTCTGCTCAGTCCTTTGCAGGCGCACTGGCTTCCCTCTGCCACTCTGGCTCACACTCCTGTCGAGTTTGGACCTGGCTTGGCAAATTGCAGCCCACAGGTCCTGTCCCCCGTGCTGTCAGGTTTTTTGGTACAATCGAGGAGAAAAGCATGACATCCACATTTTTAAAGAGCTGAGAAAAATCACGAGGGAAATAACACTTCACGCCACATGGGAATTCTATGAGATTCCCATTTCGGTGCTCAGGAAGCCCTTGCCATGGGTTCACAGCTGATGAGATTGTTGGTGTATTGTCCGTGGTCACTTGGGTGAGGAGAGGGAGGTGTGAATCCAGTGTCACGGGGCATTTACACGTTGGGCCTTTACAAAGATGTTAGCCTAGTCACAGAACCATCTGCGGGTTTGGGCCGACTGCTTACCCTGAGCCTCAGAGAGCCAGGCAAGCTGAGGTCGCATCACCTAAGACCATATCAAGGCTCTGAAGGCCCTCGAGAAACAGAAAATCTGGGCCTCCCTGGTGGTGCAAGGGGTTAAGTCTCAGCACTATGACACTATCCACAGCCACCGCAGCACGAGTTTGAGTTCTAGCCAGGAGCCGACCCACAGCAGACCTCTCCTGTCTCTCCACTGCTCCCCTCAGCAGTGGATTTCAGTCAATCTGCCTGTTCTGCTCCCCACTCTGTCCCTGGTGAATCTTCTCACCCCCCCCACACGTCAGGCCTGTACCCCATCTCTTGTATGCATAAATAAATAAATCTTCAAAAAATTGCAAAGATGACCTGATCCCCCAAGACAGAACTATTTAGGAGCTTGAGGGACAATTTGGGGGCAATCGAGTTTGTTTTGTTGTTATTTTGCTAGAGGAAAGGTGAATGGAATTTTCATCACATACCCACTGGGTTGTTTTAACTGTTAACTCAGGCTGAGAGTGGAATGTGGCTGGGTGGCTGGGGAGTCTGAACCCACAGCTGAAGGGCAATTGTGTTTCTCCTACAAACAAGAGCTTGAATCAGGCTAACAGCAGGTCATTCCATGTGGATCCCCAGAGAGTATAGGTTGGATTTGGGGGTAAGGTTATTATTCATTAGCTCCTTCAGACCATAATGTCTAAATGCACAATGTATGTACAGTCAGGTGCTTACAGAGACAAAGCAGGGGCTACCCAGCCCCTGTTCTCACTGAGTTTATACATCAGGGCTAAGTCACTATCGTTTGCTAGGATGAGAGCAGCTCATCTCTCATGATTCACCTAGTATTTCCATTTCTGGAAGTTTACACTCATTTTTTCCAGCCCCAGGAAATCAGGGACCCTCCACAGCATCAGGGCCTACCTTATTTATGCAGAAAATACATGTTGTTTGCTCGAGGTCTACTGCATCTCACTAGAGTCATTTCTAAACATGGACTTCAGGGCCGTGCATGGGGTGGAACTGTCCATCAACTCCCTTGAATTGATCGCAGAACTTTACATGCAAAACTGCATTTGCGTTGTCCTGGGGAGAAATTTCATCTGACCCTCCACCACCCAGAAATGTTTAGGAACCAATGCCCTAGATGGGAAATAATCCCTAGGAAGGAGTAAGGCTGCTCATATTTAATTCTCTCTTACATCACACAGGGTGTAGTTAAGGCAGCTCTATACAGATGTTTTCATATAATAGTAAACATATATATATGCGTATCTATAGAAGCAGTTGATACACTATCCAGGCAAATTTCCTAAGGTCCTACACACCAGGCAACAAATTGATCACTTCTATGTCCCCTGCAAATATTAATAATACATTTTCTTTTTTTAAGATTTATTTTTATTTATTTATGCATACAAGAACTGGAGCATAGGCCAGATGTAGGGAGGGGGTGGCATGAGAGGATTCACCAGAGACAAAGTGGGGAGCAGAACAGGTGCATCCAATGAAATCCACTGCTGAGGGGAGCAGCGGGGAGACAGGAGAGGTCTGCTTCGCCCTGTGGGTCAGCTCCCTGGCTGGGAATCAGTGGCTGGTGATAGCTTGATAGCAGTGAGACTTAACCCCTGCACCACCAGGGAGGTCCAAATATTAAATTTTCTTAAAATAAAGATAAATTTAAAGGAAGATAATATAAGCAACTCACTACACCAAAGTATTGGAGACAATTTAGTAAGAGCCGGAAATAAATGAACGAGAGAGGAATGACGAGCGCCAGTGTGAATCGCAGGCAGTCATTTACCTGGAGGTATTTACAAGGGCCCAGTGTACATTAGACATTCACACTCTAGTGTATGTGAGACACGCACACTCACTCTACATGCATCTACAACCATTCTTCCCGAGAAAATGCTGTTTTTTAGAAGACGTCTCCCTCCCTCGCCACTCACTGCAAGGCTGTGGATGAAGTTCCTGGAGGCAGCGTTGCTACCAGCTGGCCCCACTGCATCGCCAGTGATTTGCAAACTTCAGAAAATGGTCACCTCTCAGAAGATGATACAATTTCTGAAGCCATGCACTGCTTTATTAGAAAAGAGAGAAGTCATTGGAATTAAACTGCTTTCATCTTCATGTTTTCCCTTTAGTGACTGTACATGTTTCTCTCAGTAAATCACCCCCCCCTGGATCCGAGGTATGTGCATTGTAGGGCGCCCTCTTTCTAGGGGTCTGGCCGGGGTGACACATGCACCCCCTCCAGTCTGTTATATTTATGTTAGCTTTGTTGCTCTCTTGATTAAGGCACTTTGCATGTGCACGCCTGGAGCTGGAGCGTTTCCCTGGGTTTCTTTTCTCTTTGCAGTCAATTTCTTTCTGGAAAGCTTTCCACCTTCTGTATAATTGTGCAGCGTCAAAGAGAGAGCTCTCGCCACTGATATCTCCGTGGTGGGAGACAGGTCAGCGGCTGTCAACAGCTTCTCTCCAGGTGGACAGATTGATGGAGATGGTCAACCGGGTTAAACTGCTTCTCAGGGACTTTCACTAAGGTAGACTGCCTCATTTTTGCTGCTAGTTTCTCAAAGGTGGAGGTGATCGCTAGTTTGACCAGGGGCAGCGGTGGGGCGACAAGAGCGTGTGATCTGTCCCAGGGGAAACAGGACCCATTTTCTTCCCCCTAAATGCTTGGGGAAAGGAGCGTCTCATCGCGAACTTGTAAAATTCTCCTTTCTCGGGGACTGTGATCTTGGAATCAGAGGCCCTTAAGTGAAGGCTGGACTAACATCTGTTGGAAGAGCTCTTGCTCCCTTAGTTCAAAATCAGCAGTCGGTGCAGCAACTAATAGAGTGGAGGTCAGTAATGGGGAGGTGAATGAGAGTAAATGGCCCTCGAGAAGAGCCACTGTGACCTTGGCATTGCATTTGAAATTCAGCCACCGTACCGGTAAAAACAATACAGTCCGGGATGGATACTAGGTTGCTAATATGATATATAGGTCTCGGATCGGAACCTCATACTTACAAGTAAATCACAAAGATGCCAGCTCTGATATATTTTTACGTACATGTACTACAATATTTCATAATCTGCTTACAGTAATTTCTACCCCTTGACAGAGAGAGAGTGGAGGATGAATAAGGCAAACCATGTACACAAATGAAATAGCATGTCAAACCTCCCCAAGTTGAGCACATTTGGACATGAATCTCAAACTTCCAGTCAATCACAAGACCCATTAACATTTCTTCCTATCATTTTTGGTCATTTTAATATTCAGAATATGGAGGCTCTATAAATTAAAGTGACTAGAATAATTAATAAGAAGTATACGCGATTGAAAATGCAATTAAGGCATTATTGTGGGTCTGCACGCATCCCTGTTGGTTGTACCCTGGATGAAGCCCTCCGGAAGAAGATAGGCAAGAAGTGAGAGCTGCTGCTGATGAAAGCTGCGGATTAGAAAAGACATTTTCATGAACAGAATATGATCAACGGAACCGTACGTTGTAGTGATCTTTGCCTAAAACGACCACTTCTGCGGATGGCAAGGAACACGCCAAACATCAGGGTTTGCCGACGCAGGATTCCCGGGTAGCAACCATTCCCTCGCCTCCCTCAGCGACCTTGAAAATGGGAGATACCGACATGAAATGTCCTTGAGCCAAATCATGCCAGCTCAAAGGGTATCAGAAGCCAGGCAGAAGGCATTTCATCTCCTTAGCTAACCGCTTGCTCTAGGCCACGAGAGCCCATACCTCCTGCCATCTTCCATCCACATTTGCAGGTGGGCTGACATCCCAACAGAGGCGACCTCTATGCAGAATACAGGGCACAGGGGTGTGACTGAGGACATGAACCCGCCTCCCAGGTCAGCAAAGGCCAGGTACGGAGGTGGAGTGAGGGCTCGCTCTGGAAGCTGGGCACCTCTCAGAGGGGCCTCTCGTGAGCATGGAGGACCAGGGTGGACAGGGCTGGGGGGCTGGGGGGATGGACAGGTTTCCAGCAGACTCCACGGGCACCTGTCTGATCACGCAGATGAAAGCGGAAGGCCATGGCGTTCCGACAGTGTCGCACCAACTCCGTTCCCTCTGGCTGCAATTTCATTTTCCCATCAGTAAATCTCAGTCCAGTCATTTCAGAAATTTATTTTGGGAGAAGTGGAGGGGTGGCGAGCTTCAGGGGGTGACCCTCGGGTGGTGGGAAACACCGGAACCATAGGCCCCCGATGTGAGATGCTCCCCCTCTCCCCAGCAGGCCGCGGCATGACCCCTGGGACAGGGAACTGTTACTCATTAAGGTTTAATGGGATTTTCTGATAGAGAAACAGTTGGACTGGAAAGGGTTTTCTGGAGGCAATTTCCTTCTGTTTCACGGCTGTTTACTGAGGGACTCTGGGGTGCAGAGCTCGGCTCTAGACTCTGCACAGAACACAAGTGAGAGGTGTCCTGTCCTCATGGAGGGTCAGCTCCTAGGGGAGAGGAGCAGGGCTGGAGGGAGTAACAGGGCAGGATCACTGGGGGAGCAGGCTGTGTCCCAGGTGGTCAGGGAGGAGGGGAGACCTGGCAGGTGGTCAGGGAGGAGGGGAGACCTGACAGGTGATCAGGGAGGAGGGGAGACCAGACAGGTGGTCAGGGAGGAGGGGAGACCAAGGCAGATTTCCCAGGGGGTGTGACTTTTCAGATGGACCCACTGGCTCTATTGGGAACCTGGGTTAGGAGGTTTACAGGATGGGTGACTTGGGTGACGGGGACTGAAGGTGCCACATTGAACTACGTCACAGACTCACACCTGACAGGGACATTTTCCATGGATGCCAAGAGCCAGCTGCTCCTCCTGGGGAGAAGAGGCTTGATGTTGTCCCTCCAGGGGGTGGAATTCAGTCCTCAGTTGGACAGGGGGCAGGACACTTGGGACTCACAGTGGACTGTGACCCTCCAGAGGCCACAGCACTTCAGCGGGTCGAGTCTGTCCGTGGCACTAATGCAGCAGGGAGAGGGACAATGACCAGGGAGAGTCCCGGGGACTGAGTCTCCATCACCGCGAGGAAGCGCGGCAGTGACAGGAGGAACAGAGAGACACACACGGGCAGAGCCTTTGCCTCCAGGAGACGGAAGATGAATTTGGGGCCAAATCTTATCTTCTCCAGAGGCCTGTTGCTGACTGCGGAGACGGGGTGGCCCCAGCCCCACCTCTGAGGATGCGTGTCCAGGAGCAGGGGTGATGGACGGCGCCAGAGTGGAGAGGACTCGAAACCACCCCCACCCAGCTCCTCTCCTGCGTGGAAAATAGGTCACCCATTTACATTCCGGGTATTTATTTTTAAAAGTGTATTTTAGAAGCTCACCACTCCCTATTAAAAATGAATGATGTCTTTAATAGTTTATTTTAATTCCAAATTACAAAGGCCAACTGTATTCATTATGGGAATTTGGAAAATGCAGATAAGACAAAGGTGACAATAAGCTCGCACCAATGCACAGCCCCGCCCTCCTGAAGTAAACGTTTCAGGGTCTTCTCACTTTTCCACTAGACCCACAGGGTCATGGCAAAGCATAGGTGACCCCCGAACACCTGAAAGCTAGGGGGTCCTCACTGAGAGGTGCTGTCTGCATAAAATCCACATGAAATTTTGAAACAACTGTAACATACAGAGTTCATAGTTTTATACTGATCACTTGTTAAAATGATAATGCATTGAACATGTTCTTTAAGTGAAATGTATGGTTTAAATAAGCTCACCCTTTTCTCATTACTGTATTCTTAAAAGAAAAGTAAATTTACGCACATGGCTTGGGGTGTATTGCCACTAGACAGTGCTGTTTTGGGTCTGGGTCTGGCCTCTGAAAGTGCATGGGTGTGCATGCACAGACACACCTCCAAGAGCAGATGGCGTGTGCAGACACTACCACAAGCTTCTCTTCACTCCCAGGACCCCTGGGATCCTGCCACAGCAATGTGTGTTTAGGGTGAATGTGCAAGTGCTAAATCACACCGATCCCCTATCAATGGATACTTAGTTGTTTCTACTTATTCACAATGCTCACAGCTCTGCAATGAACAGCCTTTACATGAGGTCTTTGCACACAGACTTTCCACAGCAGCACCACGGAGTAGAATGAGCACAGGTCACAATTCTTGGCTCACATCAAACCTCAGACTTTCACTAGCTCTTTAGCATTAGGTAAGCTGCATTTCATTGTCCAGAATGGAAGCTGTGTCTCTATTTTTCAGCCTTGTAGGAAGGATCAGAGACGGCATTATCTTTGGCATAAGTGATGCACCTAGTCAGTGAAAGCTAACATGTTTAACACTGTGTAAAAAAAATATTAAGATGTTATTGTTAGAAAGTCCCAGAACTTTCTAGCTCCAGACACTCACACCACAAGAGTCAAAAACCATAGAAATTATAGAAAATGTCTTCTTAGGAAGACTGACCCACGGTTGGGTATCTGAGTCAAAATTTGAAATGTCTAGAGAGAGTGTTATATTAGCAGGGACCACATTCTTGTTGAGAGATGATCACCTGTTTCAGACCAAAATCGGTCACCCCTGACTCTCATCCCTCTCCTTCTTGCTTAACTTTGAGTGGTATACACAGGGGGTTGTACAAAGGGGGTACTGTGGGATGCTGGGGGTTGGGTGGGTCATGGAGGTAACAGGAGTCTGGTTCTAATCTTGCATAGGGAGCTTGGATTTACCCTCCTTGGGAGTTTAAGCAAGGGTCAGAAGAAAAGAGTGGAACAGAAACCAGAGTCTGGCATTTTCTACTTTCAGTCTTAATGCCACTAACCTCAACGCGAATGTCTAGACAGAGCTACATAACTGAACCGATGGAATGATTTATCCATGTCACCCCCAGGAAGAGAACCGTGATGGAGGAGTGTCTGGGGGCCACACCCTCTGTGGTCTTGGTCCTTCCTCCAGAAGAGGTGGAGAATGGATTGTGGCCGACAGGTGGTCACCACGTGAACAGACTGAGTTGAATATGTTTACTGAGTCCAGCGACACTGTGTCTGAGAAGCAATTATAAGACAGTAAACAAAGAGGAAGGAAACACTAGGAATATTTATTTACTCAGATGGGCTTATTGCCAGAGGTTAAGCTGCTGAACTTGAACTTCTTGTAAAATGAGTGTGTGCATATTTACAAAATTTATAAATGTCTGCATTTGCACATGCACACACACACACTTGTGGAGACTCCAAGATTAGGGCTCTGCTAATACCTGCTCTGCCAGGTATGAGAGCAGTGGAAGTAAGACCTGGACTGAAGTCAGAGACCTGGGTTCAAACCCCAGGCCTGGCACTTCTGCTCTGTAACTAGCAGCAAATGATCTAATTTCACCTAAGAGGGAAATGCAATAGCTAACCTGAATACCTCTTGGGTTTGCTGTGTAATCCAAATGTGAGAAAGGATTTGAAGGGTAAAAGAGTAGCTCTGGGGAAAACTGGTAATATTGGTGAGTAAATAAATACTTAGGTAAGTAAATAACTAGTTCTTTATTAAATACCAAATGAGTTAGTGCCACACACAGAGCATCTAACAGCATATCCTGATGGTGTGGGAGCGTTGCCCAGTTTTGCCACATCTTTTGATTTTTAATAAGAGACCAGAAACCTAAATGTCTATATAAAAACTCCTGATTTTTTCAGTGTTGGCAACATCTTCAAATTGGAAGCAGCAGGAAGGCAACAAAGCACAGGGGGCTCTGGGCTGTCAGTCTGAGACCTTCGCTCTGGCCAAATGTGCAACCTTTGCTTGCAATTAGCAAGCGTGGCTGGTGAGTGAAGCAAGTGTGCCAGCTCGCTCATGAGTTACACTTCCACTTACTCCCAAGTCCATAGAGGGAAGACTTGAAATTCAAATTTTAAATGGATGCAGCAATGAAAAACAAGGCTTGCAAAGGAGAACCAACTCCTTGTCTGTTTTTGTTTAGTTAAGAAAAGGAACTTTCCATATCTGGACTTTGCCTGCATTTTTTAAAGATTTATTTTATTAATTTATGCATACAAGAACTGGGGTATAGGCCAGAGTTGCCAGGGTTGGGGGTGGGATTAGAGGAGTCACCAGAGACAAAGTGGAACGCAGAACAGAAGAATTTACTGAAATCCACTGCTGAGGGGAGCAGTGGGGAGTCAGGGGAGGTCTGCTGTGCCATGTGGGTCAGCTCCCTGGCCAGGGATCGAACTCATGCTGCAGTGGCTGGCAGTAGCTTGATAGTGCAAGACTTAACCCCTGTGCCACCAGGGAGGCCCTTTGCCTGCATTTTGAACTGGAAAATAAATCATTTCTCTTCCTGTTCTGAGTTCCAAATTCAGAAGCCATGTCTGCAGTATTCTAGAACACTCTGTCGTTCTCACCTTCAGTCTCACCACCAATGATTGAAAATGTATTAGACAGTCCTTTCTTCAAGTACCCCTCAATGCCCTCAGTTCCCCAAAGGAAGGAGTAGCTGGTGGATGGAAACCCGATTCTTGGCAAGATGACACAAAAGTTCGGCCAAGTGTGGATGTCCTTGATTGCTGCTTTCACGTACAGATGTCCTGCTGCATAAAAATTCCAAGCAATTGGGTCTCCCTGGTGGTGCAGGGGTTAAAGTCTCAGCACTATTAAGCTACTGCCAGCCATTAAGGCATGGGTTCAATCACCGGCCAGGGAGATGACCACATGGCACGGCCAACCTCTCCTGTCTCCCCGCCGCTCCCCTCAGCAGTGTGTTTCAGTAGATCCACCTGTTCTTCTCCCCACTCTGTCTCTGGTGAAGCCACTCACCCTCCACACATCTGGTCTACACCCCAGTTCTTCTACGCAAATAAATAAACACACAAACAAATAAATAAGAAAAAAGGAAGACTATGTTAAGTATCATCATAGTGATTGGGATGGAAGTTTAGCAAGTGAGAAGCTAACTGTAGTGGCTCAGTTCGGAAGATTTGCATGAAGATGCACAGGATGACATAGTTTTATGTCATCAAATTGGCTCCAGAACTATTGCTCTCCATGCTGATATTTAGGCCACTGGTATACAGTCCATTGCGGGACCCTATTCTCCTTGGAGAGGCCGATGGTTATTCTTTTTACTCTACAAGGGGATGCTGCACTCTATTAGTCAATCTACAAACATCTCCTAAGTGAGATCAAGCATTTGCTTCCCATTGCAGAAAATCGTGTTTGAATTTTTTAAATAAAAAACATACAGACACGACACTCCAAAAACTGTAAAGCCTTGAAGAGGGTTTTCCTAGTAGAAGAAACACAACTGGTCTGGAAACATTTGGAGGGGCAGGGTCAACTTTAGTAGTTACCAAATAAATGTAAAATAAATAGTATCTATTTTTTTGCCAAACTGGTAATTGGAAAGGAATTTTATAATGCTACTCTTCATTATTAAAGGAGATTTGGGGAAAGAGTCTCTTTTAAAACACTACTGTTGAAAGTGCAAATTGGTCTAACCTTTCTGAAAAGACAATTTAACAATGTGTATCAAAAGGCTTAAACATTTGCATAACCTTTATCCCCAAATTACTGCCAACAGTTTCCAGGGGAATTTCCTGGGTGTGCTTAAGATATAGATACAATGTTGCCCATCATTGTTCATTTGCTGGGGTAGAAAATCAGAGATAATCAAGAGTGGGACAACTGGGAACTGTGCAATATCTATACATGCATATCTCTCTGTCCATGTCTTAGATACCTGGTGTATGGACCCATTCAATGCATTGCTCGTCAGCCTTTATGTTGCTCTCGCTACCCTATTTTTTTTCCCACAGAAGCTTTGTGAAGACACTTTTTCACAATTTTAATATACCAAAATTTTGCAACTGTATGTATAGCTCATGTACTATATACTGAGCCAGAGGGAGACTCGGATGTCAGTTGGAGAAATCCCTTCTCCTTGGAGATCAGGTAAAACTGACACAGCTGCTATTTCCGGGGCCTTGAGGAAAGACACCCCATTCCCCAGGTTTCTGCCAATTCCCAGGTGGCTTCTTTCCCCATTGTCTTCTCTGCCCTCCAGGTTCCTCCTGTCATATGAGTTATCTCAACTGCAATATTTTCAGGGGCATCAAAAAGAAAGAGAGGGAATAAGAAAAAATAAAGGGAAGGAAGGAAATAAAGGAAGGAAAATGCATTTCCCCCGCCCCCCATCAAACATTTAAGAGTAAACATTCCCAAAGGTTTGGAGTCACAGGACAGGAACTACATGGTGAGACCCTCAGCGTTGAGTTGTGCCCTCTCCAGCTTCAGTCCCCTCCTCTTCTCTCTTGCCCTCCAGGTCTGTCTCCTTCAGCCCTATGTCTGGAAGTCTACAAGTCCCTCCTGCTATCACGCAGACCTCTGACTCCCTGACTCCCTCACCTGAACCTGCAAAAATCAAACCTATCCAGGATGCCACAGACAAAGGGCCTTTCATTGGCCAAGATGGGGAACTCGCTCTTCTTCTGGAGATGCTATATATAGAAACACCAGCCTGTTACATATAGGTAGATGAGACATACATATTATAAATAGATGATAACCGAGCTGTTACTCACAAAGACCATTGTCATAAATAGCATTTCTCCTGGTACATCTATATCTAGCTATATAGAAGAATAAATGAACTATAATGTTAACTCACATGATCTCTGAATGATGAATGACAAGTGATTCTAATTTCTTTCTTTGTGCTTATCTGCAGTGCCCGAATTTTCTACAATACACTAGCATTGCTTTTGTAATAAGGAGGATTAAAAAAAAAGTTAACTCTTAAAGAAGACTTGCCTGCTTCTGAAGGGAAGGTTGGCCCATGACTGACATGACAGATGGTATACCAATGAGAGCTGAAATAAAGTAACTCAGTTAACTAAGCAAGCTTTTGTAAAGTAGAAAGTCCCTTTTGAACCCGACCACCTTCCCTGCAGTCCCTAAAACTGAGAAGATGTGAAGAGGTTCAGCTGAAGATGCTGATTAAATGGGTACCCCAAAGGGACATCCCACCGGGAAGCACCCTCAACTGAAAAGAGTCAGCAGTGGTGTCATTTATGACAGGGAAGGGGGGTGGTGTTGGGTAAGGAAGGGAGCAGGGACTTTGGGAGTCATCCAGGTGCTGGACAAGATGTCAACACCCTGTGTGTCTTTGATCCAGACAAGAACCCTATGCCAGAGCTAGTACTACTTCCCAATGAGGGATGAAGAAACCAAGATTCAAAGCCAGCCAAGAGCTCATCTCATTCTGATGTGTTCACCTTTTCCCAGCCCACTTTCCCAAATCAGTAGTTGTTCTTCCTTCTAGAACTACTTCTTTTGTTGTTGTTGTTGTGTTATTATTACTGAACATAATATTGGTAATTTTTGGACATAATATTTGAAAATTTTAAATTTGCATAGAAAAGAAATAAATTTGCATACTAATAAAATATAAGCACAGTTGCCATCCAAAAAAAAAAAATAGAACTACTTTTTAAAATACCTAGACAGACACCTGAGGCTGTCTGCCCCTGTTGAAAATGTACAATAACCTAAATTTAAAGTGATCATGTTTACCATATCCCATGACCACCAAATTGAAAGACTTGTAACGATAAACATTCACTAATGTGTTCTTTTAAATCACATAATTCCTGCAGTGGGATATAAATTAATTGAAATATAGCTTGTGAGCTTTTAGTTGTTTTTCACATAAAACTATTCAGTAGGCTCATATTATTGAAAGTGCCGTGCATTTTCTCCTACAGAAAATTTGTTATTAACAATGATTTCAACTATCAGTTACTCACTCCTCAGTGTGTGGTAGATCTTTGAACCACACAGTGTATGGTAGAAATATTTACTCTCTTCCCACCAACCCACTCCTTGGTTCCGGGCAAATCTGTGACTGATTAGGAAGAAGAAACTGAAGTTTGAGGAGGTTATGTAACTTGCGCATATAGTAGATGGTAAAACTGGGGTTCCAGCCCGACTGTATGAAGCCTTTATGCTGAAACTCACTTTGATTATCAACAAGTCTTTGGATGGTAGTTAATAAGCATAAGACGTGTGCTAGTCACTGTCCATGGTGCTGAGAGCTCAGGCAGCCACACCGAACATCCCATGAATTCCCTGGGTTCTGTTTTACCAGGGAGGGCAGGAAAAGGGTCATTACATTAACCTGAGTGCAGAGAATCAGGTGACCCTACAAATTTTACTGTAAATAGAGGAGCAAGAGCAAAACCTTTGCATGGGAATGAGATTGGGATGTGTGTGGAAGAGAAAAGAGCCCACAGTGGTCAGTGTAGTTACAAGAGCGGGGAGAGGGGGTGGGCAGTGTAGAGAGACAAGATCAAGGATAGATAACAGCGCCTGTGTGCAATGACAAGGAGTCGATTCAATTCTGGTTACAATGGGAAGTCACTGGAAAATTGTAAGTACAAGAGAAAAATATATGTTCTGGTTATCACCCCTGAACAATCTCTGTAGCTGCCTGGCTGAGGGCAGACTCTCGTGAGGAAGGCTGGGCTCAGGGAGATTGGGGAGGGCACTGTTGGAGCCGTCCAGGTGGGAGATGGTTGGATTGGATTAGGGAGTCACTGTGGAGAAGCTGAGAATTGTTTCCAAATCACTTCTCAAGTCCTAAAGCAGTCCCAACTTCCCTGATTCTAAAATAGACTTGGCTCCTGCAAGCCTGAACAAAACATTTACCAGTTTAAGGACAAAACTAAGTTGTGAAACATCTCTCAAAATATTTGCTTAGAGTAAAAAAGTAAAAACACACTTAGCCGCTGTGAATTAGTCATTCGTCTAAGGTGGGTGATAATTTATGCCACAATTGTAGTCAAAGGAGAAATTTACATTTACACTGAAATATATACATTTTTATTTTCAGGGATGGGTTCCTTGTGTTTGTTGAATTGTTTCAAGTTGCTGTGGGCTGGGAGAACTGTGTGACTATTTGCAAGGCTACAGGGATTAAATTAAATAAACCCAAAGGGACCATAATTGGCAAACTGGGAAAGACTGTATGAGTGCATGAAGTATTGTCTGAGGCACTATGAAAGATTAATGGACAGTCAACTTGAGGTTTAGAGGAAAAAAACAAAAACAAAAACAAACCAAAAAACCCAACTTTGATCCTGAGTATCCTTGAGCCAGCAAACAACAACAGAAAAAATATAAGACGATGTGTTCTTGTCGAACAGCTGCAGCCTTACTCAAGCTCCCCAAAAGACTGCTGTTCTCTGATGCTCTCTCTCTCTCTCTCTCTCTCTTCCCTTGAGTATGAAAACATGTTTCACAAGCATAATGTTCCCTGCTGGTCTCAGACCAGTGTCCCAAACTACAGATGGATCTGACAGATAAGTTTTCCTTGGTCCAGGTAACATCTAAAGACTTATATTAGAAGTCACATTTTTTAGAAGGACAGATTTCATCCAAAAAGTAGATTTTTATATTTTCTTAAGAAATTTGTTCAACAAAAGTCCTGGTTCCAAACCACAGCTGAGCTCCCCTCTCTGACACTCTCCCCACTACTGCCTATTGTGCCCCTAACATGAATACTCAGTTACCAATTAATTTCATGAGTGATAGGATGTTTTTCACAGAGAATGAAAATGTCTCTTTTTATACCATCATCATCAGAAATGTAGGCATCAAAACCAGGTCAAATGCTGCCATATGCTTGAGGTCCCAGCCACCTCGTCCAGGCAGGATTGCTCCCTGGCTCTTGGGTTGAATCCCTCCTGTGATGTTCGCACAGTGCAAAATTTTAGAGATGGCGAGTGGGTATTGGTAGGAACCCACTAATAACAAGCCAGAGGTTGACAGCTTCGGGAAGTGACTGACTGAATATTCACTATAACTTGAGCTCTAGATCATCCCCACTGTGTCCAGATTGAATAGCCTCAGGAAGTAGCCCAGCCCAAAGTGATTGCTGGCTCTGATGCTCGTGGCGGCCTGCCAGAAACACACTCCCACTTAAGAAAATTGAATACAATTTTGCAAAGGGGAGGCCAAACTTGATCTCAACATGACAGGGGATAACAAAGATATGCTTGCTGAAACACTTGTCCAGGGAAAAGTGCAGCGTGGTCTACCATAGCTAGCTTCAGAGTTTGAGGAGTTGCTCAAGCTGCAGAAAGTTTCAGAATCCAGATAATCTTAAAGCCCAGAGTGTAGTTAGCAGGAGGCACTAGGCTTTTCCTCTCTTGTTGGATATTCTGACCTTTTACAAGAACCTATATTGAAAAAGAGATGAATATATCCCCATGAATGTTTATTTACTTTTGCATCTTTTTTTTTCTAGGGAGACACTTTCTTGATGGCAACATTGTCATTTAAAACTGGGTTAGAGAATGACATAAGAAATGGGGAAAATGTTCATTATATAATGATTGTTTTTAATCTTAAGAACAGAAAGACTACTTCAGTACTTTATTTAAAAGCTATGGAGGGCCTCCCGGGTGGTGCAGGGGTTAATAGTCTCAGCACTATTAAGGTGTCTGCAGCCACTGCAGGACGAGTTCTATCCCCAGCCAGGGAGCTACCCACACAGCACAGCAGACCTCTCCTGTCTCCCTGCTGTTCCCCTCAGCAGTGCATTTCGGTCAGTCTGCCTGTTCTGCTCCCCACTCTGTCTCTCTGAATCCTCTCACCCCCACCCACACCTCTGGACTGTACCTCAGTTATGGTATGCATAAATAAATAAATCTTAAAAAATAAAAGCTATGGATAGTCCCTATAGGGGAAAAAAAAAAAAAAAGCATCTCAGACACATAGAACTTTCTATGTGACTTCAGAGGTTAATGAATGTCCTGAATCCAGCATACATAATAAAGATTTTTGACCATGTGCAATCTAAAATTTCATGATAAATGTTAAGAATCAGAAGGCTGGGCGCCACTTCCAAAGGTGGCCTCTGGTTCAGGCCCCCACCCCGTGTGATGTTTTGAACCTCAATTTTCTCCATCTATAAAAGGGATAATGTCAACCCATAACTCCTGGACTTGTTTGGAGGATAAGTGAGCTGAATTCATACCAAGTGCTAGAATAGTTGCTGGCACATGAGAAGGGATCAATAAATGCTTGCTGAACATTCACTTTCTGATTTAATACTGGCTGCATTACAATTTTAATGAAAACCTTCAAATATATTTTTATTGGCATACCTAACATTTTAAGTTAATGACAAAGAGAATAAAGAGAATATATTATTATACTATCTATATTTATATTAAGAAAAGGTCAGAGCTTAACATTCTGAAAATCAAGTATCGGATAAACAAAACACAAGAAGAGGAAGAGAGAACAAAAGGAATAGGATGAAGGTGGCAGATGCAGGCAGGATGGCATCACATGCTGGGTGAGAATGTGGAGAGTGTCCCTTGACCTGACCGCAGATACCCCAGGGCACAGCCCCATCAGGTGTGAATCAACAGATGTGGCCAAGCTGTTTGATCAGTTCTATCAGACATCTAATCAGTCCAGCTATTATCAGTCATGCACGTGGCCAAAGTCTCGATCAGAAACCCAGTCCAACTGTCTGACAGATGTAAAGCAAGAGGTGTTCATGATGGAATGAACAGAATGAGGGCTGAGCCCTGCAGATGTCACTTCTGAAGGCTTGTCCAGCTCATTCCTGGCAGTCAAGAGCTCTCTGGGTGTCCAGCTGTGATGCAACCCAAAGTATCCTATTTCTGTAGCGTGGGGTGGCAGCAGATGGAGGCCAGGCCACTCTCTCCATGAGTTCAGTGGGGTAAGGCAAAGAGCTAACCTAGATGTTTAACCTATAGGGACAGCCTTTCCTTTCAGGGACAGTGGATTCTAGAGTCTCTCCTGGCCAGCTGACCTTTGAAGACTCATGGCAGGATTTCACCTTTGTGGGGTCAAGTATGTGTATACGATAGTGTTCCAGTGGGATGGGGCAGAGGCAATCCTGGAGAAATTGTTTACTGCTAAAACTGAGATGTGTACGCTGATGGCATCTAGTGAGTGGAAGCCAAGGATGTTGTTGAACATGCTATAGTGGACAAGTCAGACCACCCGCAGCAAAGAGTTCTCAGTCTTTGTATCCACACTTCTAAGGAATCCTAATACACACACACAACACACACATGTGCACATATCACATATATGTCTGCATTATATATATATATACCACCTCTCTGTGTGTATTGTACACATATACATGTATACATGCATACACATCCATCACTATATCTATGTGTACATATATATCTGTATCTATCTATCCATCTATTATCTAGGATCAAGAGAAGAAAAAAGAGGGAAATGCAGAGATGGACATAGGTGTGTGTGCATACCTGTGTATGTACATATATACAAAAGCATCCGTCCATTGGTAACATATCTGTCTTGCAGATATAGATTTTTCACAATGCACTTTTACTGAAAGTAGGATGGGGGTAAATAATAGACATTTTTTTTCTTTACTATAATTTCCAGAAACAACAAAACCTTTGAAATAGCCCTCTCCTAGTACCCCAACCCATACCAAACCCCAACACTGCCATATAAGATTTTGCTGTGAAATTTTAATAACTTTCAAAATGCCTTGCCTAGAAACACATTAGTCATCTGAATGAACCAAAGGGTTTAATTAAACAACCACACACTGGAATGCATAATTTGCCCAGTGAGCTGCAAATCCCCTAATACCACAGGCAATCCCATACCTGTTCCAAGACAGTTCAAGGGGCCAGGAGGTGATGCTCCCCACTTGGGCCACACCATTACTCAAGCTGAGAGGAATTAAAATAAACACCAGCACTGAAAGGAAGATGCCAGAACCCGGCTGATGAGCATGAACTTGGTGGCAACCTGCGTTAGCCATGGGGAGATCTGTTTCAGGATTCGTAACAATCAGTCCTCTCTCCAGCAAGCTACTCATTTCCAGATGCAAAAGATGCTTCTTTCTTGGCCTCTCTGGCCAGAAATGGCCACTGATATAAACACGAAAAAGTCCACTTCGTGATATAAACACATAATTTCTACCACAACCCAAAGCCCATGGCTTGATTTTTATCTTTTAGACTAATGCTGCTGCCTGTTAAGGCAACTAACTGCCCGGAACAGTGTGAACAAAGGAACTTGTCACAGCAAAGTAAGAAATTCTTTTTGTTGTTTTGAAAATCTGAAGTAATGGCACCACTGCAACAATGTTAAGAGATTTTACCCATGCAGAGATATTAATAAAATAAAATAACATACTTGTCTTTCTTCTCTAACATGTATTTTTAACACAGGTGCCAACTGAGGATATTCATTAAACTGTTAGTTTCCTCCTTTGCAAAATGTGGAGGATGATAGGTAAATAACAAATATTTTATGAAGAACAATGAATTGATACTTGTAAAATACCAAGAATGGTGTCTGGTATATGTTTTCCTATAAATGCTTACTGTTACTGTCATTATTTTTAGTTCTTGGAGTTTATAAGTAGTGAGTATTTTGGAATTCTATTACAATTGAAATATTAATCAACATTGATAAATTTTCTCTTTTTGCGCATTGAGCTCTAGGGGTTCTGTTCAAAGAGTAGTTTCAAGAAGTCGGATGAATATAAATGATTTTTATTTTCTTCCTACAAGCCACCTGCCCCATTTTCATTTTCAAATGAGTTATTGCTGATTCAAAGGAATATACATAAAACCTCAGCAAATCCTAATAAGTTAACTGTCTATATCAAGGGCCCAGAAGGGCAATATAATACTCAACTATAAGACAAATGTGTTGGTGCCATCTTCAAAGGGAGCGACAGGGCCTCAGAATCCCAGTGTTTTCTGATCCCTTCTTATTTTCACACACATACATACCCACCCCACACAGAGGGATTGACAGGCTACTTATGCACTTCTGATTCTACCCAGCTGATTCTACAGTTTTTTGAGAGTATCCCAGCACCCACACTTCCTACGTAAATGGTGGGAGTAGCCCCACCTGGTAATAAACAGTATGCTCTAGGAATGGAGAGGAAGAAAAAGAATAACGGAAGGAAGACATGATCTTAGCAGAGATTTAGAATTTGGAAGATGCAGCAGGCAGAGAGAAGACAAGGTCTGGAGGATGAGGAGGGTTTACCTTGGAAAAAGATGCAGGTAAATGCTCTGAGCAGAGAAAACAGCATGTGGAAAGGCCTTCAAGGCAAGAAATAGGATGTTTCAAGTGAAGGACAGATGGCACCAGGGCAGAGAGAGGAAATTTATTTCCCAAAGGCATGTGGATGCCAAGAGGCAGAGTTGGGATATGAAACTGGTCACTCCAGCTCTGGAGTCTGAGTACTTGCCTTTCACTTTGCTCATCCCGTTCCGCTCCAGGCCCACAAGACATGCAGAGAGAGAAGGGATACGTCAGTGAGTTATTGCCTGTGTAACCCAGAGCAGCTGGTCCATAGACAGAGGTATGGAAAGATCCATTTATAGCATCATTATTAATATCATGTTGGGTACAGAACGCCAGGGAAGGGCACGGCCAAGTCCATCCTGCCCACTGCGATGACCTAAACACATGCTAGACATGAAGCAGGAAAGGACCGAGGAGGCCTTCAGAGCCCTTCTAGACCACCTGGACATTGTGCCATCTTCTGGGTGACAAGGACAGCAGCTGATGCCAGGCAGGGGACATCATTCCTGTGATGGCATCAGGCTTGCTCACCTACCCTACTGACATTTGTGTTGGCTGCTGTCCCTGGCAAGTTTAGGGAGTAGCTGCTGCCCCCAAATCTCACACTGCTCTCCCCTCCTCCTGAGCCGGCTGCTGGGTGATGCAGCCATCTCTCCCATTGTGACCCCAGGCACACTTAGCACCCAAACCACAGCACAGAGGGGGCCTTCTCTTGCCTCTGAGTTGCTAAGAGTCTTCCAACAACTGGCATTCTAGAGAAAGGGGACTAGACGTCTCTCTCCATGCACTCCCTGGTGTGCTTCCAGTAACGGTACTGTTTCACTGCTTGTGAGAACCAGACATATTGACAAACTCAGGCATGAGGGCCAGAATCTTCCTTAGCAGTGACTGCATTTTCCACTACCAATGAATAATTTAGACCACCGAAACTGTGCATGTGCGTCGTGGCTGAGGGATTCAAAAAATGCAAGGCTGATAAATTCTTTCTAAAAACAACTGCCCACAGGTACGTAGTTCCATCACAGTGGGGGAGAGTGAATAGAACATGTTACTTTAGGAAGGGCAGGCTGGCCCCAGTTTAGAGAGAGCAGTTCAGGTGCTGGTAATTACCCAGAGGGTCAAAGAGCCGAAGGTAGGGACCTAATGGCAGTGGGATGGATGCATCTGGGAGCCATGGAGCAGAAAGTGATTCTGTCAGATTGTCCAACAGTTGAGAGAACTGGCATCCATGTGCACTTCAATCTCAGAACCCCCTAAAAGGAGGGTATGGCGTGGAGTTCTAGAGAAATAGGAAGGAGAGAATGCAATCCACTTTGCTGATGCAACATTGTTCTCTCCCTCACTTGAGTTACCGTGATATGGTGCTGAGTAGACCCTGCTAACCCTGACTCACCTTGAACATCGAGAGATCTACAATTAACCGCTGGAATATTTTCTTTGATTTTTGAGATATGAAATTGAAAAAAAAAAAAATATCATGCTGGATGGCCATAGAGTTTAGGTGGCCAATAGAAAACTCAACCAAGAAAGTGTTCTAATTTCTGAGATGCAGAAGATTTGAGCTAAATCCCCATAGACTGAAGCCAGGTTCTGTGAGATGTAAGGGGTTACTTACACAAGAAGCCCACATTCTAGCTAAATCCCTTGAGTCACTGATCATTTGCTGTGTAACCCAGAAAACACACCTTTCCTAATGAATATTGAAATTGGCTGTCATTGAGAGAGAACACTCGCAGGAGGGTAACAAGATACCGATCGATATTCATATGGATCCAGGCCGCCTCATTGATTAATAGTCTTCAACTGTAAAAACTGGAGTGGCGATAATAAAGCATTATTTTTAGTGCAGGCTGGCACAGGATGTGACTTAGATTTAAACATTTTTTTTCAAGTTTTTGAGCAGGTCTTAATAAATAGATGGCCAGGAAGGAAAAAGGGAAGCTGCTCTCCATGGCTCAGCAGAATATTCTCAGTGCCACGCAAGATGGCAACATCATAGTCATCTCAGAAAAGACTCACTCCCTCAGCACAGCTGCCCATCAGCTCAGTTCAAAGTCCCCCTCCATGACACATGCTTCCACCGAAGGGGCATAAGTGATAAAGTTACCAGGGCACACACAGCTGCAGATGACGCATTTCTGCCTGTTAGTTGATGAAGTCTACGTTTTAGAAATAAAGATCCTTCCACCAAAATGGTTTGGTGAAGGATGTCACTGCCTGTTCTTTTCCATTCAGTCAGCCAGGTGCTGATCCTGGGTGGTACACACCTAACTTGAAGCTGAGAGCCAGGAATCCCAGGGGAGAGGGTAGCACATGTTCCTCCACTTTGCCCACTTTCTGTGTGACAAGTCCTTGAAATAGGACATGGAAATTCATTTCCCAGAACTCTCCTCTCCTCTGTCAGGAATGGCCACCATGTAAATCATGTTGAAAATATATGGTGCCACAAGAATCCTGACTATTCCTCCATGGCTGATGCGCGGGTTTGCATGCCTCTTAAAGAGCCCTTGCTGCTATACATTCTCCCTTCCAGTGAAGCATGTCTTGCAAAAAAAGAATTGCACCACGAGGCACTGACTTAACCTAGCAAAAGTTCACAAGTTAAGTCCTTCCTTGGGCTGCGGCAGTAGAAATGTATTTCTCAGGTCTGAGCTATAGCTGTAAAGCAAGTGTACAATAGATCTCTGAAAATGAAATGGGAGAAGTTTGTGAATAATTCTTATAGGGTCTAACAAATGTCTATCCATTAGATGTTAAAAACAGCAATGTACCAAAAATAGGGTGCCTCGCCTTTTTGGAATCTGAAAATGCCTTGGAATGTAGTCTATCACTGCTTTCTGATTCCTCCACTCACGAGAAGTTGTTGGGAGGGGGTCAGTGAAAAAGGAAGTTCACATTTTTTTACTTTCATAGAGAAAATCTTTTCATACGTTTGATAAGATCCAGGCAGAAGGCAAAAGCTTGGGGTAGTCTCCCCCATTTTCTTGGGGAAGGGCATAATTCTCTCTTCCCCTTCCCCAACCAAGGATAATCTTCCTACCTTTCAGTTTTGCTGGCAAACAGATGGCACCTAAACCAGCTGGCTTTCTTGTCCTTGCTTCCTCTCACACCTCCAAGCTGCATGCAACCTGATCTTGCTGCAAGCTAAACCACAGGGAGCTAGTCCTTTATTTTTTTGACTCTAGAACTGTCTTCATTTATTAGAATCAGGAGACTTTGTCTTCAGCATCTGAGAACTCACCCTCCCTTTGTAGGTGCCACAACTTGCTGCTGTCAACCACATGCATGAAAAGGTGGGGGGGTCCCTCAGTGAAATTTACGTGCGAAGGGAGCCGTTTGCAATGGGGACTAGAGCAACAGCCTCATGAAATAACCTCCACGCTACCCCTCTCTTTTCATGATAATATTCTCTTTGGGGTTGTCTCAGTTTTGCTGAAAATGAAAAGTATCAAAATAGAATTAAGCGCTTTCCCATCTATTCCCTCAGGACCAGCAAAGCCAGTCAAGATGGAAATGTGTCCACTGACCAACCAGTCGGAGCAGCTCGCGTGGAGCCGTGATTGACTTTTTGGCTAAGCTCAGCAGAAATGAAGCTTGTGGTCAATTAGCTTTTCCCTTAATAGGATTGTGTTGGGCAAAATAAACTATAGACTGAAATAGAAGGGAAAACTGTCATTAAATGAATTCCCAGATGTTGACATGTTTCCCTAAGACATACATCATAAATAAGAAGGGTTCAAAGTTCAAGGACAGGCCCTGTGCTAGAGTCACAGGCCCCGTCGATATAGTGGGGTGAGGCTCCATGGGGCTTGAGGGTCAGCCCCAAGTGCACCCACGCAGCCCCAGCTTGTACTCTCAGGGCAGAGCAGCCTTCTCGGCATATTTTGGACACGATATTTTCCACGCATTGATCTCGCTTACTGAATATCGGTGGAGGCCTGCCATAGATGCCAGCACTGTGTCAGACTCAGAAGCTTCGAGAACCAGATGGACAAAGAAGAAGTAATCACTTAAAAAATGCAAATGTGGGGGGGCTCCCTGGTGGCGCAGGGGTTAAAGACACAGCACTATCAAGCTATCGCCAGCCACTGCAGAATGAGTTAGATCCCCAGCCAGGGAGCTGATCCACAGGGCGCAGCAGACCTCTCCTGGCTCGCCCGCTGCTCCCCTCAGCAGTGGATTTCAGTAGATTCACCTGTTCTGCTCCCCACTCTGTCTCTGGTGAATCCTCTCACCGTCCCCCACACCTCTGATCTACATCCCAGTTCTTGTATACATAAATAAATAAATCTTTAAAAAAATTACAAACAGTAACAGGTGCTTGAAGCCAGGGGAAATAGAGCCACCCCAAGAATAAGGAAGAACCAGCGACTAGTTTTAAAGCAGTTGTTGGAGGGAGGGAGAGAGGAAGGGGTAAGAACAGAGGGGGGCACAGCGGATCCAGGGGACTGTGGGCGCTCTAGTGTGGGAGAGTGACAGGGAGAAATCCTACAGGTCAAAATATGAACAAGGCATAAAACAATGCTACTATATTTTAAAATAAATAAAAATAAACCAGTGGTTGGAGGTCTTTGAAGAGGTTGCTTTTCATCTGGGCTGGAGCCACTTTGGCAGAGCCAAGTTGGGGCCACCGCACAGAAAACTATTAACGCGGGAGTCTGGTGAGGCTGCAGCGCCTGGACTTGGGGGGTTTCCATGACTTGGGACTGAGGCTAAGACCGTGGGCTTTCCCTGGGAGGGAAACCATCTCAGGCACATCTGGAGTTGGGCTCTCTGACAGCTGGGAGGAGCCAGGGGGGCAAATGGCCAGGGCGGGGGACGGGCTCCTTCCTCTGCGCAGTGCGGGAGGGAGGTGATGACAGCCTTGATGGGGAGGGAGGTGGAGCAAAGAACAATTTTTGAGAAATACGGGGATTAGACGGGATCTGCCAACCACACAGGGTAGGCGTGCTCTTCACACGTGTTTTCTCAATCTCCAAAGCAACCCCACTGAGTGGGACTCTCCTGGGTGCCTACATGCAGAGGTGCATCTTAGAGCAGGGTGCACGGGTGGGATTCCTTGAGAAGTGAGTGGTCGCCTTATATACCTGAGTTCACTCCACCTTTAGCACAGGCCACTCCTGTCCACTTTACAACAGGGACGTGTGGCTCAAACAGGTGACATGGCTCACCCATGGTGCTCTGGTCTGCCTGTTTGGCTTTGTTTTCTAATTGACTATTTCGAAGTGAAATCAATGGCATCTCATGCATCTGGAAAGCTGTACAACCAGCACCCTGTCTAGTTCCAAAACATTTCATCATTCCAAAGGGAGCCCCATACCTGCCAAGCAGTTACTCCTCACTCCTTCCCCAGCCCCTGCAACCTCCAGTTTGCTTTCTGTTTCTATGGAGTCATCCATTCTATACCTTTCATGCAATCAGGATCATACAATAGGAGACGGTGTGTCTGGCTTTGCTGACTTAGAATTTTTTTGGCATTCATCCATGTTGCAGCAAAAATCATTATATCATTCTTTTTTTAATGGCAAGTATCACCCCCATTACATGGATATATCACATTTTGTTTATCCATCCACCCACGGATGGTCATTTTGTCCTTTGGCTATTGTGAACAGCACTTCTAGAACATTCCTGCACAAGTGTTTGCTGGAACTACTGTTTTCAGTTCTTTTGAATATCTACCTTGGTGTAGAATTGCTGAGTCATAGGATAATTCTACAATTCTATACTTAATATTTAGAGGAGCTTTTCCTTGGCTTTTCCCTACTGAGGATGAATAAACCAGTTTATAGTAAACATAGATATTCCCCCAATTATTATCCTACCCCTCCCCATTCTTTAATAGACACATTCACTGGCAATAGCCACAGTAGACCATTCTGACTCATGATTAGGTTAAGGATGGATATATAAGGCCAATCACACCCATCTACGCTCTCCTTTCTCTCTTGTCTACCAGGAAACAAAGAAACAGACAAATACGTTCTTACTTTCTGCATAGTTCTATTGTCCAGATGGACATCTGGAGCAAGAGCAATCTCTTTGCTACCGTGTAGAGAAAACCCATAGGAACGTAGAACCCACACATAAGTCTACACCGTCCTCTGGAGAGGTGGGTCCGCAGACTGTCCTCCACTTACTGGAAAGGACCCCATGCACTCAGGGAGTCAGGTAAGCTCAGGTTCTGTGGCTGGTAAACTCCAAAGACCACTAACTGCCTGTCTGGTATCAGAGGGTGGAAGTACAGCCAGGAACTTAGGGTAGAAAAAAAAAAAAAAAACATGTTTCTGTAAATGAGGATCTGTCAGTTGTCCGCCCTCTGTGGAAGCTGTTCTGATGGGTAAAAACAAACTGTTCAAACAGTGTGAAGGAAGCTGAAGTCCAGAGAGCAGAAATGTAGCAAAGTCGATTCATGTTGGTGACTTGGGGCACGTTCACTCCAAGTGGCTCACCCATCTATAGTTAGTGCCTGGACCAACATTTTACAAACAAGTTCCAGAAGGAACACCTCAGAAGTCAGTAGTAGTTGGGCCTCCCTGGTGGCACAAGGGGTAAATTCTCATACTATGAAGCTATCAGCAGCCACCGCAGCACGAGTTCCATGCCCAGCCAGAGAGCTGACCCACACGGCGCAGCAGACCTCTCCTGTCTCCTCGTTGCTCCCCTCAGCAGTGTATTTCAGTGGATCCACCTGTTCTTCTCCCCACAGTGTCTCTGGTGAATCCTCTCACCCTCCTACACCTCTGGCCTGCACCCCAGTTCGTATATGCACAAATAAATAAATTTACAAAAATGAAGTCAGTGGTAGTTAACTTCAGCACTTGGTTTGAGAAATAAAACCAAGACTGTGTCCCTTTCTCCTGCATGGATTGGGGGGCTGACTCTGCCAAGCAGTGCTTCATGATGGCCTCTTGGGTTAGCTTTTCACGTGCTGACCCAGGGTTCCCGACCTGTGGGCTGCTGGCTTAGCTGCTGCTGCAGTCGACATGCTGGGCCAGACATGGGCTCTGCATGCCAGAAAACAGGCCCCGACACATACAAGAGAGATTATTGGATTCTGCTTTGCCTTCTCCACTAGACCAAGAGCCCAATGAAAGCAGGTAGTGCCTTTGTTTTGTTTAGCATTATTTCCCAAGGGACTCCCATAGCGGCTGATGCATAGTAGATGGCCAATAAAAAGGAACAGCAGGACAGATAAGCAAACCAACGGCAAAGAAAAGGATATTGAGGAAGGGATTTTCTTCCTCCCTCCCTGGTTCCCTCGCTCCCTCCTTTCTTTCCTCGCTTCCTGCCTTCCTGCTTTCCTTCCCATTCCATGGCACTAATATTTGCATATATCAGTAACTAAATTCTAGTGTTATCTAGAGAGGAAAATGGAACCAGGTCGTCTACATATGCCCTTTACAAAGCAAGGCGCAACACAACCTTTTATTGAATGTTAATGTTAAGAAAATTCGGTAGTTTCATTTTGTTTTTTAAGGAAATTTGGATCATCTCAAGGACTCATCAGCATGGGGGGGTATGTCTTTGTGAAATACTTCAGTGTCTCGCAGAAGATTGCAATGAATTATTGGGACATTGCAGAGTTTAAGACTGATGCTTTCTGAAGCATGAAAGAAGTATCTGCAGCTCTTCCTTTTTATGTTTAAATTACTTTGCTTCTTACTTGACTACTTTTTCTGACCTTTGAGAGTGCTTCCTTCTTTATATTTCTCCTTGAGTTCCTTAACCATTTTTGAAAATAGTTTAGATACATCTCTTATGAGTTCTTCTTCCTAGCCTTCTGGTCTCCATCGGTTTGGCCCATCTCCTCACTTGACCCTTCCCTATAGTCTTGCAGTATGATCATACTCTTTGCCCCAGGCCATCCATCTTATTCTTTCTCTTACAAAGCAGCAGATAATGGAAAGCTATGGATCTATAAAACACTCACTTCTCATTTTCAAGTGAACATGAAGTTATGACCAAGGGGTTCTGCTTTTAACCTATTCGTTTTCCCCCAAAAAATGAATGCAACGGGGCACTTGGCCAAATTCACTTAACCTCCTGCACATTTCACTATGGGATTAATGGTCTCAGTGTTTTCCTGCTCTGAACTCTGGAATAACAGAGTGAGCCGACAAGGAGCAGAGATAAAAGAAATGCCTGAGAATCTTTCCAGACCAAAATCTAAGACCGATCGCTACTGCTTCAGAGCTATGTGACTTAGGACACAGAATTTAAACTCTCTGGTTCCAAGTTCCCAATTATGTAACCTTTGGCTGATATCACCTATCTTGGTGAATCACTGAGGATATGAAATTAAATGACAGCGCCTAGTTAGAACTACCATATGGTGGGAATGCAAGTTAAGTGAATTATAATAATGACCAAGACTTTCACTCAGCAAACATTTATTGAACTTGCTTGATGATGATGGTGAGAGGAGGGAACGGAGCCCTCAATTTCCCCCTATGACATGTGAGCTACAATCATTATAGCTTTTCCATTTTCTTTGGGGATGAATATAAGCTTCAGTTCTGGCCAGTGAAAAGTTGATGGATCTATTGAACAAATACTTATCAGGAACACGGTGTGTGTTGACAAACCACCATGAGCAAAATCAGCTCACGAGCACAGGAGCTCACCTGTGCTAAGTTCCCACAAGGCAGTGGTTCTTCACCAGGCAATTCTGCCCCCAGGGAACACTGGGCAGTTTCAGGGAAACATTGGTTGTCACAACTGTGTGCTGCTGTATCTAGTGGGTTGTGGCCAAACTACTGCTCCATCCATCCATCCATCCATCCATCCATCCTTCAAGGAGAGCCCTACAACTAAGAGCTTCTGATTGTGGAGAAGCCCGATTGTAGGGAGAGGGATAAGGATGTAAGATGATGCATCATTAAGGCAAGGGGCAGGAACAGTCAAGACAAAGCTTAGCATCACCGTGGGCTCTCCTGGGCCCTCTGCTGCAGTTATGAGATTAGAGTTTCTGAGGATTACCTTTGGGAGGAAAGGATGCCTGGGAGTCCAGACTAGTTGGTGCAGCTCAGCCCAGAGGCAGGAAGAGGGACAAAATGCCTAGTTAGTGCCCTGACTTTGCTGCCCACTGCAATAACTGGGCTCAGCATGCCTGGGTGCACAGCCAGCATCCTCAACTTTGCATTTCAGTCAGTGCGTTCAAACTCTGCAAGCCGCCCCCAGGGAAACCACTGCATATGAAGAGCTGCAGAAGGAGCACTTCAGTAAAGATAGCTAGATAAATAATCCTGAATAAAATTGCATATTTTTAAGTGCTTTATTAATACGGTTGGTTAGAGAGCATGCTAAATTTCTGCATTGTGGAGATGAAGGTTATAAGAGGAGGGTTATGCAGAGAGCTAAATGAGAGGGGGCAGGGAAAGAAAAGAATAAGCAAAAGCAAATTCCTCTCTTGATGTGTGTGTCTTTGTGACACACACATTGAGAGAATACATAGATATATCTCCTTTCCATAGATATAGATGGGCATCAAGCTGATGCTGTTTGGGGGAGCAGTTCAGGGGGGAATGGGCTGACCTATTGCATTGGTTACCATGTACATGAGTGAAATGACATGATGCTATGACACCAGAATTTGCAAACTTAAATGTCTCCAGTGTCACCTGGGTCCCACAAATGTCTGCAGCTGGCCAGGGGGGAGCGTGGCAGGTATGTAGTAATCACAGGTTGTCAGAAGATCAACCATATCTCAACTCCAGTCATTTTTTTTTGTCTTGGAGGGATGGGAAGAAGTTAGAAATTCATGATTTTACATAACATGTTATTTTCTAGGGCCTCCCTGGTGGCGCAGCGGTTGAGCGCTGGGCTGTGAAGCTGCCCACAGCCTCTGCAGTGCCGGTTTGATCCCCGGCCACCGGCGAGGGTCCCACATGGCACGCAGACCTCTCCTGCCACACCCGCTGCTCCCCTCAGAAGTGTCCTTCGGTCCTTCTGCCTGCTCTGTTCCCCGCTCTGGCTCTGGTGAATTCTCTCACCCTCCCGCACTTCTGACTACACCCAGTGCTTGCATAAATAAATAAATAAATCTTTAAAAAAATGTTATTTTCTAAACACACACACGTACACCAGGTGATTTAGTGAAAAGACTATCTACAAGACATAAATGCCATTTGCTTTGTGAGCTTCAAGTGTGCAGTCTTTGACTTGGGCTTTATTTTAATGGCATTATTTGTTTACTTGTTTATTTGCAGAGAGAAATTTACAGTAGCATGGGTGTTAGTCTCCCATTAGCTGTGACCTCAAATCCATCACTGAATTTCTCTGCTCTGCCATTTCTGGTTGGGGAGATTGAGTCAGGAAGCTCTACTTTATAGCATTGCTGTGAGCAGAAAATGAGTTAACTGTGTGCGCATTCACCACTGTTTCAATACCACACAGAGCTTCCAGATGTTGGCTTGTTCCTCCCTAGGGAAGCATCATTGAGAGAAGTTGTCATGACTCGCATGGAGAATGCAGAGCTATGTCCTCAGAATACACATGCAGGCAGGTGGAGAGTCAATGTAGATTTCCCCCCCAACACAACACACACACACACACACACACACACACACACAAACACACACACACTTCTTTCTACCTTAACTGAGATTCTTAACTGAGACGCTATGTGGACATTAACCCCTTAATTTGCCAATAATTCCTCCTTCCTACTGATAAGAATAACATCCTGCATTTCCCTAAAGAAAATCTCTTTCTCCAATCCTAGTCTTAAAGACTAAAGTACAGAACTTGCAGTTCCTATGGGGCCTTTTTCATCCTGGTGTTCAAATCTGTCCATCAGAATACATTATGCTTCTAACCAGTAACTGGTTCAGGAATGAACACAGGATACACAAAAGTTATCTGAGGGATATTGTTGCATTATCTGGAAATTTTCTACCATTTAGGGAGAATGTACCATAGACTAAAGCTAATATAAAGGAAAACAAGGCTTAAAGATACAGCAAAACATATCATTGCAGAGGAAGACATCATTTGGTCACCTTGATCCAGCCATGCCTGAAGCTCATATTAGGGCCATGAACTTCACAGTCTTAAAAGCGCAATATATTTCATTATTTGAATTTCTGTTAGTTGCAAACCACAGAGTTTAAAAGTACAAATCATTTACTCCATCCTAGTTTAGTTATTTTTAATGCGATCCCACAGTCTCACATGGCCCACTGAAGGAAGGCCATCTGCAAACTTACATCTAAACTTACTCCTCCTGTCATTTTATAATATGGCAAATTGTCCAAGTGCATGGCTTGGGGGAAAGATCTTAGTTGACAATTTGGTTCTTCCTTTTACTATCCAGGGACTTTGAGCTAATTATGTACAATATTTTTACCCACACAAGAGGGATGAGATCACCTTCTATATAGAGTCATTGCAAGGGTTAAACAAAATACTAACAATCACAACAATAACTTATCTTTGCAACTCTGCCTGAGTGTCAGACACTGAGTTTACTGCTTTGTATACATCATTTAATTCCTTTAACAACTTAAAGAAAAGGATATCACCAAAGTATCTTAGCATAGTGCCTGACATAACAGATACTCAATAAAATAGATTCTGTCATCATCATCACCCTATTCAACACTGATATCTATCTTCTTTAACTCAAAGTACACAGTATCATGTTCAAGTTGAGATTCTGATTCAATATATGTGGGAGAGGACCTGCCTCTCTAGCTAGTTCTGAAGTGATGCTGATGGTACAGGTCTTTGGCACCTAGGATGCCCCCAGTCAGGATTGCCCTCAAATGAAAATCCTAACTGATTTTATGAAATGTATTGCTCTTCCAAATAAACATTTCCAATTGAAGACATGCGTTCCCCCTAAACCCCAACACACATTCTACTGAAAATCAACAATTTTTAAAATCTTGATGCCCAAATTTCTCCTATGATAATGAATCCCAAAACTCTTAAGGAACCCAGACTTAAATATTTTACAACTCCAGAAATTGCAGACAAGATTGAGAACCTCTAGACGAGAGACTCCCTCCCCCACCCCAGAAGGAAGCTCAGAGGTCAAGGGCGATGATGACAGATCCCACTGAAGCTTGTGGGCAGAACACAAATATCTCTGGCACTGATAATGACTTTTAGTAGTTTGACTATATTGACATAAAACTTTTCCACTAACATTTAGATCATCGTGTTCCATAATTTTTCTTGTACTGAGACTAAAATAAACCATTTGTAATTGTAATATTAGTATTGTGAACATCATCCTATTAAATTATTTCATTAAGCTGGTTCTTCTACTGAGACTTTTTTTAGAAAAGGGAGAAGTCGGAATAGAAAATGGTACTTGAAAATCTAGGTTTTGCAAAACCTAGAACAGTCAGCTTAAGAAATCACTGATTCGTGCCCATGCCAACAGTCTTAATATATATGCCTATATTAATATATACATTATATACTGAAAGTTCCTATCTCAGAAATTATATAAGGCATATGAGAGATAACCACAGTTCCTATTAGTATATATGTTCACTTTCAACTTAGTACAATTAAACCACAAGATGTTGGAATAACTGTCCAAAAGAGATGTATGCATTTTATTAAAGAAACTGCTCTCTCTAGAAAAAATAATGTTTCTTTTTGTTGTTGTTGTTAGGAGGTGTCCCTCTTGCAAATAAAACATAACCAGGGATAAGTTTTCTCCTATTCCCCTTGCTCATTCCTTCCACACTGAAGTCTCCATCGAGGACAGAAATCATATATTCAGCACTTGTACCTCTACCAAAACAGCCAGCGATGTTTGCACATGGTGAGAAATCGATTCCACATTTCTTTAACTTTTAAGTTTGAGAAACTAACATGAATATCCTGATGTGGAAGAAGATAATTGGGGGATAAGACTGATCTGGATGGAAACTTAATCTCTTGCACAATTCTTGGCTGAACGCATGCTCCTGTGCAGTGAGGCATGCCAACTTCCTGTGACAGGTAAAGGATGTAAGCATAATCTGTCATATTTTATCATTAACTACTAATACAAAATTATCACCATTGAATGAAGACATTTTGATTGGGTTTCTCTTCTCACATCTATCAGTGTAGCCTGGATGCATGGCACTCACATAAACACGAGCCCAGTGGACTGCGTTGTCCTTGGTGACTTCCTCCCCTCTGCTGTGGTCATTTCTGTGATCATTTTGCTTCCAGCTGTATTATGCACCACCATCTTTCATAATCTTAACTGGAAGGAGGGACATGCAGCCTTGAAACTTGGCTTTGTGTCTCCTTGAGGAGGTTTTAAATGACCGACACTTTGGCTAACAATGGTAAAAAAAAACAAGATGCCACCTCTCAACTTTTCCATCACAGAGGTCAGCCAAGACTTAGACACCTCTTCTGCAGCTCACTGTTTTCTACCCATTTTGCAGTTGGATATGCTGAGACATCAGTTCTTGTGGACAATTAAAGTAAGCCAACAACAGTTTTGAGTGGAGAAATCAGTTTTTCAGTTCTCAGCATCTTTGTTTCCTCAGATCACACTTCTAAAAGATGTGACCATTTGGGTCATAAAACAAACATCAATGGACATAGAGTAACTGCACTGGAATATTAAAAAGCTTTTTGACAGTATGGATGTGGGGTGGAAGATAATTGAGAAAGAAAAGAGAAGTTAGGGCTTCCCTTCTGTAATTCGGTGGCCACGCCGTCTGAGACCTGCTTGGTGGCTGTGTGGGCAATATTCCCATAGCTGACACTTTCCAAAGTACTTCTTGAAACTATACCATGTGCAAAGCAGCTTCTTTGAGTCTCATTCTCTAAAAGGTACAGGTAGCTCTTTCTGAGACGTCTAAATGATTGCTACAATGAAAATCAGAGCAATAAAACCCAAACTAGAATGGTCACATCTATTCTGGCCTCATCTGCAGAAAGAGTGAGCACATACCTGAAAGTTGGGCAACACACCTGACGAGGAGGGTTCTGCACCCCTGGCAAATTCACTTAGATTTCCTAAGCTTATATCCGGTTAAACAGTCCCAGAAGTGTGCTGGGTCAGTGACAGAAAGTAGAATGAGATGCCAATGAATGAGCCATCAATGAATCGTGGGGATCTCTGTTACAACTCCTCGTTCTGGGGCCACTCATCAGAAGAAGCCTGGGGGGATCCACTGAAAACCAGCATCTGAGATCATCCTGAGGCAGGACCAGGGACCACAATCTGAAAAGTCCTGCCACAGATTGTTTGTAAAACAGACCTGGAGAGTGTAGGTATAGCCCTGCACGAGAAGGCAGAGGAAGCAAAGGAGCAGGCTGCTGGGCACTGCCTTCTTGGCAGACAGTCGGGAGCTCCCTGAGGCTGAGCTTGTGAACAGCACAGCTCTGCTGTAGAGACTTTAATTTCTAAGTGAAGCTTAATTGGACCAGATACACCACATGAACAAAACCCAATGGAACTCAGATTTTTTTTAAAAAAATCCTAAAATAGCTCCTAAGACCTATTGCATTTCTATTTTTTTTTTTAAATCAAATGGATTTCTTTCTGGTCAGAAAACCTCTTTGTACAAATGTACTCGCTCTCTCAGAAACAATGAGAAACCCTTCGGAGGAAGCTCATGTTTTAATCTTATGAACATAGAAGAAAATAATTAAGTTATCCATCTGGCTTTCTGGAAGGCATGGAGCGGCTCCAATACCACTTTTACAAAAACACTGTCCTGCCCTCCCTGTGTAGGCTTTGCACGGAGCAGGGATTGACCGGCGAGTCCACTTTGCTTTGAATTTTGATAAAGACAGTCCCGTCGAGTGTGAGAAATCCACCGTAGCATTCGCTCCGGAACAGCAAAGTCTCAAAATGTCCAGTCTATCATATTTGTTTCCCACTTCACATTACGTCTTTAACACACCTCACAGTTACTTTCGGGGGGAAACACATTAATAAATGAGCACGGTGGCAAGGCCCGACAGCCCCGATTCCTCCCCAACTTTTAACTATGCTCATCAATTACTCTTAACGGTGCAAAGAGTTGGCAGTGTTTACCCACCATCCTTTCTGAGTTATTCAGCTCGATCTTGCGGCTCATTAAAAGCATCTCTATTTATTTGCTGTGTGTTACAGTCCTTAACTTCGGCACAACACGCCAAAAGAAAGCCCATTTTACTTTTCCCTGTGGTGTTAATTGGTAGACCATGCTGCCTGCCTCTTCATTAATTATGTCAATGGTATGAAACTTCCATTTTCATGGGGGTGAATTAACAAGGCTTCTCTGAACAGGGCTGACAAAAAGCCAGCACGGCCGCCTGTGACGACGGAGATAATGAAGACCGCCGGTGGTCCACGGCGTGTCCCCTTGCAAAGGCCGGCTTTGTCTGCCCCCCAGCAACCCTCACCCTTCTTCTCCCGTGACCACCAGCAGGAAACAGGCCCTCACGTGCAGCCAGAGTAGGGGTGCTGTGGGGGCCGATCTGCCGCCAGCCCAGCCCCAGAGACGAGACTGCGCGGAACACACGCGCTGCGTGGGGCCTGCAGCGGGAGGGGTGGGCCAGCTCAAGCCCACCAAATGCAGCACTGGCTTCTGAGGCTTGCAGACAGGTTGCTGATTACCTCACTGCAGGAAAAGCGAGGAAATAAAAGGCAATCCCTGCTGAAAACTCCTTTTTTATAACTCCGAGCGAGATGACTTGCAGAAGTCTCACAGCTCGGGGGAAGCAAAAGAGGCTCACATGCACACGGTATACCCACACACATGCACACACGCTGCACAAACACACATGCGCGCACACATCTGCACACACTGTACCCAGGCACACACTCAAACACTGCAATACATATGTACACTGCACACACACAATTAATACACCACATCCATGCACGTATACGTATGTGTACACACGACATTGCACTGTGCACATGTACACACACTCACACTGTACACACTTCCTACACACATGCATACACACACACACTGCACGCAGGATGTACACATTGCACACACACACTCTACACACTTCACATAGACATGCACACTGCATACACTTGTGCATACAATCACACTGCATGCACATGCACACACTGCAGGCGCACCCTGCATGTACACACTGAATACACATGCATGCATGCACACAGGCCCACACACAGTCACATACTGCACAACTCCCAACATTTAAAGCCAGATCACGTCTCCTAGTTAACCAAATCTTGTTCGTTTGCGCCTACTCCTCCACTCGGCTACTGTAGTTTGGTGAGAGAGTGGCCCCTAGTCCCTGTTCCTTGCTCACACGCGGCCTCCTCTTTGGGCTCTGACCCGGTAAGGGGCAGGTTTAGTCTCGCCCCTACCTCTTGCTCCCTCGCACTCTCCCACTTGCTCCACCCCATCAATTTCCACCTCAGTCTACGCGTGACACGAGGCACATGCCTGCAGAGTGAGAGGAAACATTCACTGACCACCCTGAGGGTTCCGCCCCGGGCTGATGGCTGCTGACGACACCCCAGACTGCACCCCCATGGACCTACAGGGTTTCGCTTCCCCACAGAGAGCACAGTGACCCCTGGTCTACACACCTGTTGCAGACGAGAAAACGGAGGCTTGGGTAAGGCCGAAGACCAAGGCCGTGAGTCCTGGCTGATAGACCGGAGTTGCTTGACGGCTCTTTCCCTCATCCGTGGTGATGTCCTCGGGTGTGTCCCTGGCCTCCTGGGGCATGGCGCCCTCAAGTATAAAATGGGACCTCACAGGGCTCTGAGGACCATTTGGGGGCACAGCCTTTCAAAGGGCGCGCTCGCGTGCCCGGCTCCCCATGAAAGGTGGTGACGGGCCTCCCTCCTCGCGGGAAGGATGGTCTGTCTTTGATGGTTTGCTTGTCGGTGTGAGGGAGCCCCTCTGAGAACTAGGGGAGGCCGTGCCCCTCACTCTCTACAAATGCTGCCCCTCAACAGAGCCACTGGAGTCGGGCCCATGCACAAAATTTGAAAGATTGTGACCTCGGGCCCTGGTCCTCAGCTCCAGTGCCATCAGGATTCCCGGGAGAGCTGAGAGGAACACTGGCCATCAAGCCCTCTCCCCAGACCATGTCACAGGGCTGGGGCCGGACAGGGTTTCGGCGGGGCTGGGAGCTGACCCTCTGGATGCCCCCCAGCCATGAACTCTCGGCCCTGCTTGTGGCATAGCCTCGGCGAGCTCTTCAGCTCGCTGGTTCTCATTGATTTATTTCTATAAAGATAGAGGCGGGTGGTCCTACTTCTCTTCCAAGATTTGGTGGGGGGGGATCAAATAATGCATTTCACAGAGCGGTTCTCCACGTAGTCACGGATCCCCTGTGCCTGTCACTGCTAGTGAGGACGCCTCTCCGATCCTCATCTTGGGGTCCTTTCCTTCATCCCTAGGAGCTGACCCTCAAACGTGGACACTGCAGTTGCTGGTCTCCCGGGGGTTGGCGGTGCCTCTGTTTGGGACACGCCAGAGCCCAGATCTTGCCCTAGTAATCACGGTCCAGTGGGACCAGGGGGCAGCCTGATAACCTCTACTCTAAGGGACCCCAGCAAGGCTGGGGTGTACCCCTCTGCGTTGTGCCCTGATTTTATTTCCTAAATCCTCAAGCAGCCTCACCTAGAGCCGAGCATCCCCGCGCGTTTAAAATACTGAGTGCGGGTTGGGGAGCGCGGCTAACAGGTGTTCCTCAGCCGTCAACACGAGCACCGTGGCTGCTTCAAACAAGGTATCGCTGTCCCTGGGGACAGAGGAGGTTTCACATCTGGAAAGCAGGAGAGAAAGGCGCCAATAAAAGCTGGCGGCAACATCGGCAGCGTGTGCACCCGTCGGTCCCTGCTTTCCTTCCTGGACCCTAAACCACCCCTGCCACCTCCACCTCGTGGGGCCGCTGCCCACGCCCTCTGGACCCGCCCCCACAGGTGACCATCTGGCCCACCTGCCTGTACACTCTCTTCTGGCCATTCCCTCGCCAGCTCATCAGCGTCCCCTTGACTTCCCTGGGCGCACTTTTCTAGAAACAGTGACTCAGCCAGACAAGGCAGGTTATTTGGGGTGGCTCGGTGGGGGTGAGAGGGGTGGGCAGAGGGAGGAAGGGTAAGAGGGAAAGGCAATTTAAGGCGCCTGTGGGTAGCTGGCTTCCCCCACCGGTGCAGTTCTAATTTTATTTCGCCTGCGTTTATATTAGGAAAAGCTGCCACCAGCTCGTGCTGGGGCGGGGGCGGGGCTGGAGGAAGATGTGAAGGCTCCACAGCAGCTTAGAGCTGAGGGGGTGCGGCCGGGACTCCCTCGGAGGCTTCCTCGTTCAGCCTCCTGCCCACCCGCGTGGGCGCTGAAGGGGGAACCCACCGCCAGCCCCCCGCAGGAATCACAGCAACTTATGTTCCTGTCCACGTCTCTCATTTCAGATTCATGGGGTGCTCTGACATGGAGGTGCTCCCTGCAGCTTTTCCACTTTCCTCTATTTATTAAGGATGGAGCCCTAGAGCCCAGAATTTCTGTGCCTCTGATGGCTACCAGCCCATGGGCGCGTCACTTTAGCTCCTTAAATATTAGGAGGGCAGTCATCGGGGGGATCATGCTGTGAAGAACACATGCAAGTGTCTCTGCTCAGGCCTGGCACCTGCTAAACTGGCCCCTTCTAGGAGCCCTGTGAGGTGCCACTGTCATGTCATCACTGGGCTGGTCATTTATGTGTCCACCTGGGGAGGTGCCCAGTTGTTTGACCAAATGCTCATTTCAGTGTTGCTGAAGGCACTTTGTAGATGGATTAACATCTATGCTCTTTCTTTAAATAAAGGCCACTGGGGGCTCCAGCGGCATGGTGCAGTCTGCACAAGCCTGAAGGGCAGACTTGGAGCTTCTTCGAGGAGAAGCTCCATCATCTGTGGACCACGGTCTCTGCTTCTGCCAGGAACCACTGCCGGCTCTGAGGACAGCCACTGCTCTGCACCCCAGACTTCTAGACCAGCCCCAACTACACACAAGCAATTCCTTGCAATAAGTGAAACACACACAACACACACACAGATGTTGATCCTTGATCAACACCAGGTTGGGGGTGGGGACACCAACCTCTGTGCAGTTGAAAATTCATAGAGAACTTTTGACTCCCCCCCAACTAAATAGCAAGCAGCTGATACTGACCAGAAGCCTTAGCAATAATATAGTCAATTAACATTTTCTTTGCTATATGTACTCTGTATTCTTACCATAAAGCAAGCTAGAGAAAAGAAAATGTTATCAAGGCATCAGAAAAACTCTCAGAGCATTTCTAACACATTTCTTGAGAAAGTCCACATATAAGTGGACCCAGACAGTTCAACTCTGTGTTGTTCAAAGGTCAAGTGTATGTGTGTATGTCTGTGTGTGCACGTTTGCATGTATGCACATGGGTGTATATATGTTGTATACACACATGTGTATGTGTCCATGCATGTGCATTTATACATGAGGTGTGCTGTGGACTCATGTGCGCTTATATGCATGTGTGTACATGTCACTAGCTCGGCTTCTCCGGAGGGAGCTTGATTGACACAGCATCATCATCGTCATCACTGTTAATGAACAACTTGCATGGTGAGTAAAGCAATACATGCCCTTCCAAGGTTCGCTTCTTTGCATTTTCTTCCCCTTGGGAACCTGCCCACAACTGAGCCATTGCTGCTTGAAATGCAGAATGACCTTCTAGAGACTAAGGGCTGGGCAGCATCTGTTGATCCACAGGACTTATGAAGACCTTTTCACTTTCCTGTCTTCCACCCACTTGGAGGGTCAGGCTTTGCACTCGCTTTGTGGTCAGGCTTGCCTTCTCATACTTTCTCTAAGAGGAGGTGATTTTATTTCATTTTCCCACAATTGTGTTGATTGAGGTAAATTTGGTCTACATCTGGGTATCTTCAAATGTATAAACTCTAAGATGCATAAACTCTTGCCACTTGTGATGACATGGGTGAGACTGGAGAGGATGATGCTGAGTGAAATGAGCTGGAGGAAAACTGGATAGTCTCACTTATGTGTGAAAGATGGAGAAACAAAACTAAGGGACAGACAACACCAAAGCAATGATAGCCTATGAATCTTCCTGTAAAACTGGTCAGGCATTTTTATGACCCCCAGGGTGTGCCTGCCATTTCTGCTCTGTTGAGAATCTCCTTCATCCATCCATCCATTCACCATCCATCCACCCATCCATCATCCATCCAGCCAGCCAGCCAGCCAACCAGCCAGCCAGCCACCTCCCCCATCCATCCACCCACCTACCCATCCACCCACCCATCCACCTCCATCCATCTCCATCCAACTCCATCCATCCACCCACCCACCCATCCATACATACATACATACAACCATCCATCCATCCATCCATCCATCCATCCATCCATCCATCCATCCACCTACCATCCATTGATCCATCAATCCACATCCATCCATCCAGGAGTATTTGTTGAACATCAGCCATGGGCCTATTTGATCATCTTTCAAAGAAGGACACACTACTTCTGGGTAATAAAACTCAGAACTGATTCCAGCCTTCACAGAGTTTACACTGGGGCAGAAGGTTGGGGGAATGGGTAGGGGGAAAGGGAAAATGGCTCAGCAAACCCAAAAGCAATTAAAAGAATTTCAAACTGATTTAAGTGATAAAGAAAATAAACCCAGCAGGTGTGGACAGTCATGATGCACGGGACGGTGAATGAGCAGCCCATCCGAAGAGGCGCACGTGATACCCTACGTGCAGATACATCTGGCTCTGTGGGGCTAGTCCTTCCACATTTCCCAGGGGAACACATTTACGGCATGACCCTGACAAAGCACCTCAGATCTGTGGCCTAAACAACACAAGTGCCTTTGGCCACGACTGTGAAGTGGGAGGTCCAGGTGTTTTCTCTCTAGCTCTGTCCCTGGGCGGAGGAAGATGCTCCCTGGCAGAGGGTATGGCTGGCTGCCCTCCAGTAGTCCAGGTTTCAGAACAAAACCACTTGAAGTGGGTCAGACAGGGGCACTAGCCCTGGATGGGTCAGAGGCAATCACCAAGCAGACACACCCAGGTCTCTAACCAATGGTGGATTCTGATAAGGAAGAAAAGACTATCTTTGTTCCTAAACATCTTCAGTTACAAAAACAGTCACCCCTGCTTCACCCAAGACTTTCCATAGAGAGTTTTATACCATCTCAAAAAATCATTGATAACCCATCTGGCCCCCAACCCAAGTGGCTGAATTTCTATTCAATGACTCTGCAGCAAGATTTCATCCTTCAAGCCACACCAGCTGGAGGATGTGTCCTGGGCAGGCACTGTTTGGGGGTGGTCTGGGTGTGTTAGATTCATCTTAATGAGGTTTCCATTCTGACCCTTTCTGCTGTGGTTTTCTACTCTCTGCTGTTCTCAGGGATCTACTGGAAGGAGGGGGTAAGGATTCCTAGAAGGGACAGTGGAGAAATGATGGGGAGAATAGTCTGTGTGGCCAGCGTACGCATGGCTGGTCAACCTAAGCTTGCAGAATGAAGGGCCAGCCTGTGACCGGGGGAGCCTCATAAAGCCTGCTTGATGATGCAATATACATGGAAATGGCAGCTCGGTAAGACGCCACGGTAATGAAGACACTATAGGGGCAAACACAATGTAAACCTCTGGTGGATCAGGAGAGAAACGCCATTAAGATGGATGGGGTTATTTGAAGCCTCTACAACAGCACCTCCACATCTGTATGGTATTTCCATAAAGCCCCAGAAGTCGCTGGGATGAGGAATGAGATCACGACAGTGGGCAAAGGACTAGATCGGTTGCAAAAGGCCATGAAGCCCCACGTGAGCAGGGCCAAAGCACAGAGTGGGGCTGACCATGGCCACTGGGAGGAAAAGGATAAACTCGTCTCTCAAGTCCAGGTGAGTTCTCCAACTTCTCCAATTTTTTCAGATAAGGGTATTGTTTGATTGTTTATAAATCCTGACCTAAAACTGCCTGTGTCCTAAAACGTGTCTGCGCTGAGATGTGCCCCACCCCCCCACTTCCGATCTTCCATGGTATATTTCTTCTTGGCCAGGAGCTGGGAATTCAGTTATGGAGAATCTCACAGTAAATGTCGTGGGCTGTGTTTGTCACTTCGTAAATCCTCACTCTGTGCTTGACAGGACTCTAAGATCACCTTTTAAAGCTAATCCAGCTGAGGGATAAGACAGCATTCTTAGCACTTCAACTCGAGTACAATATGACTGGCAATAAAATCTGCCTTAACCCATATGATTGGCAGAGGGTTACGGGATGATAGGCAACTCATTTTTGAAAACTTGTGAGTTTTTCTTATAAAAAATACGGGTAGGTAAATGCCCTAATTGCTAAAAATGCATGTCATGTAGCCACAAGGAGGGTGTTCGGTTGACCTACGCCATGAAGAGGGTCACCAGGAGTATAAGCAACCTCAAGGCTTCTCATTCTACAACCTGAACTTAGATCCTTGCAGTGAAAACATCAAATGCTAGGACATTTATTCCCTAGTAAATTTATTTTATCTACTAAGTCTCCCTAGAAAGATAATCAGTCTATCCACCGACTTGTTCCAGCAATAAATATCACAATACATCAGGGATTATTTTCTAAATCAGACCATAAGGAAGCATGCACCTAAATCTGCTCCCGTTATTGACTTCCCAATGTCAGGTCAACCAAAGCTCGACATTCTGGCATCATCTGGTGGCCCAGACACACCTGTATCACAGAGCGACCCCCACTGCCGGCTCCTCGTGCCACTGCCAGCACCAAAGTGAAGCCACAGCTCACCTCCAGGCCTGGGGTGGCCGCTGGTCCCCCCTGGCTGTGGGCATGAGGGGAGGGCGGGTCCTGCTCAGTCCCTTCTGTGGGAGGCGTCCCCTCGCCTCACATCCATCATCGCCATGACCTCTGTGCTCACCTTGGCCCTTCGCAGAGACTCAGGTCTCCTCCCTTTACTTCCAGCCACCAAGGCTGTAGGGGGTGGCCAGGCTTCTGCCAACACCATCAATGACCAGTTTTCAAGATGGTCCCCGGGGCATAAATACAGACATGGAAATCTACGCATCAGGCAAAACTACACTACAGGGAGACGTGCGTTTCTTCATTGTCACTCACTTGGGGTTTTCTGAATTAGACAAGCGGCCCAGACTCGTCTCTCAGAGTTCCCTCCGCCCCTCGCCTCTGGCTTAATATCAGCAGGGGTGGGGCAGGCAGGAGTGGAAGTAAATACTCCACATAGAGTTTCTGTGCCTCTCTCTCTCTCTCTCTCTCTCTCTCTCTCTCTCTCTCTCTCTCTCTCTCTCACACACACACACACACACACACACACACACACACACACACACACAAATAGCATGAATGGAAAGTTGCAATATTCTTCAGAAGTGACAGGAGGAGCTTGGGGTGCTGGTGGGCAGCCCGGGAGAGAGCGGGGGCTCGGGAAATGGGTGAATTAGGTCCCACATACCAAGGGTAGTGGTGTCATCGCCAGCCACCAAAATGGCAGGCTTTCCTCGCAGGACATGTTAGCTCCGCCGTGAACAAGACTGAGACCACAGAAAGAGCCACACCCAACAGGGAGCCAGGACCTGTCCTGGCTGCACCCTGCTGCCTCTCCCTCGCATTCCCGACTGCCCCTTGCCAGTCACCCACCACACACAGCCACCGCGTGGCTGCTCTGCCTCTGAGCTTTGAACCAAGGGCTTGGTCTCTGCCCTTCCCCCAACGTTCCCCTCACTCTGGCCCTCACGTGGAGCCTTTCCATTTCAACCGCGAGCCTTCATAGTTCCTAGACCATGTGCCACCATCCCACCTCGTGGCAAGGACAATCTGGTTACTGATTTTATCTCTTTGGGGGGGTCTCCCTCTCTGCATCACACTGTAAATTTAAGGGGGGGGTACTTCTGTGCCTTGTTTACTAGCTCATTAGCACCATGTGCACGTTTGTTGGATGATGAGGGTGGACGCTGTCCACAGAGGGGAGAGGCAGTAATGAATTCCCCGGGGGGGTGGGGCGCAGCTACCCAGGAGAGTCGCTGGCTCTCCAGCCCCCGGGGTTAAGCATCCCAGTCAATTTCAGTCGAGAAGGCTAGAGAAATTGGAGGCACCAGGCTGCCAATCTAAATGTTAGTCAAGGATTGCGACGATCTTAAAATATAACTGAGTGATGCTTGTGAACACAGCACAGCTTGTGCAGCCCTATGCAAAGCAGATGCAAATCATGTGTAAATATGCATGTGTCCTCCTTGACAAGCTCTGACTTCAGGCCCCTCTGAGTGAGGGCTGGTCATTCTTGGGGTTCTAGTGACATCAGTAGGAGGGAGTCACTCTCCCTCACTAGGGTGGAAGCCTTTGCTGGGCTTTGATGGGCTCCTCTCAAGGCATCACTGATATGTTGATATTTGCAGAGGGGCATGGAAACTCTCCTCCTATTAGAGGAACACAAAGCATTTGCCATCTTGTGACTGGCTTCTTTCACTTGGTACCCTGTCCTTCATGTTCATTCATGCTATAGCCTGTGCCAGAATTGCCTTCCTTTTTTAAGGCTGAGTAGTACTCCACTGTGTGGATATACCACATTGTGCTGTTCCATCCTTCCATGGATGCACACTGGGGGTGCTCCCTCATTTTAGTTATTGCGAATGATGCTGCTATACATACAGGTGTACAAATACCTCTCACAGTCCCTGACTCTACACTTGCCAGCCCCACATTCTACATGGCAGCTGGGGTGAGCTTTGGAAATAAATACCAGACCATCATTCGCCTGCCTACATCAAATTAAGGATGCCTGCTTCACTCAGAATGGAAACTCTATTTCCTAGAATGGCCCAAAACAATCTATAGGACTTGTTCTTTCCTGTGTCACCTCATCTGGTGCCATTGATACCTCTCCTGTATGGTTCACCATTCTTTTGGGGCTCAGCTGCCCATGTCAATCCATCACTGGTTCCTGGTTTTCCTGAGGATGGAAATGCTCCTCCCCCAGCTGTGACCCATTTTTTCCATTCAGACCTCAGGGAGACCCCCCCTCCCTTCCAGGGTAACCTCACTCCACATCCCAGTCCCTCGCTCTCACATCTCTCTGTTTTATTGCCTGCAGAGCAGGTTTCGCTTTCTGAAATTATTTTATATTTGTATTTTCTGCCTGCATCTCATAAAATTGGGTTTGGTTGATATTTACAGAGTCCCAAAATAACTGTGGCTTCAACAAAATATAGGTTTATTTTTCTCTCCCATAAAGGAAGTCCAGGGTTGGGTAATCTGTCATAAATCTTGATGATCCTTTCACTTTGCTGCTCCACCATCCTTAAGACCAGATTCCATCCACCAAGTCACTGCAACAGCCTAGAGTTTCAAACAGCAGAGAAAAAGAGGCAGCAAGAGCCCTCGGCAGCCTGCACCGCCGGTGAGTCAGCCCTGCTCGAGGGCCTCCCAGTAACCACGTCTGATTGTTTTCATTGCGTCTTGCTGGTGATCCCTCTGCCAGGAAAACTGGAGAATTTCCTATGGCTTTCCTTTAATTTGGGGTATTGTGTATGACTAAGGGGCCTGTTCCCAAAGGTCTCTGCTGAGGAGGAAGGGACATATGGCTGTTGGCTGGGAAGCTGCCGGGCCTGTCACAGTTGCTTCTTGGAAGCACGAGCTGTGTGCGTGGGGTGCGCTTGTCCCCGGGTGTGACACAGCCCCCCGCTGCCTGCTGCAGCGCCTGTGGGCGCGTCCTCTGCACAGGAGCAGCACACATTTGCTGCATGGGGAGGAAGCACGGCTGTGGTTCTGATTTTCCAATGTGATGCTGAAGGACACACATGGACCCTTTCTGCCAAGCGCACGTTCTACCAAAGACAGGACCATTCAGTGTCACCATCAACCTCGCCATTTCCCCCACTCCTCTCCCTGAGAAAAACCATCTGCCTGCAGTCTGAGAATGACGGGGTCCTGCTTGCTCTTTCCAAGGAAGGGGGGAGGCTTCATTTTCTCCTAAAAGTCATTGTTGCCTTGAGTCCAGGTGGAGCCCAGCTTCTGGGGAGAACAATCTGAATCCTTTGCATCGGCACTCCACGCTTAGGTCCCTGACAGTAAGTGGTAGCAAAGTGACTTATAGATCTTTTTTCTAGAATTTCCAGGAGCCCGACTGTAGGATTGCCTTTGTCTATAGTTTTGAGCACCGTCTAGGAGGGGTGATGTCAACAGCGGTCCCCACAGTGACCCAGCCCCACTCAGATCCCTGGTGACACCAGGCATGTGCAGAAGGGGCACCGACCTTGAACACTTCAGCGCCTGGCGGTTGTTGAGCTGGGATTAAACCTCTAAACCTTGGGGCATCTGCACCAAAACACTCAGACATCCATTCCCCAGGATGTGTTCAAGGGCACGAAGCGGGCCCATCTCACCAGCATTTCCCATCTATTACTTTTTAACCGATTACCATGTGAAGGTTTCAAATGATAAAACAGGAAACCCTTTAAACACTCAGTGGATCCTGAATTATTAAACATAAAAGGGCACTTTGGTGTATTTATTATCACACTGAAAGAAATCTTGTCGGGTTTAAGCTCTTAGCTCCTTAAAATGTCCCCTTTACGCGGAAGCAGAGTTAAAAATGCATTGCCATAAAACTCCATCCCTTTCCAATTTTCTCATCATGGGTTTCTGACATTCTGAGCTGTCACCTTCCCAGGCTGCCACTTCCTCCGGGGAGAGGTGGTCATGTGATGGGGTGGTCATACTTCACTGGCCCTGCTCAGAACACCTCCTTTCCACTGTTTCTCGGGGGGCAGATGAACTTCTGGGGGCAGCTTGCAAGCACGGTCATACCACACAGATAGTGCAACTCATTTCGTTAGAACCTATGCGGGTTTTACTTATAGGGTATTTCTGATGGGATGTGTTTGTGTATGTGAGTTTTCTTAATGGAGGTAACATTCCCGTGACATAAAATTAACCATTTTACATGGCATATTTCAGAACATTTTGGTAAATTCACATTGTGCCACCACTGCCTTTATTTATTTCAAAACATTCCATCCTCCCAAAAAGAAAACTCTAGCTCCAGTTCACTGTCTATTCCCTCTCCCCTAGAAACCAGCCTTCTGCCTTCTGTTTCTATGGTTTCCCTATTCGAGACCCCTCATTTAAGTACAATCATGCACTGGGCGATCTTCCACACCTCACCTGTTGCGCTGAACATGCTGTCTCAAAGTGTAAACCTTGCAAGAGCATGTGTTGGTATTTCATTATTTTTTATGGCTGCATAATATTCCATCAAAACATGGATGGACCATGTTTTTGTTGATCCACTCTTCCACCAATGGGCATCAGTGTTGCTTCCAACTTTTGTCTACTATGAAAAATGTATGAACCAAATGTACATGTGTACATGTGTCTGTCTGAATACCCGTTTTCAGTTCTGATGGGCATATGACTAGCAGTAGATTTACTGGGTCATATGGGAGTAATTCTCTATTTAACTTTTTGAGAAACTACAAACTGCTTTCCAGAGTCTTGATGGTACTTTCCATTCATGGGATTTCAGGCTTTCTTCCAGTGTGTCTTTAGAAACAGAAGGCAGCTCTGGACCTCCCAAAGGCCAAGGTGCCACCAGTAGCAAGTCCACCTCTTCCTGCTTCAAATACAAACCTCAGGATAGTCAGACCCAAGATTTCCCTCTTTCCTAGCCCTTATCCCAAGGAAGAACTCAACTGCAGGCAACTTCGAGGACTCATACCCATATTTGGTTTCAATAGCCTGGCAAAACCAGTGGCTGCTGGGTGGAGGGCATGATGGAGGGGGCTGGAGGGAGTAGGATACACTGGGCAGATGTGGCCCGGTGTGAGTGGAAAGGGATGCATTGCCTGAACCTCAGACTGACAGTGGCGTGGACCTAGAAAAGGCGTCTTTTACACTTCTCTTAAAATTGCCCAGATGGGGCCTCCCTGGTGGTGCAGGTGGTTGAGCGCCACACTGTGACACTGTCTGCTACCTCTGCAGTGTGAGTTCGATCCCGGCCAGCCAGCGAGAGTCCCACATGGTGCCGCAGACCTCTCCTGTCGCACCCGCTGCTCCCCTCAGCAGTGTGTTTCAGTCAATCTGCCTGTCCTGTTCCCTGCTCAGTCTCTGGTGAATCCTCTCACCCTCCTGCACATCTGGCCTGTACCCCGTTCTTGTATAAAAATAAATAAATCAAAAAAAAAAAAGGATATTAAAAAATAGTTGTCCGGACTCATACACAAAGATGCAACCACTGGATTTGCACATTGCAGACAACCCAGCTTCTCCCCTGCACACCACTCGAACTATATTTAGCAGCACAGAGTTATCTGTGGCTCAGAATCCCACTTCCCTTTGTCTTGCAAATGCTGTTCTGGAACATCCTTCCGTGATCGTCTGTCCAGCCAACCTCAAACCCTCGCCCAGGCGTCCTCATCTCTCCCAAGCTTCCACGGCCCCCTCTCAGCATGATTCCCGCCCTGCACCCACCGGATCATCTCATTTTACTTGAAGTTCCGCCTGCCCCTCTCTCCTCCCTAGCCGCAGGCAGGGCTTCTGGCTTCCTCTCAAGAAGGGAATGAAACAATTCGCTTCTTAGGGTTGTTGTCAGGGTGAAGTGAGCCCACCCATTAGGGGCACTGCCTTGCACACTGTAGGTGCCCAGTGAGTGCCGTGGAGCGTGTGCACCTTCAGAGGCTTGCGGCACCCCCCAGCGCTGGCAGTGGTCTCCACCAAAGAGACTTGGTTTTGCGCTGTTCCACATGTCCAGAGAGAGTGTCTGAGAGGAGAGACACAGGGCAGGTGGGGAGGAGAGGCTGAGAGGGCTTCGGGAGGTAAGAATGAGTGGAGCAGAGCTGGCCCCTCGAGGGGTGGATCCACACACACGCCCGCATTCCCTGCAGGGAGCCGGGAAGGCTGCTCCCGCTGCCGTCACTGACCGTGGGCCTCCTGATGCAGACTTCAGAGCAGCCGGCCCGGGCCTGCGTCTTTGCTTTCTTTGGATAATTTAAAGGAAGGAGGAGGTGCAGGGAGAGAAGGAGGAAGAACAGGAAGGGGCGGGGGGAAGCCGTGGATGGGGTGGGGAGACCAAAACCGAATCGAACATGACCAGCCATCGACGAAGCCTCACGACTCCCTCGGGGAGGCTGAGACGGGCCCGCACGCGCTACACGCTCACAGCCCAGGAGAAAGCCCTTAGATCCTGCCACAAGCAGCAACAAAATCGAGAATGAAAGGGCACACATGCCACAGTGCTGGGCGACATGCAGCTTGCGTCTGTAAGAGACGGAGGCCGGACCCCTTTCTTGAAACGGGGGCGTGTTAGGTGCTCACTCGCTGTCCAAGACAGTTGGTGAAGCCAGCCAGCTCGCAGGACGCGAACCCAGCTGTCCTCCCAGACGCCAGCTGCCCCTCCCGGCCCGCCTGCCGTCTCTGCTCACCTGCCACTTACCTGGTGGCCAGAAGTTTGCACAACCACCCACCAGCAGAGTTGGTTAGGACAGGCGGCCTCCCCGATCCCCGGGAGAGGCGAGGTTCAGGAAGACGACCTCTCCCACCACTGAGCTCGGGGCTGCTGAAGGCAGGGGCTTAGCCGCCGCCAAGACCAGCCCAGCATCAGACTCAGTTGAAGCATAAAGCACAGAGAGGGGCCCAGACAGGGGGGCTTCTTCACTGAGCTCAGAAAACAGGGATTAGGAACTTGGCGGCCAGAATTAGCAGAACAATCACCAGCAATTCCAGGACTCAGGGACTGAGTTAAGCCCAACTGGACTTCACTGTTGTTCTAGAAGCCCTGGTTCATTTGTCTCTGAAGCCGCCAATTTCTCAACGCAACGGAAAGACCTGTTTCTGCGGAAGAGGGAAAACAAAGCAGATATAAAGGCAGAGGTGGGCCTCGCGGCATGACAACCCACATCCCCTAGGGATGACAAGCGACATCCTGGGGCCCCGGAAATCTGCCCCAAGCACCGGATGTCCCCAGCCCATGGGCATCCTCTGGCCCTGCCACAAACTGGCCACCAAGTATCATGATGATAAACCATCGGCTGCTTGACATAGCTTTACACTGACATACTTTGCTTCCACCAAGACACATTCCTTTTAAGAGGCAACTTTATGTCGATAAAATAAGTGGAAAAGAAAAAAAATGATTTATTCCAACTAGAGGACAACCGTAACATAACTACAATGCAATCACAAGTTATTAAAATCTTAGCACCATTACTTGCAGACACTGAGCCTGAGGCCTCCACTTGCTTATTAAAAATGGAGATCGCCCAGGATTCGATGGGTGAGACACCCTGGCACCCAACAAAGGCTTTTGACACAAACAGGGAACAGGTCTGAGATGGGAATGACTCCTTTCCACATGACGGGCTTAGTATTATCTAATAGCATCTTCATGTGCCTCTTCAGTCCATAATCAAATGGGACTTAGACTTTGGGAAAGACATTTTCTAGCCAATGCTTCTTTATTTTTTGATGGCCATTTTTATTTATTTTTTAAAACTTCACTTTATTTATATTTTTGTTAAGGTGATATTGGTTTACAACATTTTATGGGACTCAGAGGCACAGGATCCCTCAGATGCGTGTTCTCACCTCACACCCTCCGATGCTTTTCTGGAAAAGGTAGCTACTACTGTGTTTTCAACTGCTTAGAATGTCTTATCTGTCCAGTGAGCTCGCCAGGAAAATGTCAATCTCTCATTCTTTTTCAGGGCAACCTTTTTTGCAGTGTTGAGCTACCTACACGTACCCCCATAATCTCTGTTAAGACCTGCTAGGCGAGAGTATGGGGCTCCCCTAAATGCTGCCCTGGGGGGTGCTGGTCGAGCGCAGGCCCTGCAAGGCTGGGTGGCTGCTCTCTTGTCCAGCAGCTGCGGCAGCGGCACAGTCACCTGTCATCCCAGGTTCCCCAGCTCTAACGCAGGTGACCATGTAGCGCCTTCCTCAGTGGACGCAGGGGGTCATGGCAAGGGATGCTGACGCCAGCACTGGTCCCGATCGGGGCCACTGTGCGTGTTTATTCTCATTCTGTTTCCCGACACTGCTGTAACAAATCACGACCAACGCCATGGCTTTAACAATCAAACGCAGCACCTCACAGCTGAGCAGCTCACCAGCCCGATGCAGGGTTCACGAGCTGAAATGAAGGAACCGGCCAGGCTGGAGCCAGAGGGGGAGCCTGTGTTCCTGCCTCTCCTGCTTCTAGGGGTTCCTTCTGTTTTCAAGGCAGCCATAATCCTTAGAGGTGGCCTCGGGAAGACTCCCCCTGACATCCTGCTCCCCTTTGCCACCTGTAAAGACCCCTGTAAGCAGACCATGTGCACACAGGTCATCTGGGATAATCCCCCCATCTCGAGGCAGCTGGGATTCATTCTATTTGCAACCTTAGTTCCCCTTGGCTGCATGACCTGCATGTCCGGTGTTCTGGGGAGTCAGACGTGCCTTATTTGGGGGGAGCAGCAAGGTGGACTTGCTCCCTGCACTCACGTTGTTCTCAGGGTGTGAGAACAGTGCAAACGGGCAATCCAGCAGGTGCCTCTTGAACTTCATCTCTCCTTCTGGCAAGTTCTATGTGTCCCACCCTTTGCTTTTATTGCTCATCAAATTATTTTTGTTTTGAAACAACTTCAGCTCTACAGAAAGGCTGCAAAGGCTGCATGTCTGTCACCGGCTTCCCAAGCACGGGCATCTGACTTAACCGCAGTGCAATGACCGGGGCCGGGAACTGACACCGTGCAGCGAAGCCAGCTGACCTGCAGACCACGCAGACCACGTCGGGCTCACAGGTACTTCTTTTTCATGGAACCCCCTTTTCTACAGAACTCCCTTTTCAGTGCCTGGAGCCCCTCCAGGGTCTCACCTTGCTTTTCACTCCTTTTCTCTTTGGTCTCCCCGCAGATGGCATTCGAGCGGGTCCAAGTTTGCTTAGACTGCCGAGGGCCCAATTCCTTCTACCTGTCCTGTGTGGCGAGCCCCACTTAGGGCACCTCCCTGAACTCTGTGGGCACCGAGTCTGCCGCCCCTGGCTCAGGAAGCCCGACAGTGAATCTAAGAAGCCCCCCGACGCCCTGATATTAACTCTCTCCCCAACCTTATGTTTCCCCCAACTTAAGATTCATGAGCAAACGCTCTCCTTTTGCAAAAACTCCAAGGAGGGACTAGGAGCTAAAGACAATCAAACCCCATTAAAACACAGGGGGCCAGCGGTTTCGGGCACCGGGGAGGCCCTGCCAACACCCATGTCCCCTCCTGTCTCCCTTTCACCATTTCCTTCTGCTTTCGAAAACAGCTCGTGGAATTGTACAGAAAGGGCATCAATAGATTAAAACTGTTTCCCTCTAATAAAATGTTAAACGGTGTTGAAAATTAATCACCAGAGCCGTTTGTGCTGCCCTCCTCGGAGGGAGACAGCTCGGGAAATTTAATAAATTATTATCACAACGATGTTCCTATTATAGAATTTGCATTTCATTCCCAGGGCTTGCATTCAGCCTCGACGTAGCCAGATGATGGTTAATAAAACCGAACGGACTCTCTCCCCTAGATGGTTGGAGGGCTAGGCCGAGAGGGTCCATCAAAGAGCATTCTTTGGGCCTTGTACCTAATAATTTGGGCGTCTGTTCTGACCCCCTTCTTTATAATTCTTGTTTCTTTAAGACAACTAAAGACAGTCTTTAATCGCGCGCATGCCCTCCCGCCGGAAACACACACTGTAATGATATGCCTAGCTTAAAAGCAAATCTAATCTACTTGCTTATTAAATTTAAATGTGTTTAAGGCTGATATGGTTTGAAGATGATATGTAAAATAACAGCCTCCATGGTTATAAATGTCAACTCTAAAAATTATATGCAGTATAACATACAAAATAAATGCTGCTTCATCTTTACATTCCGCTGTGATCAATTCATTAAAGGATGTATTACAAGCCATGAGGACGATTGTGCCACACAAGTGCCATTTGTCACAGCATATTCCAAAGCACCCAGGAAATGCTGGAGAGATTTTTTTTTGTCAGCAATGGATTCTAGTTCTTATTCGAAAGAAGTAAAAGGACAGCTTGCTGATCTATCTCCTTCACACTCCAGGGTCCCTAAGCTGGGCTGGCCATCAGCATCCTATGGGCAGGAGGGGGCATGTGGTACATGCCTTTCTCGGGGTTAGGGTCCAGAATATGGAAGAGACCCTCCAAATGTTGCCCTCCAGAAAGCTTCTGTAGCTTCTTGAACAGTTAACACCTTTCAAGGCATAGCCAGTTCTTGTTTAGCATGTGTGTGTGTGTGTGTGTGCATGTGCATTTGTGGATGTGTGTGTGTAGACAAGTCCCTTTAGCCTAAGAAGATGGCTGGTGTGGTGACAGTGAGGACTCCACACGGCCAGGGCACGGCCTGCTCCACCCCTGGAACCAGGTGGCCTGGAGAGAGGGGGCAGGGGAGCACATGTGTGTGCACACATGTGAGTGCACGTGTGAGGGGATTTTTTTTTTAAGATTTATTTTATTTATTTATACAAGCACTGGGTACATCAGAAGCATGGGAGGGTAAGAGGATTCACCAGAGCCAGAGCGGAGAACAGAACAGGCAGACTGACGAAGTACACTGCTGAGGGGAGCAGCGGGCGGCAGAAGAGGTCTGCGTGCCATGTGGGACCCTCCTCCAGTGGCCGGGGATCAAACCAGCGCTGCAGAGGCTGCGGGCAGCTTCACAGCCCAGCACTCAACCGCTGCACCACTGCGGAGGCCCTGAGGGGAGTTGTTTTTGGAGTAGGGTAATGCCCCCTGGTGCTGAGAGATGAACTAAACTCCTGAGTCTTCACACTGGGGCCCTCTGAGGATTCTGTCCTGCTAGATTTCCTCACTGGAAATCAACCATCTTGTCAAATGCCCTCAAGTCCTGACCTGGCCCTGGCCAAATATCCTTAGCCAGCCTCCCTGGAGGTCCATCCTGACTGCCAGAGGCAGCTGAGGCCCTCGCAGGGTCAGAGAACCACCTCCAGTCACTGGCTGCCCGCCTGCCCCAAAACCATCCGGCTCCACACTAGATGTCTAACATGCAGTTAAAAGCTTCCTCCAAATGGTATTTTGAAACTATTTGCAATGCAAATTTTAACTTTAGAGTTTTTAATAAAACCCTACTCAGACAACAGGAGAGGATTTTAATGCAAGAAGCCACAGCCACGAAGCCACTGGCCAGTCAGGCAGACGCATCATGCCCTCTCCATTTTAGCCTAGACCACGCATTTCCAGGAGCCCTCCCTCAACACAGGGCTCCGAGGACACCCTCATTGCGTGTGCTTCTGGCGCCCTTCCAGGGGCACCCTACACTGCTTGCAGAATCGGTGGCTTTGAGAAAATTCTTTACCTCCATTGCCAAAATATTCCATGTCATATGGACAATGTGAACTGTGAAAGAAAAGAATAAAATGAAATAAAAGGACCTCCCACCTACTACTTAGAGTTAGTTGTGACAAACACTGAACACACACCCGTGCTTAAGGTTGTGGTTCCGCGTGTCAGCCACTCCTAAAGCGCCAGACTTCGCCTGCCAGCGTGGAGCCCCAGCAGGGCTGCCCATTCCCTAGGGCAGAAACTTCAGTTGTTCCCAATTTTTCACCATTAGGAAAAACGTGGAGAGATACTATTTTAGAGGAAACCATATTTGTTCCTATAATTTTAAAAGGCCTTTCTGCCGATGTCAACTTCCATATATCCTCCTTTGTGAGACTTCACATGACTTTTTTAAGGGACTGATCATCTCTCAGCAGGACCAATGGGTTCAAAAGGAAAAAAAATACTTTAAATATTTATACCCCATCACAGGCCACATGTTCCTTCTGTTCTTATGTACAATTTCAGTAGGTCCAGGTGACTAGAAGGCTGCTTTAAAAAATAAATGATGCAGGAAATTTTGGGGACTATTGAGTACATCTGAAGAGAGCCTGGAGATTTGACATAAGATGGATTTAAGGCAATGCTGTTAGTTGCAATAAGGATATTTTGGTTTATACAGGACACTATTCCTTTTTTAGAAAATCCTAAGTATTTAGAGGTAAGCTCATGATGTCTGGAAGCTCTTCTTCAAAGTGGTTGAGCAAAACTGTTCAATGATTGAATCCCAGTGGTGAGTATGTGGTGCTCAGAGCCAGACTCATTCCCTTTTTTAATACATATGGCAGTTCCCATAATAAAAATAGGGTATTTTAAAAATTATTTATTTATGCATATAATAAATGGGGTGTAGGCCAGAGGTGTGGGGTTGAGAGGACTTACCAGAGACAGAGTGGGGAGCAGAACAGGCAGATCTACTAAAATACACTACTGAGGGGAGCAGTGGGGAGACAGGAGAGGTCTGCTGTGTCATGGGGATCAGCTCCCTGGGTGGGGATCAAACTCAGGCCTGAGGGGTGACAGCCTGAGACTCAACCCCTAGGCCACCAGGGAGGTCCAATAAAAATAGCTTTTAAAAAGGAACTAGAAGAGGGGTCCAGTGGATTATGGTGGAGGATTATTAGGGCTTTGGTGGTGGTTTAATGAGACAACACACATTTGTGGAGGTGTGAACATGTACCCCTAAAACACAGACAGTGTTGCAAACCAACATCAGCGAAATCAACACCATAAAGGAACCAGCATGTTCTCAGGGCAGTGGGCACTTGCAGCAGGATGCAGGCACTGAGGTGTGGAGCCTCGAGGACAGATGTGATGCCCTGGGTCTCCGGGGCTCCCTGACCCTGACCCTCTGCTAGTGCACAGTGCATGGCTCAGGGGCAAAGGCTGATCATCAACTGAAATCAGGAGGGAGAGGGGGCAGGAGGTGAGTCACCACTAGGTACCAGCGTCTCTGGATCAGATTTGTCGGAACTGAAGGAGGAAATGCCACAAAGCCCAAATCCCAGCTGTTCCCCGAATGCCCGTGAGTCTCCCCATGTTTGAATCTCCTCATGCCATGTTCCAGTCTAGCAAGGAACCTGCTCTCTCATATTTGCGTTCATCACTGAACACTTACGCTTGTTGCAGGGAAAAGAAAAATATATATATAAAAAAAAAAGAGTATTTGGAGATAAACCACATAACTAGGCCTATCTCCAAGGACTAAATTGATTTATGATCCTGACACACAAGTATCAGCCCAGATGTTCTCAAGGTGTAATAAAAGTGGCAGAGTTTCTTGCAAACCGGTGTACCCCATCTGGCCCAGAATGTGTGTCCACAAAGATGATCCATCGCATCTTGGGAATTATTAGGATGCAATAGCATTGGAGCGCTAGACCCAGAGAGCTCTAATCTAGTCTTATCACTTGCAGACAAAAGCACGGAATCCAATGGACTTCCACGCAATCCATCTCTGTCAAATGCATTAAGGAAATTACCTGTCAGAAGCATCATGGCTGAGATTCTGTGATTAAACACGAATGTGGTAACGCTCAAGGGTACGGTAGAATCATTAGGGGGGAAATTATACACAAACACCGCCTTCAATTTACTTGCCTTAGAATTAATTCCGTGGTCATAAATATTTGAAACCTGCAGAGAAATACATAACCTGAAATTTACCAGACACACACTCCGGCTGAAACTATGCCTTGCGTTTCCATCATTAGGTGGCTAAAATGAGGTAAACGATAGGGACGCTCCTCTATTTACTTACTGCACAGTCTCAAAGGTGTTACTTAATCTAAGGCTCAATTTCCTTCCCTGCCTGTAGGGCATTCATAGGTATATCATGTGGCCATTGTGCTACTTCAGAGAGATAACATATATAAAGCCTTAAACACACATTTGGTGGCAGGTACAAGTTCTTCTAGTGATTACTAAGTCACCGTTGTGAGTATTATTACTGATGTCAATTACTTTCCCCTTTAAACTCAAATGCACTTAGAGGTTAGGGATCTGAGTTGTTAAGTAGACACAGACATTTAGAACCAAAAGCTGTTCTGACTAGAAGAAAACATAGGCAAAGCACCCCAAGACAAAAACCTCAGCGATATCTTTACAGAAATGCTGTACCCAACAGCAAGGAAAGCAAAAGAGAATATAAACAATTGGGACTACATCAAACTAAAATGCTTTTGCACAACAAAAGAGATTGTAACTAAAATGAGTGTATACCCCACTAAATGGGAGATGATATTTGCACACCACACATCAAAGATCTACAAAGATCTCATACGACTCAACAAAAAAGAAATAACCCAATAAAAAAATGGGCAGAGACAGTAAATAGGCATTTCTCCAAAGATGACATATAGGTGGCCAACAGGGACATGAAAAAATGTTCATCATCACTTATCATGAGCGAAGTACGAATTAAAACAACAGTGAGATATTATCTGACACCTCGCAGAATGGTCCATATGCAGAAGATCAGAATCATAAAGTGCTGGCAAGGGTGTGGAGGAAAAGAAACGACAGTTGGTGGGAAGGTAGATTGGTCCAGATGTGATGGAAAGCTGTGTGGAGATTCCTCAAAAGACTAAAAAATGGATTTACCATATGACTCAGCACTTCCACTACTTAGTATCTACCCAAGGAGCCCAAAAACACTAATTTGAAAGGAAATCTGCACCCCCCAAGTTTCTAGCAGCACTACTCACAGTAGACAAGATATGGAAACAACCTAAATACCCAAATACAAATGAGTGAATCAAGAAGATGTGGTCCATATACACAATGGAATCATATTCAAGGATCAAAAATGATAAACTCATACCATTTGCAGCAACATGGATGGAGCCAGAGGCTTTATACCAAGCAAAATAAGCCAGAAGGAGAAAGATAAATGTCAGATAGTGTCACTTACATGTGACATGTAGAAAAACCAAACAAAGGGTCAGACAAAGACAGTCTTTAAAGCCAATCCTGGAAAACTGACGATTGATCTTTGGCTTTCAGAGAGGAGGTAAAGGGATGAAAATGGGGTTAGGCAGAGCACAGTAGACTATAGTGGAGGATTATGGGTACTTTGCTCATGGGACATGACTATACCTGGGGCCTGGGATGTGATACTATGAAAATACTAGCAAGGGTGTAAAATAATGGTACTTCAGTAAGAATAAAAAAAATATATATAAAAAAATCTGTTCTGACTGAAAGTTTAAGCTTCATTTCTAAGCTTCATCGCTGCTCAAATTCTTTAAAAAAAAAGTTTCACAAGAGTTTGCAAACGTGTGGGAATTCACAACCCCTTAGGCCAACCAGTGTGATCAAGACATGTGTATTCCGATCCCTGTAGAATTCTGTCCTCATGCTGATTGCTGACACAGCAAGGACTGGTGGGCCACTCTACAATGATGTAGTTGCATTTTGACTGTGATTTGGGAGTTGTAAGTAGCTGTGGGGAGGAAATAACCCACGGTAAATGCAGATGAGTGCACACCCTGTGTGCTGTGGAGTTTGTGGTTATGTCACAACCATCACATCTCCCCCAGGCTCCTGCTAAGATCTCCTGGATCACCCCTCTGCTACCACCCATCCCCTCTCTGCTCCACCCTCCATGAAGTTCCTGTTGGTTGTAATTTGGAATGATGCCCCTATCAGATCACTCCAATAGCTTTCTGTTGCTATGAGCAACAAAACTCAAGCTCACCATGAGCCAGGAAGTGTTCTGCTTCTCCATCCTCTCCACTTTCTCCCTCCCCCTTGCTCCTGGGGCTCATCCCAGCTGTGTGCTGCCCATTCTCCTTCCAACACCACACGTTCCCCACCAAGACCCATACACATGCCTTCACCTGCTCATACTCTGCTCGCAGATTCCACCTCCCTCCTCTCAGGCAGCCCGGTTCCCCTCTCATTCCAGTTAACATCATCCCATCTTAATCCTTTTTTATTTTCTTAATTTTTATATAGAAAAACTGGGGTGTAAGACAGAGGTGCAGAGGGTGAGAACATTCACCAGAGACAGAGTGGGGAGCAAAACACTGCTAAGGGGAACAGTGGGGAGACCAGAGAGGTCTGTGCCATGTGGGTCACCTCCCTGGCTGGGGACTGAACTCAGGACACAGCAGTGATAGTGCTGAGACTCAACCCCTAGGTCACTAGGGAGGCCCACCATCTCATATCTTAATGATCTCCTCACAGTCTGAAGTTTCATATTTTTTTATTGGTTTATATACGTTCTATCTCTTCTAACCTATGGCAATCCCATCTGATATCCTTCATACCTAAAAACAAACTGGCCCATTTGTGGGGCTAAGCTCTTGGCTGAACAAAATTTAAAGGAGATAAACAGTCCCCCAAAAGCCTTATCAATTTTCTTCTGGCAGTAATGCTAAGGCCTAGTTTGCTTTCTGTGTGAGTCCCCTATTCCTGCTTGGAGATTACCATCTAGTGTGTTATCCTGAGTACATGTTCCTGCTTCAGGACCCTATGTGATCATTAACATAATCCATGGGAATCTGTAAACAAAATACATATATGTGCACACACACACATGCACACACTTTATTCAGAAGTACTGATGAAGTAAAGTGGGAAAACACAAAACATCTGTTAGAGCTACAGTTTGGATTAAACTATGAAAGTTTAATTACTTAACCACAATAAATAAATAAAGCTTTTGGCTGAGGACACTTCCATGGTGCCCAGTGGGCCTCAGCTGCTGGTACAAAACTTCAAGCAGAAAAATTATCCCTCTTTCTTCTTCCAAATTAAAGGAAGTCAACTCTACCTTCACTCTCTTCCGTGTACTCACAAGCACAACATAGATACTTGGGGATATTTCTTTCTAGCTCACGACGATTTCCAAAGACAAGCCCACTCTTGTACCCATGAGGAGTGTTTGCTCAACCTTGCACAAAAGTCAACCTTTTGTAACTCAATAAGACTGGGTTAAATCCCAACCCTAGCTGGACCAGTTTAATTCTCTTTCCTGGAGAATTTGTAATTAAGGATATCTATACATTTATATGTTTTTAACTTTTTGTGTATGCCTACTATATGTAAACCATTATTCTAAATAAATCTTCACTCTTGGAAGCCTAGACTTTAATGTAAGAATCATATGGTAAAAGAGTAAATAAAAAGATCAATCACGATTGCAACATAATGATTGGCATGGTCCTTGTGCACTGAAACGCAATTTTAACAGAAAGGAACTAGCATAGAACTACCAGCAATGTGAGTATCAGGGGAGAACATTCCAGAAGGATCACAAGCAACCTGCAAAATGGAGAGAAAGGCAAATCTGATGAGCTGGCAATGACCTACAGACAGAAGGATGCGTCGCTGTCCATGGTGCTAATGCCTTTCAGGGTCCTTGATTCTACCTATTAAGTGTCCAGCTGCTCTCCCTCTTCTTGGCATCCGTGTGATTTTTTTTTTTTAATTATACTCTCTTTTTTCACTTAGGTGAGTCTGAAGTGAGTTTCTGTTCTATTGTACCAAGAAAAATTAGGACTACCTCTTATCCCCAGATTTCCAGAGCAATGGTCCACCATAGAATATCAAGTAAAGGGCAAAACTATGCAGAAGAAAGAAAGATAGCAGACATTCAGGTGCTGCTAAACCTTTTGGAACTAATAAAATGAAGCATCTCACCAAGTTTCAATGGGAGATTATATTATGAAGAATGTGGTCTTGAAAGAGGAAGGAAGATATTTTTTGCTTTTTTTATTTGTGACCTCGAAATTCAAGTGAGGTCCCTACAGAAAAGCATAATTGCTTACAAAGCAGGGATAAAATGTCAACCCCTGGAAAGCTACACAGATCTTATAATTTGAGGAAAGTTTCAAGCTCCCTGGCCCTCAGAGCTAATTACAGAGGTCAAAGACAATAATAATTTTCATCTTAAGAGACAACTACAAACCATTGCCAGTGACTAAAGAAAAGACAGGAACACATTTTTGAAGCTTTATATGGCTTATCAAAAATGAAGAAGTTGACTGTTTACACATCTGTGTTCCATGGAGGTGGGACTGAATGGGGATGTATTCCACTCACTCCCTCAGCTCTGAAGAAATTAGATAACACTTTGCCTCCCTCTCGTGATGGCTGAAATCTTTCTTTTCCTAGCAAATACTTCAAAGTCCAGTTATTTAGAAAACTATCTTCTGGAGGGGGGGCTGCTTTTTCTAATACTGGGTATAAAATCAAACTCCCAAAAAAAGCCCTAAATTTCTTAAGCAGCCATGACCAAGTACTATCATTCATGAACCTTTGTGCAGGGGTGGTAGAAAAAAAGGGAGTTTGGAGAGGTGACAAGGATGAATGGAATTTATCTCATTGAATCTTCTCCTCCACTCATTCAGCTAATAGAAGCCTCACAACCAAGCTAATAAGAAGCCTCTTCCAGATCTAGCTGCTGGGGAGAGGCTCAGTGACTGTCCAAGACCATCCAGGTGGCACATGACATGGCAGGATAAAAACCCCATCTCCCAACCCCTTGGGCATTTCCTTACTTTAGGGGACCAGTAAACTGTGGCTCAGTGGCCAAATCTGTGTCACAGCTGTGGATGAAAATAAAGATTTATTGTAACAAGGCCCTAATCATCTGTTTTTACACTGCCTCTGAAGCTGCGAGGCTGAGTGGTTGTGACAGACACCAAAGAGTCAACCAACCTAAATATTTACTATCTTGTCCTTTCCAGCAAAAGTTTGCCAACCAATATTTGATGACAAGGTGATAAGCTTTTAGTCTAAAATCTTAACCCTCACATAGGCTTCTTTTTAAACCAGAATGCTTAATATAAATATTCCCTGTGGTTATATTTTGCCTAAATATTTTCACCTTGAAGCAAGTGTTCTGATTTTTTTTTTAAATCATAATAACTCACAGTAGGAATGGAGCGGGGGAGTGTAGAGGATCATTTTCCCCAAGCAAATCTCTTGCAATCCTTTCTAACACCCCAGGGGAACATCTCACCTTTTGCAGGAAAGGGAAGAAAACAGTGCCACTCTATGGCATGACGTCTTAACCATCAGCTCTGCAAAGTCACAGCCAGTGAAAGGAGAGGAAAGGAAATCAACATGGTGCACGAGGTCTAGTCATGTTTCTGGAAACATGACTTTCCAATGTGGAGCCCTGCAGAAGAATATCCCACCAGGATGCTGGCTTCCAAAAGACCTGTTGTCTTCTGGCTCTGTGGTTTTGGTTTCTTAACTTCTCTCAGTCTCTGTATTCTACTAGAACTAACAGGGATGATAACAGCACCCTCTCTCCTTAGGGGGGATGACTTAAGAACATGAAGCATTAGTACATATCAAGTACATCCGTGTGGAACACACCAAGTGTGACATGCTCCACTGAGAATCCTGCTTGAACATTGTAGCTGCTACTATTACCACTGGAGGATAGTAAGAGAGCTGTAAAGTTGCAAGTGGAAAACACAGTTTTCACTGTGGAGACTGGCTGTTGTGGATAAAACACAGAAATTTTTCTTTTAGAGAAGCAGCCCAGTGGAAAATTTCAGGGCAAATTGTGATTTTTTCTTTGAAAATTCTGTATCTAAAAAAATGGACCATGAACCTTCAGATATTTTGTGTTGTTGCTGTCATGGTTAGAATCACCCCAGTGAGGTGAGCTTCCCAGCTAGGAAAAGTCAAAGTGGAACATGTGTGCAGATTAAATCTAAAACGTCTGACAAAATGGAAATGCCAGCACCTGACAGATAGGTCCAGTGGCAAGCATAATTAATTGATCAGCAGCTTGGCAAATTCTCCCACAGATTTTGGTGAATCGTAAATCAGTTCAAGAAGGAGCCAGACAAATTGTGGAGACCGAGCAAATCATTGAGCGAGGGGAAGGCAGAGAAAATTATTCTCCAAGGAGAAGGGGGGTGCAGAATTCTGCTTAGAGAAAGCCTCAACCTAGAATCACTTTGCATTTTCAATGGAAATGAACTCTGAAAGCAAAGGTAATTTCAGTGTCTTCCTTATCAAAAAAATATCCTGGGTAAGCTTCTTTCTATAGATAAAATGCCATGTTGTTTTATACCACTCTCCTACCCACAAATGCATCAAGAAAATTAACACCCCAGAATGCATCAAATAAACTCTGATCTGACCAAAAAAAATAGTTGAACCTTGCACATTAATTATGTATCAGATTAAAGAAACAGCCATAAAAATAAAAGCAGACCTATCTTCCATGAGGCAGCTTTATTAGTTAGTTTATGATCCACCATATGTCCTGCCATAGAAAATTATAATGGGCCAGTATTGCTCACTATAAACAAAGAGAGACAGGATTATTATTTATGGTCTTGTTAACCATATTAGTGAAGTCGACCCAACTGGATCAGCATAGGAAATGAAGACGAGGGTTCATTACGCACAGCTTAGGGAGTAACAGGTGAGATCCACGTCAGGGACATTTGGTCAGTGAGAATGTGCACTGAATGTCAACTGCTCAGCATGAACTGACTTTTACAAAACAGAAAGGCAGTCCAAGGTCAGGCAATGCTGATCATAGCTCTTAACATCAAACACAAGAATACATGATAGTAGTATTATCTGACCCTACATCTACAGAGTGCTTTTTTGTCATAGACCTGCTCCCAACAGATAGCTGGCCAAATTCTGCTAGGTGAACATCCCCCACTGATACCATACAAACAGGTTCCCCACTGGCGGGCACATCAGGTGGTTTAGTAATGATTACCAATCAGCTTATCGATTGATCAATCAAATCAATGGATCCAATGAATGAAAACTTTTCAAGTCCCTCTTTCCTTCTGGGGTACATCTCCTTGCAGCTGGTTAGACTGCTAGTGACTTAGTCATTTAACTGATGTGGCATGACTTTCTATGCTTGGTGTTTCTCAACCACATCCACTAACAAGATGACAAATTCTCAAAAGGGAAGCCATAGTTTGAGTCACAATTTCGCTTCATGGAGGACAGCTACCCTGGAGCATCACCCAGATGCATGTAGACTTTGCACAGGCAAGAAACACTGAGAACCCAGGAGCTGTCTGATGCTGGCACAACCTGACTACCTATGGGAGAGTGTGTGCATGTGTCTGTGACTGGTCTTTACTCCCAGAGTCTTTGAGTCTGTATGGAGGAGCAGATGGTTATCTGTGCTGTGTCTGTCTGAGCTGACCTAGTTAATACATCTGCAGGGGAAACCTGCACCAGAACAGGGGCCGGAAAACATGGGCCACACTGACCAAGTCCTCTCTGCTTTTGTTAATAAAGTTTTATTGGAACAGAGCCACACTGGCAATGTATGCACTGCCAAGGCTGCTTTTGAGCTATGACAGAAGACTTGGATCTTTGACGTAGAGACCACAAGACCTGCAACATATAAGGTATTTACATTCTGGCTCTTGGCAGAAAAGCTTTGCTGCCTTGCACAAGGACTTGGTGCATGTGCTCTGCTTCCTGCTCGTTAATAATGCAACTTACTTGGAAGGCAGCGGGCACTAACAAGCAAGCTGTCCTACAATCCTCACTGAAATCGGATAGGGTTGTAAACCTCCCACCCCCTCGCTGACCTGCTCCTTCCTCTTATCAGCTCTTGAGGCCCTTGGTGGGGGGGGCTTCTTTTTTCTTTGTAGAATGGATGCTTTTCAACTGAGTCTTGTCCACAGAGTCTCGGCAGGAAGATGCTGCAAATGCTATTCCTCTTTTGGGGGAAGCAGCGACATCCTCCCAGATCTTTGCTGGGGAGATAGCAACTGTGTGTGATTACTAATAGTCACTAAAAACACACTATATGCCAGATGTTCCCCCAAGTGCCAATGATATAAAATCAAATATGACATAAAAATTATAAAGGCTAAATAAATGCAGAATGACGCTAAGCACTTTACATGCATTATCTCATTTAATCCTATCAATGGTTTTAAGAACCCAGTGTTATTATTAATCCCATTTTACAGTTGAGTTAACCTAAGCTTAACATGGTTAAGTAGCTTGTCCAAGATCACACACACAGCATGTCGTGCCAGGATTACACTCGCAGAAACCTGATGTAAACACCATACTCGTCACCACAGCCGTGGTCGGATCCTGAGGGTCAGAATGGACTGACCCTCGCAATGGCTGGTTGCTATGCACCTACCTCTCAGGGACTGAGTTTTCTGTTTTCAGAGCTCTTAAGGCTGGAAAATCTGTGTAACAGAGGAACTGGTTTGGGTTTCTTTGGGTTTTGCTCAGTGGGTCAGAGTAGGCACGTAGAATCCTTTCAACCCCTCTAAGGAAAGCGCAGATCACCACAATGCAACTGAGAAACAGGTGCAAAGACACTCTTTACCTGCAAGGGAGCAAGTCATTTCAACAAAAGGTAAAACAAATGGTACCAAATACTCTGCAGCTGGAAGAGATGACCTGAGAAGGTATGTACTGACAGGCTCCTGAGCTCCTTTCTAGCTCCATGGTGCACAGCAGCAGGCACAGGGTGAAGACCCAGAGCTAATCTTCTCCAAAGCAGACTCCTCAGACTGAGGGTGCCTTGTGCATGAAGGGGGCCATGGACCAGTGAGGCTGGTGCCCTTCCTCTGCCAGGTTGCCACAGTAGCCTGCAAACCATGGATAGAAGAAAGCAGGAAAAGGTTCTGTTCGCTGTCTTGCATTTCTGCATTTCCCCTACTTCAGCCACTCTACCCATTCTTTTGTTGACGTGTTCACCAGGGGAAGGGAATTATTGATAGAGATATAGACTCCTCAAGATCACTAAATTTCATTTCATAGGTTAACAAGGCTATCTCACAGAAAGGTCAGGCAATCAGGAGATTCTCAACATCATTAAACATTAGGAAAATGAAAGTCATAAGAAGATGTCACTATGTGTCGGCTAAAATGGCTATAATTCAAAAGACAGATAATATCAAGAGCTGACAAGGAGTTGGATAACCCTTGTATGTTGCTAGTAGGGATGTTAAATGGTGCTGGCATCCTGGGAGAGTTTGGCAATTTAAGTCCATACAGCCCTGTAAGTCCACTCCTGTGTATCCACTCTAGGGAAGTCAAAACATCTACTCAAAAACCTGGAAACAAATGCCCGTTATAAATAACACCTGAATCTGTGGTAATCCAAGTATTCATCAGCTGGCGAACAGATAAGCAAAATGTGGTATATTCACACAGTGAACTGTTCCTCAACAATAAAATAATAAAAATGCTGACATATTTGTCAGAGGTGGATAGCCTCAAAACCACCCCAAAAATGAAGTAAAGCATATTTCATATTTATATGAAGTGTCCAGAAAAAGCAACTCTATGGAGGCAGAAAGCAGTTGAGTGTTTGCCTGGCACTGAAGGTAGGAGTAGGATTGATTGCAAATAGGCATCAGGTAACCCGGTGCAGAGAGGGAACTTCGCATCAGAGTGGTGGTGGTTCTTGCATGTCTGTAAGTGTATTTGAAATTGTCATTATATTGAGTGAATTTTGTGATAAGAAATTATACCTCGATAAGCATAAACAAATAAGAATTTCATGCACATGATGACTGTTCAACTTCTCCATCTATCAGATGGGCCATTAAGTGTGGTGCCAAGGTCCACTTCACATCTGGGTTTTGGTGAAAGATACAAACCATCAACATAGGGATGGGATTATAGGATGCAAACCCGGCTACTTTGTTTTTTTGCACAGATGCAAGCACATCCAAACAATGTTCTTCAGGGTTTTTCTAAGTTGAACTAGCCAAGAAGTGTTCTATTTCCTCTGTTGGCTTGAGGTATTTATTAGTTAGAATGCTTTTGGCTAAAAAATGACAAAATTACAGACTTAAGCTAGCTTAAACAACAAAGGAATTAAGTATTCCACACCACAACAACTCAAGAGAAAATATATTTTCACTCTAATAGAGTCTTTTTAGGTCAAATGCCCAACTACTGACTAGTTGGGACTTTGTCCAATGGTAACCTGAAGTATAGTTTCCAGAATGAAATGTTCTAAGAGACTAGGGTTATTGTAACTGGTTTATGCCAATTAAGTCTGTGTCCCACTTCTGTTGCAAGTGGGAATGTGATCAGATTCTCCAGAGTCATACAAATTTGATGGAGAGGGCCTCCCCGGTGGCGCAGCGGTTGAGCGCTGGGTTGGGAAGCTGCCCGCAGCCTCTGTGGCCCGGGTTCGATCCCCGGCTGCTCCCCGGCCACCAGAGGAGGGTCCCACATGGCGCGCAGACCTCTCCTGCCGCCCGCTGCTCCTCTCAGCAGTGTACTTCGGTCCTTCTGCCTGCTCTGCTCCCCGCTCTGGCTCTGGTGAATTCTCTCACCTTCCCGCGCTTCTGACTGTACCCAGTGCATGTATAAACAAAACAAACAAATAAATAAATAAGTAAAGCATGCCTCTATAAAAAAAAAAAAAAACAAAAAAAAACAAATTTGATGGAGAGGGATGGGCATGTGAGTATCCAGGTGGGTCCACCAAGAAAAATCAGTTCCCTGCTAGAATAGGGAAGAGATTTATGGAATCAAGGTGAATAACCAATTGGATTCACAATAAGATTCTGAGATCAAAATCCTAGAGCTGCTATATTTTACTACCTGACTACACTGTTTGTTGTCAGAAAAGCCCATTGTTACTGGAAGGTAATGGAACCAACATGGTGGCCATGGCAGGCAGACAGCCGTAGACAGTTGCCAAGTCATTATGTGGTTCCAATGACCTCCTGCCCATTTCAATCATAGGACCTAAGAAATCCCCCACCCCATTTTTAACTCAGTTCAAATGGAATTCCTACCATGAATAATAGAATGGTTTAAGAATAATTCAATTATAAAGAGAGTTACACTCACTTTGTACAAGGAAGGGATAGTAAGTTCTGTAAGAATAAGATCAACGTCTGCTCATGTGCCTTTCCTAGGAAACAAAACCAGTGCCCCATATATATTTGTTGAATGAATAAACCTCCACCAGCCATCTTACTATGTTTAACTGAACTCTTTCTTGGGGATAAGACCAAATAGCATGTATTTTGTTTCATTTCTCGGCATGACTTAGGGTAGAAAAGCCTTGGTCCTCACTTTCGACTCCCAGAGAAGAAAATGGGCATAATAAGTAATTTATACAATATAATAGTCATGCCACTGTGCTAGAGAATATCACTTTATTCAGTTTTATGATGCTTTGTGCTGTAAGTGGGATTTAACTGTAACCGAGTCTCTGGAATTATTTTCTTTATAGATGATTAAAATAAAAACGTCCTAAATCTGTTCCACCCTCTTGAAGTCATTCTCAGTCTTAACTACCACCTCCTAATATCTTTACTGCTCTTTCCCTAATGTTTCCGAAAATTGCATTCGAAGGGTAAAAATAGTATGCAGTACTGTAATTGAAATGACAAATGCTGAAATACAAGGAAGGAAACAGAAGGGAAGAGACAAAATGGCTTCCAAGAGAAAAAAAATGCCAGTCAAACTGAACTCAATTTCACAGGAAACATTGGAAGCAAGCACCTTCCTCTCTGTGCCCTCGTTACAGATAGGCATGTAAATCTGGTGGTTTCTGAATTCTGTGTTAGAGCATTAACATGAGTGGAGTCTGGAGAGACATGTGTTTTGGGCACCGACTTCAGCTGCGACTCCCTGACAAGAGTAGTTTCTAAATGCAGGTTACGTTTCCCCAAGTTTCTAGAGCCTACAGTAAAATGGGAAATGCAAGAGTGGGAGCAATGTAGTGATTGCTTGTCTTTTATTTTGGATTAACAATAAAAGAATGATGTCACTTCTGCCGTGATGAAATAAATAAAAATATATTAGCCATCATTAATAAAATATGCCCAATGTTAAGTACCATCCATCAGTCTGAGCTCCTATTATTTCCTCTTCTTGGATTTAAAAATGCCTGTTCGGTCATGAGATTCCAGGAGAAATGCAGATAAAGTAGGTTTTGTTGGTTTATTTTTGTTTGCTGTTCTTTTATATGGAAATCATGGAGGTTTCGCAAAATTTAGTATTGAATTGTATTGCTCTAGGATATTTAGTGCTGGCTTCCGAACCCCATGGAGGGTCAGTTTTAAATTGAGGAAGAACATTATCTCCCGTGCTCCCTAACCCTTCAGCAGACAACACACCAGCTGTTTAACTCCACATTGGGGGAGAGAATGTTCACTTTGAAGAGGAACCGTGGAGATTCAGATGCTGCCACTCCACTCCCGTGAAGGTGAACTGTCATGGGGTTAACAATCTCCCTGTCTCCTGCTTCCAGCCTCATGGTGACACAGTTGGAATAACTTGGGCCGGTAGGTGTTCACAGGAACTCAGAAAGAGATTTTTATTTTTTATTTTTTTTTAGTTATTTGCAATGTGAGGGGAACAACAGGAATGCTAATTACATTTAATGGAACTTGGCACAGTTTCTCAGGAGGTGGTGCTAATTTGCAAAAGGTAGCACTTCTGACTTGCTGATAAAAGACCGAGGATCAAAAGATGGTTTGGGAAGAGAAAGAAGTATGTATTTTTTATCCACCACTGCCATGGCAGGAATAACAATGTCTTGCATGTTATAAACACAGCAGTGGGAAGATTTTACTTTATTATACACTTTATTAGGAAAATGCAAGGAACACTGAGAATAAAGAGATGGTGTGGTGAGAACAGTGGATGTTTTTATGGGATTTGAAAGTTCTAGTGTGGTGACTTTACTGTAGGGGAATATGGATTTTAGGGAAAAGAAGGAATCATTGGCTCCTACCTATTAACATCAATTCAGATGCAGAATTATAGAACGGAAGATAATTCATAACTGATTTGGATGCTTCCTTTTACAGATGACAGCATGATGATACAGAGATTTTTCTGAATTGCCCAAGATTGTGTGAATCATGAGAAAACTGGGAGCAAAAAGCAGCATCTTTGCACCTGCAGGGTCTGCCTCATGCCCACCCAGAGTCCATGCAGGATCTGGGACCTGGGTCCACATCTCCTTTCTAGAAATCACTCTCCTTGGGGACTTAGCCTCCCTGAATGGCACTCGTAACTGGAGATACGTCTCAGTCACCACTCCACTTTAAGCCAGATGTTAAGTAAAATTTTCAAAAAAAAGGAACCTTGGTGAAGCCAATGTGCAAAGGCCTTCAGAACGTCAAAGAAGTGTCAGGATAGATGATGATGATTTCATTACAGTTCTGATGCTTCCATGCTTGGGAAACACCAGCTCATGGCTGATCCTCTAAAAACGCATCTGCAGTAAATGACCAGATCAAGAAGGTGTTGTCTCCGTACACGATGGAATATTATTCAGCAATCAAAAATGATAAACTCATGCCATTCATTGCAATGTGGATGGGGCTGGAAGGAATTGTGTTCAGTGAAATAAGCCAGAAGGAAAAAGAAAAAGAACAGATAATGTCACTTCTAGGAGGGATACAGGGGAACACAATAAGGGATCAGGGGAAAAATAACAATACAAAGTTTAAAAAATAAAAGTAACAAGCAACTATAATTCAGAGACATTGTACAGAGAAGGGAGTATGATCAAAACAGGGGTTGGAAGAGCGCAAGGGACTATTGTGATGGTGCATGGGTGACCTGGTGGTGGGAATTTAATGGGGGCTACACCTGAGAGGAGAAAGCAAGCATTGTACAGAAATGAACAATGATGTAAAATGTATATTAACTAATTGATCAAAAATGCATCCGCAGTGTCTCCTGTGGTACAGCACAGCCAATGGAAATGCCCTCCACAAGTTTTTGGTAGAGACACCAGAGTTCAGGATGCAGAGAGAGATTATGTTTTGAACAAGGAGGCAGCCTCCTGGCCAGTTTCACATGTGTTGAATTTGGCAGCCCATTCAAGATCCACTCTGACATAAATTTCTTTCTATGACCCCAACAATCTAGTTGGGGAGATGAGGCCCACATTACAAATCTATGAGACACCATACAAGGCCATATGAACAAGACATTGATGATGAAGGATTTATTAAGAGCACAGCAGGTGAAGGGCTCTGCTAAGCACTTTCTCATCAATGCCTCAGAACATTGCATTTCAGAACATGCACAGGGCAACCATTCTTGCTCCACAGGTGAAGGCACTGGGGATCCAAAGAGTTTAAGTGCCTTGCCCAAACCCTACTCCTAATGGACACAGACCTGGGACTCAGTCTGGGTGGATTTGCTCTGCATAACTGTTGACTGACAATGGCAGTGAACTTTCTGCAAGACTCAGTATTCACAGAGGTAGCCAAATTGTTCCAGAAGAAGGGTGGCTCAAGCTTGGAAAACAAGACCAGCAGAGAAGGAGACATTCTAGGTGGCAGGCAGAGACGGCACTAGGGGACAGGGAGAAGGGGACAGAGGGTATTAGTAGCCATCCCCCACAAGACGAAAGGGGACAGAGAACAAGGCAAGGAAGACAGACACCCCCCCTTCTGCTCAGGGGGCAGAGCTTAGGTGGCTTAGATGCCACCACTGGGGAGGACCACAGCAGGTGACAGAGGGGCTCTGGACTCCCAACATCTGTGTCTGAGCTGGAGCTCCATCACCCTGTTAGCGGTGCAGGCTTCCTCTAAGAGTACATCTCCCCTGAGGTGATCCACTGGACAACACACACTCAGCCTTTACCTTGGGCAAGGCACTATTTTCAGTGCTCAGGATACAGTGGATCAAAGCAAAGCTTCACCGAGCTGCCTTGGGTTAAAGGCTAGTGGAGCAGGCAGAGCTCAGACTCGGGCTTAGGTAGTCCAGGGCTGTCCCGAGACCGCCCCCTAGAGAGTTCTCAGTGAATCACTGGCCAGAGGGGTGACGGGAACAACTCTCATTATTGCTACTGTTGTTTGTTATAACCACGATTCACCGGATCATCATGACATCTGCGCTCCCTAATCAAGAGGTTTCAGGAATTTGAAGTTATCTCTATAAAAAACATAAAGTATTAAAAATTATCCAGGACACGTGTGCCATTTTCATCACCACCCCCTGTCCGCGGGGGATGAAGTGGGGTAGGACCACCGATGTTGGCAGAATTCAAACAAGGATCAGCAAGGCCATCTTATTAAGACATAACCGTGTTTTCTCTACCCTGAAACACTGGCTGTGTGCCTCCTCTCTCCTCCACATCCAAACTCCTTATTGTCCGTAACCAACGCTGTGTATCAATTTAGTTAAGATTCTGGGCCGTGGCTTATTTCTCTTAATTAGAGTTTGAGAGTGATTCCCCCATGGAGTTCGCCCAAAGAAGGACATCAGAAAATCAAAACTATTAAGCTACAAAATGGAGTCAAGCCTAAAATAGAGCCACACTCCTCCCATTTGAAAGTATATTTGTTCATGTCAGGAGAATGAAGGCTGCATGAATTATTCATTAGAATAACAGTTTATTGGCAAAATTGTTGTCTTTGGATGGGATGCATTATGGAGTGAATAAATAATGTGGGGCGGATATTTTTAGGGACTGAAGAGTAAGTCTAGGAAGAAAATTCCTAACAGGGGGGAAAGCAAGTTAGGGCTAGACGTTTCTCGGTAAAATATGCAGAGGAGAGAAAAAATGGTCTCTATCAAGAGGGGAAGCAGGAAAACAAGCAAAACACTTCTGGCTGTTTTGCACTTGAGTGAGTGTGTGTGTGTCTGTTTCTATTCAACTTTTAATTGAATGCTTTCTGTGCCAGTATGAATGAAATTAATTAGGTTTCCTGCGACTATCTTCCGGAGCTGGTCCGTGAAGTTCACAAACACACTGAATGAGGGAGAGGAAGGCCCTATCGGACCTATTTTAAAAACTGAGGAATAATGAATATGGTGACCTAGACGATGGCCAACATGGTGATTGGGTGCATTATAGACCCTGCAATTTGATTAGCGCAGCAGCGCCACTAACACCCCTGTCACGCCACATAGTGGCTGTTTCTTGCTGGTGGTGAGAACATTTAAGATCGACTCTCTCTCTCTTTTTTTAATATTTTATTTTAGATAATTCTTACATCATTTTTCATTTTTGCACAGTGCATGCATTTTCATTTTGGTTATATTCCCTGTACAATTCCTGTGCCCCTTATTTTGGCCCCGATCCCTCTTCTTCCCCCGCCCCCCATTAGTGTGACTCTGTTTTATAGTTGCTTGTTGATTTTGATTTTTCTTTATATAATTAGTCTTTTTCCTGGTCCCTTATTTAGGTTTTCTAAATTCCTGCTATGAGTGAGACCATCCAGTATTTTTCTTTTTCTTTCTGGCTTATTTCGCTGAGCATGATCCTTCCAGCTCCATCCATGTTGCTGCTAATGTCATGAGTTTATCTTGTTTGATTGCTGAGTAATATTCCATTGTGCATATGTACCCCATCTTCTTGATCCAGTCATCTGTTTTTGGGCACCTGCACCCCTATGTTCATAGCAGCGCTATTTACAATAGCTTAGATATGGAAACAACCCAAATGCCCATAAAAGATCTCCTCTCTCAGGCACTTGGAGACCCATGATCCAGTCTCATTGCCTGGAACCACACGAGTAAGGTCTCTAACACATACTCATTTTCTGCCTGTATACTGTCCCCTTTAACCTGTGTGTCCCCGATTTCCCCACCCCGCAGTCAGGTCACCACAAGCCTGCTCTGTTTTGATGAGTTCAGCTTCTTTAGATCACACACATCGGTGAGCGCACAGCACTGGTCTCCTGTCCGAATGATCTCAGTTTGCAAAATGCCCTGAATCTCCATCCACATAGTCTCACGGGGCAGGATCTCCTTGTTCCTCCTGAGCAAGGAGCAGTCCAGTGTGAAAGTGTGTGTGTGCACAGAGCATCGTCTTCATCTTGGCTACTGCGTAAATGTTGTGGTTCCTCACTGGGAGGCAGCTCTCAATATCTTGCTTTTGCTTCCTTAGGACAGATCCCAGAAGTAGCAATGCACATCATGTGGGAGGTCTATTTTTAATTTTTTGAAAACTCTCCATGCTGTTTTCCATAACGGCTGAACCAATTTATCTTCCCTCCCACAGAGGGAACGGGGTTCCCTCTCCTCCACCCTCTCTCACCCACTCCCTCTTGTCTTCTCGAGGACAGTCATGCCAACAGGTGTGAGGAGACAGCATGTGGTTGGGATTTGCTTTCCCTAATGAGTGATGCGGAGGCCTTCACATACACCTTTTGCCTATCTGGATGTCTTCTTGGGAAAAGCAACCAGCTTCCCTGTCCGTTTGAAAATCTGTTGGTGCGGTCTTTTGTTCTGGATTTACAGGCATTCTTTCAATATTTGGGGCATTAATCCCTTATCAGATACGTGGTTTGCTAATACGTTCTCCCGTCCCATAGCTTGCCTTTCCCTGTTCCCTGTTCCCGCTCCCTCTGTGGACTCAGCTTTCCTCCCGCGCACCTGCCAGACAGAGGCCATCGCCGGCCTCTCCCCAGCTGAAAATCAGGCCATGGGCTGCCTCTTTCTTGGAGCGAAGAGGCTCACCCATGCTCTCCAAACCTTCTCCATCAAACCTCCGCTGGCTGGAGGACCACAACCCCGTGAGCCACATTATACAAAGCTTCTGCTCCCAGAGAAGCTGCCATCATAAGGGCACGTTAATGCTGATGGATTCAGCAGAAAAGAGGCCATTGGGCTTCATCGAATCCCTTAGATAGAGCTAACTCTGTAAACGGTGCCAGAGCATGTAAGCTTTCCCTCTATGGAGGAAAAGACCTGCTTCATGAAAAACTGAAACCTAAGTCAAAAAATAAGTTTCACCTGGGTGGTCCATACGGCGAGAACCGTCTCTGACATGCCCCTGCAGCCCGGCCTTGCTCCACAGCACAGACATCAAAAGCTCCCCAAGAAGAACATCACCCACGTTTCGGGGAGGGGACGTGAGTAGTAGACACGATGGGCTGTGAGCCCATGGTCTCAGGAGCAAGGACTCAACTCTGACACAGCCGTGTGAAGGGTGAATGGCGCCCTAGGTGGTGTGCACATGAATGAGTGAGACTATATTTTGCAAATATTAATCTCTACCCAAGCAGCCGGTAGGCCAGACTCGGTCCTGAGATTTTAGTTTGTGGACTCCCAGTGAATTTGTTTCGTAGCACTTCCATCCAGATGACTACAAACTGGGGGTTTGCGGAAGGCTATTTTTCCTCCAGTTCTGGAGGGTAGAAGTTCAAAATGAGGGCGTGAACAGAGCCCCGTGTCCTGGGGATGCTCTCAGGAGAACCTGCTTTTGCTCGCTCGGCTGTGCTGTTCCCTGGCTGGGGGAGCCATGGTTTCAAGCCCAGTAGAGTTTCAACCCAACCCAGTTGGGTTTCAAGCCCATTTCTCCAGTTGTCACATGGAGAAATGATAAGGTATTGAACTCGGTTATCTGGGGACCTCCCTGGTGGTGCAAGGGGTTAAGACATAACCTATGAAGCTCACCGCAGCCACTACAGCACAAGTTCGATCCCCGGCCAGGGAGGTGACCCATATGGCGCAGCAGACCTCTCCTGTCTCACCTGCTGCTCCCCTCAGCAGTGTATTTCAGTCAGTCTGCTTGTTCTGTTCCTCGCATCTCTGGTGAGTCCTCTCACGCCCCAAAACTCTGACCTGCACCCCAGTTCTTATATGTATAAATACATAAATCTTAAAAAAAATAAACACAGTGATCTATTTTCTTCAGAGTGTAGCAGTTAGAAGTAGACTTTCATAGACTTTGCATCCTCTTCCTCTTTTCTGCTTTGGATTTTCTGCAGGAGACATGTATTACGTCTGACATGGAAAAAATCAAACCTGAAAAAAAACTGTCCTCAAACTATCTTGCTGTTTGCAAATCGAGACACGGAAGAAGCTTACTGAGACTCTAAGGGGGAGGTGGGAGGCGGGGAGACTGACACTCTAGGGAGTAAGAGAGGGAAGAGAAACACAGAGGTCGCCAGGGAGAGCCTTGCTGTGAAATCCCGCACCCACCTGCAGAAGCCAAACATCATAGACCGGGCTCTTCATCCATAGTCATAAAATTCCCTCATCCGTGCGCCAGTTTCCAAAACAAAATCTCTGAACATGTCTCTTTGCTCTGAACTGATAAGGTTACTCATTACCAGGGGACAGGGGCTCTCTGCGATGACATTTATACAACTCCCTGCCCCTTCATCCAAATCAAACAAGGTAATACTCAAAGGAAATTGGCCAGTAGATTCCCCATGCTTCAACCCAGGCAAGTCAAAACCTTTTTGAATCTCAGATGGCTGATATTAAAATGAGACAAAGAAGAGCTCAGTCTCCAGCTACAGATTCTTCCCTAGTTTAGGAATTATTTATACGGATGTCACTGCACTTGGCAGATAAATAAGATGGACATAATCCCTGCCCCGTGTCCATGGCCTGAGAAAGAAAAGCCGCATTTCCACATGAGACAGACTCATGACAATGCGGGTGACTTGTCCGAGGCCCAGCGCCAGGCGGTGACCCAAATGGGACCCTTCGTCTTGACTCCGCATGCTTTGTGGAATACCCTGCATTAGGATTCTTTAACAATCAGGAGGGAGAAGAGCTCTGTTTTAAATTTACCTTGGCCTTGATTCTTATGTCAATTTTATCATCCGCACAATGCGGCATAATGAAACCTGCTCACAATTACAGAATTATTGTGAAATTAAAATGCATATGCATATTCATTCTACCATTATCTAGTCATGTATGTGGAGAGAGAATATATAGGTAGGTGAAAGGTAGATGATACACGGATAGATAGATGGATAGATGGATGGCTAGGCAGATGATGGATGGGTGGATGCATGGATCGATGGACGGACAGACAGAAGATATATATGATGGGGAGACAGGGGTGGCAGGGACAGAGACAGACAGAAATGGCAGGTGGACAATATTTCAACGTGTGCTTTGAAAGCTGTGACCTCCACCGTCCCTGGCACGCACTGAGGGAGGTGGAGCGCTGGCTTCCCTGGCATGTCTGTGGAGCTTGGAGGGGTTTCTCTGGAAAAACACCAACTCCCTTGTGAGGAGCTGGCAGCAGCTCTGAGAGAAGGAAACAGACTCTTGTTACAGTAAATGTCAGCACCGGTGGGAGCCCCGCACTGGCTGCCTGTGTGCTGGGAACAAATATGTTTTTAGTGGTTCACTGCCTGGAAGACTCAACTCTGAAAGCCCCCAAACCTCTGGGCCTGCTTCCAGGGCCAAGCAAGCACAGTCTCTCTCCTACTGGGCTTTCTACATGAGAGTCCACGAAACGCTTCTCTCTCCCCCCCAAGGACTGACCCAAAACTCCAAAGCTCGGCACACATGCTGACACTATCACTAAAAATGCTGACTTGCTTCCTGTAAGTGTCTGGAAAGATGAGTGGCGCTCAGAAGAAGAAAATAAATCCCACCTGGGAAAGGTGACTTCTTCCTGCATTTGTAAACCTTATCATCTTCAGAAGCTCAGTACAGAGATCTCTGGAATAAGGTCGCCCCTCTTCAAGAACAATTCAAACCTACATCCAAACACCGTTCAAACGAGATAGAATATTCAGCAGGCATCTAACCTTGATGAGTAGGTTTACCCCAGTTTCTGAGTCTGTACAAGTAGGGTAATGATATACTCTCACATTCAGCATGACCTAAGGGTTAAAAAGTATGAAGATTGAAAGAGTTTATCAAGTGCTTCAAACTCAGCAACACATGCACCTGCTAGAAGCAGGAGCTCAGAGACACCAGCATCTTCAACAAATATGTAACAAGTCATGTTACCCAGTCTAAGGCAACACAAGGAAAATTTTTAATGTAAAGCCACTGAAAATAATTATACTCAAGTCCATTTGAAGGAGAATGCAGTATTTTAATTATTTGTAGCTTCTGAAGAGAGAGCAAAGACTTAGAGTAGATATACAAGTCCTAATCTTCACCGATAAACTATGTCTTCAAGTTCCTTACTTTGGGGGGAAGAATTATGCTCCGAGTTACAGGAGGAACAGGTGAGGGGATCATAAGTATGTTCCACATGCCCCTGGCATACCAAATTCTGCTTGGCATTTTTATGTGTTACAAAAATATTTTCTTGAAAGGTGGAGGGATTTGGAGAGCCCATGAAGTGCTGAGGGAATGCAAAATAAGGAAGGGGCCAGCAGAGGATCAGGACAGAGCCTGGGATGGCTGAAGCCCAACATCCCCATGCATAGGATGTCTGCTATTCCATGACCATGGCAGACATCATTAATTGATCACAGCACTCTTTCCCCATGAGCCTGTCTATGGCCCCATAATCCCCCACATAGTCCTGCTGCCAACAGACACGACCGATCAGCCAGAGACAGAGAGTGACATAAAACCATTATATATTCCCAGACACTGCTCTTGAGATAGGCCATAAATAAAGGCTTGCAAACATGATGAAGGTAGATATTTGAGTAGCTGGGAACAGCTTGAGCCAAAAGAATAGCAAAAAGGAGCAGAATATATCAAAACGAAAGTAAAGAATAGGGTGGTTGGGGACTGAAAAGAGGTGATATCAGCTACAGAGAAGTAAGAGGTGGGCTGAAGAGTTCAGAGTTGAATCGAGGAATTCAGGATTGCTTCCAAGGTGGAAACTCACAGTATTCATTGAAAAAAAAAAATAGAAAGGGGGTTGGCTTGAACGATCTCTGCTGAGGAGCTACCTGGAAGTGTAGTTTTGTAGTTTTGTAGTTTTTGCTAATGCAAAAGTCCGCTCAGATGAATGAAGATAAGGATTATGCTTCACAAAGGTTTGGCTGGTTCAAGTGAGTCCTTCACAAGAAAGAGGTGCGATCACTATCTGCATGGATCTTTCTAGCTAACATAAGAACATGATGTTCGTGGAATCAAAAACAACTGAAACAAATTGCAACTGACCTTGAACAGTGCTGGCTTGAACACACAGGCCAACTCACAAGGCGGATTTCCTTGTAAACAGATGGCATACATTTATGCACTGGCTAAATACATTACTGTCAAGTCTGTTTCTTATGATTTTCTTTCTTTTTCTTTTTTTTTTAAGATTTATTTATTTATACAAGCGCTGGGCACAGTCAGAAGCATGGGAGGGCGAGAGAATTCACCAGAGTCAGAGCAGAGAGCAGAGCAGGCAGAAGGACCGAAGTACACTGCTGAGGGGAGCAGCGGGCGGCAGGAGAGGTCTGCGCGGCATGTGGGAACCTAACCCGGTGGCCGGGGATCAAACCAGCACTGCAGAGGCTGCAGGCAGCTTTGCAGCCCAGCGCTCAACCGCTGCACCACCGGGGAGGCCCCCTCTTATGATTTTCTTACTAACATTTCCTTTTTTCTAGCTCACTCTTCTGTAGGAATACAGACAGGTATACAATACCTTCGCCATACAAAATAGGTGTCCACTGACTGTTGATGTTGTGGGCAAGACTCCCAGTCACCAGCAGGTTGTCAGCAGTTAAGTTTTGAAGGGGTCTAAAGCTACTTGCCAGTTTTCAACTGTGTTTGGGTGGTTGGCACTCCAAGACCACATTGTTCAAGGGTCAACTGTAAATGATGATTATAAAAAGGATTATACGTAACAGGTGGTATATTTTACTACAAACATATTCTACACTTTCTCTCTTATGCAATCTTACAAAAAAAGGAGGAGGGAGATGGGATGAGGAAGACGAGGAATTAGAAGAAGATAGAAAGAGGAGAAGAAACAAGGGTTTACTAGCTGTCTTGCTTGTTTTTTTTTTTTTGTTTTTTTTTTATTGCTACTTAACCCCTTGGGCAACTAAGGCTCAGGAGAGTGAAGCAACTGACCTGGCAGGTGTCAAAGCCAGAAACCACAGCCCCATGTGCTACTGCTGAGCATCGATTTGTAACCCTTTGTGTACTTTTTCCACCAAAGAGCAGCACAGGCAAACTGGCTTGCAACCATTGGAGCGAGGAAACAACACCCAGCACCAGCCACTGAGAAAAGCCCCCCATCTTTAGAACAGCTGTGGTATCAGTGTCACATGATACAAGATAGAAAACACAGTCATTGGATTCTCTCTGTCTCATCGAACTGCATGTGAGCAGTCTCCTCCCGAACAGGTGGGCTCACAAAAGCACTAACAATAAGAATGGGTTGACAGCTCCCCAAAACTAAGCAATTCTAATGCACAATGACTGAGAGTAGACTGTGTGCAAACAAAGTCTACTACTATTCACTGCAAGAATTAATTCACTCATTCAATAAGCATGCCCTGCGGCCATGACGTCAAGGGGATAGCTACCTGGGAAGGAGTAGGAAGCAGAGCCCACCTGGATTCCAGTCTCCGTGAAGCTTCCACTCTAGGGGAGGAAGATGCATGAGAAAACAAGATTGACTTTAAAGGCATGTAATACCTAAATATTTGAATTGCTTCCTTGGGGGAAGTTGTCACCCTAATTAATTGTTTTGTGTTTTTCTTGACGTATCTCAGCACAGTCTCTGCTGAGATAAGGCGCAGGGGTATAAGATCGTAAGGATGATCATTACAGATGAAGAAAGGGAAGGGAGTGGAGAACATCAGGGTGGAGTATATATCCTAGATGTGGTGGCTTATTCAAGGCCGTAGCTGAAGATGGAGAGAGAGCTATGGGCGTGCAAAACCTCCTAGTCAGTTATGAATTTTTTTTAAAGATTTATTTATTTAATGCATACAAGAGCTGGGGTACAGGCCAGAGATGCAGGGTATGAGAGGATTCACCAGAGACAGAGTGGGGAACAGAACAGGCAGATTGACCAAAACATACTGCTGCGGGGAGCAGCGGGCGAGACAGGAGAGGTCTGCTGTGCCATGTGTGTTGCTCCCTGGTTGTCCAGGGATCGAACTCGTGCTGCAGAGGCTGCGGATTGCTTCCTAGTGCGGTGCTTACCCCTTTGCACCACCAGAGAGGCCCCAGAATTTTGTTCTAACTCCAGGAAACAACAGGAAGCCAGCGCAGGCTGCACAGGAGAGGTAGGGGTGATGACTAGCAAAGCTGCACTGGCTGTCACAGGCAGAGTGGGAGCAGAAGTTACGAGCTGGCCACAGGAAGACCAGGAGGGCACTATATTCAGTGAAGGAAGATGGCAATTTGGACAACGGTGGTGAGATTGGTGGAGGTGGGAAGTTTTGGCAGATTCAGTAAATGGCCAAGGGGAGAGAATCCACAGGATGTGGTGATGGGCTGGATATGGAAGTGGAAAACTACTGTTTTTTCCATGAAAAAATATACATAGAAGCAATAAGATATTCCAGGGACCTTGTGTGGGTTGTGACTCATCTCTAAGCCAATCCTTTTGGGGATTCTTGATTGGGTTTGAGCCCATTTTTAGATATCAGAGTGAAGAGGAGGGTGGGAAATAGAAGTCAGTTCGGCAATAGCTTTAGGCTGAACTGAGTCATTAAAAAAAAAGTTTCTACAAAAGGAAATTAAATGAGGATGTAGCACTCCAAATGAGAGATCACAGGACCTATGGTGTGTGAGTGTGTGTGTGTGTGTGTGTGTGTGTGTGTATGAGAGAGAGAGAGAAAGAGAAAGAGAGAGAGAGAGAGAAAAGTGAGACTTAGGAAATTACTTTATTGATTGAGCAAAATTGACAAAATGTCAAAGATTTGGAAACCCAGAGGCATCAGAATTCCTTTGACAGAAATGGAAAATCTTATTATACTATTTCAGTTGTGGAGAGAAATTAGTTCTGCTACTGTTACAAAGGCCCTAAATATTTAGAACAAATATGTGGCCATAGTTGCAGAGACAGTGCTGAGATACGTCAAGAAAAACACAAAACAATTAATTAGGATGACAACTTCCCCCAAGGAAGCAATTCAAACATTTAGTGAAACACAAAGATAGAATAAAATGTAATCAGCTGGTGTCTATAATAGCAATAATTAGTACATGTGATCAAAGTCAGGCCAAAGATCGTTTTCCCAGGCCAAGTGTGCAAGCTCCACCATTCTGTTGGTACAGATGGGGCATATGCATTGGAGTTCTCCTGCTATTTAATGGAAACCAGGCAGGAATTCTAGGGGGTTATCAGCTTGCTCAACAGAAAAGGCAGCCACATCTGTACTTGGCAGATCTGAGCAAAACCATCTCCTGCAAAATGTGTGCTCTCCAGCACGAGAGAGAGAGAAAGAGAGAGAGAGAGAGAGAGAGAGAGAGAGAACAAACATTGGTAGGATGAAGTCAAGAGCTCTGAGCATCATCATCACTGGCTGAAGACCCTCCAAGCCTGCCCATCAGCACAGAGCTGCAGAACAGCAGCCCCACCTTCTCAGCAGCCTCATCAGTGAGAATCCCCTTGAGGTTCTGGATTCTATTCTACTAATCTTCTCTCCTTCCTGATTCCCCTTCAAATATCCTCACACACATCTAAGCCAGGCTAGTGAGTCACACACTTGCCTCCACTCTCCATCCTCATCTCTGTGATGGATGTGACTAAGCAATACGTACTTTCTGCTCAGCCTCAGCATATCCACCAAGAAGCTCCTTGGGTGGCAGATCCACATCATGGAATACTCCTCATCAAAGAAAAGGGAACTGATGATTGATTCATGCACCAACTTGGATGGCTCTTTGGGGCATTATTGTGCATGAAAGTAGCCAACCCCAAAATGTTGCAAGGTGGACATTTCGTTTATATAACATTTGTTAAATGGCAAAATTTAAGAAATGGAAAATACTGAGTGGTTACCAAGGGGTTAGGGATGGGACCAGGGTAAGAGGAAGCTGAGCACTAGGCTATGGGGGTCCCTATGAAGGATCTGTTTTGTTATGTGACTGTGGAGTGGACACACGGATAGATGTCACAGGTGCCAACAGCATCTAGAAATGAAAACACACACACAGGAGTGCAAGTAAAACTGGGGGCCCACGCAAGAGCCAGAGTGATTAACAGATAGCATAGAGATCTTATTGTATCAAAGAGCCCAATCACTGGTGGTGACATGGTCCTAATATTTTTCAAGACCTTGCCTTGGAGGAAATTTGAGTAGAGAGGACAGGCTCTCCCTGTGTTACTTCATATGCTTAGGTGAGCCTGCAAATATACAATTATCTCAAAATAAAAAGTTGAATGAAAACAAAACCAGCTCCAGGAGAATCTCCTGCGGATCAGTATGAACACACGAGTTGAAATCTATTTCTCCTCCCTGGAGTGGATCTTCTAATGGTTTCTAATCCGTATTTGCTTTTAAGACCAATGGAAAAAAAATAGACTAAATCTAATCTTTTGCCAGGCTTCGGAATTTTGCAAAAGGACTTCTATTCTCACAGCACAGAAGAACGTGATTTGTGGAAGTGGTTTTGGGGGTTCATATAACATCACCTCCATGACCATCATCCAGTTCCTAGCAGCTGACTAATAGTCACACTCAAGAGTCCTAGATCTGCTTCTGGTGGTAACATGTGCCTGGAGTTTGGGACTAAGCTCCCCAGATGCCTGCGGTTCTGTTCTCTGATTCTAAATGCACCTGTCAGGCCCCAGCCAATCCCACAGCACCAGCACCCCAAGCCAGAACGGCTGCTGACCGCTGGCACGTTTCATCCCTCTGCTGTCCTACACCCTGACTGCATTCTGCATGAGCTGCAACCTTCCATTTACCCTACATTCATTTCCAAATTGAAATGGTATCTTGTCCTACACATGTTTTCTGTGATAGTTCGTCCTGTGAATTCATTTAATAACCAAGCATATGGTCCGTCTTCCCATTTCAAGAGCTGGGGTAGCGTTCACAACTGCCAGGTATCGGGTCCACACCAGGAGCGGCTTTCAGCCTGCGATTCTAAAGCTGAAAAGATGCTCAGGTGAGTTTGCTTCCATTAACCTGCACCAACGAGAGATTATTGCTTTCTCCCACACTCAATAGCTTGGGAGCTGCTGAATATTTAGTAGCATAATCAAGTATAATAGGGACAGAATGGAAGAGCTCCTTGTAAGTTTCCTGCAGCCTTTCACTGTCTGACAGCAAGGGTGTGTGCTTATTATAAGGAAAATGTTGTTTAAAAGGCACCATTTTGGTGAAGAAAACAGGTTATCACATACATTGTAGGAATGTAAATGAACAAAACCTCTTTGGAGGGCAAATCTTAACAATATCTATGAAAAGTAAATTGATCCAACCCTTGCAGAAGTAAGAAATTATCCTATAAATATACATGCACAAATACCGAGAGATGGGTGTATAAATAGATGCAGTGCCTGAGATCGGGGGGAAAAACAAAACAAAACAAAAAAAAAACAAGGGAAACCAGTGAAATGTGCATTAATAAGGAATTTATTAAAGAAATGTTGTTCTATTCATAAAATGGAATGTTATGAAGTTATTGAAAAGAATAAGCTTGTTCTAAGGAGTTATATTTATAATTTATAATTTATAAAAATATTTATTTATAAATATTAGAACACGAGCTGGATGGCTAGAATTTTTACTTTTTTGTTTTTTTCCTGAGTGTGTGGGTGGCTGATGGATGTTTCATGGGCCGATTCCTGAGAATACTGCTACTCCTCTTATGTCACAACTCTTGATTCCTTTCTCAAGATTTGCGCCTCCAAGGTGGTTGAAAAGGGGTGTGGGGTGGAGAATACAGGGAGCCATAATTCAGAGGGTACAAAATTTAAATTATTCTCAATGAATAAATTCTACAATCTGTGCTACAACCCCGTGCTTGCAGGTAACCCTACAGAATGGTGCTCTTGAACATTTGTTAAGAGGGTGGCACTCATATTAGGGATACTTCACACACACAAACACACACACACACACACACTCGGAATGCCAAGAAACGCTTAGAGGTATTTGCTGTCACTAGTGCAGGCTTATATCCAAAGTCATCAAATTAAATATCATCAAATACATGCATTCCTATTTATATCAATGTTACCTCAATAAGGCTGTTTACATTTTTTTACAGATTTATTTTATTTATTTATGCATACAAGAACCGGGGTGTAGGCCAGAGGTGCAGGGGGTGAGAGGATTCAACAGAGACAGAGTGGGGAGCAGAACAGGCAGATCTACTGAAGTACACTGCTGAGGGGAGCAGAAGGGAGACAGGAGAGGTCTGCTGCACTGTGTGGGTAGCTCCCTGGCCAGGGACTGAGCTCATGCCGCAGTGGTTGCGGATAACTTGATAGTGCTGAGACTTTAACCCCTGTGCCACTAGGGAGGCTCCTGTTTACATTTTTTTTAAGTTCACTCTTTCAGAATTTATAGGAATAAAAAAATCCTAAAACTTTCTTCCAGCTTTAATGTTTGAAAAATACAGTTCACGAGGGAGTCAGCCTCTTCACAACCATGTGTGCTGAGAACAACTGGGTCTTTCTCAAATAGGAGGCCTTGGGGCACTGGCACTGACACCGCAGGCACACAGCAGCCCCACTCTACGATTCATACTAGACTGTACTGAACGTCCTCAAACCAAGAGGCTACTTGGAGAGCAAAGTTATTTAAAACAAAGTTAAACTCCCTCCTAGCCACTCATGATGCAACGCTCGCAAGTTATCAAATTGTCTATTTCCACTTTCTCTGAGTTTGATAGTAATGCGTGCCTTAGAGTATTGTGGAAAATATGAAATGAAATAATGCCTTTAAAGCATTTGGTGAAATGTCTATCCAACAGTGACGCTCCATTAACATGTATGTGGTGGAAAATGTAGACACAATCAGGCACACACTCAACTGAGGGCAGGGTCCAGTCATGGCCCAAACGAAACATTGTGATTCTCCAACACCATTGTCTTCCCTTGGTCATTTACCGTCATTGTTTTCTAAATCGTTCGAGTCTGACAAGGGGTAGGTGTTCACTGAGCTAACACAAGAAAGGACTTCTAGTCCCTAAAGCCACATACAACTGGCTGCCTCCAGAGACAGCCCCACCCTGAGGGTGTTCAGCACAAGTGCACTGGTAGGAAGGAAGATGCCAGGGACTCTGGAAGGGGCTGGCCCTCAGACCCCCACCCTCGTTCATGGTGAAATCCTTGTTAGTGGTCGCTCAGACTCTAGGTGGAGACTGGTCCTCTGTCCTCCATCTACAGTGTCTTCCACCTGCGTCCTTGACAACACAACAGGTGACGACTTAACACAGCCAGAGAGTTCTCTCCATTTGACTTGATCCCACCTATTTCTCATCTCACCACACTCAGCACATAGTAGTTACTCAATAAACAACCAAGGATGATAAAATAGATACCACAAGGCAACCTGGAATGCTCTTCTATCTGCAGTGCATTCCATCTAAATTCTAGACTGTTAAATATTCCGACAGAGTATTTAAACAAAGCTGTTGCTAAAATATTAATAATGGAGAGAGCAATGGTGATGGAAATGATGTATAAATTGATAGGTAAATCCACAGAGTTGTCAACTGAATGTTTGAATGTTTTGTCTCCTTATTTCCATTCCCTTATTTGGGAAGGAACATTTTTATCAGCTTTAATGCCTACATAGAATGATTTGCATCTATCTCCATCCCCATGGTATCAAGAGCAGGCACCTCCGATGTTTGCTGTACCTTGGGGACCCCCCCCCCCCGCCACACACACACACCATGCTTTCCCCATGACGTTCAACAGAAAGCACATGCACCAAAGTAGGTTTCCCTTCCATCTGAGAAATGTCCTCCTTCTTTAAGTCGACATTCTCCTGGAAGGTAAGATAGGTAGGAAAGACTAACATAAAAGATTGCATTTAGAGTTTGGCCAGAGAGACTAAATCAGATCATGTTTATTGATTTATTTCAATCAATAGACATGGAAAAGTGCAGAAGATTTTGACCCAAGCTTCCAGGTGTGCATTTGAGACAGATTTTTAACCAGCCCCAAAGTTGAGTTATTGCAGAATAAAAGTGTGTGTTCACCAAATGACACAAGTATTTATACAGGAGGGGACTCAGCTCCTTTTATTTCCCCCCAGACAGCTTATAACATTTTTAAAAAGACAGGTTTTACATAAAATATTAAACTATGCCATGGTTCTACATAATTAAGCAAATGATAAAAAAAAAAAAATCTAGGTCATAAATGGACACACTCTGGTTCCTAAGACTAAGCCTCAGGCAGCATCATAGAAGCCCTTGCCTTTCAGCTTACACTTGTTCTCAGAGCCCCTCTCTCTCTGTTCTACTCCCACGCCCCCTGGAATATTCCAAAAATTGAGTTCCTTCAGGGGGGCCCTTGCCACTCACCTCCCATTGTCTCCAGGAAAATAAGCCCCGTGTTTAGACATGAAACCTCACACTCATATCCCTGAAAGAATAAACTACATACATTTTTGAGGAGCTGAGCTAATTGGGGTACAACCTGCTTGGTGCATCACGTGTTTCCAAAGTGAGATGAATTCCTTCTCTGTGACACTGACATCCACGCACACTGGACTCAGCCTGCACGATGTCGTTGGCACAACAGACAGACCAGCACCAGTGGTGCAAATGGGTCCCAAAGACCTTCCCGTGCCTCACTGCCAAGACTGCACGGCCTGCTAGACACGAGGGATCAAGATGAAACCCAAGTGTTAACAGAGCTGGGGCCTGCCGTGGCTGAACTGTCAGATAGCTGGGATGGAGCAAGGCACTGGACACACACACATCATCTCTTCATTTCCTCTGGCAACAACATTCCCCTCCCGCCAATAGGATGTCTCCATTGTGGTAGCTTTAGTAATACTGGTGCAGTCCCTAGGGCCACTGCCATTGGCCATGATCTTGATGGGAATCAGCTAGCCCAGGGCCAGTTCAGGGAGGAGCTGTGACCCAACTCAGAGGTGTTGATGCTGTTCTTATTTTCCATATGGAAGCCACACAGGAGAGGAGATGTGTTTTTTGTTTTGTTTTGTTTTGTTTTGTTTTTGTTTTTGTTTTGCTTCAAAACATGAGCCACTGAGATTCCAGCCCAGAGGCTACAACTGGTAATGTGAAGTATGAAACCAACATGCAGGCTGAACTCAAAAGATGAAAGAGACATAACATTAGTGGTATCCTTTGCACCTAGATCCAGCCCTGCCTGAAGGCGACATACCCTTTGGATTCCTAATGCCATGAGCTAAAAAACTTCATTGTCTAAAAATAAAGGCTAAATGTGTTAGAATCCGGTTTCTATCATGAGCACTGAAAAAGGTTCTAATGAATTCAAAGAGAAGGAAGAAAATGTTGGCCACTCTTCCCCACATACACAAACTAGGCTGACTTTTGAAAATTCATCTTCTCAGAGAGGTCTGATTTTCACCAAGGTGGCCTTAGGGGAAACAAAATTCTTTCTTTGTTTTGGACAACTTCCTACTTGACAACACCCTCCTGTCAGTTGGGGCTTTTGAACAAAACCATTCCTGAAAATGGAACAGACTTTACAGCCTCTTTCATCCGAGGGAGAGAACCCTTTACCGCCATAAAAATAATTTTGGAAAGAAGTACATCTGCTTTCAGAAAGTGTCTGCCAAGATGTGGCCCAATGTCATTTAAAATGGCTAAGACAATCAGCTCGAAAATTAAGGTTTCTAATGGGAACACCTACTCAGCCCTAATAATAGGGGAACTACCATCATAATTATAATGTGGTGCAAGCAGGCACATCATTAACTAACTTTTCTCAGCTACTGCAATTAACGAGCATCAATAGATTGAGTAAATTATTAATAACCCACACATGCTCCAGTGCACAATGCTGGCTCCCTTTTTTTCCCCAAGTAAGAAGCAAAAAGTTAACAGCCGATATCCAAACAATCTGTGATTTATCACTTTCAAAACACTACTGTACTTTTTAATCATTCTCTCTGGAGGAGAAAATAGTTGTAAAGAACTAAGTGTTGATAGAGAAGGAAACAGACTGGACGTGGCCACCGTAATTGAATACAGGGACTGTCTCTGTGAGGAGATCACTCCCATTCAGTCCCTGGCATCCTCCATCACGCCATCCCTTACGGGGGGTCATTATCACTGAGTGGTAGTGACGGTGGACATGTTTGTGGCTGTTTCTTCCAACGGTGCCGTGTGAATCAGCAGTTCTCAAACACAGCCTGGGGACCCATAAAGGGTTATGATGTTTATGTTGAGGACACAAATAACGTCCTCAGATCCTACAGCATTCACACAGGGTGGGCCTGTTCTAACGTGTAACTGAGAAAGAAGACAAAACTAAGATCTGGACACAGGGAAACATCAGTCAAGCTTGTGCAAGTAGGTTACAGGGTCTCTTCTACCCTTTGCATAGAAATTGTTGCTAGCCACTGCATAAACAAAGCGCACCATTTGCCTTTGAGGCATGTGTGTTGTAACAGAAGGGCCTTAAGGAATAGAAAAGATGCATAGACCATGAAAAGTGTGGTTGGGATAAGCACCAGGGAGAGGCAGAAGGAGGGCAGACATCAGCCTGGGGCGGGAGGCTCACTGAGCTTCCTATAAGGTTTCAAATTTCTGCTGGGTTCATTAATGCCAAAAAAGGGATGAGGGGACACAAGCTTAGGGGAGGGTCCCAGCTGAGGGAATGTAAGTGGGAAGATGGAGGAGTGCCTCAAGACCCCCAAACTTGCACACTGTAAATGGGGTGTGCCATGTGCTACATGAAGACAAACCATTCTCTTAGTGAGAAAGATGTTTAACAGAAAAAAGAATCTTAATAGAATTAGTGTGCATAGAAGAGAGAGAGAGAGAGGAGAAAGGATGTAGCTGAAGCACCCAATGAAGCACCCAAAGTTACCATCCCCTCGTGGGTAAATGCCCAGCCAAATAGGGTTGGCCCAAAGCAGGACCACTGAGGCACAAATCTGAGGTGACTTCTGGTAGGGAGCCATGGAAAGGGGCAGAAGGTGCCAGACAAGTCTGGAAGGAAAGGAGCAAAATCAAAGCAAAGTCAAGCTAAAGGGCGCCGTTGTCAGTCTCCCCACAGGTAACTCACCCATGTCACCTTCTCTTCCAAATGTCTCTTCCCATGTCCCCCAAGACCCTGGTTCAAGTCCAAGGCTGAGAAGCAATTGTGGCTTCTTCACGTCTCTCTGCTCCACGTGCCTCCTCCAGGTGTCCTCTCTCTTGTCTTCTTTCCCAAGCTTTCCCTCCACACCCAGCTCACCTGTCATTAGCTTGGGCAGGGAACATGGGAGGTCCCCTTTCTATATTGCGCTGTTACAGGAACACTAATGTGAAGGTCTAAATGTGAGAAAAACGTGACATGTTGCTGGGACCACAACTTGCCTGATGTGGTTGGGTGTAGACAGTGGTAAGATGAGCAGAGCTTTATTAAGGAACAGATGCTCCCTGCTGGGGACCAGTGGGAGCGACTGGATCAGACTTAATTCATGAAAGTTCCCTGGAGCTGCAGCTGGCAAAGGAGTGGAGCAAGGAAAGGACCTCAGACGCCTGTGTCTACCCACCCAAGGAGACATGGTCTTACCCAAAGGCCCAGCAACGGGGACGCCACGGAGAATCAATGCACTAACTTCTGTGAATATAGGGGGTGAAACCCAGAGACTTGACTCTCCACCCTGCATCTCAAGAGACATAACTTCTGCTGATTCCTTAGGAGGCTAAAGTCCCCATTGCAACATGACTCCTACTAGACTGAAATGGTACCAGGATAGCAACTGTGGCTCAGAACAAAATGCGTAAAGGTGGATATTTTGGAAAACTTGCTTACAGGAGGTGATTTCCAATACTTGGGTTTCTCTCTCATCTCTGTACACCTGGGTCTTCGAAGACTATCTCCCACTGTAAGGAAATGAATCTTAAATTAAGCAAATAAGAAGTGGGTAGACCAGAAGGCCTGATTCTTTGACTCAACCTATAAACCAGAAAAGTAGCAACATAGTCCGGTTCCTGATATTTCCATCTTGATGCCTCCTTCCACAAAAAGGCATCAGACTAAGCTGATGTTAGGCACATGCAGAGTCATCTGGCTGAGGACTGTGAACAGAAGGAGGAGTAGGAAAAGGTGACCCATGGGTCATTCGGCTACAAACTCAGAGCCTGTCTGCGGGCGAGTGCCTGGGGCTGCTGAATTCCCCATCAGTCTCTGGCCGCCTCTGCCTCCCAGGCCTCTTCGGGCCCCTGCTCAAACGATTGCCTCATTTTGAGATCATTCAAGCATGTTAAAACTGTAGCCAGCAGGGCAGCACATCCATTCAATGACCATTTAAACTATACAACTGGAATTTATCACAAGTACAAGGGAAAGGGTGAGTCGTCGCAAAATCAAACTTGGGAAATCTCCACTCTCGATCAAACAAGGCAGAGTTTCAGCTCAGGGAACTGGGTCTCACAGCCTTAAAACATTAAAGATACACAGCATCCTTGCCACGGATAAAAAAAGACCCAAGGTAGAGATGCATGCAGCAAAACAGGGATTAAAATATGTAAAGGAAGAGCTTGAGATAAAGTGGAAAAAAAGAGAGACAATGTAGGTGACGAAAAAAACCCCTGTGCTTGTCAGCTAGTGGCGGAGATGTGGCCCAGTGGGTCTCCTAGTCAAAGTGGTACAGAGAAACAGCTCTTTAGACAATATCCATAGTGCCTTAAGTCTTAATCATTTGCATTAACATTTTGTTTTCAATAAAGTTGTTGGGGCCTCCCTGGTGGTGCGAGGTTTGTCTCAGCCCTGTGAAGCTATCAGCAGCCACTGCAGCAGGAGTTCGATCCCCAGGCATGGAGCTGACCCACATGGCACAGCAGACCTCTCCTGTCCGCTGCTCCCCTTAGCAGTGTATTTCAGCAGACCCACCTGTTTTGCTCCCCACTCTGTCTCTGGTGAATCCTCTCACCCCCTGCACCTTTGGCCTGCACCCCAGCTCTTTTATGCATAAATAAATACAATATTTTTTTTTTGAAGTTGTTGGCTTGCCAGGGTCCAAGCACTGCAAGGTCTAACAATCTGGGCCTCTGTGTTAGCCAAGGGGGCCTCGTTCCCATAGGCTGGGCTGATGAGCTTCCTTCAGCTGAAGAGCAGCCATTTCACTTGACCTCTGACTTCGGAATGGCCACTGTGCCTGGTAGGCCTCCCACTTCCACCAGGCGCTCAGGTGGAAGTCACCCCTGCCAAAGCTGCTCAGAAAGCACCCCCATAGCTTCCGGCCAACCCCTCCTTCTTCCTGGTCCCAGTCACTGCTTCTGGGGACCACATCACAGGCCCTGAGCTGCACCCTATTTACTGTCAACCCAGCATGGTTGGGATCAGACTTCTGCGGAAGAGCACACTGCACAGCGGCGGCATCCATGCTCCCACAGCCAGGTAGAGGCCAGAGAGGAAGCAGGAGTGACCAGGAGGCAGGAGCTGCTGCCCCAGCTTCCACAGCAAACCACGGCTCATGGTGAGTGAACTGATGCATAGGGTGTTGTGCACAATAAAGCTCACACCCCTGTTGAGGGACTTCAGGAAGGCTTTCCAGTAGCGTGAGCGCCCGTAAGAAGGGGGAACAGACCACGCCAGAGCCCGCGTGGGGTGAGGACATGTTCTCTACGCTGCAGTGTGATGGGGACCTGCTTTGCACCTGCATGTGCTCCTGCTCTGTTTCAACGAGCACCTCAAGAAACGATGGAAGAAACAGCCCCTGGCAGCCTGCGGAGAAGAGCCCTTTCCAGCCCAGGAAGCAGAGGGCAGCTCGCTCACACTCCCCGACAAGCAGCTGCTGGGACCGGACGGCTGGGGCTGGCGAGGACCTGAGCTGGCTGGGCCAGGGATGCGACTCCCCTCTGCTTGCCTGGAAAGACCATTGCTGCAGGTGCATGTTCTAAGGCGAGGTTATCGCTGAGTGGTAGTTCTCAGTGCCAAAGGAACTTGGAATGTCAATATGTGACGTTTGCAGTGGCCGGGTGGGGCCTCGGGGCAGACTCCGGGAGGATGGAGAAGGGCCCTGGGTGGGGCACCGGTTCTGGCTCTGGGGTGCAATCACCACCCCAGGCCCCCTCTAGATGTGCTCAAAGGGGTAAATTTCATTTGGAAATGCACATGCACCCCTTGGGAAGGGTCAGCAGAACAGGGGGCCTAGCAGTGTGCAGAGCAGGTGGGGTGGAGGGTGACAGAGGAGGCGAGAACAAAGGAGCGATTGTCAAATGGCAAGAGGCGGGGACGTGGGCCCTGGGATCCGAGGGGAGAGACTCAGGACAGAGTGTGCCGGGATGAAGAGGACGGGCCATGTTCGCAGGCCGTGGAGACACGGCGGGGATGGAGAGGGGCGGAGAGAGGCTGAGGACAGACACCCCGTGCTCCCAGCCGCGCCCACCACGGGGCCTGCCGCTGGGCCTCCGGCTCAGAGACACATGCTTCTTCGCTAACGCCAAGCTCTGCAGCAGCGCCTAGAGGCGGCCCAGGCCAGCGGCTAAGCGGCGACACGGAGAACAAAAGCGTCACTAGCACAAGCCAGGACTGGACGGGACGGGGCTCGGCCTGTGGGTTGCACACGGGTCTGAAGGCCTTCGAGGGCCAGAAAGCAAAGGCAGCAGCGGCAGGCGAGGGAAAGAGACTGCCGCCTGCTCCGCCAGGGTGGACGGGGGACGAGCTGGTCAGCGCCCTCTGGCCCTGGCTGGCCGAGAAGAAAGACTGAAGGGAAGAGCCCCCGACCGTGCAGGATGCTCATCTCTGCCCCCCGCAAGAGGACGCAGGGGGGGGTGACTTTTGTGCCGGCAAAGGCACCTCAGACCAGAGGCGCTGCTGTGGGGACCCCAGGGAGGCACAGAGGCGGAGCGGGAGCCGCGACGTGGCGACCTTCAGCGATCACCTTCCCAGGCCATAAAGAGGCCTCTAGTCCGTGACTTGATTTGCTATTGATTTAAGGCTCTTTTTCATAGTGATGCAGGAAAACATTTTATTTTCTCTGAGGTAAGTGGGAGGGAGAGTGTCTGGGAAAGTGGGGGGGCTGCCAGGCAGAGACACCATCCTTTAAGCTCCGAGGAAGGGGGCCGCTGCGCCCCTAAACACCTGCACATGCAGCTTGTAGATGGGCCTCCATGCTGCCCATCAGAGCCTTGACCCTGCGGACCCGTGTGACGGGCTGGTCTGGGGTACTGGGCGGTGAGCGATGGTGGCAGATGCTGTGCACCCCTGGGGAGCTTCCCTCAGTACACCTGGCTCCAAGGAGGCTGTGCCTCGCCCCAAGATGAGGAGCCCTTCAAGATGGAGACAGGGCTCTCCCTCGCCCTTCCTGCACAGAGCCATCTCAGCAAGTTACAGGCTCACTCGCTGACCCCAGAGAAGAAACTTCACGGAGGAATCAAGCGTGAACTCAGACCGCCAAGCCCCCCACCACACACAGGATTCTGCAGGCAAGAATCTCCTGTGTTGGGACCTCCCTGGTGGCACAGGGGTTAAGTCTCAGCCACTGGAACACAAGTTCGACCCCCAGCCAGGGAGCTACCCACATGGCAAGCAGACCTCTCCTGTCTCCCCGCTGCTCCCCTCAGCAGTGTATTTCGTCAGTCTGCCTGTTCTGCTCCCCACTCTGTCTCTGGTGAGTCCCCCTGCACCTCTGGCCTGTACCCCAATTCTAATATACATAGATAAATAGATCTTTAATAATAATAATTATAATAATAAACTAAGAAACTCCTGCATGGTTTTCAGGAAAACCTGACAAGCTGGTCCACAGCCAACAGACCAGCACCTTCTGTGAGATCTCGAGGCGTCGGATGGGACAGCTCTTGGTTTGCTGCCTCCCCTGGCTCCCCGCGGCACTTGACACTCCACACCTATCAGGAACTGCTCTTGAATCACACAGGTGAGCCTTTGAAGGGTCCAGTGCGGGTCTCCCAAGGCGTGTGAGTGGTGAGGATGACATTCAGCAGAGCTGAACTCCCAGGCTCCAGCTTCTTGCTGGGCCTCAAGGGCACAGAAAAGATAAAAAGAGGGAGTGAGAAGCGGCTCTGGGACAAGCTACCCCATAAATACAAGGTATTGTTATTTTTATTTTTATGGGTGCTTCTGCTCCCCGCAGGGATGGGGGTGCTCGGTGAACACGGCCAATTTTCTGCTTGACTCCAGACACATTCTAAATGACTGAGCCACATTTTATTTTAAATTGGCTAATAAAGGAATCTCACCCCCCGCACCATGTCACATTTTCTTAGGCTGTTGAATGTCCCCACTCTTCAGCCGAGGATCAGCAATCTCCCTGAAAGCTGGGGTGGGGTGGGGGGGGTTGAAAAGAGACTGGATGGCTCATCTCTCCCTCTCTGTCACTGTCTCTCCGTCTCTGCAGGGTCTGTCTCTGCGTCGCTATCTCTCTCTGTCTCTCTGTCTTTTAATTCGCCGCAATCAAAACACAAAACCCCCTGAATCAGATGCCTCGCTGTTGTGCTCTCTTAAAAAACAACACGCACGGCTTTTTGCTTTCCCCTACATAAAAATAAATGGAAAACATTTTGCAAATGTCAAATGCTATATAAAAGGAAAAATATGAAGGACACTGGACACATAAACAATAATACTAATGACAAATTTTACGTCTCCAAAAGCACTCTCTGCCACCCAGCTCCAATTCTTTTGAGTTTTATCTCAAGGGTCAGAAACCAGCTAGATCGTAGGTAGAAATGGATTCTCGCAGGAAAAATATCCTCCAAACATGTCAGCAGATAATATTAAGGAAGGGAGAAGAAAAATAAAAGAAAATTACCAAGAAAATAACCATTTTCTTACACACATTCGTTCAACATTTATTTTGAGCAACCCCATGTGCCCAAGATGGTAGGAGTTGTTGGCAATAAAAGGTGCAAAACAGAAGTGGCTCTTGGGGGGAGGGAGACAGACAATCACCGTCATAAGTACACAGGGTGACGGCCGGGGGAGGGGTCACGGGTCAGCGTGTTGGGACAGAGAGCCAAGGAGGAAAGCAGACGAGGCAAAGCCCCACGGGGGAGAGTCCACGGTGCCAGAGGACAGAAACAACGCAAGGGCCAGGCGGCAGAGAGCAGCCCTGGGCAGTGGAGCTGCTAGGACACTCATGTGGAGCACAGGTGCTGGTGGATGAGTGACAGAAAGTGAGGTCCAGAGGAACTTGGAGCTCCTGGTGGGTGTAAAGACACATTTGGATCCTTTCCTTCATAAACTAGAAGAATTCAGGGCAGGGAGGGGAAGATATGACGGGATTATGGCTTTAAAAGGTAACTCCAGGGCCTCCCTGGTGGTGCAAGGGGTTAAGATGCAACCAATGAAGCTATCTGCAGCCACTGCAGCAAGAGTTCAATTCCTGGCCAGGGAGCTATCCACATGGTGCAGCAGACCTCTCCTGTCTCCCTGCTGCTCCCCTCAGCAGTGTACTTTGATTAATCTGCCTGTTCTGTCCCCCACTGTCTCTGGTGAATCCTCTCACTCCCCCACACCTCTGGCCTGCACCCCAGCTCTTGTATGCATAAATAAATAAATATTTAAATAAAAATAAAAGGCCACTCTGGCAGGCCTCCCTAGTGGCGCAAGGGGTTAAGTCTCAGCACTTTGAAGCTATCCACAGCCTCTGCAGCACAAGTTGGTTCGCTGGCCAAGGAGATACCAATATGGCACAGCAGACCTCTCCTGTCTCACCTGCTGCTCCCCTCAGCAGTGTATCTCAGTGTATCCCCATCCACCTGTTCTGCTCCCCACTCTGTCTCTGGTGAATCCTCTCACCCCCTGCACCTCTGGCTGGAAGTGTCCATGGAGGCTGGTGGGTCAAGGAGAGGGGTCACGGGCTCCGAGTAGGCTGAGCAGCTGGGATGGGGCGGGGAGCTGGCTGAGGACTCGCCGGTGACTTGGGTGTCTGGGTAATGCAGAAGGAGCCATCCAGGAAGACACAGCAGCCCACGACTTTCAACACTTGGAAGCACTAACGATGCACCAGTTTAAGTCTCCCAAAGTACAAATGCTTGGCTCTGTCCATCAGCACGTGGGCCTTCAACAAGGCAGGGGGAGTCACATGGCTCTCCTCTCTCCAAAAGTGATCCCTGACTCACTTTAAGCAGATTCCATCTCCATGCCTCTGTTTTCATTGAAGCCGCGAGCATTCCCCTGTATCATTTCTCACAGTTGTCACTAAACACTCCTCTGATAAGAGGCTCCTGTCTCCCCAGCTGCGCCCTGAGGTCCATCAGCCAGGGCCGCTTCCGTCTGGGTCAGCATCACATTCCCAGATGCGCCTGGCATCCTGGGGGTGCAGCGGAATGAACAAACACAGGATGTGAACAGATACCCTGAAATTAGCTCAGTGTCTAGATGATGCTGTGCGGGAGAAGCCGGAGCCAGCCCTTCCCCTGACTGTTTCCGAGTCTCCTGACGGGGAGCCTTCCACCCTCCACCAGCCGGCTGTACGTCTAGACACCCCATTCCCATAAAGCCGCCCTGGCACAGTGACTCATGGCTCAGAAACCACCGGGGAGTGTCCCGGGCTGCAGGCTTGCTGACGGTGGCTTCCGGCAGAGGTGCGCCCAGCAGGGAGGGGCCCCCTTCCTCCCAACCAGGGGTCTCCCCACTCCCACCTGGCTGCCCCACTCCTGCCTGAGACTCTGAGACCTGTAGAAACCAGACTTGAAGCCCTTCCTGAAATGCCAGTTCTTCTTTTTTTTTAAAGATTTATTTTTATTTATACAAGAGCCAGGGTATAGGCCAGATATGCGGGAGGGTGAGAGGATTCACCAGAGACAGAGCGGGGAACAGAACAGGCAGACTGATGAAATACACTGCTGAGGGGAGCAGTGGGCGAGACAGGAGAGGTCTGCTTGCCATGTGGGTTGCTCCTAGGCCGGTGGGAATCGAACCGGCACTGCAGAGGCTGCAGACAGCTTCACAGCGCTGTTCTCCACCACCTGCACCACCAGGGAGGCCCCCAGTTCTATTTTTTTTTATAATAAATTTTATTTTTATATTCCCCATACAATTGCAACCCCCCCATTCTGACCCCAATCCCTCCCCTCCCGCTCCCCACCCCCAAAAAAGTGTCTCTGGTTCATAGTTTTTTGTTGATTTTGATTTTCACTTTCTTATAGTTATTCATTTTCCTGGTCCCTTATTTAAGTTTTCTAGATTCCTGCTATGAGTGAGACCATCCGGTATTTTTCTTTTTCTTTCTGGCTTATTTCGCTGAGCATGATCCCTTCCACTCCTAGGTATTTACCCAAAGGACACAGAAACATCAATTCCAAAGAGCACCTGCACACCTATGTTTATAGCAGCACTGTTGACAATAGCTAAGCTTTGGAAACACCCCAGTTCTATTTTTTTAGAACATTTATTTATTTATGCATACAAGAGCTGGGATACAGGCCAGAGGTGCGGTGGGGGGTGGAGAGACAGAGTGGGGAACAGAACAGGCAGACTGACTGAAATCCACTGCTGAGGGGAGCAGCAGGGAGACAGGAGAGGTCTGCTGCGCAGTGTGGGTCAGCTCCCTGGCCCGGGATCGAACTCGTGCTGTAGTGGCTGCAGATAGCATCATCGTACACACACTTAACCCCTGTGCCACCAGGGAGGCCCTGAAATGCCAGTTCCTTGTAAGAGCATTTCCCTTTCAGCCCTGCCCTTTCAGTCCTCCAGGGTGCCTGGCTCTGAGAAGCCCTTTCTGTTCACATAAAGGTAAACAGGTCAGACTGGTCAATGCTACCTTCTCATTGAGATCTGCCCACTCAGCACCCAGCGCCCACCCCTCCTTTCAATAATGAATGCAGGGACTCTCTGTCTCAGAAGCTGTGCTCCCAGGGATGTGGACAGGCACTGTGATGCAGATATTTAAAAAGACTGCCTCCTGAGATGCCCCCCCCAACTCACTGGCTCTTAAAAAATAGACAGAAAAAAACCCAAATACACTCATTGGGTCAATTCCTACATCAAAAATAGTCATTAAGCCCACACCATGCGCCAGGCCTGGGCGTCTGTCAATGACTTAGACAGACAGGGCCCCTCCTCACCAAGACAGCTAATCGGGAGACAGAGAGTAGAGCAGTGAGGGTATAACCGCAACTTGCAATATCATCAAGAAAAGGACGAGGGTCTTCTAATACACACAGGGTTGGGGTGCACGGCGAAACACAGAGATGAGACAGGAAAGATGACTCGGAGGTAAGGAAACACTCACAGTAAAGGTAAGTTGTAAAAATGACCCTGTCCTTCAGTGACCGAGAAAATGGAGGGAAAGACAGAGGACAGAGACGCAGAGAGAAGAGCAAGACTCGGAGAGACAAGGAGGGACCGGTAGCGTGGGGAGGGAGACAGAAGGAGGTCACGCGCAGTTTACGGCAGAGATTCTCGGGCTCTGGTGTAAGGGTCAGTTCTGCAGGATCACAAGCAGCAGAGACTCCATCAGGAAATGGGTGTGGGGTCCCACCTTCCACGAGGTCTTCAAGTTCCAAGCTTATGGACTGAAGAAGGCAGCCAAAGTAGACGGGAGACACTCCCTCGGCTCCGGACCCGTCCAGGCACCAGGTGAGATTCTGGCCCCTGCATCCTGAGACAGTATCTCCTGCCCGTGAAGGGAAATCGGGGATGGAGAGAAGGTTGACCTTGCTTCCTTGAATCACAAAGTTTGGTTAGGAGGGTTGTCAGGTGGGCGAGGGCTTAGCCTTACTCAGAATATGCTAAATTCTGAAGCGGTCTCCTCCTCCCTGGCCTGCAGGGATGAACACTATGAAAACTCACAGGCACAGGCTCACATGCAGATTCTCTCCTCTAATCCTTGGAGCATCATGTGCTTTGAGCATCCTTGACTCCTCCTTGCCAGTTAGAGAATATTGTCCCAGAAAGTCCACCTGGCTCACCCATGCACAAAGTGGCAAAGCCAAGACATACGGGGTGTCCAACACCAGAACCCTTGATCTAGTTTGCTACAGTCCATTGCTCCAGATCCCCCTGTACCTCCTCCGGGTCTCCCTTTATCCCCTCCCTCTCAGCAGTCTTACTGTCTCTCTGACCTCAGCATTGCATCTCCACCATCCTTGCCAACACCCATCCTGACATGGTGATCTCTCCATTGGCACCATCTGACACCCTGTTGAGTCAACAGAGCTTCTTCATGGCCAGGGCTTCGAATCTCCAGAGTCAACCCTCTCTCCAAACATCACCTTCTTCATAGTCAACCCTCTCTCCAAACCTCACCTTCATCATAGTCTTCTTAAGACTATGGGCTTTGGCGACAGACAACTTCGTGAAAATCCCTGCTCTCCTGCAGGGTGACCTTGGGCAAGCTGCTTAACCTGTTCCTGCCCTTGTCTCTTCATCTTTAAAACCCTGAAAACAGAAGCTGCCACATGCAGCTATTGTGAATATTCAATTAGCTAACACTTAGAAAGCTTAACCCGTAGAGGAGTAGCTGGTCAGTAATAGATGTTCAATGAAATTAGCCAGCGTTGTATATCCAAAACAGTTTGTGAGGCTGTGCCCGTTGGTGGGACGATGAGAGAGCCCCTCCCCTTGAAGACTCACAAGGAACCGCCTGTCCTGTCACTTGCCTGTTTCTCATCCTTGCCTCTGTGAATACAGCACAGCCAGGGATAGGACTTTTAGCTGACTGGCCTGTCTCTGTCTGGGTTCTCAAGCTCTCTGTGGTACTCAGAACAGGTTTCCAAAGCCAGAAACCATCTGATGAATTTCCAGAGGAGCCAGTTGAGATGAGGAATGGAGGCCTCGCGGGCTCCTGCTCGGTCACTCTTAAGCTTTTGCAGTGTTTGCTCCTGCAGGCCAGGGGGAGGAGACTACCTCAGAATTTTGCATATCCTGAGCAAAGCTAACCCCCGGCCCACCTGCCGCCCCTCCTGCCCGATGCTTCCGAAGGAGCATCCTGCAAGTGTGGAAAGGCTCTCACCCACCCTCCCCAATATGGCAGCCGCGAGTCACACGGGCAGTGTGGCCGAGAAACACAACTCAAGTTGTGTCGAATTTTAATTAATATAGAAGTGAATGGTGGCCATGGCTGCTGGCCAGCCCAGTGACGGGCTCGGCAGGACAAGACCTTATTATGCTTCTGGGGAATATCCAGCTATCCCATGTCCACTTGCCATGGAAACCATTTTCCAGCAGCCTCTCCCTTTGAAAGGCTCACCTTGAGAGCACTGAGTCTTCTACTGGGCTCAGGCACAAACACCACACCATCAACACCATGTGACTTCCTCGGGCTCCAAACCAACAGCACCACCACAGCTTATAGAAAGCATAGATAGGCACAAACGTGTTCAGTGGGAGGGAGGCTTATTTCTAGATCACAAAGCAAGTCCAAAAGCCTGGTGCAGATGGACCTGTGTGCCAGACAGAACAGAACAGAGCTGCTTGGAGCTCTCCAGATCCCACCTACCTGGAACGGCCGATCTAAAGTCAGAAAGACTGAAAGAAGTGGAACGGGGCCTTCAGAATAATTACATGTGGTTAATTGAAAAATGTTAGTCATGTCATATTAGGAGGAAGACAGGGTTAAATTGGTAAAATTTCAATTCACTTAGGCCTTATCTCTTGTTGGAACGAACCAGATGATTAATCCTCAATATTCTTCAGGGATGCAGTGAACAGCAGCAATTAAATTAACAACTACAAAGTTTATGCTCAAAGATTCAAAAATGAAAGAGGGAAACGCTTTAATTTTTCACAAGTTGTTACCTTAATTATCTTCTTATTGCTCTGTCTCTTTTCCCTCATTACAAAAACACACCCCTCAGTATTCACAGATCCTTTAATTTGCTCGAGCACAGTAACAATATAAGAAATGCCACTGGCGATACAAAGCCATAAATCTTACTTTGTGCTTGCTGAGAATAAATCGTTCTGTTGTGCCTAGACTCTGTGTTCATTCTCCGAGTTGCTGACAAATTCCCACCTCCCCGCAAGTCATTGGAGCATCTGTAAACCTTCAGGGAGTTACTTCAATACCTTGAACCTCCAAATTCTGTAGAACAGGCTGAATCTTAATTGATCAGGTTAATGAAGTACCATAAGGAAACAGAACAGTGTGGGAATTAGGGAAATAAACCAAAACTCAGTTTGAAATTTCTCTTGCTCACACACTGTAGGGTCATTAAAATGAGCAGAGAAGATCCCATATTACAAACACAAACCCTTAAAATTCTCTTTATTTTTTTTTGTCCTCAGGATGCTATCCCTGCATTGTAGCAGAGAAATCCAACTATGTGAAGATCAGATAATTCATCTCCCTTGGAATGCAGCTAATCAAAATTGAAAAAAAGATAAATCCAACAGCAGCCACCATAAAGCAAGAGAATGCTGCTTCATGGTGATTTAACAGGTCCCCTGACATATGTGCATGAAAATGGTAACGATCACAAACACTATCTGCATGTCACGTATTCCTTTAACTCAGAAGCCCATTTGCAAATTTTGCACCACACACAAACCGTGTAGATGGTAATGACCACACAACCAGAAAGCGGTTTGAAGAGTGGGGATTTCTAAGTCGGTTCTGCAGGTGTGAACAGAGGCAGCCATCCTTTCCTTTCCTTCGTAGAAGATCATTTTCAGGCCAGATGGGGGTTGGGAATCAATGATTTAATTAAGAAAATGGACCAGCCATTTGGAAACTGAATGAAATGAACAACAAAGCCACCACAGAAGCCCGGGCTGAGCCAACATCACAACAAAACGACGGTGAATGCAAGCTGGGAACGCAAGGGAACGTATCAATGATTGAATGTGAGCATCCTTGGTGCCTGGAGAAGTAATCACCCGCACTGTAGATCCTCTCGGAGTGATGTCAGAGTCTCTGGCAGTTATGGATACCAGGGCAGCGGCATCCTTTAGTCTACTTTCTGAATTTCCAAAGTTTCCCAGCCAAATGCCATCTCTCCGGAGAATCCTCACAACGAATTATTAGCCTGGCGCTATTGATCATCACCCAAATGGCAAAAATTTCAATAAATTTCATCTGGACCTTTACTGAAACCTCGAAAATGCATTACACCCCCTCTGCTGACCACCGTTTTTACGATCGCTATTGTATTTGCAGGGCAGTCAATTTTATACAGCATAACAAACTGCCAAGTGCTAACGTGATTCCCTCCATTACTAAGTCCATGTATTAAATTTAGTGAAGCACAATATCAGACTTCAAATATTGCAAGGCTTCAAATTGAACGCCGCGGAGCCTAATGTTATCAACCTGACAAATACACTGACATATTAAGTAGCAGATCATGTATTCATATTTGGAACTGATGTTGGTTTTCTGTTTAGCTGTATATTTTTTGTATTAGCCATGATATTTCAAGATACACAGCGTGCTTTGGAGGGGACTGGCGGGCAAGAAGCTGCATCGACCATTATTTTTCTTTCACGGCAGGACTATGATTACTTTTCTTAATGATGTGCTGGTATCGGTCTAATGAAAATATAAGCATGGCTCAGAAAAATGTTATTTTGAAAGGAAGCAGTTTGTTTTCTTTTCGTTTGCCCTCCAACAATGTAAATAATCTTCAAAATAATATTTTTTTAAGTCCAGGAATGAAACGGAAGGTTTCTTTGGTATTGTTCATCTGTGAGTCCAGACAGAGAGACAAGTGTTCTGTTCTCCCTTCTCTGTCGTCATGACGTCTCTGGCAGTCACAACCATAGTTTTCAAAATTATTGAAAATCCTTTAAAAATCTTGCCTTTATTCTGATGCTCCTCAACCATCCAAACAACCTCTCTTTCGTGAAGAACATGAGAACCACTTGGATCTTAACTCAGTCTTTTCATCCCACATTGGAATTTACAGATTCACTGAAACTACAATCAAAAAGTCAAACATCTAATCCAATGGCCAAAATGTGTCTAGTTTACTCTTCATGCTTTACAGATAAAACAATAGTTTTGTCCCAAATTGCATTTCTCTCATGACACTGAATATGGTTTTTTAAGCTGGATGTCCTTTCTTCTGCAGCAGCCAAACCTTGCCAATATGATATTAGACAGTCTTCTAGAATTAGCAACTGCCATTACCAACATTCAAATCATCATATCAAAAGAGAATTTTAAGAATACCGGGGTCACTGCTGCGAGTTAAGAAAACATCAGGGCACAGGAGAACTAAAGGGTTTATTTTCTGACTCTAGTCTAGAAATTCATCAGAATCACAAAAAAAGCATTTTGTGAAAAATGGAGAGTCCAACATAAAATCAAGAACAAAACAAAACAAAACAAAAAAAGTGGAGACTTTAGGGCTCACCCCAAGGTTCTCATCTGCAATGTTTTGAGTGAGGCTCTGGCGTTCAGATGTCTCACAGGCAGCCAAAGAGATTCCAATGATCTGTTCATCTTTTAGACAACAGCCCCGCGAGCTTGTGTTCTCAACAGACATTTTATTCAAGGGGTGAATCCAGGGGGTCACCCTCAGGGTCTTCACTGGTAAGGAGCCTGGTGTTGGTAATTTTTTTTATGGTGATAAAAACCACATAACATAAAATGTCGCAGTTTGACCATTTTCAAGTGCAGCTGCAGTAATGCCGACTACAGGGAACTTGCTGTGCCCAGATCCGGCAAGTCTGTTTGCACGTTGGAAACTGTCCCTGTGAAATGACACCTCTTCCTACTGCCTCCCCAGGCCTGGCGGCCCTGCTCCTGCTTGCTGTGACTGACTCCTTCAAGAACTTCATGAAAGCAACATCTGTCTTTTTCTTGATGGGCTTATTTCAATTAGGCTCATGTCCTCAAGTTTCATCAATGCTGCAGCCTGTGGCTGAATTTCCTTCTTTTTTAAAGACTGAGTAATACTCCATAGGAGGTGTTCTCATGCCTCGCTTAAGCAGGGCGGGGGGGCACGCAGAGAAAGGCCTCACTCTGTGGTTTTGCCATAGTGCCAATGCCACAGAGCATAGTCCACCTGCCCACATGGCTAGGGTTACCCTGCATGGGGCTGGACAGTTCGGTCCACCAGGACAACTGCCCCCCATGTGCCCCCTTGATGCCCACACTCAGCCAGATGGAGCCGGCTTTGCACATGCCTCCTGAGCTCACCTGTTCTCCAGGGTCACTCAGGTGCTTCTGCCTCCTGGCTGTGTGAATGATGCTGCTATAAAAAGGAAAAAGTTGGCCATGGTATTTTTAAAGCTGCTCAGGTGGTTTCAGATCCGGGTCTCACATGGGAAGATGCTGCATGTGCTCTATTCACTGGGAAAGACAGAAGCATTTCCATTAACTCTAGAAGGCAGCTGTGACCCTCTGAAAGCCATGCCATTTGGAAGCTGGGAAAATGGGAAAATTTAGATTTCATGTGTCCCAGTGTTCACAGCGCCATTAACAGACCCCCTGAAGCTCCTTCCAAGTGTCTGAGGGGCTGATTTATACTAGAGCCGCTGGGCACATTGGCGGGGATGCTTGGCTGTCGGCCTGGAAGAGGAGACTCTGCAGGTGGATGCCCAGCTCCCAGGCCAGGCGGGAGTGGATGGGTAGGGCCACAGGACAGAGTGCGGCGTGTTCGGAGTCTGAGGGGCCTGCTCACATCTCAGGCCCAATCACCTCCCGCCTGATTGCTTCATGAGCACCTTCAAGTTGCCTTTGCATCAGTCTCCTTGACTAGAGAATGGAGGACATGAGGGCTACTTGACAGAGAGAAGGCCACAGTGGCCGACTGCCCCAGACACTGAACCAGCACTCTTTGAGCAGAAGCTATTGTTCTGATGCTAAAAAGGGTAATTTAAAGTCATGAGCTTCTAATCTTTAAAATGCCCATCTAATTAGAAGTGAAAGAATTGGTCACTCTCATTTGCAGGCAGTGTCTTCTCCACCGAGGGCCAGTTTCAAAACGGGGTGCAGTTCTTGCCCACAGCTGTCCTGAACTCCTCTCGCTGATGATGCCCAGCACTGGTTATCAGTGAAGCCAGAAGACTGGCATCATCCTGATTTCACTCCAGCTTTCTCCTACTCTTCCACAAAGCGTTGACAAAATTTGAGCACAATATTCAAAGGGAAGAATGTTGCCAAGGATGGGCTTCCAGAACATTGCATGTTTTTGGTTTAAATCAATCACATATTTAACAAGGAATGGGCACTGGGAATGTCATTGGCTGTAAAATCTGTGTCTCTATCTAGATCCTGCATATTCTTAGCAGTGCATGTTATTTCTCCATTGGCTATCGACCATTCAAAATGCACTTACTATACACTCTCTCTGGGTCAAGTTTAATGTTAGGCATCGGGATATGGGGATGACTAAAGCAATGATGCAAACTTTGAGGAGCTCCTAAATGTGTGGTAGGGTGGTCATCATAGGGGAATAAGTGAAATACAAATATGCTCAGTTAATTATGGGAGCAGAGCAGAAAGGCACCCAGCCCATTTGACTGGCTTAAACATGATTAATCTTTTTTTTAAAAAAGAATATTAGACCAGAAAAATGAATATTCGACCAGATTCCACACAGAAGGAAGCACACAAGTAAAACAAGTAAAAGTATAAGAGGCATAGATGGAAGCAGAGGAATGACATCTAACTTGACATCGCTGCCAAATACAATTTGTGTCAGGGAGTGAACAGAAATGCAGTGCTCAAATTATTCTTTAGATAAGTTATTATTTATTGTTGAATTCTCCATCATCTGTCAATCCAACTATCTATCCTTCCACCTATCCACCCATCCAGCCAGCCATCTCTCCATCCACCATCTAGCCATTGATCCACACAGTCACAATCAATAGTCACCCCCTTTTTTAAGTGTGACAAGTGTCTCTTTTAAGTCAAAAGTTGTACCAGCCCCTGATAATTTGAAAATGTATAAACAGCACCATTTGTATTCTTGAAGTTTGATATTTCTGCCCCATTTCTGCAAGACATCTCTTCCTAATTCCCATATCAGCCTTAGGTTGTCCAACTACCCACCGTATGTATAAACTTAGAGTTAGTGGAAATGCCTCCATCCTTGCCAGGAAACAGAGCATGGGCGACATGTCCCTGTTGGAGATCTGAAAGTCTAAAGACATGGTTTACATCCAATTGCACCTCTCACATCCTTCTCATTGGGAGATAATATTTTTGTGTCCTAGCATTTATCCATAACTCCCTCTGAAACATGTTCCTTTGTGTAACTCCCTTTATGCCATTTCCAGTACATGTGGGGCTGATTTCTCCTTCTCATCACAGGGGTGAGAACCTGACTCAAGCCTTACCAATGGGAACCCTTCACTGCCCTGGCAAAAAATGACTGGTTCATTGGTTGGGCCACTCACCAAGCTGAGTCCACCAACATGACAAAAAGTCACAAACACTGTGGTGGTTAAGGACTGGGCTGTGGGGCCAGGCTTACTTGACTGGATTCCCACTACAAGTGTAACTCTTCATTATTATGAAGACAGAATGTTTGCAAAAACGACCCCAATACTTCCCCTTGTTATCTATCAGAGCTGTCTTTCTGTGCGACAATCCATATCTCCCGTAAAGGAGGTATCTACTTCCTCACCCTCTGAACCTGGATTGGACTCATGGCTAGCTCTGGCAAAAAGAAGGTGGCAGAAGCAGCAGTGGACCAGTTCTGAGTATAAGTTTCAAAAGGCCTTGAGCAGTCAGGCAAGAAGAAGAAATAAAAGGCATGCACACAAAAAAAGGGAGAAGTAAAATAGTTTCTGTTTGCAGAGGACATGATCTTATATAGGAAAACCTAAAGACTCCACCAAAAAACTTAGAACTAACAACTGAATTCAGTAACTTTGCAGGATACAAAACCAACAAATAAAAATGGTTATTTTTCTATAAACATGAACTACCTGAAAAGGAAAGGTAAAAATCCTAGTTGTACTGGTATTAGAAACAATTAAACACTCAAGAATAAATTTAAGTGAGGAAGTGGAAAATCTGTACAATGAAAACTCTAAGACAGTGATGACAGGAGTTGGAGAAACAAAGAAATGGAAATATCACCTTTATTGAGGGATTGAAAAAATTCATACTTTTAAAATGTCTATACTACCCAAAGTGATCCATAGAATCAATGCAATCTTTATCAAAATTCTAATTTTTTTTTCAAAGAAAGAGAAAAAAGTCCTTAGAATGGTATGGAACCATACACACAGGCACACACACACAAAGCAAATATAAAAAGGAATCTTGGCAAAGAAGATGCTAGAGGCATCACCCTCCTAATTTCAAATTATATTACAAAGTTACAGTAATTAAAACAGCTTAAGAACAGACACATATACCAATGGACCAGAATGTGAATTCCAAAAAATAAACCTCTGCATATATGGTCCACCAATATTTGACAAGGAACCAAAACCTGTTCAATGGGGAAAGGATGGTCTTTTCAAAGAAATGGTGTAAAGCAAACAGTATGTCAATATACAACAGAATAACATTAGGGCCCTATCTTACAACACTCATTAAAATTAGCTCACAGTAGATTAAAGACTTTAAACATAAGATCCCAAGCTGTGAAAGTCATAGAAGAAAAGCTAAGAAAAAGCTCCTTGGCATTGGTCTCAGCAATAGCGTGTTAGATATGATGCCGAAAGCACAAGTACAACAAACTAAAAATAAACAAAAGAGCCACGTCAAAGTTAAAAGCTTCTGCATAGTAAAAAAAAAAAAAACACAACCGACAAAATGAAGAGGTAGCCAACAGGAATGGGAAAAAAGATGTGCAAACCACACATCAAGCAAAGTGTTAACATCAAAAATATATAAGGAACTCAAACAACTTACTAGCTAAAGACTAATAATTTAGTGAAGAACTGGGCAGAGGATCTGAAAAAAAAACATTTTTCCAAAGAAGACATACAAATGGCCAAGAAGACATGCATACGGGAAAAAAAAAAAAAAAAAAAAAAAAAAAAAGCTCAACATCCCTCGTTATCATGGAAATGCATATCAAAGTTATAATGAGAAACCACCTCACAACAGTTAGAATGGTTCTTATAAAAAACTAGCGGTGACAAGGATGTGGAGAAAAGTGAACCCTTTTGTATTGTTGTTGAGAATATAAACATATGGGCCACTGTGTTAAATAGTATGGAGATGCCTCAAAAACTTAAAAATTGAACTATCAGATCAAGTGATCCCATTTCTAGGTATGTATCTGAAGGAAATGGAATCACTACCTCAAAAAGATGTCTGCACCCCCAAAATCTATTGCAGTATCATTCACAATAGTTAAGACATGGATACAACCCAAAAATCCAATGACAGATGAATGATAAAAGAAAAGGTCACACATATGCATGGGATATAATTCATGCATGAAAAAGAAGGCAATCCTGACATTCGTGACAACATATATGGACCTGGAGGACATTATATTAAGTGAAATCATTAAATCTGACCGAAAAACACATATATGATCTCACTTATATGTAGAATCTTTTGAGACTTGAACTTATGGAAATAGAGAATAGAATGGTGGTTGATAGAGGCTGGGGTTGTGGGAAGTGGGGAATGTTGGTAAAAGGGTATAAATTTGCAGCCATAAGATGACTAGATTCTGGGGATCCGATATACAGCTTGAAAAGTATTTATACTCTGTAATATACTTGGAAAATAACCCCAGAGTTGCTGCATTTCTTGATCCCCCAACAATGTAAAACCTGCCAGAAGATATATATACATTCTTTGGGCCTCCCCTGGTGGTGCAGTGGTTGAGCGCTGGATTGTGAGGCTGCCCGCAGCCTCTGCAGCACCAGTTTGATCCCCAGCCACTGGGCAAGGGTCCCACAAAAAAAAAAAAGTATATACACTCTGTAAGATACCTGGAAAATAACCCCAGAGTTGCTGCATTTCTTGAGTCCCCAACAATGTAAAACCTGCCAGAAGATATTATATATATATATATATATATATATATATATATATATATACACACTCTATATGTTTATTCATCAAATCATCACACTATGTGCATGACGCTATGTGTCAATTCTATCTCAATCAAGTGGAGAGGAAGAGTGAGCACTTTTTCCTTTCTCCTAGCACAATTATGCAGGCTTGCCATGGCTTCGCCACCTCACTCGGAGAAGCAGGCCAGCCTGCTGAGCTTATGTGAGAGACAAGTGGAGCAGAACTAAGCTTCAGCCAAGCTCACACCAGAGGATTAAGGTCCCATCTGACCTGCCAATTTCAGACTCACGAGCAAGCACAGGCTAGCCCAGAGCTGGCCCATGAGGACTTGTGAGAAACAGCAGAGGGTCACCTTTTTAAGCCATGGAGTTTGGGGCTAGCTTGTTACACAGTGATAACTAGCTGATAAAACCACTCCGTGCCTAAATGTCATCCTTAAAACGGGGTGACATTTTCAGGGCCTGCTTTACGGGATTCTTGTGAAGGCTGGAGGTGATGCTAGAAGGGTTCTGTATATAAAATACTTAGAAAGTGCTGGCATTTACTACACACTCTGAATTCGTTCTCAGAGAACCCTCATTTTTGGGGGTGAGGATGTTTAAAAAAATCAGCAAGCATTTGTTTGCACTAGCAGTGCCTATTTAGTGGAAAATAACCCCAGAGTTGCTGCATTTCCTGAGCCCCCAGCAAGGTAAAATCTGCCAGAGGATGATGTCAGCAGAGAAAAGTTGAGTAACAGCAACAACAAAAAGACAAAAAAATACTGATTTCTTTGAATATCATGGAATTGCATTCCTAGAACTGGACTCTTCCTGGTCTTTGGAGTTATATAAGTCAATAAATTCTCTGTACGGTTTCAGACTCCTTGAGTTCTTATTCTGTCACTGTCAGCAAAAGTCTCATTAATATGCTTCTTAATAAAATCTTTATATTCATGGAAACTCCTTGTCTTTTAAGCCAGGTCATGCTAACAGGATGTATTGAGGATGATGGCGTTTCTGTGCTTGTGGAGTGAATGAGGATGCTGAGGTTCTGGAGGCTGAGCAAACCCCAAATCCTACTCCAGTGAGTGGCAGAGTCGGGAGCAGAACTCAGGCAATCTAACCCCCGAGCCCATAATTTAACCACAAGGCAATTCTGCCTCCTTCTTCCCATGAATGGAAAACCTCTGTGTTGTCACTGTAGATGCCCTTAAAATATCTCAGCTTCAACAGAGTACCCCTTCATCCCTGACTGAATGCTGCTCTCATCTGCCAGCCCCCCTTCCACCTGAAGACATCTACTGCTGATTCAGTGAGAGGCAGCACACTACCCAGTGCTGTGAATTGAGTTAATGGTACCACTTCTTCCAGGCCTCTGATGTTAATTAGCTCATAAGTCTGTCGCCGACTGGTGAAATATTTATTTTTCAGGCATACACGTTAGTAATTTATGAATGAGAGTCATACAGTAGAAATGGGATATAGACAGTGTCTCCACTGGCTATCTATTTTTATTGCAAGTGCAGCTTCCACATTGGCAACCTGGCATTAATGTCAGTTGCCTTTTGTCCACATGGTGGGGAGTTTGTTTGCTTTGGAGGGTTTTGGAACATCTTGATGTCAGCAGCGTAGACTGGGGTATGAAGGAAGCTGGGATCCTTTGGAGCTGGCGAAGACATTATGAAGTCATTTAAAACCACACAAGTGAGAGAGCTACAAGAAAGGGAGGACCCAGGAGGTGGGGTAGAATTACAGCTACAGCGCATCTAGAAGTCTGTAAAAGGCTCTCCCGTCCTTGGTCGAAGAACACAGGGTGCCCATGTGCAAGGATCGGGTGTTTGTCTGTACATCATTGCTAAATACTCCTGCCCTCTGACTTTGCGAGGGACAATCACCCCTTCCAAGGGCAAAAGGGGCCGAGAGGAACACAAGGACTGGGCCGGCAGACTGAGCTGTTCTCGTGTGTGCACCTCCGGGAGGCTGGTGGAGATGAATATCCACCCTATATAGGGGTGGGTGGTGGGGTGTCCGTGGAGAAGGGGCGCCCAGACACTGCCGCTGCCTGCATCTCAGGATCCTCATCTCTGCAGCGAGGACATAATGGTGTCCTTGGAGCCCTGAGCTCAGTGCCTGGCACTCGGGCTGCTGCGTGCACCTGATTTGTTTTGCCACTACCCTCAACACAAAGTGGCTCTGATAGTAAATCCTTAATAAATATCACTGGTCATTATTAGCTCGTTTTTGTTTTTTTTTTAATGATCTCTCCAGTGCTTCCAAGAGTGGATGCAGAGTAAATGGGGCAGGAGGCCTCCACATTGATCCCCGATGACCCCTGTCCTTGCATGACCCCTGAAGGTGGGCTGGATGAACGGGCTCATTTCTAACAAGGACAGCCAGAGTGATGGGAAGCCACTGCTGAAATGTGGTAAGACTGTATTTTCCATCAACGACTTCCTCCCTCAGTCTCCCTGGAGTGACTCACCCTGGGAAGACCAGCGACCAGGCAAGAGGCAGCCTTCCAGAGAGATCTATGTGGGCAACTGGGCAGCACAGAACTGCCGGCCGCCCCCAGCTGCTGAGCGAGCTCCCAGGCAGCTCTTCCTGCAGCAAAGCCTTGACACCATGTGCTGGTCAGTGGCACCAAAATCACTCAACAAACACACTCCAGAGTCCAGACCCACAGAAACTATGGGATAGCAAGTGTGTGTTGCTTCCAGCCACTAAGCTTTGGTGTAGTTGGTGGCACTACACTGCATAATGAAGACAACAGTCTTAGCTTTTATTTCCATCAGAATGTAGGACCTTTGCACATTTCATTCCCCACCGTATATCCCCTATCTGTCAACATTCCCGGCATACAGCAAGCACTCACAATATGTTTTTCCATAAAGGATTAGCAGCTGTTCCTAAGATTCCTTAGCCTGGGAATGCCCCACACTCTCCTTGACCATCTATAATGAAGAGGAAACAGACTTGTTTTCTTCCTGGAAGTTCTGCATTAAAAGCTAAAAGGCCATAACTCTGCACTCTTATTTGAGGAACACTATATAGCACACAGCTTGTAAGCATGTGCTCCGGTACACGCTTCCAACGCCCACCCTATTTGCCACCTGAAATCCCTTCTCCAAGCCCTAACAGCAGTAGCTGCACAGCCAACAAGTCTTCCTCCCAGACGATTTCCCAAATTTTGGTTGGCTCCAAAGCAACTCAACCAACAGCATGTACCCATCAGTCAGCTTTGCGGTATACAAGCTATGGCAGTGACCACATGGAGCTCTGAAAGACAGGGGCTTGGAGAAAGGAAGGAATCCCTTGCCAGACAGATATCAGGGTGTTCCATGTGGCTGTACCCCAAGTGGGGTCGAGAGTGGGAAGGGAAACACTTGGGGCTCTGGTTCCAGCCAGGCAGGGGAAGGTACTGAGGCTGCATCTCAGCCTGAGTCAGGAGAAGGTGGAGCCAGCCCAATCAGACAACAGAGGAGAAGCTCCTGGGCCAGGAACGGAGGACCGTACTCCAGCACACCCGCGCTTCAGGGCATCTGAAGCCGTTCCCCACGGGGCTTTCCACTGTGCTGAGTGTGTCTCCTGACGAGCACACTTACTCACGCTTTCATGCCCACCACACGCCCCATTTCTAAGCCTCCACTGAAGGGTAAAATGAGCACATACTTCCTGCCCAGAGGTAGACTTACAGCTGTCACAGATACGGTCTCGGACCTCCATCTCTCAACGAGATCCTCCAAGTATCTATTGTCTCTATATGTATGTAGACACAAGATGTCCAAAATGTGTGCACCTGCGTATGCACATACACACACAGCACACCCCAAACACACACACCACACACAAAATCACATACACACACCATACACATGCTGCTCTGCTCATTCCTTTGTATTCTGCACATTTTTGAGTGCCACAAGGACTGCCTTGCTAGTAGAAAACTAACTCAGTGAAGAGGACAGCACTGACCAAATGAAAAAGCAGCAGCTAATCAGCTTGAGTGAGTTATCACAACACCAGCACACAGACCTACAGTTTTTGGCTCTTCAGTAACCCCAAGGGGTGAATTTTAAAGGAAATGTACACACTTTGTCCATGCTGGGAAAAAAATATTGAAAACTCAAAGGGTTTTTGCTTTTCTTGTTAAGGTGGTAGGAGTGAGGGGTGAGACTTTGCCAGATTTGAGGTGAGAAGTGTTTTGTTCATGGTGAGCTCATTTTTGGTCATAGACTTTCCAGTTCACTCAGGATTTACCAGTGAAAGTTGTAGCATGAGATGTTGTTAAAGGCTCGGGGCGTCCATTTCTGGCACTATCTCCCATAAACATGCTTCGCCCAGGCACACAGAGGCACCTGTCCTGAGATAGTCACGCAACCTTGCCAATAACTGCAGAAATGGTGGGGACAGGGAAACGGACTGCCCATCCAGAGGGGAGAGATGTGCCTACACGTGAGGGCACAGAAGGGCTTATTTAGACTTAGAAAGAGCAAACCAGATCTTGACTCATCTTCACACTCTACACACCCTGACATTCAAAGATCTCCAAAGTGTATTCCTTGAAGGGAAGGCTGCGAATCAGATGAGACTGTAGGAAGCCCCATCGGCTACAATGACAAGCATTGCGCATTCATGCTGGGTGTGTATTCAGTTGTCGCATAATGCAGTGCTGTGTGCACAGGTCTAAGTGGCATCTGTGTGGGCCGATGACCTAGGACTCCACCTAGTAGGTACCAGGATGGAAGTTGACAACAGTGACCTACCTGAATAGCGTACTGAGCGTGCAGGAGGGGGAAGGAGGAAGAGGACATCTTCCATTTGCTTTGTGAGCCTCCTTGTCATTTCCAATTGATGACATGAGAATAAGCCACCAAAGGCCAAAAAGATGGAGGGTCCTCTTATCCCAAAGGGTTGGAAGCTGAGCCCCTAGAGCTCTACCCACAGCAAGCCTGTCTGATGTGAGACCTCTGGTCTCCTCAGGATGCTCATTCTAAACAGACCATGGCTCAGCCTGCACCATTATGACCATTATTGCAATTATCCCTGTTATAAAAATAGTGAACAGGGGACCCTGAAGAAATGAGGTGTCTGCTCTTTGTCCCACACCAGGACTCTGCAGACATGGACTCCCACCTGGGACAATGTGTCCAGACCCCACGAGCTCACTCCAATGGAGACACACACACGCACACTCGGGGTTTGCAGGGAGGCTAGCTGTCAGAGGACCTTAAACCTTCAGACTCAGCATTGTTCTTAAAAGTCATAAGCTGTGTGGGGGGAGGCCATTCAAGGTCCTGAAGATGAGAGAAGGGGGAAATGCTCCAAGAGGAATAATTTGTGACTGGGTAGCAGACAAACAGCACAGACACAATGTAGGCACAGTTGGGTGACTCGGATTTCGTCTCGGCAGAACTTGGATTATTGAAGACTTGGTCTGAGGTATGAGATCAGAGGGTGCTTGTTGCGTTAACGAAGTCCCTCTGTGTATCTTTCTCTGCCCCCCCTTTCTCTTGTCTCATGGGAAACACGACGTGAGTGGGTCAAGCTCTACCTCTCCCCCAAGGGTTAAGCCTCCAGGAGTGCAGGTGAGGAGTCAGTGTATGAATTGTGAGTGAGCCGCTGCAGTGCAGGCTCAGCCCTGCTGTCAGCAGCTTTTCCATCCAGCTGATCAATTTATATACGTGGGTGCTGGCCTTGGAATAACACTTCATTTTCCTCCTCTGGGGGAAAAAGATCAAATAAACTGCCCCACACCCTGAAGATTAAAAAATGGGACAAACTACCCACCAGAGTAGTTTTACACAGACCAAGTCCTTTCAGATTTAGCAAATCTTCCCCGGTAGAGAGAGTTCTGCATGAGACCCGGGTCGGAACATTTTCGTGCAAGCAAAATACTTAGCAATTTCCCCCTTAAACTCCGAGGGTACCGGGATATTTCTGCATCTGATTTAAAACCCAGACGATACGCTGGTGCAGCTGAGATATGCAGCGACGGTTCTGCTCCTGGCCGCCCCTCCCCTGTGCACAGAATTGTATTACACACGGCACACATTTAAAAATGTAATATAATCAAAGGAAGCATTATTCTTACAAAGGCTATTAAAAGAGCTAAGTAAATTCATACAGTATAATAAAAATGATTTATTTACTATGAGGAAAAATGGTCGGGAAAACAGAGCAGCCCAGCTCCATCTGCAAAATCAGGTTCCCATAGAATATTAATCTTCATTGATTAGCTGGGAAGAAAAGCAAAGCTTTACACTTTCACTTTTACAGTGTAAGTTAATTCAAATACTTCACTTTGACAAAGCCCCATCTGATCACATCGAATTCCTTAATACTGAACATTGCAGAATATTCTATTTGCTTCTTGAAATCATCAATTTATGTCCAACAACATCTGTAAGAAAATGAGATTTGCCAAATGTTTCAAGATAGGGAACCCCAGTTCCCTGGCTGGTGGAGAAGGGTGGATCTCTTAGCCACTGTACTGTGCTATGCTCTGCTAGAGGAAATAAAAAATGAATGAAGACTGCCCCCAAAATATTCCATGATACCAGTTCCAGGGTCTACATTGACATGACCAAAGGTTAAGAACCCTAATTTTATGTCACTAGTGTCCGCTGGAAGAAACACCTTTTTTTTTTTTTTAACTGCTCATTACTGTTTGGGGGGCTACAGTAAATACAGACAACCATTTCAGTCTTGAGTCACTAATTATTCCCCTGTGACTCTATAATTTATTCACATTTTCACAATGACCAGAAAATCACATGTCCTGGGTCTAGGCCAGTAATGCAGGCTCTAAGTTTGACCTCTGGTACATCTAACTATGGGAAGTGGATTGGTTTAGGAGACTTCACGTCCCAAATTAATAATCCAAATGTCACCAAAGCGACTAGACCAATCCTTGTGGCCGGCCATCTCTGCTGGCTATTAACCACCCAGCACGTGAAGGTCTTGGAATTTACAATTCAAATAATCAAGTATGCAAAGCCATCTCTCTTAAGCCCGGGTTTTGTGCAAATGGGTTCAAATCTGAACCCCAGCCATGCTCGCTGTGACGGCAGACCCCCTCATGTCTCTGCCCCTCTATGTCCTCAGCTGCAGAGAGGATGATATTAGGTCCTGATGTTGATGGGCTTTAGATTAATGGGTGACACGAATTCCTCTGCTCTTTTGATGTGACGCCATCTGTCTGACGCCTCAAGTTTCCTCAGTCACCCCATCTTTGTAATCGCATGTCTGTTCCACAAGATTATTTGACACATGGCTCTCCCCCTGTAGTGACACTGAAGGTCCAGTAAATCCTGATCCCTTTACTCCAGCATGCACCACGCTGCCTACCCCAAAGTGCTAGTTCACATTTTTGAATGAATGCATGAAGGGGTCCAAGGGGCTCACCTCAGTATCTTCTGCTTGGAATCATGTCTTCTGCTTGGAATCAGAACCTCTGCAAGGTTCTGTCCTCCCTCCGCATCCCCCACCATGATGCCCCCACTTCTGAGCCAGCCAACCCCCCATTTCTGAGCCAGCCAACCCCCCATTTCTGCTTCACAGATGCCCAGGGGGACACCCACCGCCCTGGAGGGATATGCACCACCAGGGGAGTCCCCTTCCTTCAGGGTCCCCTACTGTTTGGGGTTCTAAGATGTAGAGAATGAATCACTAATGTTGCTAGCAGTTGGGAACTCTGGAGCCAGGATTTAGGTGAAGAGGCAGACCTGTTTGTTTCAGGGCATGGGAGAGGGTGATAGAGAGTGAGTACTCCAATCAGAGAAGACACCCCAGCCAAGCATGACAACATCCAAGCGCATCCTTTCCTTATTTCATCTAGTTCCCAGCTCTTCAAACTAGTCTTATAAAGTTGAAACTCTGGAGCCTCCCTGGTGGTGCAAGAGGTTAAGATGCAACCTATAAAGCTATCCCCAGCCACTGCAGCACGAGTTCAATGCCCGGGCCCGGGAGCTACCCACATGGCGCAGCAGACCTCTCCTGTCTCCCCACTGTTCCCCTCAGCAGTTTATTTCAGTAGATCTGACTGTTCTGCTCCTCACTCTGTCTCTGGTGAATCCTCTCACCCCACCGCACACCTCTGGCCTGTACCCCAGTTCTTGTATGCATAAATAAATAAATCTTTTAAAATAAAGTTGAAACTCTAACATGTGCACACCGCAGATATGTGATATAATTCAGAGAGGGCACGCTTGGCCCATCCTCGCTGCCTTGCTCAGCAGTAACTTTTCAAAACTCAACTGGGGCTCTTGTTTCTCGACACACAGCACATGTGGCCCCTCTCCACCCACTCACAGGTGGAAATCTACCACGCACATCGCCGTTTCCTGCTCGTTTTCCCCTCAGCCTCATGCCTAAGAGTTTGCCCAACATCATAAAGGCACAGAATTTCATAATCCCATAGCTCTGCACAGGGCTGGCTTCCATCTTTCATAATCAATTAATAATATATTTAAGGACTCCCAGGGAACCATAATCAAACATACAAACACATATGGGCAAATATAGAGAATGAAGTAATTATCTTGCTCATCAACACACATACCCAATACCCAGAAAAATATCCTGGAGATGGTAGGTGATGTCTAAGTGTTTACCAGATAAATAGAGATGAATACATTTTATATCTGGGGTCTGTCGAGTTTCACATCTGAAAGTCCTACGCCACACTGCTGGCACACGCATTCCAATTCTTTGGGAAGGGTGGAAACAACAAAGTGCACTAACACTAACAGATATAAAAGCAGCAGCTCTTGTTACAGCAGAGGGCGGTTGGGGCAGCTGTGTGCAGGCCCTGCGGGGACCTGTGTTCTCTATAAATCCCTTCCCGGCTTCTGATTCCACAGTGCAATCTGTGATGACCGGTTCTGAATCAGCAGATTAAATTGTGTCCAGCACAGTTTTAGAGAAGTGTGCTTTATTTCATTCTAATTAGCTGATTGGTCATCCACATCCTTTTTTTTTTTTTTGCATAGAAGAGCTGGGGTGCAGGCCAGAGGTGTGGGGGGTGAGAAGAATCCCCAGAGAGAGTGGGGAGCAGAACAGGCGGATCTACTGAAATCCATGCTGAGGGGCACAGCGGGGAGACGGGAGAGGTCTGCTGCGCCATGAGGGTAGCTCCCTGGCCAGGATCCAACTCAGGCAGGGACAGCACTGAGACTTAACCCCTCGGCCACCAGGGAGCCCCAGCAGTATACCTTATTTCTGAGACCAGAATGATTAAGCACATCTTCCCTTGGCTTGTCTCTGCAGCTCTCTGCCCCTCCCCCAATCTTTCATCATTTCCTCCCTTTTAATCTTTTCTATATCAACTGCACATTTCAAAATAATACCAGAGATAAGAAGGGGTAGGAAGTAAATGCTATAAAGTCAGAAAACCCCTCAACTCTCAGTCAAACAAACGCATGTCCTTCTCCTAACTATAGAAAAAAAGGCAATTGTTCAAAGACATTTAAGATCTTCTCAGACACAAAAGACATATGGAAAAAAAGATTCAAAGACTCAAATTTTGTGTAGGCTTAATGGCTATAAAAAATAACCCCACCTACTCTAGGATTCCATTTATAGAAAATTCTAGAAAAGGCAGCTAATGTATAGGGATGGAGGCAGATCGGTGCTAGCCTTGGGTGGGTTGGGGGGAGGCACTGCTTTGGGGAAGGAACTTTTGGGGTGAGCTGCCCCGTATCTTGATGGTTGCCATGGCTTCCAGGGGGCGTGCATACGTGGGGAAAGATCCCAGGGCACGTGGCCAATGCGTGAAGTTTATTGGATGCAAATTACTCCTTAATAAAGCTGTTGTTAAAAATGAGCCCTCCTGACTAGGGTCAAAATAAGGGGGGGGGTGCAATTGTATGGGGAATATAACCAAAATGAAAATGCATACATTGTGCAAAAATGAAAAATGATGTAAGAATTATATGAAATACAATATTTTAAAAAATGAACCCTCCTGGGCAAGAGGATAATGTGCAAAAATCAAGAAGTTCAAAGGACAAGTTTCACCCTCGAGTGGGGTGAACCCCGACACCCCCAAGCGAACCACTCTGAGCCAGTTCCAGGCCCGGGCAGCCTGAGGCCTGCGCAGGGCCGGGCCCTTGGGACCAGCTCACAGGTGGCTGCCTCTGCGAGGGACCCCATCTCCAGACCCCATCCCCTTTGCTCCAGCGCCGAGATGGAAAGTGGACAGTGGAGGCCTCCACCCGCCTTCTAATACGATTGCAGCTGACCAGGTAATCAGCCGAAGCTGCCGGTGCTCTGATTGGCACAGATGGCAGCTGTTTCTGCAGGTGGAAATGTGCACAGTGGCTCACACGCACACACATACACACAAATGCACATGCGCACAGAGAGGTTCACATGCGCACGCATGCACGCAGCGGCTCACACAAACATGCACACACAGGATCACACACCCTCACAGCTCCACGCAGCTGATAGTCAAAAACACAACATGCTGGCGCTAATAACACGACCTGCCCCAAGCTGCTACAGACCCACAGCAAAGGCGTTTCAAGGAGTAAGGAGGAATTTAACATGGAGATTATCAGTAGTTCTAAATGTTCTAGAACTTTCCATCATTTTCATGAATGCCAGACATTGTGTCGTAAGAGACCTACTGCTCAGCTGCATTCAGAGAGCTGTGGGAGCGAACCAAGTGCTCTGGGAGGACTCTCACTCTCCCATGCTGGGATGGAATGCTGGAGGGGCAGGACCATGCTCTGACCTCCACGGGCCATGTGACCCAGTCCTGGCCAATCACCACACACCACTGCTGGCCACCGAGATTGGATATGAGGCGCCAGGGAAGCTGACCCCAGGAGGGACAGCCTGGGACTCTGCCTAAACTTCAAGTCTCCGGGCAGAGTCACTGTCTCTCAACTGGAGCCATTTAACTAGAAGAACATGAGCTTGGAGCTGCTGGTGGTGCCCAAGAAGGTGACTGATGCCTGTGCCAAAGAGAGCAGAGCTGAGAGGAGAGAGAGAGAGGCAGAGAGGCGAGGGAGGGATTTCTGGGGCTCTCTGAATGGCTGGGTGCAGCTGTGTCCCGGGGCTGCCTCTTGGACTTTTCTGTTTTGCATCCTGGTAAACTTCCCATTTATAGTGCTTTTGTCCAAGGCTACTTGAGTTGGTCGTTCTTGCCACTCACAACTGCAAGGAATATGCACAGAAGACAAGGCCCTCCCGGATGCGGTTCTCAGATTCCCTGAGTCTACCATCCTTATCTCCATCAACGATGTAACTCGCGTGAGGAACACACATCGCCTGGGGTCCTGGTTTGCTGCCCACCGTAGAGAGTGAGCAAAAGCCCCACCGGCTTTGAGGAGCACCCTCCGCCCCCCTCACAGACACCATCATCCTGAACCAGGCAAACCGGACCGCGGACAAGTTACTGCACTTTTCTGAACTTTGCTTTTCTAAGCTGGGAATAAAATGCACTTCACCTCCCTCTCTCGGGATCGGGCATTCACTCTTAAACAGAGGCGCAGTCTCCTAGTGGGGAAGGGGCCAGACAGACTGACTGAAATGCACTGCTGAGGGGAGCAGCGGGGAGTAGGCGAGGTCTGCTGGGCCATGTGGGTAGCTCCCTGGCCGGGACTGAACTCAGGCCTTTGGGGTGAGAGCGCTGAGGCTAACCCTCAGGCCACCAGGATGGCCCAACATATGATTTTAGATTTTATATGAAAAACACAAAATGCAGGCTAAATTGTGCTTCCTTCTTGTGTCTTGCTGGGATTATAACGTGGGGCAAAGTTGCACTAAGTGCAGGCTGGCAGGCGGGTGTCAGCGTCCATGTGTGTTTGCAGGAGACACAGGCTCAGCAGACAGCAGCGGCTGCTGTGAAGACCTCGTGCAAGGCTGGTCGCTGGGGCCGGCAGCTTCTCAGCATTCAGGGTGGGACTTGTCTTTGTCCCAGAACTGGAGACCCTGAAACGCTGCTCCACACCTTGGAAGTGGTTTTAAACAAACCCTGAGCCCACTATGGCTGCTGGTTTGTGTGTCCTGTTCATTTGCCATTTCTTTAAATTATTTTTATCACATCATGTAAACATTATCAGGGAATATGAGAAGCTGCAGAGACGAAAGAACATCAGCGCCCCCAGCCATGTGACCTTGCTGATGTACACACTTGCTTCTAGAAAAAACTCCAGCAGAACACAGGCTCTGGAGGCTGACTTTCTGGATTCGATTCTGACTTCCTGTCACCAGCTCCAAAATGCAAGGATCTTGACCCTTCTACTCCTCAATGTCACGGCAAGCACAGAGGGGGCTCCACACCTTCCTTCATGCAGCATTTTGCTCTATCTCGAGTGAGACCTTACCATGTCCACTTTTTTCCATCTACCATCTCTTGACCTAGCTCTCTGTGGCAAAGCTCTTTCAGACCAGTTATTATGGGTATTTCCACCTCCAATTGGCTGTGGAGGGGCTGGCCGCTGCTTTCTTGGGAGAACACAAGTCCCATGTGGGAAAAGGCCACCTCAGTTTCACCTCCTGCTCCATCGCCGGCATCAGGTCTGGTGCCTGGCCCTTCATAAGCAGCTCTATAAATGATTCACTACAAACCTGGCCTGACTCCGGGCACATCTCAGACAATTAAAGTTCTGGAAAGCAAATCCGGTACAAATGCAGGAAAATAAGGTCACTGATTTTCCATTTCTTCTTTAAAAATGACAACTTGGAAATATTTGAGTCTTCAAACCATGTACCATACAGTAATTTCTGGTGCAGAAGGCTTGGAAAGCACCCCTACTTTTCAGAAATGGAGTTTTGCTTTATTTTTTTAGGTACAGAGAGAATTAAGTTAGATGTAGAAATGGTAGATAGATGATTGATGGAGAGATCAAAGATGTAGAGATATATGACAGTCGATGTATATGATGAGTGAGTGGGAGGGTGGGTGGATGGGTGGATGGGTAGATAGGATGAACAGATGAATGGATGGACAGGTGTGTGTGTGTGTGTGTGTGTGTGTGTGTGTGTTCACAAGCAGGGTTAGACTCTAGTCTGCACTTGTATCACCCATGCCCCATAAGAAAGCTTAGTTAACTCCAACACACTCAATCTATTTGTAGGACTCACTTGGAATATAGGCATTTTTGGTTTGAAAAGTTCTTTTGAAATTAGACTGTGTTTTCTAATCTCAAAAAATTGCTGGTTGGATGATTTTCATTTCTTTGTAAAATGACAAGTGATACTTCATTTTTTAGCAAAAGGTTAATGTTAAGTCTCCAAACTTTATAAATTGTACTTTCTCCATAAAATAAACTATGGCCTGCTGGTGTGCAAGATTAGCGAGAAATGTTCACATTGTTGAAAATAGATGGATTTTGCATTTCAAGGTGACAAGTGCAATGTCAGACCCAATCAATCGATCACTGCATAATTATTATTGCAAATGATCCATATCCATGCCGCAAACCTTAAGGGGAATTTAATGAAGCAGTAAGCACATCAATAATAAGATCTACTTTGGTCTCTATTAAATCTCATGATTCATAAATATCCTGGCATGTTTTATTCTTCCTTTAAATCCTGTGAAGACATCTAAAAATGTAGGTGCTTGAGGGCTACTGGGTAACACCTCACTAAAGCCAATTCCGAGACTCTGGCCCCCTTCTCCTAGAGGCTGATGGGATCCACCATCCCTGGATAACACAGGCATGAGCTTCTCCACCAAGTTACAGCCGGGATGACAATTTCCCCTGCCTGTCTCATCCGCATTTCCACGAAGAATGCCCTGCCAGGGGCAGCTGCACCTGGATCCGAAGTCCATGTGGGAAAGGGAAAGGAATGTTTCCTTTTGCAGAGGAAAAAGAGTAGATTTGGCAAAACCCACGCTGTTTTGTTGTGAGTTAAAGAAAAAAAAAAAAAGGTGCCTCCCCCTAGGCAGACCCCCCCAGCCTGGATACAAGAATTGCCACTTTTGTAATCTTCATGTGAAGAAGTGGCACCTGGCCTGGGTGCAGATGCAGCCCGAGGGGATGGTGTGAGGCTCCGCGAGGAGAGCAAAGCTGGGCTCCACCCAGAGTCTCCACACCGTGCTGCAGATCACCAGTTGTGCAATCCCTGGATGTGGGCTCAGATGATAGCCAACTGGTACCTGATGCTGGTTTAGAAACCAGAACTGCCAGCACAGGCCAAGCTCCAACACTGAGGGGGAACTGGGACAGGGACAGCCTTGTGCGCACAACTGATGTTTGCCGCGGTGGCCAGCTGGCACCAAAATATGCCACAATGAAACCTACCCTTAAATCTACCCAAAGGACACAAAAACACCAATTCAAAAGGAAACCTGCACTCCAATGTTTAGTGCAGCACTATTTACAATAGCTTGGATATGGAAACAACCCACATCCCCAAAAACAGATGACCAGACCAAGAAGATGTCATCTATATACACAATGGAACACTACTCAGTCATCAAAAATGATAAACTCATTCCATTCGCAGCAACATGAATGAAGCTGGAAGGAATTATGCTCAGTGAAATAAATCAATAGGAAAAAGAAAAATATTGGATAGTTCCATTTACAGGAGAAACATAGGGAAAAACATCTAAGGGATCAGGGAAAAAAAAAAAAAACTAGCAGGCAAACTATAAACCAGAGACATTCTGCAGGGGAGGGGAAGGGAGAGGAATCAATCAGGGGAGGGAAGAGCACAAGAGTCCATGGAGACAGGCCACTGGTGTCTTGGTGGTGGTAATTTTATGGGGCCAACACCTCAGGGGAAATCAAACATTGCACAAAAACGAGCAATAATGTAAAAATACGTAACTAAACACGGAAAAAAAGAAAAAGAAAACCTACCCTCAAAGTCTTAGTGTCCTGCCTTCACAAATAGCATCTTCTAATAACCTTATAATACACTTCCATCTGAATCTTCCCCACTGTCACATGAGCTTCTCAGGAAGTGTCACTTCTCAGCAGGTGCCTGATGTTCCCTCTGCCCATGCGTGTGATGGTGTAAACTTGGTGCGCCATTTCTCTCTGTGAGCCTCTCCTTTCCATCTAAATTCTCTGCTTTTTTTTAAAGAGCAAATTTATTTTGTATTTTTTTCATACGAGAACTGAGATGCAGGCCAGATGTATGGGGGTGGGGTGGTGAGAGGTCTCACCTGAGACAGAGTGGGGAGCAGAACAGGCAGACTCGCTGAAATGCACTGCTGAGGGTGTTACAGGGCAGGGAGAGGGGCAGCCCAGACCCCCCAAACCTGCCTATTCTAAATGAGTTCTGCCATCCGCCACATCAACACACAACATATGAGACTTTAATGGGAAGGAACTTTAATAAAACTAGGAAACAACACAGGAAAGGCAAAGAATCTCATTTCTAAATGAAGCACCCAAAGTGACCCATCCCCTCGTGGGTAAAAGTCCATCCATAGGGGATCGGCCCAGAGCAAGTTCCCAGAGCCTGCCCCACGTCTAAAGCACCTTCCAGTGGGGACCCACAGAAAAGGGTCAGAAACAACCAGACAAGCCCGGAAGGAAAATAGCAAAATCAAAATCAAGATAAAAGCTGCCACTGTCCCCTCCCCACGGGTCTCACCCACATCTGTGTCACCCCGTCCACGACCAAAAGGCAAGCGCAGTCTCTTCAAGTGTTTCTCGGCTCCATGCGCCTCCTCTAGGGCTCCTGGCTCCATCCTGCTTCCTTCCTCAGTCTCCTCTGCAGCTTCTTCTCTCCTTGCTCAGCTCCACCATCCCTTGGGTGGGGCAGGGAACCTGGAACCTCCCCCTTTCCTGGGGACCTCCCTGTTACAAGGGGAGCAGCGGTGAGACAGGAGAGGTCTGCTGCACCGTGTGGGTCAGCTCCCTGGCCAGGGACCAAACTCAGGCAGTGGTGGGGACAGCGCTGAGACTTAACCCCTAGGCCACCAGGGAGAACCCCCATCTGAACCGTGGTGCTTTCTCTGTTCTCACCCACCAACAGGCTGCTAGATTCCATGATGACAAAGATCAATATTCTGGAACGTAACTAGAGGTTTCTTGACATGAGTGAGCACTAATTTTTTCCTGAATCCCCTCTTATATTCAGTGAGGAGTATCCCCACTGCACGCCAGGGAATAGCAGACGTTCCTCCAGGCTAACGGAGAGCAGCACAGGTGGCACAAGAAGACCAGATTCTTAGCCAGGGGTCGGCCGAGACAGCTCTGAGCTCTCGGTGGGCGTGCAGCTGAAGGCAGCGTTTATTCCGTTTATTCCTGAAAACTACCGTATCCTGATTTCCTGGGTGTTTATCCTTTTCCATGAGAAAACGTTGAGGCCATTTCCATAACCTAATACCAGGTGCTCTCGCACAGAATCTTTTTTCCTGTGTCTCCAATTATTTTCTTGAAAAATAATCCATTTTCAGGTCCTCAAGTAGAAGCATCCCTTTTAAAATTACACCTTCTACTTGCAAACTAACCTCTTTAACAATTTAGAGTCTACCCCAAAATGGATAAAAATGAGTATTTCCAAACTCTGGCAATCAGTATTTTCTCCCTTTTAAGGACTCTCAATTTGACAAAATATTTGATTTTGTTTGTGTTTTTTTGTTTTTTTTTTTGGCCATTGGGAAGGATAAACATGATAATCTATGTCCATTTGCCATTTTCCTCTGAATGGCTTATCCACTTAGCACAGTTAAAGTTATAAGTTATCCAAATCATCTTTCATTTCATTAATATTTATCGTCGGTTATGTTAAAAAAAAAAAAACACTAATGTTCAAGAGTAAGGAAATGGCTGGGTAAATTACGGCATATCCAAATACTAAAGAATGACAAATGCTTAAAAACACTTATTTTTGAAAAAATTAGTAGCTTCAGCAGATAGTTCTAAAATGATATTTATGAAAATATATTTTCAGCATGATGGCAATTTTAGAGGCAAAAGATATTCAAGAAAATTCAGATCCTTGGATATTTTAAAAGGCGGACAAATGTATCAAATATTAGCTGTATTAATTGATAAGTTGGGGGATTCATGTTCTTACTCATATTTCCATTTTTACCCTATTCAGACATTACTTTTATTTTATAAAGAAATCAACCATAATTATCTTCAAAAGGAGAACACTTTCCAGGGGCATTTTCCTCCACCCGTTTTTCAGAGCACTTATGAGGACTCAATATTAGCTCCTTCCTTCCTTAAAGAACTGCTTTCATTTTCTATTTTATTTTCTTTTCATCCTCCTCTGAAGCTTTTCCCTCCACTCGCGCCTTATTAAGTAATGGGGGAAGAGAGAATAAATATTCTCTCAGTGCAAAAGCAGCGCCCTGGGCACGAGAAACAGTCCACACACTCCACCCTCAAGCTTCTCAGGTCTTAGCCCAAGTTCAAAGAGGGTTTTGCAAAATGCCCAGGTCCCACACGAGAACCTGGTATGGAATGAGTTGACCCAGGCCTGGCTGGCTCCACACTCCAGGCTCTTGGAAACCATTGCAACAGGAGCCAGCGGGAGGGAGGGGGTCCGGACTGTGCACCCCCATCCTCATGCTTCACAGACAAGCCTGCAAGATGCTGTGTGTTATAATGGGAACTTCTACCGAGCCCCCACTTCCAGCCAGGGCTGCTTCTAAGTGCCTTGCACACCTGACTGGGTCTCCACTATCACCTTCCAGAAAGGTACCAGGCAAAGGCTGAACAAGCCGGATCCTTGGCTCAGGACCAACCTAAGACACAGCCACTGACTGTGAGGTTGCTGTCACCAGGCTGCCCAGCCCAGCTCCCTGTCAGCTACACCCGCAGCCCCTTGCACGGCATCTGGCCCCATCACGGCGGAGAAACTGAAGGTTAGTGCTGGTGAGGGGGACGGGTCTGGCTTCGAATCCAGCTCTGCCTGACTGCTAAGTCCCCGGTCATAACCATTCGTTGCCCAGTGTCATCATCGGAAGTGTGTTAGCTGTGGTTATGTCTACCCTGCAGTGTGCAGTCTCTGGCTTCTGTTATAACTGATGGATGGAGGAAGAGCGCTTGGCCCCTGTCCTCTCAAACACTAAGAGCTTCAGGGAACAAGGAAAACTCTCCTGCATGTGGGGTGGAAAAAAAAAAGCCCTCCCTTTGGTATTCCTCTCAATCCCCCATTAACTAATTGTGTTCCTGTTCTCATTTGTAGCTCTGGCCTCTTTGATTAGCCTTTTAATTTAGCACATTAACAACACCCTCTTTACTTGAATACTCCATCACTGAGCTCATTTAAGTCAAATGCCCTTGAAGGGACTTGAAATTCCTGACCACACTCACTATTATTAAGCCGTTTTGTATTTCTGATTGTCCACCCTGAAGAGCGGGTGCAGGCGCCCAGCCGGCCATTGTGTGAAGCCCTGGGGTTCCTCAAGGGTCCCGAGGCCTTATCCCCTGCTCTGCAGGAAACCTCTGAGCTTCAATATCTTTCCCATCTCCCTTTTTTTCAGTTCAGCCCCTAGCCCATCCCCCCAACTGCCCCTCCGAATTCTTTTTGTGAATCCCCAGTGGCAGCCTGCTGGTCCCGCATGTGTGAAGGCCCCTTGTAGGGACTGAGGATCGGGTTTCTCTGAAAATGCGCATCAGAGCTGGATGCAGAGAAGTGGGCATGTGGGAACAGAGTCAAACTGGGTGGACTTTGCTTATTTGTAGCAGATGGACAGAGGCTTCACCCCTAGGAGAAAAAGGGCCACTCGACTCTCTCTCTTCTCAATCAAAACAGAAAAAATAGGAAGGCCTCGCTCCCCACTCCGCCCCACTCTCCATTAATTCCAGGCTGCTGCATGATCCCCGAGGATTTCTGACATCAGGCAAAAGCAACCCGAGCTACCTCAGAAGCCACACTCTGAGCTTTGGCCAACCTGGCCTCCTGGAGCTTCCTTCCACCCCTCCGGGTTCCCCCCTCTGCCCACTGCCTCCCCACCCTCAGCTGCAGCTGAGAAGGCCCCTCCTGGGCGAGTCTGGCCTGAGGTCCTCATTCCACCACCACCGGGAGCTTTCTTGCTCTGTCTCACACCTCACTGCAAGCTGTAATCACAGCGCTTATTTATTTGTGTGGAGGCATCTGTTGTTTTTACTCAACCACTGTTCATTTCTTCTCTGTAAGGGCCCTTTCATATTTCCAGGGAAACCACCTCTCTCAGTTCACGTTTGTTTGTTTTGGGGGTTTTGTTGGAGCACAGCCAACTCTCAGATTCCACTTGGAGAGTGTTTTACCAGGCATGGGCATGAAGCTGCAGAAATCAGCTCGGGCGAGTAGGTGACTCCATCCAGGGCTCCAGACGTGGCCGCAGGACACTTCCAGAACCTACCACGCACATGTGACGTGAGGGTGGCTGACAGGTGCAGGGACACTGCTGTCACGGTGGGGTCAGCTGGGAACCCCAGGGCCTACCTCACCGCCCGGTGGGAGAACATGAAGGAAACTGCATCTGGGAAACTGAGTCACAGTCCCCAGGACATGGCGTGATTTCTGCAGCCCCCTGGCCTTGAAAGTCCATCTTTGGGGGACTCAGCTATGTGAGCCCAGTTTCCCTTTGGAACTCAACTTAGCTCTTAGCTAAACAAACCTCTTACCTAAGACACTGAATCTACTGGTTTTGCGCCACCGTTGCCACTTTTGCTTTGTTTAGTTATGATTTTTTGTGGCCACCTTCTCAATTACCTGAAATTTCATAACTTAACTTACTCATGCCCCCCGTGTCCCCAACTCTCAGCACACGCAGGATCAGGCACACTGGAAAGTCATTATTTTTGAGCAAATAGGTGATTTCAACATCTCATTTCTATTTGTCTAGTGATGCACCAGGATTTGTAAACATGATCATTATCAATCTTTTGAGTCCCCACCAGCTGTGCATCCTGACATCCAAGTGTACAGAAGACTCGGGGTGCTTCCTCATCTGGAAGGATTACAATGCACCCCAGAGAAACAGGACCAGAGCTGCCAGGAGGAGAGGGCACGCAGCCCCCGGGGCTGATGCCACCCGGCCAGGCCAGAAGGGCACTTGGTCTCCACACTATTCAGGCAGAGCTCGAACTAGAGAAAACCGCGCAATTTGTTGAAAATAGAAACAGGTTTGCAAATGAAAGACTCGCTGGTCACTTTTTTAGTAGTAAAAAGATTATTTTCAAGGAACATTTGTCTTTGATGTATTGGAAAAGCAAGGCCTATTATTCGGTTATTAAGGGATGGGGACAAAACTCCTGGGTTACCAAAGAGAACAGATAATCCAAATGTTATCCATAGCAAGTTAATTAAAGGTAGGTAGAGCTTGCTCTCTGGCGCTCGCTCGCTCTCACACTCTCTCGCTCGCTCGCTCTCGCTCTTGTGCGCACTCTCTCTTTCTACACAAACACACATATTCCTTTATATTCCCCTCCTGTCTAAGGTCATCTCCTACTCAGTCATACCACCCAACCTACTGGAGAGACACTGGAGTGAAATGAACAATATATCAATAATAAAAAACTGCAAAAGGAATACCGAAGGCCCCCCACCATCAAGGCCCGAGGGGTAACAACCCAACATCCAACATCTGAAAGTCTGACTCTCTGTGATAAAGCCACAGGGGGCTGTGATGCAGAAGGCCGAGACAGCCAAGGTAGCCTCTCCCCCACCCACGTCAGCACTTGAAACAGCGTCAAATTTCTCCCAATCATGTCCAAATCTTCCTCTTCCTACACCCGCCTCTCCTTCCCAATTGTTTTCTTGCATTTCCACCTGAGATGTCTTAGGATAATAAATGGCAAGCGCGATGTGCAATTCTCTCTCTAGTTGTCCTGAAAGCTTCTTGTTCCTTAGTTGTCAAAACAATATGCCGTTGCTTCCCGAAATTATCTTGTTGGTATTGAATATCAATTTTTCAATTTGTTCTTCTCTGAATGGGGACACAAGGTTTGTACAGAAACTAATTTGCTTATGTCGTTCAAACCTGCATCATTTGATCAAGGAGTTGTCTGAAGGCTTGTGAAATTTTCTAAAGGTATATGAAACACCACTCAAAAGGTAAAATAAAGAATAGAACAGTTGCTTCACATTAAGTCAGTTTTTTTTTTTGTTTTTTTTTTTTTTTTTTTTTTTATGATCCTCTGGAATGAAAGAACTTGCAGAGTGGGAGTCAGCCAAGGCCTAGGTTTAAAACTTGGACATACAGCCTCCATAACAACCCTTTTTATGAACACTCATCAGGTTTTGCTTTAAAAAAATATATTAGGGAGGAATAAGATCTTAGCCTCTGCAAGTTCCCCAGAAAGCATCACCCATTCTGCCTTCTGTTTCCCTTGCTTCAGTGCTGCCCTATACAGTTAAATCGTTATTTTTGCAAAATCTTTAGACACAAGGATTCAATGAGTTTAGTGTTGTTATTAGATTGGCAAGAAAAATGGATGGGGCTTTATGATAGAAATCACTTTACAGACAAAGAGGAATGTGCATGTAAACAGAATTTCAGAAAAGTACAAAAAAAGTACCGATCAATTTACATCAATGGCTTCTGGGTGCTCAAGCGGAAAATAACGTATTACTCCCTCTGCCAGCGAGAGTCTGCAGCAAGTGGAGGCCGGGAATGGTTAGGCCAGAGGGGAGAAGATGTAACTCACAAATGAGCCCCCGCCCCCATGATTCCCTGTGGGGCATCCGGGGCCCACTCATCAACCAGAAGGCTGATGTTCATGGAAACCCTTCCCTTCTGCCTGGAGAACAGCTGGGCGGGCAGCGACATCTGCCTTAAGGATGCTGGGAAAAGAGCCCTTTCCAAATGCTTAAAATCATCTTGCAGTAACGTTAGGAAGTTCCTCTGCTGGAGGCGGAAGTGGAGGTGGGCTGGGTTGGGAGGAAGAAATAAAAGGCCGTTGAGGTTTGGGAGGACAAAGCCTGTTCGGGACTCTGAGCTGTCCTCTGCTGATAGAGGAGAGTTGGGTGTAAATTACAGTCAAGAAAAACAGGAGACGAGTAAGGATGAGCATCGCCCTCCTAGTAAGCAGGCTGAGCCCACTTTTCTCAGCCACTAACTAAGACATACGGTGACAGTAGGGGCGCAAAGAACTTGCCAAGTGGATAGAAATAAATTTCTGAATCAGAATTCTTTGGGGAGAAAGGAGTCGTCTTTGTATTCCTGCGGCATTTTGCTACAGAGCAGTCCGGTTGGAGAAAACAGAAATTCTCAGCTTTGGGATAAAGCACTGAAATCTCTCTCTCCTCGGTAACAGCAATGAAAAAAATGTTTCCTCTGACTGCCACCTGCCATCTCTGGCCAAGGTGTCCACCCCAAGGAACCACTGAATGCATGGGTGGAGTAACTGGGAAGAAATGACCACACAGGGTAGAAGAGGGACTCACAGGGAGAAGGTGGGTGTCTGAGGGTTGGGCTTGGCAAAGGGGAGCAGCTACCTGTCTTGGGCACAAGCACTGGGCAAAATTTCAAATCACAGTCGACGTGCAATTACTCCCAGTTCTTCCAAATGTTTAGTGTATCTCCTACTCTGCTCTTTCAAAGCCTAGCAAAATGACTGACATTGAGCTGGTGCTCACTAAAGCTTAATAAATAACCCACAAACTGACCAAGTGTTTGTTGATTGAATATATGAATGCATGTTAGGTACCAGGCCAGACTACACTGCAGGCGCAATGACAATTACAGAGCCGGTAATGACGGCCGAGCCGAGCGCTGCAATGCTGTCTATGCCAGCATCCAACTTGCTGCTGCAGAAAATACGGAATGGCACAAAACGTTCAGTTATAAAAGCAGGTTCCAAAACAGTAAGGTCTGAAACAGTGTGATCTCATTTCAAATGCCTTCCCTCGGAGACTTTATTTTCTGACACGTTCGTGTCTCTGAACTTAGGTGTGTTTCACAATTGATACGGCTGTTCAGGTGAGAGCATTTTGGCTTCTACATACTCATACACACAGAGCAGGAAACACTCAACGAGCCCTTTTAATCAATCACTGGCGTGGCTTATAATCCTTATGATCAATGTCTGTTTGCAAATTAAGAAAATTAGGGTGTGCGCATGTATGTGTGTGTGAGAAAAAGAGAAGAAAATAACTGGTATAGATTTTAGATGCTAGAAGGGTCGGAGCACATTTTTTTTTGCCTCCCACTCATTGGACTACATCGGGCATGTGTGTTGCTTGTTTGACATAAAGGGGGGAGGCAAGTGTGAAATAAAAGAAGGGGTGCTGTTTCTGCCCTAAAGGAGTTTCAGTTAAATTGGCATGATGCCCCCCATGACCCCCTGTCACGATAGCCATAATTTATGCACAATCTCTCATCCAGCCTGAATCTATACATCAGATCCTCTATCACCAGTTTATAACCAAGTGCCACCATGGGGAGCACAGGCCAGAAATGCTTTAAGTTCCCCAAATATCCGGGATGAGATGCAAATACCATACAGGCTGCAGGTAAGGTTTTGGTCCTTCACGAGTTTGCTAAGAACAGGTGAGAATATTCCAATATTCCGGCTGGTGGGGTTTCTGCCAAGGGCAGCACACAGGGGGGAGGGGTGCAGGGCTGTGGGATCCCACGGAAGGACCCCCGAGGTCTGGTGTATTCCTCCTTGAAGTGCATAAATCAGCTGTCTGCCTGGGGAAGGGGGCTCTCCCCAGCTGAGCCACGTCACTCAGGAACGCCCACTTGTTGCTCCTCCCCTCCAGCCTAGGCAGGCCCGTGTGCAGCCCTGCGACCAGGAGCCCGGGGGTGCGCGCTATCAAGCAAGGACGAGCCACAAAAATGGCAGTATCTTAACTGCACATCAACCGAGCAGAGCAGAGGCGAGCGCTGAGCACATAAATGAGCAAAGGTGAGCACGCCATAAAATGGAAATGGTTGTCTACTTGAAGAGAGGACTGATGCGAAGAGAAACGAAAAGGTTACAAGGAGGAAAATGAGCCTGCTGCAAAGGAGTGCAACTCAGAACCGTTTGGTGCAGGACACGCAGGAGGAGACCACTGGTGTCTTCTCGCAGAGTTAGATAAGCCAGTGTCTTCCGCCCATTCCCAGGAAGACACAGCTCACCTGCACCCTAAGAAAGCCTGATGCTGGTGGGGTCATACCCCAGTGGCCCTGGGGGTTGCTGACTAGGAACCCCTGATCTTATCACAGCAGGTGTAGCCTACAGATTAGGGTCTCAGCAAAGTGACTTCCCTGCTGTTTCTAGAAGTCCCCAGGGAAAGCCTCTTCTCCAGGCTGACTTTGGCTACAGTATGGAAACTGAGCAGAAGTTCGCCAACAGCCAGAGAACTCAACTCATCACACACACCAATGCACCCTCACCCAGGGGAAATAAGGTGCCATGGAAACTACCCGCCCTATCTTACACAGAAAAACTTCTGGAAGAAACTTAGGGAAAGAATGGACAACTGTAAGATGGGGCTGGAAGTTCCGTCACCCATCTGGAGTCATCTCATCGGACTGGCTCGCAGCCACCACTGGGTCTTCATTGGACTCTACTGCGGAACGTGCTGCTGTCTTTCAGCCCCAAGAAGACAGCCCAGATGCTGAAACATCTGAGTGAGCCCAGAGGCGGAGAAAGAACTCACCCACCTGCTCCCACATGCCCCCCCAACAAAAGTTTTCCATCTTAGTAAAAATGTACGCACTGCACTCAAGTGCTGCTCACAGAAACATGCACAGAATGAGCCTCTGGCCCACGTTTGAGAAACAGGGTGGAAATAACCCAAATCAGGAGACTTTTGGGCTGTATCCCACGTCTCCTCATCATTTTTTATATCCACAAGATTGCAGCAGGGGCTCTTTCACCTGGATAGAGCTAAGACTTCTTTTCCTAAAGCTAGAGGGGTTCTTCAGCAGAGATCCCGGCCACATTGAGAACACCTTTATTTGCAGTCCAGAAGCCAAGAGCAGAACCTCCACATTAAAAAAGGAACAGGATGGACACCCCTGGAACCACACCGCGCTCGGGCTGGCTAATTCCTTTCTCCCGAACCGGCAGGGACCTGGCTGTTGCAGTTTAAAGTCCTGCCATTTCTTGACCGTACAACAAAACCTCTGAATTAAGGAAGTAAATAGAAAACTTGGGCACAGGGTAGGAAGGTGGTAACCATTTTTCAGTTTGATAAATGCAGTTAATAAAGACACGGAGCCAGCCAGACATCGGCAGGAACGAGGACAATAGGAATGGAGGGACCTGGCTTTGGAAAGTCAAGGCGAGCTGTGAGGAAGCAGGTGAGCCTGCAGGTGGGAGATAGTCTGGGACTGGAGATCTGGTGCCTGGCGTGCAAGCGTGTCCCCGCGCGCATCATGATAAAAGCAACCATGTCCCTCAGCAACTCAGAGAAAAGTAGGGCCTGCAAACCCTGACTCGCCACAGCCGAAGGGGATTGCAGTTGTTTCCAATGAACCAGAATCCACTCATGACACAAACACGAACTGGATTCCTCTCCCTGAAACGCCAGCCCCCTGTGTCCTTAATAATGGCACTATCATCCTACACGACTAACGTGCTAGTGCTCAGAAATCAACGTCTGTAAACATTCAACATTTTACTTGTTTCAACCGTTGCCATCAGAAATAAGCTATGAGGATGGAGTGTTCTCAGGTAAAACGCTCTCTGGCAGGTGTGTGTCATTTCAACCAGGGACTAGCACTTTGCAAACACCTCTTAGATAATAGACAAGTTTCAAGAGGAGGAAATGAAAACAAAATGGGACAGCAAGCGGCGGTCCTCTCCTGGCAGAATCCATGGCATCAGATTGTGCTAAAGTAAGCCAGGTGGACATGGAACTCAGGTCACTACGGAGGAAAGGAAGAGGAGCAAAAAAAAAAAACCCCTCTCCTTCCCAAAGTGCCCCAGGGGCGCTGCCGGCTGAGATGCAGGGAGGTCAGGGGGCCCAGTGGTTAACAAAGAATCCACAAAGAGGCTTTCTTTCCAGGAGCAGGGGCCAGTTCATGCATCTGAGCTGATGGACAGGAGAGGCTGGAGGGAGGGGAATTAAAAGAGACTTTTCTGAGTCTGCGAAACAGCGGAAAACAACAGTAAGGACACTGCTGATGTGAAAGCTCCGTCGAGTTTTCCCTTGCAGATGCCTCCCTCCCCGGGAAAAGCAGGGGTCCCCGTGTCTAACAGGGAGCCACAGAGCCAGCACTTTGGGTGATGGGGTGATAAATGCACGCCCGTCTTCCAGGGGCCAAGCGAAACCAGGGCAAATATGTGTCCCCCAAAACATGATTCAGGGATTTTTCTAAGCCTTTCAGGCTGTGTGGTCATGTCCCAAAGGGTTCAACAGAGAAAACTGTCATTCAGCACTACAGATGACCACGGCCACGCGGGTCTTTCAGTGCATCTCCTGAACAAAAACGAACGAACCTGTACACTATTTATGAGTGCAGGCAAGTACGTGGAAATCCACCTTTCCAAGTCCAACCTTGTAAAATACGCACATGGAAACACCCCTGGTCCAGGCAAACAAAACCCACCACTCTCGTCTACAACTCTCATCCCTGAAATGACAAACGAGTAGTCACTTGTGCGAGGACACGAAACAAAACAAAACAAAAAAGCCACCACGACCGAGAACCGTTGATTCCTGGTAATTCAATGAAACCCTGTTCAGCCACAAGTGATGCGAGTCCCCTCGAGTCCCCTCGCGCCCCACCTGCTCCCCCAGACCTCGGCTTTTTCCCTTTCTGAATGCACCGCCGCGGTGTTTCAAGACAGGAGAAAGCCGTGCATGTCCCCACACATTTTTTTTTTTTTTGGTTTCCTTTTTGCAACTGGAAATAAAATTGCAGCTTCATGCTAATGAATCCAGTCTTGCCTAACTCCCACTGGAAATACAGGCGCATACACGGCGGCGCGAGGTGGTCACGGCACTGCGAGGTGGTCCGGGCACCGTGTAATCACCTTGCACAAAACGCGATCCCTGTGGGCTGCACGCGTCCCCCCAAGTCCATTTATTAATCAGAGAGAAACAGAAGGAAAGAGAGAGAGAGAGAGAGAGAGAGAGAGAGAGAGAGAAGAGAGAGGCTACCTACCCACAAATACATCATCATCTTGAAAGAGAAATCAAGGAAGAAAGGGCTCTCTGAAGTCTCCTTACTTCACCCAGAGTATCTGGAAGACTGAAACCAGTGGGTAGAAAATCTTGCCTTTTCCTGTCAAGTCCTCAGAGTCCCTCTTCTGTCCTTACACAAGGCTGGGTGTGCTTGTTTATGAGTTTACGAGCATGGCATTCCTTCAGTGGCACTGTGTGTGATGTGCCTTCCTTCCCGCTGCCTCTCGCTCCCTCTCCCCCTCTGCTTTTCTCTCTAACTCTTGCCTTTTCTTTCTCTCCTGTCAAGGCTGTTTAGGCAACGAATTCTTGGGGTGGCTGCTTCATGAGCAAACGCGCGCCCTTTCGCAGCCCAGCTACAGTGGCGAGAACCACCCCGATGGCACGGGCGCTGTGCGCAATAATAGCGACGGCGTAACCATAACACGCGGGGGCCCCCCGAGTCCGGGGGGGCGGGTGGGAGGCGCCGGCGTCCCCGCGGGCGGAGTCCACAGCCACAGCCGGCCGGCGATCCTCTGGGGGCGGGCGCCCCGAGTCCAGCATCTGAGAATTTGGGGGAACTCAAAGGACAGCTCCAGCCAGCCGCAGAGGAGAAGGGGTGCCTGTGCGCGCAGCCACCCGGCTTCCCCTTTATCTCTTTAAATGGACTTCAGATAAAAGCAGCCTCCGGTCCGGTCCAGGCCTCCCCGGGCTCAGCGCACTGGTCTGCAGCCATCTACCGACTGCGCCGCGCCACTGCGGCTCGGAGCTGCCCAAGCCGCCGAGCTGGGGCCCCGGCCGGGGCGCGCGCCAACGCCAGGGCGCCGGGATGGGCCGGGGCTGCGGTGCCCATTCAGCAAATCAAAAGCAGCAGGAACCCCACCAAGTCAACCCTGCAAAAGGAAAGCCTCAAAAGCACTTGCTGGCGCAAATGTTGAGCCTTCCCTAACCCACCGATGGAGCTGAAGCGTTCGCTCTCGTTTGGAGATGGGATGTGCGGGGTGTGTGTGTGTGTGTGTGCGTGTGTGTGTTTTCCCTTCTCCCTCAGCCTTTGCAATTGCAGACCTGGGGAAGGATGCAGTATGCATGCAACTTGATCATTTCGACAGGTTCTCTTCACAAAAATCCACAGGCTGGGACGCACAACCTCCTGGAATGATCCAAATATTCTTTTTTTCTTCCTTGAATCCATTGCCCTTTATTAGTTGTTCTGTTAAATCCATTTTTAAATTGTATACTGTATCTTGAAAATTATCTCCATCGTGGAAATCCATCGTGAAAGAGGATGGGGGATGCGATTTGCCCAGCATATTAATTGATGCAGTGCCCCATTATTGATACATGGACAAGGAGGAATTAATATTAACATGCATCATCTGCTTGGGGTGAGGGGTGGTGAGCCCTTGCTTGGGTCTGAGTTCGACCACGAGTTATATATTTACACATCGCATGGGAGAAATTGCCCAACCAAGCCCCAGGTCCATTTATGTTTCTACCTAAAATTGCCCGAGGGAAAATGTCACTTAAATAATTAAAATGCATTAGCTAAATTGCAGAATCATCTTCAGCAGTGGGCAGGTGGCAAGGCACCTGTGAAAATTGCCCATAGGTAGTCCCAGGCATAATGGGCAGGCAGGTAGGGGAGACCAAAGCCTTGGCTAAGCCGTTAAACAAACAGTGATGGAGAGAACTTCCCAGCTGGCTTTCTCCAGGCAGCAAGAAAAGACACATAGCCACCGACTGGTAAGATCTCAATCAGGCACGCACAAGGACCTCCCTGCTTATTGCATTCAGAGGCTTCAAGTCACAGCCAGTGGGATCCAGAGTGGGGTCACCAGCCGTCCTCGTTTGACAGGGATGGGGACATCCTGGGATGCAGGACTTGCACCTTCAAGCCAGGACAGCCCCGGCAACCCAGAGGGCCTGGTTATCCGGCCGGAGAGAAGCCCTACCCATACTTTGCCATTGCAGTTACAGAAACAAGGGACTCCAGCTGCTAATTCTAGATTTACATAGAGGTCAAAACAGACCCTTCTGGATAGGAAAACTTGGGGCACCGGGAATAACTGAGCACTCTGCTCTTTAAATATTAAAATGCGTATTTCACTCACTGCTGCCACGGACACTCTGCACAACACCTGGTCTGCGTCTCTCTCCCCCAGGGGCTGGGATCGCAGTGGTGGCGAGTGGGTGGTGCAATCGTTGGACAGAAGATAATCTAAAGATGTTTTTCATTGGGCCAATGTATTTTTTAATGTAATTTATTTGCCAATGTTTAAAAACTAGATCTCAAATGTAAACCTGGAAGGACAATGTTTTTAGAAATATTGGATGATCCAGCAAATGGAGTGGGTGAGTGGGGGCAATGAACCAACGAGCAAATGGAGAGCGGTCACCCCACTCTCCAGGGGGAAAGTGCTTTCCGCAGTCCTCACTATTCCCAAATGCCCCTCAAGTCACGTGCTACTCAAAATGGGTTCACTATTGCCTGACGGGCCTGGCCCTTGTAGGCTTTCAAGTCTGTAAATGTCTTCTGACCTGATCTAGGCTATGAGAACACACACACATACACAACTTCAGAGGGAAAGTTGACATAAAATGTTTTCCATTAAATCCCATATATATTTTCTCCTTCAATATTTTCTAGTATCGATTAAGATGTTACATTAGTGAGAAAACATGATAGATGTAGAGGAGATAGATAGCTACATAGATAGCTACCTCGATACACAGATAGATGAGTGGATGGATGGATGGATGGATGGATGGATGGATGGATGGATGGATGGATGGACAGACAGCTCGAGAGACAGATGATAGATGGTTAATAGACAACACCAATTCTACATTGAGGAGCAACTTCATTTCACATGGGGCGAGTGAACTGGAAAACAACTGAATTCTGGTCTTTGAACTTCAACTTGTAGAAATGTTTCATCACCTCTCACATGGTCACCGAAGTCCACTAAGCACCACAAACAGCTGTGGTTTAAAAGTGGTCCCATTATGGGCCTCCCCAGTGGTGCAGTGGTTGAGCGCTGGGCTGCGAAGCTGCCCACAGCCTCTGCAGTGCTGGTGTGATCCCTGGCTGCTGGGCGAGGGTTCCACATGGCGCGTAGACCTCTCCTGCCGCCCGCTGCTCCCCTCAGCAGTGTCCTTCGGTCCTTCTGCCTGCTCTGCTCCCCGCTCTGGCTCTGGTGAATTCTCTCACCCTCCCGCGCTTCTGACTGTACCCAGTGCTTGTATAAATAAATAAATTAATAAATCTTAAAAAAAAAAATAAAAATCAAAGTGGTCCCATTACAAGTGACTGAAGGGAACCACAGTTCTAATTCAGAGGTTACTAGGTTCATACAAATTTACAACTTGTTCTTCCCTATTTTTATTTCTTAAGATTTTTATTTTTTAAGATTTATTTTATTTTAATTTTATTTTTAATTTAATTTTTATTTTTTAATATTTATTTTTTTAATTTATGTTTGCATACGAGAAATGGGGTGCAGGCCAGAGGTGTGGGGGAGGGGTGAGAGGATTCCCCAGAGACAAGAGTGGGGAGCAGAACAGGTAGATCTACTGAAGTACTCTGCTTAGGGAAGCAGCAGGAAATTCAGGTGAGGTCTGCTGTGCCATATAGGTAGGCTCCCTGGCTGGGGCTGTCGTGGTGATAGCACTGAGACTTAACCCCTAGGCCACCAGGAGGCTCCTCTTCCCTCTTTAAGGCATGCATGACAAGAGAATTTGTTCAATACTAGTGTTTTTTTCTCCCCACAATTTTTCCTTCCCTCCACCTTTACTATGCCCCCACTCCATTTCCTGGGCCAAGGCATGCAAAGATATAGTGTAAAATTAAAACCGTTCCCCTTTCTTTTAACAAAAACCTACATCAAGTAAGATATAATGGACCATTTGACCGGGAAAGTGTAGTGCTCTATTTCCTGTGCCCAAAACTGCTCTCGTGTCTTTGATATAGACCCACCTGCCCCGATTCTAGTCTCTCAAATCAGCCCCACTCACTCGCTGACCCAAGTCTTGTAGGTACTTGTGTTCATGACCATTGGATCACAATTCCATGGCAGGGATTTGAACAAGGGACCTTAGAAGGGGATGGACAGAGAGAGAGAGCCTTGAAGAAGTAACAGGGTGGGGAGAAGACCCCCCAAAGACCCAACTGGGCTAGATATCTCTTGGTCCCAAGAAGATAGCTGCAGTGTCCTGGGCAGGCTGGATTCTAAGTGCCAGGACTCCAGCTTCTCAGCCGCCATGATTCCTGCAGATGATGGACAGAGAGCTGAGCACTCAGCCAAGGGAAGTCATGGGTCTCAGAGAGCCGACGTTGCCATGACAAACCACTGCCAACTTATGGTCCATGACCCCTCCCTCGATGCCTTCTTGGCATTGCAGTATGCACCCCTAGACCTTTGCACATGCACAGGAAAAAGGATCATGAGGGATGGGAGTGATGAATAATGAAATGTCTTTCTTGCCCACCTGAGCTAGTAACTCAACTATCACCATCTCCAAGAAGCACAGCTGATCCGTGGAGAGGTGGATATGCCGTCTAGACTCGGTAGCCTGCAGCAGATCCAGGAACTGACACCTGTTATTTCTTTTCTGGTTCTCAAACGTGACCACCCTCAGCTTCTGTTAGCACAAGGCTGCCTCCCACTTACCCTCTCCCTCCTCTTGGCTTGCCCCGTCCGCCCTTCCAAACATGTGGTCCCTCTGTAAGGAATGAGGTTCACTCAAGATGGTGAGACACTTCATCCCGGGGACACAAGCTGGAGACAGCTGTTCCCCATAAATCAAGTTTGGGAGCGATAACGATTCCTCTATGCTGGAGTCCAGAGGTTAAACAGACAGAACAGAGCATTCGGTGGGCTGCCCCCTTGGGGGTGTCAGCAAATTATTTTGAGGCTTGAAATTCTCTTCGTGGCCAAATTGACTATTCAATCAGTTCCTCAAACCTTGTTCCATGAGCGGAAGATGTTCGAAATATCGCCACCCCCAAACTTCCACTTTAAATAATTTCAGTAACAATGTAAACAGACTCAAATATTCCTTTCAAATCCAAGTCTTCCCCATTTGCAAACTGGCTGGTGGTCCGGGAGCCACGTTCACGTTCACAAGAGATACACTTAACACACCTTTACCTTTACTCCATGCTCAAATAGGAATTACTTTTAAATAATCAATCCCGTTATCAATGATCAGGTCAACACTTTAATTTATCAATTGCAGAAGCAGTGGCCTAAAATCAACACTGATTAAGCTATCGGTGACCTAATCTGCTAGAGAAATCGAACACCATTTTGATGTATTAGATAATAGAGGATCATCAACACTGGACTTTCTACTTGATGAAAGAATGACTTTGTTAAAAAATTAAATATCCCACTAAACACGACACTGAATGTGAGAAATGATGTATGAAACCCAACATACTCAGTGCCTGACCTTTATTAATTCCATGTACTTGGCGCCCTGGCTGGGCACTATTCTCTACAAGAACTGAGTCCTCAACGGGTAGATTAATTTCGAGGCACCATCTTCAATTGTGCAGTCCCTTCAATGTCCAGCCATAGGTCAGATGCCCTGAGGGAGTCCACAGAGCTTCTGGACAGCGGTGGGTGAGGTCCACCCTGGGGCTGCAGCGCCCGCAGGGACCTCTGTAAGGACAGCCTTGGGGGCCTCCATCGCTGTTAACCACATCATGTAGGAGGAAGCCTGTCCCTTCTTCTTCCCCTCGAAGTCACACGGTTGCCCCTGACCCAGCCTATTCTCTCTGGCTCCGTGAGCAAAAACACCCTTCCCCTGTGCTAGACTGGACGCTCCAGTAACTCCAACTACATCGCCCCAAGCCCATCCTGCTAAGGATGACCGAAGTCACCAAACGCGCTGCCCTTGACGGGGAAATGGTGATCCATAGTTAATCAAGAAGGACAGTCGAGTTAATATTGGATTCCACAGACGGATATTGCTCAAATCATCCATGTGAATGAGGCCAAAGCCATTGGTATGGTATTTTAAAATTACGTGTTATAAAATATTATAAAATATTTAAATGAACAACAATAAAACCATCACTTCATCACCCGGCTCCAGGCTGGGACTAGAGCACACACGTGTGTAGAACAGTGTCTAGAACTCCACGTGTATTGGTGTTGTTAGGGGAAAAGGCAGTCCAAAGCAAATTCCATACAGGCTTTGTGGACTCCACCCCCACCCCAGGCCAAAGCCAAAGACACTGGGAACTCCAAATCCCATCACCACCAAAGGGAAGGTGGCTGGGACCTGAGGGTGGGGTTAAGCAGCCAGGTGGATACAAAAGGCAGACACGTGGGCTTTGGGGGCTCTCTCCATTTTTGGGCTCCCCGCCAGCTCGCAGCGTCCGGCCAGCTCGGAGAGTGACTTTGGGTTTCCAGGTCGTCGGATCGGGTAGGACGCATTAAAGACTTTATTTCCCTATTTTCTCCCTGAGTTGTACATTTTCCTTATTTCTTTTTCTCTTGTAAATAAACCTTTTATTAACCCTTTTGTGTGTGTCTGTAGTAGAGTATTCATAAGTCCCTTTAAAGCGCGCGGGTGAGGACCCACAGCCAGGAACCCGTTTAATATCGGGGTTGCTCTATAACAGTGTGAGCACGCGTGAGCACACGTGTTGCCCTCCTTGCTGCTACTAAATTGGTGTGTGGGGGGGGTGGGCGTTTGTTCTTCATGCTCTACACCCCCCATGTGAATTTCTCTGAACCTAGGGGCCTCCGCCCTTCTGTTTCCCCATGAGGGGGAGTCAAAGGAAGCTGGCCAGAGAGCAGGACCCAAGTCGCAGCGAGAGAAAGAGAGCTGGGTCCTGTTCCATGTCTCAGTGAGGCCAGCACGGTGGGGGAAGGACAGTGGTGCCCCAGCTGGACAGCAAGTGAGCCAGGGGCCAGCTGAGTACAGTCTTAGCCGTGGCCCGTGCACTTCGAGGGCTTGATGAGATGCCACCTTCCTCCAAAGGCCCCCTGGACTGTGGCTGGAGGGGAGAGGAGTCTGAGGAGTGGAGTTGGGACTGGGTCACAGCTCCCAGCAATAAATGGGGGGGCCTGGACCAGGTGGCGTGGCGCTGGCAACCCCAGCACTACCCAGTGTCATCAGTGATGCAAAGCGTCCCCTAAAATGAACGGTGCAGCCAATTCCAAATTGCTGATGTGCAGTTGGACCAAATCGAGCGTGAGCGCACCCCAGGAGAACACGGAGCAGAAGGAAGAGGGCAGGGGACAGCGAAGCACTCTGGATCTCAGCCTCGGCCAGAGCTTAAGTAACTAGAGGAGAAAGATCTGCAAACTATACAACAAACACGAAGGAGAAAAATACACATTTCCTGGGGACTAGGGCTCTGTTAAATTTGTTCAATACAAATAGTCATTTCTTTGGCATTGAAGACACAGTGAAGGAGGCTCTGCCAGGATAAAGACAGGTTACTCATTACCAGGACTCGGGCAGAAAGAAGCAGCTCCGGGAAGACGGGCCAGGCGTTGGAGGGAAATAATCTATTTATACCAGAGTTCAGCAATCTGCTGAGTTTGCAGTCGGGATCTCTGAAAATTGCTTGTCCACCTGCACGGGATGATCAGAGATCAATGGGAGCCTTCTGGTGGCGCCTGACATGGAACTGCAACGGGAAATTGTATTTATTTTATGTACTCAGCTTTCCCTTTTTGATCAAGGCATAACAAGGCTACATTAATTGCACGATCTTTTACATGCTGATAGCACATATATCTGCATACATATTATACATGCACACACATAGGCAATGCGTATACACACATATAACACAAAATTACCATTTTAACATGTAGAGCTCATCTGCATTAAGTGCAGTCACGCCACGGTGTGACACTCTTCACCACCGTTCACAGCAGTTTTCATGTTGCATCATTAAAACTCTGCACCCTTGGAGCACCAACTCCCCACGCCTCTCCCCCTGCAGCTCCTGCAGCCACCATAGCCCATAAAAGTGCACTAATGTTAAGCAAACGGCTTTACACACATGAGCACCTGTGCTTTACACATATGCATGCACACACACTCACGCCTCTATAGCCACCACCCAGATCAAGCGCCTGAACCCATCAAGCACCCCCAAAGTCTCACTCCTGCCAAACTGGGGAAGGTTATTTCTTGCTCTCATCTTTCAGGTTCTCTCTCCATCATAATGCAAAAGCATTTATGAGGTGCTTATTCACTATGGCATTTTATTTTTCTTTATACGGAGGAAGAGAAACAGATGTGACAGCACCTCTATATTCTCCAAGAATTTACAACCTCAAACTGACAGAAGAAGGACTTTTGGCTGCCGAGGTCTCTGCTGCACCCGGGATGGTGCCTCACGAAGTGCAGGACAGAGTCTCCGGCCTCCCCTGCAAAGCAGGTGCCTGTCGGTTTAATGGCACCTACCTCCCGCTTTCTGGGAGCACATGCTGGCCTTAGGATTCCTGCCCCTACAATCCTGAGGGTGCGGGGCCCAGGCAGGGCTCCCTGGGGCGGGGGCAAGTGAAGGCAAGTGAAAGGGGGCTTGACCAAGGAAACATGCACAGCCTTGGGCCAGAGCTCAGGGCGCAGAGACGGGAGGAGTCCGTGCACGAATCTGCCCTTGCCTCCACAGCTGAGCTGCCCCGCCGTCTCAGGCATCTCAGAGAACCCCCTGGACGTCGGCAACAAGAGCGATCATCGGCCGTTGGGAGATGATGCAAGAACAAAAGGGGTGAGCACGGGCGCCAGGCACCAGTGCCCAACACCTCGCAGGCTCCGGCACGAAGGCCAGCACAGAAACGATCGCTACGGCGCCTTTTCTACTACCATGAACTGAAACGGTCCCCCTCTGGGCCTCGAGCTCCTCGAAGATGGAGGCCGCCTTCTCGGTGTCTGTGCTCTGGTGTGTGCCACACCGTGCCCCCTGGTGAACACGGGTCGCACAGATATCATCGCTGTGCTCGAAGTTTTGCTCCTGCTCCCGCTGCCACCCCCCACTTCTCCTCGCCCTGCTCAACAGAGACGGGGTGTGCTATGGTGAAGGAAATGTGACCTAGGATTCTGTCCCCACGCTGCTGTCCCAGGAGTGGGCACAGGGACTGGGCTGCCTGGCATGCATCCCTGCTCCCTGAGGATCAGTGACAGCCAGGCTCCCTGGCGGCAGCGGGTCCCGCGGCAGGGCCCGAGGCTGTGACGGAGGCTGCAGGGGCATCCGTGCACAGGAGAGAAGCTGGTGTCGGGTGGAGCTGGCTCCCCAAAAGCTACGCTGGAGAACGGATGCTGAGTCTCTCAGGCGATGACCTCGATTGAAAACAGGAGATTTCCAGAGGTCATGGGGTGAACATGTCACCGGTAGGACATGCCTCGTCCAACACGACAGGTGTCCTGTGAAACGGGACAGCAGACACAGAAACGGACATGGGCGAGAGCAGGTGAAGACACGAGAACAGCCGACCCCACCGAAGTCCTGCGACCCCAAGGTAAGAAACACCAGGGACTCGGGGTGAGCCCAGAAGCCAGGGCAGGCCCAGAGGACTCTCCCCAGAGCTCTGAGCACACCCAGCCTGCTGACACCCGTGTCTAGACTCAGGGCTCCAGAACTGGGCGACAGGGCATGTCTGTGCCCTTAAGCTACCCATTTACAGTACTCTGAGGCCAACACTCTGGCCCTCTACAGGGGTCCGGAAGCACCTCTCTTTTTTTAAAGATTTTTTTTAATTTATTTATGCATACAAGAGCTGGGGTACAGGCCAGAGGTGTGGGGCATGAGAGGATTCCCCAGAGACAGAGTGGGGAGCAGAACAGGCAGATCCACCGAAATCCACTGCTGAGGGGAGCAGTGGGGAGAGAGGAGAGGTCTGCTGCGCCATGTGGGTAGCTCCCTGGCCGGGGATCGAACTCAGGCTGCAGTGGCTGGTGATTGCTTGGTAGCTCTGAGACTTAACCCCTTGCGCCACCAGGGAGGCCCCGTGAAGTTCCTCTTAACAAGAACGTCCATGTGGCTGATGGTAATCAGGGAAGAAGGCAGTTCACCAAGCCCAGTCAGTCCCAGCTCCTGCTCTGTAAGGTGACCGATTCCTAGACTCACTTCCACGGTACGGAAAACCCAGGACGGTGAACACGGGGTGTGGGACAATTCCTTGCTCTTTCTCCATCGTTCTGCACAAAAACTATGACCACTGAAATGCAAAGACCATGAGGCGGTACCAGCAGGAGTGGGGCCTGCCTGGTGGGGCACAAGTCAGGGAGCAGGAGCACCCCAGACGCGCTGCCTGCGTTGGGGGGAACATCAATCACGGAAGCGGAGTCACGCAGGAAACGTCCCAGCCTCAAGTTCACTTTCTCACCACTTGACTTAATGAGTTGAGCAAATACTTTGGCTCCTCAATAAAAGCACCATCTCAAGTTTCTTAAAAGGGATGCAAAGTGGCTAATGGACTGGGAGAAATTGGTTGTAGCTGGAAGCACATTTCAAAAGTACATTTTGTTTATATTAAAACCTCATTTAAGTATCAGTTCAAGGGAAAGCTGCTAACAGGGCAAGTTTAATATGACTAATACTTGTACCTCAGAACATTCCATTCCATTTCTACCCAAGAGATATCATTTTAAAAACATCTTAATGTCACTAATAGGGTAAGAGGCTGCTAATATGGTACAAAATTATAACACGAAGACACAAACGTGATACCGAATATTTGCCGCGGAACTCGGAGCAAATGTGATCCTTGTACTAATACAACGTCAGACTGCAGCCCGGCCTGCACCCCACCCGCTCCCCTTAGTCTGTGTTTGCGATGTTACAAATGGCACCGTTGTTCACACATTCATCTTGGGGGCTGTGCACCTTGGTGCTCGCTAATAAAACTCTGGCGTCGTCGCTGCCTACACAAACCTAAAATTCTCATTTTGGCTTTTTTAGGAAAATTCATCATGTACAGGCCATGGTTTGTAAAACGGCATTTGTTTGAGTCGTTCAATGTGGAGGTTACCTATGTTTCTGAAGCTGCTGAGCTGATGGTACCTCATCCGGACACCAAGCGCCCTCCTTCCGGAGCGTGTGAGCAAGGACTCACCTCACGGGGCATTGCAGGTGCCTCTGCAACCTCAGCGCACAGGAATGAGTCCCTGGAGCAAACACTTCACAGGCATTGAAGAGATTTCTGGCAGAGTATTGCAGGTGCATCGAGACAAGTCTGGTAAGCTCTGGGGTTATCCACTCCATGACCCTGCCCCCCTAAATCAACTTGACCCTAGCTCACTTGTCCCACCCACACCCACTCACAATGCACACCCCATGCTGTTCTACAAGTGCAGATCGTGTTTGAAAATTGCTAGAAAGCGTTTAACAAAGACAACTGACAGCGAGTCCCCTGTGCCCAAGATAGTTGACGTTTCTTAAGCTGCACCAGAAACTGTCATCATCCCCAAGCTCACAGGTGATTGTCTTCTCAACTTTGACCCGGGGCAGGGATTTAAAGTGTTGAGCCCATAGTATGTGTAAATGGTTACAATGAGAGTCTTGGTGGCCACGGGAAAGCAACATTTCCTGTTTCCCTGTGTTGCTGACTTTGGGGAGCACTGGAAAAAATTCAAATATTTTCAGGGGCTCAGACAGTTGGCATACTTTGGCATACTTGAGCAAAGCGAGAAGGGTATGAGGCATAGTTTTTTGCATACCAATCACTGAAAATAGTCTACACTTCCACAAAGAGATTTGGCATAGCCTATTTGTTTGTTTGTTTGTTTAAAAGATTTATTTTATTTATTTATGCATACAAGAGCTGGGGAGTAGGCCAGAGGTGTGGCGGGTAGGGGGGGTAAGAGGATTCACCAGAGACAGAGTGGGGAACATAACAGGCAGATTGACTGAAATCCACTGCTGAGGGGAGCAGTGGGGAGACAGGAGAGGTCTGCCATGCCATGTGGGTCAGCTCCCTGGCTGGGGATCGAACTCATGTCCCAGTGACTGTGGACAGCTCGAATAGCTTCATAGTGCTGTGCTTAACCCTTTGCACCTTTAATTTTTCTACTTTAACAAAGACAAGAAAGTTTCCCTTCCCACTTATCTCACTACTAAGAAAAGAAGACAGCATATGTGTGACGATCAACAGCAACTGGCAAAGTATAGTGTGTACAGCCTCTAGATAAAGCCACAATGATTCAATCTCAACAAATTATCTCCATGTAGGAATGCATACCTGATTTCCCAGATAGGTATTATTCAAAAACATGTTGATCCTTTAAAGAGAAATCAGAGGTCTGGATAGGTGTATGACTCTTGTGGATTTTTAAATATTGGGCACATGTATTTTCTTCATTCATTACATATACTAAAAATTTGTCCCAAAGAAACAGAATAGCCAAAAGTTTTCAGCAATCATCTTGCAGGGTTTTCTTTGGCAACATGCCAGTTCTCTCTCTCTCTCTCTCTCTCTCTCTCTCTCTCTCTCTCTATATATATATATATATATATATATATATATATATATATATATATAAAATCCTGCAAACTAAAACCAGTCAATGCTAGAATTTGAAGACTTTGGTCAAGAAACAATGAAATGCTTTTAGTGTCGGGATGTACAGGAGAGGGGTGATGGGACAACTGTTTCCATGATTAAGTCAACCCCAACAACCCCCTGTGTACACAAGACCATGCCAGTCTGCACTGGACAACAGAACAGGGCAGTGAGATCAACCCCACAGCTTCAGCCCCACTTGTGGGGGCTTCCAATGTTAGAACCCCATCTTGCTGCCATTAGGTTTGAACTATGCTCCCTCCATATTTTGATGGGTTCCTACGACTCTTCTCCCTCTTATTTTAAGTCTCTCTCTTTGATTTCCCCTTGGTGCGTCTATCAATGAATCCTCCTTCTACCTCTCCTTACTCTCACCATGTCTAAGCAACCCAGGAGTTCGCACAATGTTCCATGGGGGTTGACTGTACGGATCTTAGTCACCTAAACTCAGATTGCAGAGAGAGATGTAAAACAAATGTAAAACAGACAATATAAAATCGACAAATATGGATCTTCTTACCTAAAGCAGATGTACTCTGTGTATCTTTGGCTTTAAGAAATTTCTTTATATGTTTCTCATTATGTTTTTTCTTCATATTTGTCTCCCCCTTTCTTTATATTTAGACTAATTTATTTTCCTATATTCTCTGGATGAATGAGTTGGCATTTTCACCATATTTGGATTTTTTGCCATTATTTCTTCAAATAATTTTCTGTCCCATTTTCTGTCTCTCCTCCCCATGTGGAACTTCAATATATGTATTTAAATGCTTGCTACTTCTTATAAATCACTGAGGTTTTGCTCAATTCTTTTTTCAACATTTTTCTCTGTTCCTCAGTTCCACTGTTCAATTCTACCCTCAAGCAGACTGACATCATTATCATTTTATAATTTGCTGTTTACATTTCAGACTCTCAGTTTAGAATATCAATTCGTTTGTTCATACTTTTCATTTCACTCCTGAGACCCCCCCATCTATGAATCATAGTGTCCATCTTTTCCTTTAAATCTTTTAATACTTAAAACAATTATTTTTACTAATAATACCATGAGTACTAATCCCAAAATCGGAGTCATCTTATCGTCTCTTTCTATTGACTATTTTTTCTCCTAATCAGTGACCAGTAAATGTTTTTGTAAAGAGCCAAGAAATAAATATTTCAGGCTCTGTGGACCATCTGGTCTCTGTTGAAACTACTGGGCCCTGCCACTAAAGCACAAAAGTAGCCAGAGGAAATATGCAAGCAAATGGGAATGGCTGCATTCCAAAGAAACTTTATTTGCAAAAGCAGGTGGCTGCACCACAAGCTGTAGCTTGCCAATCCATGCCCTCAATCACTGTACAAATTTTCCTCTTCTACACGTCTGGTATGTTTAAATTTTAGGGTGGACATTTAAGTAGACAGACACACTATGGGTTCTTCCTTTAAACAATAGCTGAGTTTGTTCTGGAAGCACTTAAATAATTGGTATACACTCTTGACACTGTCAGGCTCATTTTTAATGCTTATTTAGGGTAAATCGACTCTGGGACTTGTCCCTAGAGCTAAGGCTTGGCCCTTAATATAGGCAAGACTTTAGCTAACATTTTCAAAAAAAAAAGCATCAGAGGTAAAACATTTAAAATTTGCAGGTAATATATAATCTCAGTCACATATCTGTTAACCCTTTAAAATCATTTTTAAATATTCCAAGACTACGGGCAATACAAAACGTTCCATGGGCCAGATTGGCCTGTGAGGTATAGTTCATTGATCCCCACCCTAAGAAATTCTCCTTACCCTTTTTCTGGAGTCTCAGCTAAATATCCAGTATCTCTACCCTGGCCTTGGTTGCACAGATACTTCTCTCTGCTCGGACCCACAGAGCCTGATCCTACATGGAGGTATCCCTGAAAACATCCCAGTCAGACAACCAGATCATAGAGACTTCTATCTTCTATACGGGTCTGCTTCCTCTTGCGCTTACCCCACACATTCCAGCCACCTTATCACTACAACTTCTGTCATCTGCCTCTTTGGCTCAATGAACCCTCAATTCCCAATTTGGATGCCACTTCCCTGCAGCTATGATTGAGTCATCTGCCCACGTATGGAGCTGGTCAGATGTGGGTTCCCTTTCACAGGTCTCTCTTTCCTGGAGATTGACACCTCCATGCTGCCTGGGATCCAACCTGAACTGAAACCTTGGGTCTCATATGTTTTCTCCAGTTTTAAAATTGTTTATGGAAGAAATCACTGTGCCATTGCCAAAAGCAGATACATTCTGATATCTAGTTCAAGGTCCACTCTCTGGGATAGAAGTAATCATCTGGGTTAAATTATTTGTTGGTGTATATACTGTTTTCTTTTACTGTGTCAGCAATAAAAAGTGATATTTGTGTAATATTATCAAACATTTATTTAATGCCTACTATGTTAAAGGCACGAGGGAATAGAGCAACAAAGAGAATGAGCATTGGTTCAGCCCAGCGTGGGGGGATGTTACATATAAAGGAATCAGGAAGGTAAGAGACGGAAGCCAAGAACACATAAGCAACTCAATAATCTAGATTATTACAGATCATGAGTAAGTGTAATGAAGATGAGAAGCATGGCAACAGAATAAAGAGTAAGAGTGGCATAAAATAAACTTTTGAAAGGTCATTCTGGCCCAAAAGAGTGAAGGGAACATTGAGTGATCATAATTTACTATCCAAACCAGGACTTTCTTTTTTTGATTTTTTTTTTATTATTTTGTATATTTTTTACACCACTCCTCATTTTTATACAATGTATGCTTTATCATCTTGGGTATAGTCCCTGTGGAATACCCACCACTCATTCACCTGTGTCCCATCACCATAGCCCCTTGTGCTCTTCCTGCCCCTGTTTTGATCCAATTCCCTCCTCGCCCTGTGCAGAATGTCTGTGCAAAGCAGGACTTTCTTTGTGGGATGGCACACTATCCATAATGATGGCAGAACAGCAGTTACCACTGGGACAGTTCCAGGAAGCCCTTGATATAAGTTCACCCCAAAAGGGAGCAAGAATTGGAAAAAAAAGGCCAAATTGTTTGAAAGCTGTTGGGGTAATGGAGACTAGAAACCTTGGAGGTCTCAACTAAGTGAGAGTAGGTCTGGAGAAGAGTTGCCATATTTGAGAGAGATCATGCATTTCAAATCTAAAGGAAGGAGGAGAGAAGAGGACTATGTGGGAGTTATGGGTGACATTTTGATTTCTAGCCTTAACATCTCTTATAAAGAGACAGAGGAAGAGAGAAACCAGTTTAATGGGTGTGGGTGGAGAGGAGTGGTAGAGTGAGAATTTGGGTATGTTAAGTTTAAGATGTTCAAGCAGTATTTAAGTTGAAACAAAAAGTTGCCTTTGTGCCTTAAAAGCTAGAACTTGGGCAAGACTTCAACGTTGGAGAAGAAAATATTGTCTGAAAATCTGCCTCAGTCCCTGCAGCTTGGAGAGTAATAATTCTTGCTCTCACAATAGCTGATTTCATACCCACTGAAGGCATTTTCTGCTGCCTTGCATTATCATTATTTACTTCTCCATGCCCCACCTTCTAACAGAGAGTGTAGCCCTTCAAGGGCCGATGTCTATTTTCCTAGTAGTATATATAGTAGATGCCCAACTCAAGCGTTTAGACTCCAATGATGGATGCTGTAGGACCAGTACTTCTTAGAAGGGAAACTTTAGGGCACCCACATTTCTTAGGCAGATGATGAGTTTAATCCAGTGGGACTCACACCCTTCACCCAGGGCGAAGATGTGCTTACAAAGGGTCACTCTGTTTATTAGGAGTTCATTTCTCTTAATGGCAAATGTAGCCAGAGGAAAACTTGAAAACATGCCACTCTGGGCAAAATTGCATGTGCTAAGGATTTTGTAAATCCTGTGCTAAGTGTGGCTCTGTTTCGTGACCACTCCCCTCACTACCAATATCGTCTCGTCAGCTCTGGGGTTTGTCTCCTTCATTCATTTTGGTTTTTGTAGAATTACTTTCCAGTTTCTCAATCTGCATCATCTTAAGCTGAACAGGTAAATGGCTAGATCTCCAATCTTTAGTTTGAAGCAAGTTGTGGTTAATATACTAGGCATGATGCTCTTGGCTATTTAGAAAATTACATTCCCTGAGATTCTAGCCCCAAATCACTTCATGCAAAGGGATATTACTCTGCTTTAGAATATTTAGGAGCAAATAAGCAAAACCAGGTTAATCATAACCACTTACGCATTAACTCAGGTATCTTGAAAAGTGTTCGAATTTTAATTCAAACAGCTATAAAAACATGCCTTTGGCTTAGATCTGTCAAATCATATATTCGAGCAAGGTTAAGGGTATACTACCATTGAAAATAACAGCATAGAAATCACCAAAGATAGTTAAACCTCTTAGTTATCAGCATGTGCTCTGTAGGGTGGATATCTGTGTGTGTGCTCACTGTATCTTAGGCAGATAAGATTTCAGACCTCACCCTTCCTATCCAAGAGGATTCCATATTCTTAAAAGTACATTAAGCATCACAAAGGAGAGAAGATAAATGTGTATTTTGTAGCAGCAAACATACTGGTCTCCTCGCACGTGAGCAGGACATTGTCCTGACAAAATCGTGTGCCCCATTACCTGTCAGCTCAGCACGAGTTGCCAACGGTTGGGAAATGCAGTGAGAGTAAAAGATCAAGGTGAAGCTTCTTTGGAAGCTGTTCAATCACCCAGGACTTCCCTCAGACATAGCCTCAATGTTTTATGAAAGAGAAGAAAAGGAGGGGGTGGACAAAAAAAAATGACTACCGAAAAGCCAGCATGACGGAAAATCTACCACTTAGAAAATCTTGCTTAATAGAATTGTTCAGTTCCGATAGGGTGTCTCTCATTACAGGCAAGGTGCTAGTTCAGTATGGATTTCCCCAGAAGAAGAGCTTGGGTAAAATTCAAGTGCAAATACAATGCCTGGAGACGGTCTAAGGCAACATCAGGAGGGAAGTGAGAAAGTGAGATGTGGAATAGGAGGAAGCCAATAAAGGTATGTGGACATACCTCCAGGAAACTGGCATTTAGTCATGTTGGGACTCTGGAGACACCTCGCTAAGGGCTGAGGAAGCAGGGGACACTGACCCACCGTTACCCTGTCCACCCTGAGTTGGGCACTTCTTCCAGGGGTATTAAAATTCCCCGAGGGTCTCCCCAGTGGCGCAGCGGTTGAGCGCTGGGTTGCGAAGCTGCCCGCGGCCTCTGCAGCGCCAGTTCGATCCCCGGCTGCTCCCCGGCCACTGGAGGAGGGTCCCACATGGCGCGCAGACCTCTCCTGCCCCCGCTGCTCCCCTCAGCAGTGTACCTCGGTCCTTCTGCCTGCTCTGCTCCCCGCTCTGGCTCTGGCGAATTCTCTCACCCTCCCGCGCTTCTGACTGTACCCAGTGCTTGTATAAACAAACAAACCAAACAAACAAACAAATAAATAAATAAAACATGCCTCTATAAAAAAAAATAAATAAAATAAAATTCCCCGAAACTCCTGGCTTGCTCTGTTTGCATGAATGAAATACACTCAGTAGTCAGAATATCAGCCCCCATAAAGAGGGCCACTGGTGTTGTGAGTGAGTTGTCTTTGGCACATGAAGGTGATGAGGGTTGTGTTAGGCCCCAGGCGTTCCCAAGAGTCATGCAATCACTCAACCACGCGTATGCTTTATTGAACATTTAGGTGGCACGTTTAGATGATTCTTGTTGGAATAGTTTTTCATGTTCATTGCCTACTTTATACAGTTTGTGAGTAAAAATCAACAAAACAATTAGACAATAAAACAACATCGAAGGGGCAGTGCTGTTATGATGGATGGTACCATAATACTTATTTGCAATAGGTTCAAAAGGCAGACATAGGTGACACCTCCAGTGCTGACCATCTTGGACATCTTTGGACGGTGGCTCTGGATGCTCTAGCCTCTGGTGGTGCAAGCTCAGCCTGAAAATGCAGGTGGCTAATGTCCAGGACATGGCCTCCATTCTAAGAAGAACTTTCCAAACTCCAGAGATAAAATGCCATGCCCGTCTCTTGTCTTATCTGGCAGGAGGCCCCAACATTTTAGCTCATCTCCTCCACACAGGGACATGCCTACTTTGAGTTCAGACAATCCAGGTAGAAGTAGAAGCAGAGTACCAAGGTGATGAAGAACACAGATTATAATCAGAGAAAATAGTTCAAGTCCCAGCTCCACTAATAGCCGCCCTTCATGAAACTAACATTCTATCTCTCCTTGTCCCTCAATGAAGGGGGATTAAAGAGGATCTTCCTGTGAATTACAGGGATGTGCCCAATGATGAGTGGTTTTAAATATTTCCAGTCAGTGCAAGCTGGAGCTCTGCTTTATTTTAGGTGTCCAGGAAACTAATTTTGTAACCAAAGAATAACGCCTTCAACGGGGCAACCCTATTTGATGAGTCAAGGAAATGTAGGCAAACATCAGCCCTGTGTGGCATAAACGCACGATTCCCTCCCCTTGGCTGCCAGTGCTGAAAGGCAGTGCCAATCCGCAAAGGCACCAGGGAAGCATTTCGGGAAATGATACAAGAGCTGGCTTTTAGCAAACCTTTAACCAAACTCTTGGCTCTGCAATTCTCCAAGTTTAGCATATTTCCCCAGTGTATCCGCGAGGAGTCTTTGATCACAGGCAAAAGGAATGGGCTCTGATAACTTCAGCAGAAAAAGAGATCACTGAAGGCTGTGGGGTAGCTCAGGGGAGTGACGGATAAGCAGGTTTAAATATGAAGGAGGACTCAGGGTGGACCTGCAGGTCTAGCCCTCGGAATTATCTCCGCAGTCTCACCAGGACGTAATTTCACCCCTGAAGTGAATCAAGTCCAGCTTGTCATCACTTTTGCTCCTTCTCTGCATCCCTGTAGTTAATCTCTGCTACGGTTTAAATATCTGTGTCTCCCCCTGAATTCACATATTGAGATTCTAATCACCGATGTGAGAGTCTGAGGGAGTGGGCCCTTGGGAGGTCCTGGAGGCAGAGCCCTCCTGGATGGGCTCAGTGTCCTCCTAGCAGAGCCCCTACGCAGTAGCCCCTTCCCCGTGTGGGGGCACAGCGCCAGGTCTGTGACCTAGAAGCAGGTCCTCACCAACCCTGCTGGCACCCTGATTTTGGATGCCCAGATTCCAGCACTGTGAGAAATAAATTTCCATTTCTTCTAAGCCACCCAGACCAGGTCTTTTGCTGTAGCAGCCCAAAGGGACTAAGACACCACCCAACTTTTGGAGGGTGAACACAACCGGCCTGCCTCGGCTGCACCTACATCCCTTGATTGATTTTTTCCAAGACTGAACATGTGAGGGGACTGAAGTAACCCCAGAAGGCCAAGGGAACACCTTGGCCACCTCAGGGTGGGGAAGTTTGCTGGACGCCACCAACACAGACACGCATGTCCACCACACCTGCTCTCCACCCGAACACACACCGCCTAGATGAAACCCAACAGCTCCTGCCCCCTGTAGCAGGAACCACAGATGCCTAATTTATCTGCTTCTTGTACCACTCCCTATTCGTTTGTTTGTCTGTTTTTATTCCGCAATGGTATTTAGATCTTGGAAGAGCAGAGCAGGAAGACAAACAGTGATGAAGCATCAGTCATAGAAATGAGGAACAACTATGACAAATTGAAATGTCAGCATTATTAGTGGTTTCATTTGAAGCTGTTTGATACCAATTGAAAGATAAAACAAGAAATGGAGCAGATTTGCCCTGGAAAGGGGAAAGATGACTATGGATAATGGGCTAAAATTAAAGTGAAGGAAGGGCCAGGGACTCTGAGGCTCAGTGTCCTGAGTGTGATGACGATGGAGTATTCCCCAAGCAAACGCTGAGATGCTTTCTCCAAGGAGGAGCCCTCCCTGGCATCAGCGAGATGGGGTTCAGTACCAGGGCCTCTGGGGCGGGGCCGCCCAGCTTTGCCGGAGGTAACACGACTCACGACGAAGCTGGCAAAATTGAAATCTGGAATGGGTAGGCTGCTTTCTTCTTGATCCTTGGTGTTCATCAGTAAACAGCCTTGCAAAAATTGGGGTGCAAATGGGATCTACAAGGAAGAGCGTGGAAGGCCAGGACTTGTGAAGACAATATTCTTTTTAAAATGTTTTATGGATTTATGGATTTCTAATTTTAGTAAGGAAGCTCCCCTGGGAGATTTCCCAGCATTCTGATGGTCTGATTTTCTGCAGTTTCTAGAAGTGAAGAGCTAATTACTTGGGTATAAACTCCCTTTGGTTGGGGCCATTAGTTATATAAGATTACAGCAAGCATCCACAGCTGTGTCTCTTCTGTACGTGTGTGTACGCAGGCACCTCACATTCCACCATACACACCCCCTGACACACACATATACAAGAGCATATGTGGGACCTATAAGAGCTAGTCAGGGGCGTTGACAGTGCAAATCCAAGGCCCACCCCAGACACGCTGGATTGTTACTTCCTGAGTCTGAACATTTGGTAAAACTGCTCATTACTGAAGGCCGGCATTAGCTGAGCATAGCTCCTACCCCAGAGGACAGTGTTCCTGCTTCCAGAGACTGGACAATCAAGGCCAGTAAGTGGCTAGACATTTCTTGAGAAAAGATCGTATTCTGAACCACAGTTTACAGAGGACAAGAACAAGAATGTGTATGTAGAAAATATCACCTGGCTCAGGAGTTCCAGAAATTACTTGCTAAGAGAAGGGTAAGCAAGGTCTTCCACTCTGGACTATAGGGTCCTGAGTCATTAGAGGCGGAACACAAAAAGCAGCCTGTCTGGATCTGCGTCCCACGCCCTTGTGTGGGCTCTCCCTATGCCTTAGATGCTGTCTCAGTTGGGAATGGGAGAAGGTAATAAATTGGAAGCCTTTAAAGCAAGCAATCACGCTGATGCAGAGATAGCATAAACCTTTGCTTTTAATGTATAAATTACAGTCTTATGTCTTCATTTGCTGATCTCTATCTCTGTTGATTGGAATCTCTACTCATCTTCCCACATAAACCTCATTCACATTTCATAGTCTCCGGGAAAGGTCAGCCAACTATGGCCTAAGGGCCAAATCTGGCCCACCACCTGTTTTTATAAATAAAACTTTATTGGAACACAGCCTCAGTTGTTCATTTGGTCAAGATGGCTTTCATGTGACAATGGCAGTGTGGGACAGTAGGGAGCTGATGGCCAGGGGAGTCTGTTAATCCCTTTACCTGGCCCTTCACAGAAAAAAAGATTTGCTGATCCTATGACAGATAATATGAGGGCTGGCTCTGTTTAAAGTGGATTAAGAATTTCAAGAGACATCTGAAAGATTCTGACTGCAGAAGCTTCCCAGATCCTGAGAGTCCTTTCCGCCTAACATTTACAGTCCTCTCACTCACGGCCCCGACTTGCTTTCCTAATATGTTTCCAAAGCATTAACTTAGTTTTCATAGAAACAGCTCTTTTTCTTACTGCACTCATTTTTCATCAGTTTACATAATATTCCGCTAAATAATGTAATTACAATAACAAGTGCAGCTGGCAGAAGTAGGTCTGGGAACGAATACAACTGACTCCTGGCAAGGAGACAGCTCAACGGGCGAAGAGAAAGGTAAGGCTGTACAAAAGCACCTCGTCCCAGCATGCCACGGGCCCCCATCCGGGTGTCCCATAAAAGCACTGGGCAGTGTGCATTGCTCAGGGCATCTGGCCACGTCCCCCTCCCTAGAATCTCTCAAGGCACAGTGTCACTTACACGCACATTTTCCTGTCGTGGCTATTTGGCCAATGGGTCTCTTCTCCGCTATCTGTGGGGTGGAGGCGAGCTGGTTGTGTAGGGTTTGCTACACCACGATGTCCACCTCCTAGGACAGTGACTGGCAAAAGCTTAGCACCAAAAAAAATATTTCTTGAATAAAGAACTGAATGGAAGCAGGCAACCCTACATGAGTCACCCTAAATCTGTGGATACAAAACGCTCCATCTTTTGATGCTGCACCCCAGAGGGGGCGGGGGCTTAGGATCCTGCTGGTCTAAGAGCCACTGCGGAAGGGTGAGTTTTAGCAGGAGGAGGCAGGGAAGGTGTCTGTGCCTGGGACAGCTGGCTCCCAAGGCCACCGGGAAGCTTCATTATCTGATGCCCAGATGAAGGCCATGGGTTTAAGCCAAGATGATCATTAGCGATTTGCATTCTGCCATCCACATCACTCTTGTGAAATGACAAACGCGCTTCTAACTGGCAAATTAAATATTGATGACACACATCTTCCCTACAACATCTTTCACGGGGCTGGCACCATCATTTCAGGGTTTCTAAAGCTTCAGGCCCTGTGTCACGGTGGTTGTCACGACTGCGGGGCATCTGTAATGTGGTGGAGTCAATATTTATCTTTAAAGAAACCCACGTTTAACCTAAACAGATGTTATTTGCCAAGGAAACTTTGGGTTGTCACTACAAAAGGAAAACCTATCTCAGTAACCATTAATATAAGTTAATGAGCAAAAAAGTATTAAACTCTGACAATTATTAAGGACCTTTTCTACCCCAGACACTTTCGAGGGGCCGTCCGCATTTATTTTTCCAGTCTTTGTTTGCACACACATCACACAACTCAGGAAACACCACTATTGTCTCCTTTTCACACAGAAGGGACTGGAGCACAGGGGACTAGAGAAACTCACACAAAGTCAATTGCAGTCTCCAGACGCCAGCTCAGAAGGCCTCGCTCCAGGCCCCTCGTTCTTAACTACTGTATTTTACAAACACTATTTTTGAAGTCTAGGTAAATGCTTTGGCTGCTGCAGGCACTGAGCCCGAGGCGCACTCCCTCCCTGTAAAGAGCGCTTAGGCTGTGTTAGACACTAGTTAAAGATATGTTAGTTTCAAGTGTCAGTTTCTCATGGCATGAAAGGCTGGAGACAGAACCCAGAACCGAATGGGGAGGGGAGCCCCTCTCAGCGCTGCCCCCCATGACTAGGTGTTCACCTCCTGAAGGCTGTAAGCGCCACCCAGGAAAATGAGGCTACCGGTGGGTGGGCAGGTGTCCTGTAGGTGGGGCGCAGGGGATCCTGCTGGACCCTGATCTCCACATCTGGAGGGGATACTGGCATCTTTGGGGTATTTACTCAGCTGGCAACAGGCCCCTCCCAGCAGTGGAATCTCCCCTGTTTATTTACTCTCTGCTTCCTGGCACAGTGGTGGGGAGCAGGGAGCTGCAGGGAGTGGGGGCAGCTGGATTCCTCCTTGTAGGAATCTGCATTAGAATGTGCCCCTGCTGGGGCTGGTGCATAGGAATCTTAGAGACTGGGAGGTGCCAGGTACACCTGCAAAAGGGAAAAAGGAACCTTTTTCAAAAGAAATATCCACTGTGACCCACAAGGAAAAGCAAAGGAGGTTATAAATGCTGGCTGGCCTGTCAGCACCCCCACTCTGTGGCCATCCTGCGGGGTGGGCTGCCCACCCCTCTGCTCAGGCTGCCTGAACCCGGCCTGCTATTTGCTTAACTAAGTGAGCAGCTGTTTTGCTTTACACAAGCCATTCCACCCGGCCAGCAGGATGCGAGGAAAGCGTCCCCATTTACACCCAGGAAAACTGGAACTTTGGGAGCATTTAGAACTGAGACAGGAAACTGAGTGCCTAACCAGAGCTCCTGACCCCCCATCCCGTGGGGAACACCTGTTAAAATCGCCAATAAGGATTTCTGACCGAGAACAGGTATTGACCCACCCGGAAGCCAAGGCTTTCCCTGCTTAGTGGTGTCCTGACCCAGGGTGTAGAACAACAGCCAAACCAGCATCTGATGCTCACAGCCCAGAAGAGTCCTCTGTAGCCAAACACTGTGTGAGTTTCACCCCTGCCCCAGGACCCTGCCCCAGGTCTGACCATTAGTGGCGTCTGCAGACCATGGAGAGACACCACGGGCTGCTCACGACACGCCATTCCTGTCCACCCCCTTCCCCCGCCAACTGCAGAAGCTGGAGTGGTGCAGGAGGGTGTCTGGGCCACAACCACCGCCCCATCAGTGCCACTCAGGGGGCAACTGGGAACTCCTGCTTGGTGGTGCCTTTGTGTCTCGGGGGCTGAGCTGGGTGGTGGGACAGGTGCTGTGGGTGCCACTGAGGGAAACATGCACAGACAGCCCCAAAGGCCAGGAGGCGAACTACACAGAGACCCAGAGACCGCCATGCTGGCCAGCTCCAGAGGGAGGGGCCAGGCCTGCAGGTGTGAGGCTGCCAGAGGGTGCATCGGAGCTGAGCCCCCAGCCTAGCACAGGCCACGCTGGGCTCCACAGCATGCGCTGGCCACGTGGAGGACCAGTGGCTCCCTTCTGAGGCAGGCTCAAGAAGACATTCTCCTTTTCCTCCCAGCCAAGGAACTTCTGTTCTGTTGAGGAGCCAACGTGCCTTCCCTGGGATGAAACTCTCCGCTGCAGACAATCGCGGAGCTTCCGGGTCAGTGCGTAGAGCTTGGTCAATGACACACAAGAGAAATTCTGCAGAGAAGGGCTCTGGGAACGATCCCTCCAACATACACTAGGAGGAAAAGGCTCCTTTTCTGCTTCCCTCCCATGCAGGGTGTTGTTCTGCTAGGAAGTGCCATTGGGAACAAGAAAGCATCTGGGGAGCAGGAGGGAGAGGCCAACGCCGCCAAAGCACCTTCCTGATGCCAGAAATTCACTGGACAGAGTCCGGGGCTAGGAGGGGATGCCATGTTTTTGTTTTTGTTTTTCCTTTAAATAACACTCAGCTTTTCGATAACTTGCAGATTATATACCCCAACTGAAAATGGGTACAACTTTACAGTCTTTCTCAGCGTGTGTTCCGCATCCAAAAGTGCACTGTGATCAGAGGAGTGTGCAAAAAAAAATTGCCTGTAATAATCATCTCTCTGTTCTTTACTCTTATATAGAAAAGACTCTGAAAAGTCCTGAAGTAAAAAAAAAAAAAATAGTTTGACTTTCATTAACTTTGTATTTCATAAAATTAATCAGTGAATCTTTATTTAGACTTTGTAAAATCGAATAGGACAAGGACTTCAGCAAACTCATTTTGCACAAAATAATTAAGGATTTGTGGGGGACGAAAAAGGGGGGAGAGGAGCAGGTCTAAGAGATGCAGCCCCCTTCTCTTGCCCCCCTGCTGGAAGGGGAGAGAGGAATACTGCTCCTTTCTGCATTACCTGCTGTTTCCCAGAGACCAAGAAAAAGGGAGAGGTCTTACAAGCACCCACTCTGTCTCTGAATTCTGACAGCAGAACGGAATGCACTAATGAAGGACTCTAACTTGACACCCAGCCATGGTCCAACCATCTTGTACAGCAAATCTGGAAATTCAGTTTGATGGTTGCGTTTAAAACATGTTTTGCAACGTGTGGCTGGCAGGCAGAACCCGTAAGTGATGTTGGTCACTAGACAGTTACCTATTTTTCTCCCACTGTCTCTCCTCTAAGGAAAAAAAAAATGAGATGAAGGGGAAAAGCATTTCACTGAGCTGGCTGGGTACTGGCATGTCAGATCCGCACCAAATTTCTTACAGAAATCCTAAAAAAATAATTTTCCTCCTACGGGGGAAAAAAGCAATGACCGATGACTTTAATCAAGGCCACTTTCTTCTGAGGAAAAACACAGACTAGAGAGGAACAGAGGGAGAGGAATGGGTGGGAGAGGCAGCAGCAGAGAAAAGAAGAGGAGACAGAAAATGCCTCCAGGTGAGACACAGATGTCAAAGGTGAGGTGTGTCTAGCACAGGTGTGTCCTGCCAGGTTGGATGGGAGGAGACACCTTCACCGCATGCCCTTGCGTATTTGGTTGTCAGCCACATAAAGGTATAACCTGGCACGTAAATGTGCATCTATCGACCCAACACATAAATCAGTTTAACGCATAAAAGCAGAGATTACAACAGCACCCCAGCCGGTGCTGTGGGAGTCCTTGGCTGGGGGCTCGAGACCCCCTAGGTTAAACTGCACGGTCCATTGTGTCAAACGTGGCTGAGACACGTAACAGGCAAAGGAGGCGCCTTCTCACCTCTGAACTGCCCCCTCTCGACACGTCCCCATCAATGCAACATAACAGACCCTCCAACTGCCAGCAAGCCTTTCATTCCTCCTGTGTCTTAACTCGCCAGGTGAGCCTCCTGCGGCTCGCAGATTTCAATATTGCCTTAATTTTGGAGCATCTACCAGGGACTCCTGGAGACAGAAGCGCCTATTCCTCTCTCACGCTGACCTAGTTCTGGCCATCGTCCTCATCCAAACAGGAAGAGAAATCTGAAGTTGCAATACATTATTTACTAGGATGAACCAGTAATTCAGACTGCAGGGGAAAAGCAATAAGAGCTCTGGCAAGCTTAAAACATCTTGAAGGCTGGTTCATGGAGGAGTCACAACGGATGCAGGCGCAGGCACTTAGGGGCGACGTGGGTAGAGATGAGAGGTTAATAGAGAAGGCCGTGCTGGGATTGTACACAAAATAAATATGCATACGAGCAGAAGAAAACCTCGACTCACTCGCTCGGTGCCACGCAAGTGGATTCTGTTCTTGTTTTACTTAAGGATTTAACAGACCCGACGCCGCCGACAGCAGCTGCAGAATGGAAGACCCCCCACAAACGTTAGGGGCGTGCTCTGGAAAGCGACAAGGCAGCGGGTAAATGGCACTAGGCGGGCTTAATAAATTATTCTGATTTGCGACATGCCCCAGCCCCGAACGTCACGGTTAGGGTTTTCAAAGCAGCCCACCGCACGTGCCTCTTGTTTTTACAGGAATGTGGAAACACGAACACAAGCACCTCATCCAGGAAAAGCTGCCAGCTTCCACCGGTGACATTAAAAAGAGGCCAATTATGACTTCAAATCTGTCCATCCAAGACATGAATGCATTAAAAAAAAAAAATACCGGGGGCAGAGGTCACCCTGACATTTCTTCAAAGAACATGCCCGTGCCAAGAAGGTTAGCAGACACACGACGCCAGGAAAGCAGAGTCAGGCCGCCCAGCTCCCCCTAGAGCAAAGCATGCTCTGCTGTCTGGGCCACTCTCTGTGCCTCAGGGACGCACGCGCTGCAGAGTTTCATTTACCAGAAGGCCAACAGCACAGGAGGCTTTACACCCTGCCCCCTTCTCCTAGACACACAAACAACACTGGGACTGAAGGTCTCTGGAGGGTGTGGATCCTCCTGGAACATGACCTTGCTTAGGAGCTGATCTCCCACCCCAGAGAGGAGAAATCACACATCCCGGCCACTCTGCAGACAGCCAGCATCCCGGCAGAGAAGGCAGCCCGGCATCCTTTTGACCTTTGTTATTCCTTAGACCTCGTGTTGTACATAAAGAGAGTACAATGATGTCAAACAAATTCCAGAAGAGAAGTATTTATTGCTGAATCTAAATCAAAAAATCCATACCTGCTATAATGGCACTTCAAAGGAAGATATACTGTATTTACCAGCTCAATCAATACTAAATTAGCTGGGATAAATATTTCCAACTCTACCAGTCTTAAGATGAAGCCTGCTATTTAGAACCCTGTGTCTTGGGAAAGACAAGGAAAATTTTGCTTATCGCACAGAAACGAGACCCGGGAAGCATTGACAAGCAGACGCACGTACCCTTAGCTGATCTCTTTCACAATTCATCTGTTGTCTTGAAACCTACAAAGAAAAGCAAAGGGGGGGACATAATCAGAGGCTGCTGCAGAAAAACAACATGAAAGGGGCTGGAGAGTTACTGCTCATCGCTGGTTCAGAGCAAACACAGGATTAATTAATTATGCATTTAATTTTTCTTTCGGTGTAAGTAGCCCAAGCTGCTTTTGGAGTTTCGACCTTGTGATCCACACACACAACGGCTTTGAGGCAAGTCTTGAGGAGGGATGTAGAGAGGGTGTGGGGGCATGTGCCCCTCAGGTGTGAACCTCCTCAAGTCTAGCTAGGGCAGGCATCAACCCTGAAGACCCCCTCCAGGTGGGTAGGGACAGGCCCCAGACTCACATGGGTCCTCTGCAGTGGGGGCAGCTGCCATGTCAACCATACCCCTTGGCCAGTGGGTCACACTTCACGGTCCAGTTCTGATCACAAGGCAGTGAGTTCCCATCCGACGGTCAGGGGAATTTGTAGGGCAAAGCTTCCATCAGGGAGAGCTTCCCTGACACATTTGTGTGTTTTATTTTTTCTTTTTAAATGTATTTTAATTTAAAAATTATTTTATTTAATTGTGTGTGTGTGTGTGTGTGCAGAAGAGCTGGGGTATAGGCCAGAGTTGGGGGGAGGTGAGAGGATTCACCAGAGACAGAGTGGGGAGCAGAACAGGTGGATCTACTGAAATACACTGCTGAGGGGAGCAGCGGGGAGATGGGGAGTCTGCTGCACCATGTGGGTAGCTCCTTGGCCGGGGATCAAACTCAGGCCATGGTGGTGGTAGCGCTGAGACTTAACCTGTAGATCACCAGGAAAGCTCCCCTGATCGATTCGTGAGCTGATGGCAGCTCAAGAAGTGAGATTCCAGACACACACGCCAGCCACTGGTCACCACACCGCCAACACGGGCTTCTGAAGGTCAAGGGTGCTTGTCGAGAGTGACCGTGGCTTGTATTGTCCAACAGGAGAAATGACTGGGGCGGATGCTGGTGGAAGAGAGGCCAAAGTGCATTCAAGCTCCGTGGACATGGGCTACTCCACTTCATCCCAGTAAGAGATCGCTGATGCCTCCATTTGCAGTTTATTCGGATAGTTCAAGTATATTTTGCAGCCAGTGCAGCAACCCCTGACTCCTAGAATCTGTTGCAAGTTTTTGAAACTTTTGCAAAGGATAAGAAGGTTTAGGAGCTGACTTTTGATGTATATTTTATGCACTTTGTATTGAAAGTTTCTTTTTTTTTTTACTTACTCTAAAACAAAAACAAAAACCAGAAATGTTACTTAGGATATGCCAGAGTCCCAAGTCTATAAACTGGGGCTCTGCTCTGCCCTTGAACCCTAACTCTCAAACACCTCCTAAGAAGATAAGCAGAGATACACACAAATGTTCATTTGCATGGCAGGTAATGTCGACATTATTTATGAAAGTGAACACTGTAAATATCACGATGTATAATAAGGGGAAATTAGAGACTAAATCACAGCGTGCCTTCAGGGCGGAGAAACGGGCAGTGCTTAGAAGCAGGGACATGGGAGATACTCAGCAGGCATGAGTTTGTTTTTAAGAACGGAAGCTGCAAAGGCCCCCCGATGTTACGGTTTATAGCTTGTGTTCAAAGGACAGTGAAAGAGGCTGTTCAAGAGGAGGAAGAGAGAAAAGCAAAGCAAGAAGAGAGGGCTGGGGAGAAACAATGCAAAATATTCCGGGGAAAACGGGTGGCATTCCATAAAGGCACAAATGCACACACGGGGAACTTGCTATAGGTGCTTTCGGGCACGTAAATTCTTCTTCCAGAAGGTGTTCGGATCTGCAGGGGGCAAACCCCAGAGAGAGGAAGCAGCCTGTGGCCACCAGAGCAGGGGAGGAGATTTCCCAGGTCCAGTTTCCCTTGGGCAGATGAACAAGTTCCCAAACTAGTGAAGGTGACACAATGTCGCGAATCTAGTTAATGTCCTAAATTGTTACTTTTCTAAACTGGCTAAAATGGGAAATACTATTTTCTGAACACGCATGCAGAGGGCTTTGGTCCTGGGTGAGACTGCGGGAGCTCCCTGCCTCCACACCCCACGCAGACCAGGAGGCCTCTGGTCACCCAGCAGACATGGCTGGTGGAATGGGGGACATGACCAGTCTCGGGGCACCGCCCATCCAGTGGGGGTGTCCCCTGTCCCTCCAGTGTCCATGGTGCAGACTCGAGGCAGCCCAGCCCCGACTAGACTTCCCCGTTCTCAGAGACAGGGCGTCTCCTCTGTGATCCCAGAGCTGTGGCCTCGGGAAACAGGACGAAACCCCATTTTTTCTGTCTGCCCTTTTGCCACATGGTCCCAAAGGCAGGCTCACTGGAACGGCTTTAAAAGCACTTTTTTTCTTGCTGAGGATACAAAAATGGGGAGTCTGAGGAAACTAAACAAATACATTGAGTATCTCGACAAAGCGTTTACGAAGATGACCAGTCCTACCGGTCTCGGCCCTGAGCCACCCCGTGTTCATGTGACTTAAACAGACACACGGGGTTGGAGAACCGAACCGGACAGACGACCTGGATCTTAGGCTGGCCCAGGGGCACACACAGGCCAGGTCAGCTCCTACTGAGGAAGCTCAGACGGCAGATCTGCCCGCAGAACAGGCCTAGAAGGAAGGTGGGAACTTTCAGCCTGAGTTCAATTAGAGTGATTTCCTGCTAAACCAGAGAGTCAACCATTTCCACAGGATTGAAACAAGACCCACTGCTGTCGAACATAATACTCAGTGCACCAAGGACACAACCTAAAGTTACTCAGTATTCAAAGAAACAGGCAAAGCTAAACTCACACAGGAAAAGACATTAAGACGCAACACGGAGGTGGCATGGAGGCCGGAATCATCAAATAAAGATTTGGGGCAGTTATTATTAAAATGCTCCGACAAGTAAGGACAAACACAGTTAAAACCAATGGAAAAATACAGTGTTGGCAGAGCAACAGAAGACAGGAAGAGGAACCCAACAGAAGGATTAGATCTATAATAATAATCTAACCAAACAAAACCACTAAATGAGTTCAAATGTAAAATGGAGAGAGCAGAGGAAACTCAGCAGGTGTCAGTTCATATCAATGAAAAGTATCCAATCTGAAGAACTGAGAACAAACTTAAGGCAGGAAGAAAGGAGCAAGGGACTCGGGGGCCTGTAAATAGTAGAGAAGAATTATACCATTCACATCACTGCGATTCTAGCATCGATCAAATTCTCTTTGGACAATTTATTTGAAGGAATAATGACTGAAAAATCCCACATTTGGCAAAAGACACAAATCCACGCATTAAAAAAACTCAACGAACTCTAAAGAGGTCCAAAAAAGTCATACCAGACAAAATCAAACTACCGAAACCTTAAAAAAAGAGTTGGAAACTGACGCAACACTTGTAGGGAGCAACATTCAAATAGCAGTGGGTCTCTCCTCTTAACAAACAACACCTAGGAAGCCAGAAGTAGGGCGCACACTATTTAAGTACTAGAAGAAACGAACTGTTGATGCAGAATTGTAAACCCAAAGAAGACAGTTTTTAGAAATGACAGTCAGATATTAAGGAAGCTAAGCAGGCTTTTTACCCTTTAGACCTGCTCTGAAATCGTTGCCATGGAAGTTTCCAGACAGAGGGTGATCCATGATAAGTAAGAGAAGGGAACTTGGAACATCAGCCTAAAGAACAGCAAAAGATGACAAGCTTGTGGATAAATGAGTGGGAGCGGAGAGCCTAGCATATCCTTGGAGGGTCTTTAAAATACGGTTGATGGGGCCTCCCTGGTGGTGCAAGGGGTTAAGATGCAGCGCTATGAAGCAATCCACAGCTACTGCAGCACGAGTTTGATCCCTGGCCGGGGAGCTACCCGCGTAGCACAGAGGACCTCTCCTGTCTCCCCACTGCTCCCCTGAGCAGTGGATTTCAGTGGATCTGCCTGTTCTGCTCCCCACTCTGGTGAATCCTCTCACCCCTGCCCCACCCGCACCTCTGGCCTGTACCCCAGCTCTTGCATGCATAAATAGATATTTTAAAAATAAAATAAAAATTACAAAACTGACCAACAAGATGTTGGATGTGTGTGTCTGCAGTGCGTGAGATAAGGCCAAGGGCATAGGTGGCAATACAGTCCCACCTTCCAAGGGGTGAGACTGAGGCATGCAAACCAAGAGTCATATGAGTGTGTTGCAATGCTTAGAGGAGCCGCTTAGAAAAACCTTCAAATAGTGATGCACCCTGAAGCGAGTAGCTGGAGCTCCATTTGCAGAAAAAAAAGGAACACCTTGACCTAAAAATGACTCCCAATGATCACATATCTAAATGTAAAACATAAAATGAAATGGGGGATGCAATTAAAGGGTGATGGTAATACATTTTTCTTAATGTTTTTCTGTAGTTTTCAAATTATCTTTTGGGCCACGTAGGGCACTTGTAATCAGGAAAGTTTCATATCCGCGCCCCACCAAGATATAGGTGTAGATGGTGGTGCAATAGTGAGGGCCTGCGTTTTCATTAATTAAATAAGTGCTCTAATAACAAGATTCATATGTTTCACGTCTGTCTCCAAAAATCACCAGGGTCAGGCCTCCTGGGTTTTGCAAGGCGTTAAGTCTCAGCACAATGAAGCTCTCCACAGCCACTGTGGCATGAGTTCGATCCCCGGCCAGGGAGCTACCCACAGGGCGCAGCAGACCTCTCCTGCCTCCCCGCTGCTCCCCTCAGCAGTGTATTTCAGTAGATCCACCTGTTCTGCTCCCCACAATGTCTCTGGTGAGTCCTCTCACCCCCTGGCCCAGCTCTTATATGCATAATTAAACAAAAATAAAATAAAATCTTAAAAATAGAAAGTCACCAGAGCGTCTCACACCCACAGAAGCACAGAGGTAACGTGTAAGACAAACACAACCACCGAGCTCGACACTGGGCGGGAGCCCTGTGAGATGTCCCCATCACCAAGCCCCCCCTCCACACACATCCCACCCTCAACAGGGGCCCCCAGTTGGTTGTCCTTCAAGTGAGTGCAGTTAAGGGAAATGAGATGTGAAGATAATAAAAAAAGGACGTTGGAGCCATCTCCATAGCGGACCTCATTGCCGTTGTTGCTGTTTTTCCTTAATGTGTCTGTTAGGATTTCCTACACAGCAGCCCCTGTTGTCCTGCCCACATTTTATTAATAACCTCCTGCTTCTCCTTTGGGGCCATGTTCAGATGCCATCCATAACATCTCGGGGAGCTTCCCCCCACCCTTTCTGCAGCTGCTGAGCAAGAGCAACCCCAGCTATGCAAGAGGGCAGCCCCCGCCGCGGGCCTGGGTTTCTGGGCGCTGGCGTGCCTCACACATCACTCCCAGCAGGCGGAAGGGCATTCCGCAGCCCCCCAAGTTCTTGCTGGACATGACGAGGCTCTTACATTTCCCCACATAACCGTTATGGGAACGGTTCAGAGAAAAGAAGGTACCTAGAACTCCTTCTCGTCTGTTATGAAGAAAGACCCTTTGTGTGCACCCTCTAAAAGCCGGCCTTGAGAAAGATCTTAAATGTTCACTTCACTAAATGTCATTTCATTTGGAAACTAACATGGGATGTGTTTTTTTTTTTTTCTTTCCTCCCATGGCAGTAATGCACAAAACCAATATATTTTATAGCCTAAATGAAAAAAGGGAAAGTGGATGGTCTGGTGTTGCTCCTTTAAGATGCTTCCAGAGAATCAAATACCACTCTCCATAGGCTGCCAAGTAAGCACTTATGAAAGGTTAGAAACTGAAGCAATAAACTTCAGCGTGAAACCCTTTGCTCTCCTGTCTGAATGGGGTGTGTAGAGGCAGGGATTCATCTTCCCCCACCCCCACGCTCCTCTGCAGACAGGCCGAAGGGTCTTTCCCGTCTCCTCCTGACTTGGCATTCTGCCCTATCTTTTCTCCCTGCTCCACGCTGAGCCTGTTACCACTCTCATCCCCTGCCCCCAACATATACACACTCCCCTGGCTAGACCTGCCAGGAAAAGGGCTGAGTCTCCCTCAACTTTCTTTTCCTAACAGCCAGGATGATGTTTGGGATCCGTCTGTCTGTCTGTCTGTCTGTCTGTCTGTCTGTTCACGACACATTCTTCCAAACAGCCCACAACTCAGAGGACTATCAGTATCACCAGTATCGTGAGGAGCAAAGGGTTAAATACATAGCGGCCTGTCTATGGCGATGGTGGGAAGACATGTTCTAGTGAGAGTCAAATTGTAAATGTTTTGACTTTGGGGGCAAGTGGCTATAATTTGCCAACTTTTGATCTATCTACACTCTGGACCACGAGGGTGTCCCTGATAGACACCCCATAAAGGGTGTCCCTGAGAGAATGAGAAAAACCAAGAAAGTTGGACCAATTTTTAAAATAGGATCCAATTAGTTGTTTAAAAATCTGTACACATACACCCACCGACAAATACCCATCTTGACAGGGAAAACGTCTAGATAATAAATTTCACACAAAAGCACAAAAAATATGCCTTGGGAATGAGAATGAGAATGGAGACCAGGAAGTGATAAGGATGTTTTCTTATTTTTGATTTGGGTTTTGTGTTTTATACATAATACAAATGCTGCATGATTTCAACTTCACACAGTGTGCACGCAATGCCTCTGCGCATTGTAATCACTCGCCATCACCAGAATATAATTTAAATAGCTGAGTTCCATAGTGATCATAATGATTAAAAGACAATGGCACATAGTAGGACCTCAATGAATGAAAGCTATAACTCCCTAGAGTAGCAGAATGGTGCATCCCAGGTTGCTGTCTTGGAAAGAGTTCAAGCTCGATTTTGAAGGGACGTGATGTACTTGAGCGTGAATTCTCTTCATGGGAAAGTAAAAAACAAAATCAAGAGAGAGGGTGGTCTGCCCACCCTCTTTCCAGCTTCTTCTAAGAAATGTTTATTATCAATCTGGGTTATGAAGCCTTGAGTCCCTGAATATAATGCAATCCATCACACAGCTGTACTTAAGCCTGATGCTTTTTCCAAATGCATTCTCCAATGAAGTGTGACCTCTAATTCCAAGAAAACGGAAGCGTTTGTGTCAGAGAAGCAAATCTATATCTACGCCTTGTTGTGGCTGAGATTTCATTTTGGTAGAAGGGAAAAAAAGGGTGGGGCCGCAGTAAGTGCTCGGAGTCAGGAAAAGACGTGAGGACTATCCCACTGAAAAAAATGACACCCCAAATCTCAGCAATGGGGCTTGATGAATTAGCTAGATTCTGGTCGTGTGGTACAAATGAAACGCATGTGAGAGAACAACCCGGGATCCACTTATCTCTCCCCTGTCAAGTTCACCTTCACCTCAGGGAGAACCAGAATCTGCTGCTAAAATCGTGCTTGATGTTGTAAGGCTGCCAGCTTTGAGGGGGTCATGGGGGTGGGGGTGTGAGGGATGAGAGAGACAGGGGGACGAGGTGAGGCTAAGTGCTCCTTGGGGAAATCCAACAGGCGCCTTATTCTATATAAACTTGCACAGAGAAAACCTAAGACTGAAGTGTTAGCCCATTAAATTGATAGCTGACAATACTCAGGATAAGTACTTGGGGTACTTATGGCATGTGCCTTGAAGTCTCACCACTTAGCATGCTCGGCACTTAGTGGCCTGCGGTTGGGCAGGTGCAGGCACTGCACAACAGTTCATGAGTAATGCTTCTCCTGCCACCCCTTGGAAAACCGTATCATTTGATGATATTGGCACTTACATCAAGAGCCTCTGTTCTGGATGTAAGTCACGGTGGAGATTCAAGTGGTAGTTATCTGATTAGAGGGGTGTCAGAGGTTAGGATGCCTGCAGAACTGGATGGAGCCTCAAATAACAGGGTTTAAGAAGCTGTTTTCTTTGCAGGAAATGCTTTTTACACTTGCTCTGCTCTGCACCCACTTGTTAAATACCCCATTAGCAATGGAGTAGGTCGAGCCAGCTCTGGGACGAGGTTGTCCAGGCACGCAGATTAGACAGGGGCTGAAGCAACAGGCAGCCCTGACCAGGACCCCTCAGCCTCCCACATCCCCTCTCTCAGTGTTGTGTGTTCGAGGCTTGATGCTGGCGTTGCTGCGGAAGGATCCCTGGACGAGGAGGGGTCTGTTGCTCCGACAGGTCCCGGCTTCCCCAGCGAGGCCACAAGGTGTCTTTGCATCTGATAACTTGCAAGGTGGGGACAACGTGTGCCAGTTATTTATTCTAATAATAAACCATTACCCCAGGCACATTTTTATTCTCCAGATTTAATAAGGTATTTTGTGAACCGAGGCAGAGCAGGGAGGGAGAAAACAATTGTGGTTGTTACGCAGATGATTTCTATTTGTCTCAGATGCAGAAGCAATCACCATTTCTTTCCTTCATAACCAAGGGTTATAATTGTCCCCAACCCCACCCCAAGCCCCATGTTCAGTCCAAGAAAATGTGAGCAACACTCGCCAAATAGGCAGGGGAAATACAAGGGTTTGGTGCTCTTCCCCGAACCAGGCTCCTGGACCATCACCCCCTCCCCATGTACAGAGGTGGGGATGGCTGGGGAGTCCCAGGTGGCAGATGACATGCCTGGCACGTGTCTGCTAGGTGGGGGTTACGTTCTTGAGGTGTCTTCACATTGAGATGCTTTGACGAGACTTATTTTTTTTCCTTTATGCTCAGAGGTGGCAAAGGTCCAATGATCATCTTATCACAAGTTGTTCATTTTATATTCTGAATCCCAAATGATTAGATTCAGCAGAGACACACGGGCCATGTCTCTAGCAGCAGAGACCGAGAGACATCTTTCACACAGCGCTTAAAAGGACAAAGGCTAAAGTTGGGTGTCCAAGGTTCAAGTCTCAACACCTCTACGCTTTCTCAGCTCAGGGACCTTGTGCAGAGTCCACACCTGGCCTGCCTGGGTGTGGTCACAGGTCTGAATGAGCTCACGTGTGCAAAGCGATTCGTCCAATCACCCCAACAAGCCGTGAAAGCAGAGACGTGAAACCCAGGTCTATTTGACATCGCCCTGTGTTCCTGTAGAAGCTGCCAATCGACTGAGCCTGCCCGGTGATGTCCTCAGATGTTGGGCGACTCCAGTAGTGAAGACCCATGTTCTGTAAAGTGGCCTCCGGCTGGGGGTTCTTTTGTGCTGAGGCATCACACATTCATAAGCCATGTAACAACCCCTTACTATCCGGAAAAAATACAAAGCAAAACAGTAAGGTGAACTAAGTCCCACTGGATCAATTTTCTGGACAAGAAAATAGGACATAAATGGTTTCCAGGTGAAGCCAGCCCAGGTGAGCGGCCCCCACGCGGGGGCTGCGGAAGGGAATCGTTACCGAGTTATACAGGTCTCTCCATTCCCGAGTTCTGTGACTTTACAAAATGTCATCATTTAAGACACAGAAACAGTCCCATAGCTGGAGAAGCTCGCGGGGTATTCATTTTCTAATTTTCCAGCTCAGTTGCTGGCAAGGGTGCCCTGGATGGCGCTGGCGGTGGTGGCTGCGTGTGCGCGCCACGTGTTCGCACTCTTCCTGGAAAGCTTCACGGAAGGAGCCCTGGGAGACATATGCTTCGTGAAAAAATGAGCTCTTAAAACCCTAAGCTTAAAGAATCTTTACTGGCAGAAGTAGTTCATGAAAGTTGCGAAACAATGAGGAGGCGTCCATGTAAATTGCAGGCAATTTAGAAGGAGAAAGTAGGTCACCTGGCTGTTTGCTTTGTCACCATCGGTATTAATTAGACACTGGAAGTAATGACTGAGCTCAGAGAGCTCTTCAGACTTAAAATAATAATAATAATAAACCAACAGAGCACAGCTTTACCTTCGGAAAGAAAATATTTTCACAAGGAGCGTTCGGAAAGAACCTGAGTGGGAAAACCTTGCAATTAAATTCTGCAAATGTGCGCTGAAATAATCCCAGGGGAAGTCTTATCTGTACTTAATATTCAAATAAATATTCTTTTTGTGTGCAGTGCATTCGATAGGGTGCATTTTATTTCATTTAAGTGTATAATGCAATCAGGACCGTGAGGGGTAATCACCGGGAATAGGAGCCAAGGACCCTTTAACTAGGATAAATGGGCGGGCCCGGTCCTGGGTGCAGAAGGAAACCGAGGCGCCCAGGAGACCAGGACGCCAAGTTCCGCTTCCCCGGCATTGTCCTACCGGATCTCGGGCTCCAAGGGAGATGTGGGGCTCCAACTGCAGCCCCCAGACCCCACCCCAGGCCAACTGAGTCAGAGTCTGTGCGTCCCGGACCCCAGGCCTTGAAGGCCCTTGCATCCCGAAATGTTCCCAGCTCCGGCCTCCTCCCACGAGACCGGGCGTCTCTGCTCCTCCGTCCCCCTGTAAGAAGGGCCTCTAGTAGCCGCTCTGCTGTGTCTCCATGCCGTGAACCCCAAAAGTCAGCCAGGGGAAGTCTCCATGGCTTCCCAGATGTCTGGCTTCGGTGTTTCTACAAGTCTCCTCCCTCCCTACCCCGCTTCTGGCCCATCTTTCGAAGGGCCTAAGGTCATGGTCCAGCACCAGCTGGGATCCAAAGAAAGGGGAGAGGGGAGGAATCTGAGCTCTGGTGCTGCCCTCAGATACCCCCAGGCTCCTCGGTTCCCGCAGAGCTGGATCCTTCCCAGGCACCGCTCCGCCTTCCCTCCCCAGCACCTGCTCCGTGTGGAGGGTGTGCTCATGGCAGCGCCCCGTCCTGCAGATGCGGGAACTGAGGCTGGGAGGGACTGGCTCACAGACCACGTGGCAGAGCCAAGGCTTAGCCCGGAGAGCCCTCATCTACTGTGCCCCCGGCCCCCCAACAAATCCCAGCTCCCCTTTGTCAACATCTAGGGCAGCGCCCCCACGTTGTCCCATGCCACGCCAGCCCGGCCTCCTTGCCTCCGTGGCCTTTGCCGACAACTGTGCAGCCGCCTGTGCTGAACTGTCTTTACCCAGAGCTAAGCAACCCCTGTGCTCCGCGGCGTCCCCCAGTTAAAGTCCACGTGACTTTCTGGTCTTCAGGGAGGAGTTAGGGTGCAGCCCCCACCCTGTAGCCACTGAGTTCAAGGCGGCAGACATCACATGGCCAGAACCTGCCCTTCCCTTAGGATTTTCCCCAACCAGAGCAGACACACCCCAGTGAGGACACTCCTCGCCCAGAGCAGGCGCCCCCACTCACCGGCCCTGAGGATGGTGGTGACTCTCCTCTGCCTCCTGAGGACAGGACAGGGCACAGGCATGCTCTGGGGTTGTGCAGGCTCTGGGGATTCAGCATTGGTCCTGCCGACTCACCTGACCCGCCAGGTGCAGCCACTGCCCTGCCCGCGGAGAGGCCCTTCCCCAGAGGGGGGCAGCCTCTCCCGCCACAGCCAATCCGCTCCAGAGGTTAGGGAAGGTTTAGCAGGTCAGCTGGCAGGCCTGGAGGCTTCCAAAGCCTTCTCCCTTCCTGGGCACCCCCGCTGGGGCCCCTCAGAGGAACCCCCCCCCCAAGGCAAAGACGGTGAAAACAGAACGACTTAAAATTGAACAATTTGTTCTCTGGAATTCTTAGAGGCTCTCCCCTCTGAGTCCATCAAGCACTTAGTAGGAGCTGGGGTGGGGGAGGGGAGCATGCTCCAGGAGCAGATGGAACACAACAAGAAAGTTCTAGAATGGGGAGGCCCCCACATTGGAGCAGGCACATTTGTAATTTGCTCATGAACTACAGGCTTTAACCTTTACTTTTTAAAGCAAATCAGGATTGATTTTTAAAAAGAATGTAACCATCCACTTCTGAGCAGGCACCTGAGGGAAGGACAGGTGGTCCTCGGGAGCTGCCGGGAGCCACCGGCACCCTGGGGCACGCAGGAGGGTGTTTCCTTCCCCAGCCATGAGCCAGAGCCCCACGGCTGCTCCCACCTCAGTAATGGCGCTTTAGGTAATGAGGACGCGGTCCAGCCCCCTCGGCCCCTCTAGCAGGCGCTGGCTGGAGCCTCCGTAATGACATTAATGAGCAGAGGACCGAGGCCGCCATGGATGGGGCGGTGGCGCCGTGGGCGTCAGGCAGGTGAGCAGGGACCACAGGCCAGACAGGACACAACTCTCTGCCTTCTCGGGGCCGCAAGCAGTACCGGGCGCGCTCGGGACCCCCGAGGACAGCGCATGAGCTGGGCGGCCCCAACTATCCCCCTGCAGGGGTCACGCCATACACCTGCGGGAGCTGATACTCTGTCCCGGGCGTGTGGCTCAGGGAGGTGACATGCCCAAGCTGACAGGATTTATGAGGTGCTGGCAGCCCGCACTTTATAGGGAAAATTGACTTCTTTCCATTTGCTGTGAAAATGGTAAAAACCCTGATATTTTCTCTTTACTACCTCACACCCCTGTGTGTTTTGCCACACGCTCTCCGCGACATTTCTCAATGATTTTGCATGCGGGCTTTTCTCTAGTTTGGGGATAGGAGTCAAGGTCAACTGCTTAGCCTGACGTGGAGCCAGAGCTCCCTAAGAGAGTCTCACCACCCTGACTCCCTCACGCCTACTAAAGATGAGTCCATCCTGAACGAAGATGGCTTTTCTTGTTTTTTTTTTTCCTTTTTATTGACATGCCAGCCACTGTTTTATTGACATTAAATGTTACACCAATTTCAGGTGTGTGTCATTAAAAGTCAACATGTGACAGTCCACAGTCCAATCCCTTCTCCCCCTACAGCTGGCCCCTCACACCCAACTTGCCCACCCTGCTAGGAAGGGGTCTGGTAGTGTGTCTGCTTTTTATTTAGTTCATCTGTTGCTTTGGTTTGTCTACACCCACATGTGAGTGAAATCATCTGCTGCTTGTCTTTCTCCATCTGACTTATTTCACTACACCCTCTAGGTCCACCGTGTTGTTACAAAGGCACGGGCTTCACCGCTGGACAGTGAAGGGTAAGGTAAAAGCATCAGGCTTTTCTGCCCTCCCGCCATCAGGAGAGATGATGGATCCTTGCGGTCCCGAATGCATGCCTGAGGGCGGCACCTGGAGTAGGGTGTGGGCCTAGGGAGATGGGATTCACCTGGGCTGAGACTGGGCTTTTAGGGGCAGCGTCACGGGGACGCCAGGAGAAGCAGAGACGCAGAGAAAGAGCGAATGGAAGACCCATGAGGGGAGCAGAGAGAAGGCCGGAGAGCCCAGAAAGAGTGAAGACTTGCTGGGGGCTGGGAGGTCTGCCAGCCTCCCGGCCCCCCAGTACCCCTGCCTGCCATGTGCCTGGTAAATCCCAACAAAAGACCTGCAAAAGCCACTGAGGACTCCAGGACTCTCCCCTTTACCCCGTCTGCTCGGGTCATAGTAAAGCTGCTCAGTGTCCATTCCTGCCCCCTACAGCCAGCTGAGTGGGAGTCCACTCTTCTCCATCCAAGGCGATCACGTTGGCTGATTCAGAGACAAGGGTAAAAGCCCCAGCCAAGCACTCCAGGCCCTCCAGATGACGGATCTCCTCCCTCTCTGCTCAGCCCAGCAGCCCACCAGTTCTTCCTAATGCTTTTTAGAATCTAATTTTGATTTCAGATTTTTAGGGATTACCTTAGCCTCCCTCCGTGAAGCTCAGCTGGAGAAGAACGCAGTCATTGAAACCCTCACCATGCTGTGGTAGAGGAGCCTGGAGCTTAGATCACAGACCTTCCCAGGAACTCAGAACTGGGGGATGGAGCAGGGACCTAATCAGATCTGACCGATGCCAGAACCTTCTCTCATAAGCCTTTGCCACGCTGTGTTCTGCATCAATCACACGTCTGCGCGCCTACCCTTCCACAGGGCCGTGGCCGAACCCCACACTCCTGCCCAATTTTCTCAGGATATCGCGTGTTCTGATAATTCAAGGGGAGTCAAGAACATAGAGATGCCCTTTGGGAGTACTTCACAAATGGAAGTCACCATGCTGCTTGGTCGGGTGGTTTTTAAAGGTGTGGACAGCTTGTGATTGAACGAAGAGCTTATGATGATCAAGCACAGGGGAGAAAAAATCCATCCCATCCAACCCTCGCCCTGCGCCGAGGTGGAGCAATTTCAGAGCAGCCCATTTACGCCCAGCCAGAGCATGAACTGTGTGCCAATTTGATTAGAAAACGGCCCTGTCTATTAGAGGGAGAGCCGGACTAATGAATCTTGGAAATGGAAAAGTCTGTCTATCCTTCTTCAAATCTGTAAGCCAATTATTATATCGGATCTTGACTTCCAATATTTCTGCAGGCTTCTAGGCAGTGAATTTGTGCCAAGCAATAGGAGAATGAGGAACCATGTTTCTCGGAGCTGCGAACACTGTTTCTGTGCTGAGATTAAATAAAGCTTGCTTCTCCCTCCCTCCGTGTCTCCCTCCCTCCCTCTTCCCTTTATATCTCTTCCTTTTCTTCCCTGTTTGCCTCTTGAACACCAAGAAGTACAGTCTGCGTTACAAAAGTGAAGGGAGAAACATCTATTCATTTTCCTGGTGAAATCAAATCATCCAACTATTCTTCTTCCATCTGGACAGCTTTGTGATCACGTCTCCTGCACACGCACTTCTTGAAAGTGGGCTTTGGGGAATCCACTCCATGCATGCTCATCTCCAGGTTGGGGTTACTGAAACACACGATTAGGGGGCAGAGGAGACTTAGCTGGAGCACGGGAGGACGGCAGTGGGGAGATTTGGAGCAAAATCTCTAGAGCCACATGCTCGGATTTGGTCCTGGCTCTGGCACTGCTAGTTGCTGACCTTGGGCAAGTTACTTAACCGCTCTGCCCCCTCGAGACCCCATCTGAAAAGAGGGGGCATGGACAGTGCCTGACTGAGGTTCATGTGGGGCCAGATGAGCCAATGGCACTGAAGCCCCGGGAGCGATTCCGGCACAGGCGGGATTATATAACGCTTGTTAAATAAAGCAGATGCAATTAACTCATCCAGAGAGATGATTCATCTTCCCTATTAATTTCCTCGTTTATTAATTGAACAAATATGTGTCGGTGCGTGCCGTGTGCCAGCGAGTTAGAGGAGACACAGCTCCTGCCTGCAGGACACACCCAGTCTCTTAGCAGGTGGAGGCTTCCAGCAAAGAGCTGGGGAGGCAGTGTGAGACCCCACCGGGGCCTCAGCCTACACCTGGCTGGCTGGGCCTGGCTGGCTGGGCCTGGTCGGCTGGGCCTGGCCTGCTGGACAGCTGGGCCTCTGGCCCCCTCCCTCTGGAGGGCATCTGCCCTGACCAGGGGTGATGCTGCGCTGCCCTTGAGCAGGCCCTGCAGCTGCCTGGCGGCCCCAGACCACCATCCAAAGGCTCAGCTGCTCTTCACATCATCCTGCTGGTAGGAGACGTGGCAGCAGGCGCTTGTCCAGGCAGCGGCGCCTCATGCACACGCTCTCCAGCTCTGCCTTAAAGGCGGCGCGGGGTCTGAGGATGGAGGCAGGGTGGCAGACATGCTGGGCCCTCCAGCTGAGAGGTGAGGCCAGAGCGTTTCTGCTTGGTGGGTCCGTCTGCTGCTACCGGGGGTGCAGGCCTTGCTTCCCTGCAGGCACGTCTTTGCAGGAACACCTCCCCTAAGCAGAGGGAGAGGAGTGATGCAATGTAAGTGCAGCAGCGAGGGTGTGTGTGTGTGAGAGAGAGACAGAGAGAGAGAGAGATCAGGAAGCGTCTAAATACTCAGAAATACGTGTTGCCCTAAACTGTCCTTTATTCACTTAATTCTACAGTTTTGCAAAGTAAATCAAACTCCTTTGCAAAGCCGTCTTGTCTGGGCACACGCCTTCCATTATTCACGAAAGCACACGGAACATGGCTTGGCAGCGAGCCCCAGGCCTGGAGCAGCAGGGGGAGTAGAAGTGGCGCCTCACAGTGGGGGTCATTGCCTCAGCAGCAAGGAGGGGTTCTTGAGAGCCCTTAGAATGATCCCCAAAGCTGGGTTTTTTAGGTGGGCCATGCACAGAGGGAGCACACGGTGCTGACACTTGCACCCTAGCCTTGGCTGAGGCTGCAGGGAGCCACTCGGTCTGCGCTCAGCTGGTCCTGCCCGTCCTCCTCGACCTGGCGGGGGATCCCCACAGCATTCAGGTCCCTGTGGCTCAGGGCGTCCAGAGCGGCCTTGCAAGCCTCTGCTCTGGGGCTCAGGGAGGCCAAGCAGCCCGGCTGCTGGCAGCAGTGGCTCCAGTTTGAATCCCCGCAGCGCCATCTGCTGGCCACCGGCCCTCACTGCCGCGCTCCCGATGCTGGTTGCTCAGCCCGGCTGGACAGCCCAGGGGCCCTGCAGCCCCTCCTGCTCCAGGGCCTCTGAGGAGGAGGTGACCCCTCTGGCAGAGATCTCCTGGGGCGCGCTGCCTCCCATGGGGCGCGAGCCTGAGACACCACTGCAGATCCCTCGCCCCCAGGCCCTGTCCCTCTCCACTTCCCGCTGTCTGTGTGGCCTCCCGATGCCCAGCTGCCTCTCTGGGCCTCAGACTCCTCCCCTATAAAGTCAGGAGGTGGACAGGGCAGTTTCTAAGGCCGCTTCCAACTTGGGCTCTCTGTGAGGTGTGACATGAGGCCTGTGTGTGAGCCATCCTGGCTGCACACTGGAAGGGGCAGCTTTGAACTCAACCTTAAAGCCGCCAGCTAAAGGCTGAACATCAGGAGCGTGGGGCAAAGTGGCCTTTGTGCCCAGGGAGCTTCCCCCACAAGGAGGTGCTGGAAGAAGCAGGTGGATCCCCTGAACATTGTGCAAAGACGGTGGCAATCCTGTGGACACCCCCCGCTCCCCCAGAAATCAATCCCCTGCCTGCCCAGGTCTTTACAGGGTGAGGAGGCACTTTCCAACATGCACAGGAGTTTTTGCACGAGGGCGTATAATTATTGCCTATTATTAAAAAAAAAAGTGCATGAGAGAGAAGCTATGGATTATAAATTCATGGTAGATTATGTTTTAATGTTCCCCAAACAGAATAATAATTGCTAAAACTGCTTTGGGTATCAAGCTTCATTGCACCGAACTGCACTTCAAGAATTATTATTTTTAAAAATCACTTCTGGTTCCAGGATGTCACAATGTCACAGACCGAGGCTCTCTGTGGCAGACTGTCAGAGTCGCCGTGTCCCCGCGTGTTAAGGTCCGGGGCAGGATACCGGCGCCCATGTTGTAAATTAAGGTGCAATTTGTAAATGCTTCATTAATATTTATTAAATGATTATTAGATGCTCTTACAATCTTTAATAAGATATTATAAAGCATGTCATTAAAATGCATTAGGAGCACAATCTTAGCAAGCCATGCCAGAGCCTGCTGTTAGGAAATGCCTGATTTTATGATTCTTCCTAAATCCTTCTCCAAGATATGATTATCATGAGGTTATAGAAACTTAAGTGGCTGCTGATCAAATAATCCCCTGGGAGCTTGGGTGATGTCGCCCCATGGGCCTCGGGGACAGCAGGTGGCCCTTGTCATCAACTCCCCCACGTCTCGTCTCTGGCTTTGATCTAGTGGGGACACCTGCAAGGATAGCAAACTTCCGTCTCTGGATGATTAAAAATGGCAGACTCGACATTGTGTTGGGAGGACACTGAGGCTCTCTTCGAGCTAAGTGGGAAAGAATGTGGTGATCCCTAAGTGGTGGCTCCTGGGTGCCCTGTGGGGACCTGTCACTGTCCATTGTGGCGACTCCCATCTGAAGAAAGGCAGGTACTTAGCCAGAGAGCACCGAGATGTGCCAGGATAAATCTTCTGGAGCTCACCATTTGGTTTCCATTTTGGTCGTCTTGTATCCACACACACACACACACACACACACACACACACACACACACACGAAAGGAAGCTTATTCCTAAGAATAGTTATGGGAAGATGGACATAATGGCTCTCCAGCCCTTCCACACTCAGCGGTCTTTCCTCCTTCAGTGGCCCAATTGCCTCTCCTTCCCCTCTGGAAGGTCAGTCACCCCTTCCTACGGAAGCTCCCCATCACACAATTTCTTTTTTTGAACTGACCGAGATCTCCTCCACCACCCCATTTCCATTGCATGGACTGGTGTCCTGGGGTAGCATTCTTCACAGCTCAGATTTGCTGCACCTCCTGCACAAGCATTTTGTGGCCCCCTGACCTCTGGAGGATTCAAGATTCAGATTGTGGGGTTCCAGCCCCAGTTCTGCAACTGCCCAGCCAGGTGAACTTGGGAGCCACTTGTGCCTTATTTGCAGCCCCTGCTCTGCCCTTCAGCCTCTTGGGTGTAAATGGAAGTAGTCTCCGCCTCTGCTTCTTCCTTTTGTAATATAACCACATAGGCAGTATCCCATTTCATGGCCTGGTCTATCTCTGATCTTCTGTTTGCTTTCATAAAACACAGATAAATTCTCCCAGATTATCCTTTATTCCTTCCCTTTTATATGTACATATATTATTTGAAATAAGTTTAGATTTACAGAAGAGTTGCAAAACTAGCACAGCAAGTTCTTATGTACCCTGCACTGGGCCTGAGAAGGACAACATGTGATAAATACTCTAGCAGGAGAAGTTGAGGTGCTCTAGGAAGACACTGAAAATTCATCTAACCAAGCCTACAAGGTATCATAGGGGACTTCTTGGAGGAAGCAGCATTTCATCAGGTACTAGAAAGATGAGAAGTTATTGGTCAGAGAAAAGGCAGGCTGTTCCAAGGGTAGAGAATAATCGTACTCGGAGGGGAGGCAAGAGAACAGGTGATATGTGGAACAGCAGACAGGTCAGATTTGCTGGACCACAGAGTGGCAGGTGGATATAATGCTGAATCCACCCAAATGGTACAGAATTAATGGGGACTAGGAGTGGGAATTTTCTTTTGTGAGCTGAAGTGGGTGGGCAAAGCTCAAGTTGATGTCTGGGACAGACCCTTCCCCCGTGTCAAAGACCTGCCCAGCCCCTTCCAGTCAAAGGTCCTTCACCTTCTGGTCAAAGAAATGTCTGTGTTCTTCCCAGTAGTGAGATATTCTGGAGCACAGCACTGACCATGTGATTCCACCTGCATAGTGACTGAGTGTCCACTGGATAAATCAGGGGAACCAGAAGGCTGGGGGCCAAAGGGGCCTGCACATGGGCTTCTGATAACCTGTTGGAAGCCATGACATCTCTGAGAGAGAAAATGAGTTTGCTCAATCTCTCTCTCTCTCTCTCTCTCTCTCTCTCTCTCTCTCTCTCTCTCTCTCTCTCTCTTTCCCCACTCCCTCCCTCCCTAACTCCCTCCCTCCTGGTCTCTCTCATACGCTCCCACACACATCTATGAAGTCCATGAAACTCAGATAAATTTCCTTCTCCAAAGAATTCATTTTGTATGAAAACTTAGGTCCCCTTTCATCCCAAATCTATGTTATTTTACTGAAGCAACAACAGGACAAGACCTAAATGAGGTAAACACACACGTCATATTATTTCCTAGCTCCCTTCAGTATAGGAAATGAAAGGCATATAAGGAAAGAGGACGGGGTTAGAACAGTTTTATATAAAATAAAACCTCATGTACTAAGGACTCCAGGGATACTTTACTGTAAGAGAATGGGTGTGGATTTCAAGCTCAACAAATATCACCTCTTAGTCTTCACAGCCATCCATATGCACACACCCCAACAACACACAACCACACATACATGCCCAATATTCAAGCACACATACACACACACACAGAGCTCTGTTTAAAGAACCATCCAGAAAGAAGACTCTAGCCTTCAATGGGGATAACCCCAAGCATTCTCTGGAGTTTGGGATCTGGACAGAAATGTTATAATCCCCTTGTAGCCAAGGAAACATCTAGACTGAGGTCTGGTGGAAAGAGTCACTCCTGGAGGCAGCTGCGGGTTCAGAATAACCTCCCAGCACCAAGCGGGCCTCTCTTCAAGAATCCTGGGGCTCCAACGTCAGAAATGGGTGGGAGCTCAGGTGAGCAGACACTGGAGGAGCCCAAGGGCTACTTCAAAGGTGAGTGACAACCTCCCCCTTGCATTTGGTCAGGTTTATTATCGGAGTCACCCGCCTGCCCACCGAGGAGGGGGTTCCTAATGCACACGTTGCTGGCAATTTGCAAACATGGCTCAGTGGAAGATTTATTTCCTGCCTCACTCTGTCCTCACAGAGCCTATGAAGCTCTAAATTCTAAATAAATAAATAAATAAATAAATAAATAAATAAATAAATAAATAAATACAAGAAAACATGTCTTAAAAAAAGATGGGGGCCGCTCCTCTCCCAGAGGGTGATAATTCATCAGTATTTGTTTGCGAGCCTGCCTGTCGCAGGGCTGTGAAAAGCAAAGAGAAAAGCTATTGAGCATCCCGAAAAGGAAAAGCTTTCCTCACCAAGGTCAAGTATATATCAGCCCCGAGACAAAGCAACACTCATTTCAACCTGAGGCCACGATGCACCTTGACCCCAGCCTCATGAAAACAACAATTTGCAGTGGTCTATAAAACACTGGCTTTACTTTCTCTGTTCTGTTCGCGTCTTCCCAACTCAGACTCCTGACTTGGCAGTATCTGGCTGTATTTTACAGGCGCGTGTGTGCGCGTGAGGGTGTGCATTGCATTCTAAGATTTGGGGCCAAGATTTATCTCATTCTCTGATGGCATTTTATCGTTATTAGAGAGCAGTAAATCCCGGCTCCGTGAGCACCGCATTTAAATATGCTCCGCCAAGAGAGCAGGGCGCTGGACCCACGACACGCTATAAATTGCCGTTATTTGGCCTCGTTCTCTACTTGGGCCGGGCAGAGGCCAGCCAGGACTGCACATTTGGTTTAGATAGCTCCTCTTCCCTGAAGGGAAACTTCGCCAACCCTTGAAGCAGATAGGATTTGCTGGCCTCGACTCTGTTTGCACCTTAACAGCTGTTTTGCTTTTTTATTTAGAGAGAACAGGGTTGCCACCATCTGTCTTTTGAAAAATGAGTTCTGCTCACAGCAACATGGAACCATAAAAAAGAGAGAGAGAGGCTGAAGGATGAAGCCAAATGTCATGCTAGAGAGAGGGTGAACCCCAACAGGAGACAGAAATAATGATGAAGCATTTACCAACTGGAGAAAAAAATAAAACAAGTCAGGGCTTCAAGGTTGGGAATGGAGGCTCAGCGACAACCAGGGGGACATGCTCTGAAGTTCTCAGTGAGTGCCAGCAGGGCCCAAATAACAAATAACCTGCCAGCACCCAGAGCTTCGGTTGCTGAAGCTACTCAGAGGGTCCTAACACTGCCCAGCACGGGGGATATTTTAATCAATTGCACTTTGCAGGTAAGTAAAATACAGCCTCAGGCAACACACAGACTTGGTCATGTGTAGCATGTCCATGTTCTGCTTCTGCATCCACTCCATGACCCCCGTCTACCCCGTGCAAGAGCATCTGGAAAGACTGAAGGGGTGATGCCACAAAGCTGGAGCACCGGGCTGGGTGCACAGATATTATCAAAGCATTAGGCAATTTAAGTGTGGTTCCAAACTGTGTGAAATGTGAACCCTGACTTAAATCCAGTCTGCAGAATTCAAGTTCACCACTTAAAATATCTATCTTATAGCCATTTTCTAAAATCCAAGTATTTATTTATTTATTTATTATTATTATTTAAAGATTTATTTATTTATTTATTTATTTATTTATTTATGCAAGCACTGGGTACAGTCAGAAGTGCGGGAGGGTGAGAGAATTCACCGGAGCCAGAGCGGGGAGCAGAGCAGGCAGAAGGACCGAAGTACACTGCTGAGGGGAGCAGCGGGCGGCAGGAGAGGTCTGCGCGCCCTGTGGGACCCTCCTCTGGTGGCCGGGGAGAAGCCGGGGATCGAACCGGTGCTGCAGAGGCTGCGGGCAGCTTCGCAACCCAGCACTCAACCGCTGCGCCACCGGGGAGGCCCATAAAACCCAAGTATTTAGGCTAGTTTATATCAGACACTACCCCAGCACCCACTTCCATGTGAATACACCATCAGGGTCTTTTCCCACACATGCTGCATGTCTGGGATAGACCTGGGGGGAGGTAGCTCCTGTTCCATGCAAGGGCATAAGCCAGTGGAGATCCAGCGCCTCAACACAAGACTTCAGGTTCACTACGGCAGGAGAAGTGCATGCCTGACACTGCTTCCTCTATGCTTGGTGTCGGGAGAGCCACACATGAGTGCTGCCTACTAGCCACTGGCCAGAACCTGTCTCGTGGCCACACCGCTCTGTAATCAGGGGGAAGCCTTGTAACCACACACGGATAAGCTTGATGAATGGGGCTAATGGTTCAACTGGGCCTTCCCCTCCCTATAGAGAGTTCTTTGTCTGAAACAGTTTTACTTTTATAGATACTGTTAAAGCGAAGCAAATTTGGTATTCCACAATTCATCACTATGGAATAAAACCTGTTTCTCTTCCTAAATAAAAAATAGCATTGAAAGGAATTACTGGAAATGGGATGGGATGGAAATATGAAAGACCCACTAGACCCCCGATCATCAAAAAATAGCTTCAAATATGATCCCTCTTTCTTATTGTTCAAAAAGTTTTTTCTTTAAAAGAGGAGATGACTCAAAACTGGGTGTCTGATTGGCTCATAAGTTAGCCAGAAACTCAGAAACTTTACATTTTGCCAATGGGAAGAGCTTCCATCCAAAGCAATCCTGAAAGTTCATATACTTGATGTGGGAACAGAATATTTCTCCCTCTTCCCAGTCTCTCTGTCTAAAACCTGCTGTTCAGTGTCCTACACGGCAGGAGATTCTGATCTCATAGATCTAGCATAGGAGTCAGGTCTCTGGGTTTTCACCAGCCCCTTTGGGTAATGCTGATGCCCATATCCCATATTCCAGATCCATCCCATAGTCCAGGAGAACTATCTCAGGGATGTAAGGAAACAGCCTCCACGCCCTTTTCTGTAATGATATAATATCTACACAAAACAATCTGATTGTGATGATCACATGATAAAATGGATATGAAAACCTTTCAGTCACTGTGGCATGCTGCCCTTCTTACTGTCACCATGGCAAATCCAGGCCACTCATGGTGGGTTAGGGGAGAGGAGGCAAGAACATTGACTTTTTAGCCCAGACCCCAGTCCGTGCTCTCCAGAGGAGACAGAGCCGTGATGAACAGAGTGCAGTGTATCCATACAATGGAGTGCTCTCCAGCCTTATAAAAGAAGTTGGGCCTCCCCGGTGGCGCAGTGGTTGAGCGCTGGGTTGCGAAGCTGCCTGTGGCCTCTGCAGTGCTGGTTCGATCCCCAGCTGCTCCCCGGCCACCAGGCGAGGGTCCCACATGGCGCGCAGACCTCTCCTGCCGCCCGCTGCTCCCCTCAGCAGTGTACTTCAGTCCTTCTGCCTGTTCTGCTCCCCGCTCTGGCTCTGGTGAATTCTCTCATCCTCCCGTGCTACTGACTGTACCCAGTGCTTGTATAAATAAATAAAAATAAATCTTAAAAAAAAAGTATGTTTTGCAATATGGACAACACAGATGAACCTTCAAGGACGTCGTGCTAAGTGAAACAAGGCAGTCACAGAAAATGAAAAATCCTATAGGACTCCACTTGTACGAGGTATCCAAAATTATCAGACTCACAGAATCAGAGAGTTGAATCACGGCTCTAGATCTTACAGAGTAAACAGTAACACATTGTGGACTTAATAATTCGCTAGTGGAGTGGATCTTATGTTACATGGTTATCACAGTGAAATAATAATTTTAATAGCCCGCTCCTCTCAAAAAAAAAATGGGGTTTGCAAGAAAATAATTCCTGCTGTCATGAGCTTTGAGCCGGTAAGGAAATTAGTCTTTATATAATCCACTGTCCCCCACAAAAATGCTATTTCCATCACCTTGAAAGACTGGGAATAGACATAGTATATATGCCTCAGAGTCTTCTGATGAATTTTTGCTGAGATAGTCAAAGTTTCAGCACCTGGCCAGTTCTTTTTCATATCTCCTGTATCCGAAGGTGTCAATCCTAACAAATCTACCCTCTGCTCACATGATGTGTCTGTATACTCTGCAGAGTGAAAACTGCTACCTAAGTGACTCCACCATCCCCTGAAAGTCCCTCTTTTGCAGAGATCCTTAATATGGGGCATAGAAAATATAGGATTTTGTTAAGAACTGAGTTTTTTCCTCTCTAATTCCAAGAAATAGAACTTTAATAGTGATGCTGACATAATAGATGACACCAGAGCTTTTCAACCTTGGCATTACTGACATTTTGAACCAGACAGTTCTTTCTGGGGGGACTGTTCCTAATTCCAGGATGTTTGAAAAGACTGATTCTATGAATTCAGCTATTTAAGATAATCTCACAGAAGTGGAATTATGTGACATCACTTGACTCAACCCATTAGACACCAGTTACACTCCTTGCCCAGTTGTAGCAACCCCAACTGTCTCCACTCCACGGTTTGCCAAATGACCGTGGGTGGGATAAAATCAGCGTGGCTGATGAAGGCTGACTTTTGTTTATTGCGCATATATGTGAGCAAAAAATCCTAGCTAAGTTCTTAAGGTATCTTCCTTCATTTAATTCTCCCAATTGCTCGATTTGAGTAGAAATTATTTTATGATCATTTTTAGAATAAAAAACTGATACCTGGAGAACTTAGGGATGTATCCTTGTTGCTAAAGCCAGTGTCAGAGATGGAATTCCAAAATCCATGCCTGCGCCTCTCCTTCTGTAGTTTACAAAATCAGTTCTTCTACTTTCAGTTCATCCAGTTTTAAACAAAACAACAGCTGTGGAAATGAACTGTAAAATACATTGATATCTCAGCAATTCCACTAATTCCCCAAGACATTATACATTTTCCAGATCCTATGCAAACCCCATCTTATCATGGGTCCCCAAGAAAGGCAAAATGGATACACAGGTGTTCAGTATGGATGGAGTTTTGTCTGTAGCTGAAGCTGGAAGAACAACAGCTTCTCTCTTTTCATTACAGTGACACATTATTTCAGCAACTGGCCAATTTCCATCAACTATTCCTTTGGGGAAATAAGTCTGGACCCCATGAGCTGTGTCTGGTGGTAGATGCTGAGAACACCTTGTCAGGTAAGTGGCCCACATGCTTGGGAACCACCCTGCTTCTACAAGGCATATCTGGCCAGAACTTGCTGGACTAGTGATTTGTGCTGGACTAATGTAATGGGACGGTTCCACTGGAAATTATTCATTTGATTGAGAAGTGCTAGAATGGCAAGTCATTCTCTTGCATGAGAATGTGACTTGGGAGATATTTTCAGCCATTTGTTACCATGTAGATTGGGGATGCTATTGAATAAGAAAGGGAGATGAAAGCAAAGGCATAGAGCAGAATGCTGAGGAGCAGAGAGAAAGCATGTCCAGGGCGGCCCTGGAGCTAGCTTCGAAAGAGCCACCTTCTTATCCTTAGTTTATACTAAATTTCTCTTGGTGCTTGTGCTAGTTTGCGTGTGGTTTCTGTGACTCATAAAGTCCTCAAGTTGGAAGTGGGGAGCAGATGGTGAGCACAGGCATGCTTGCTCAGAAGCACAGCATGGGTGGGGGGATGGGGTGCAAAAGGGCTGATCAGGGACACCCAGTAAAGCATCCATTTCAGCTCCCTGTGGATGGATGCACATTACTGCTTCAGCTACTTAACAGGGAAAGCTGCCCTTCCACAGTGTTCTTGCAGTGAGTTGTTTTGCATTTCTGCCTCAATCAATAGCATACTCTACATGTGGGGTGGGAGGGCAAGGAAGATGCGTACCCTTTCTTATAGGCTTTCAGGACTGTTTATGACAACATAGTCTACAAAGATTAATCAAACTTTGAAAGAAAACCTGGAATTTCTGCTATGACCATGTGCAGAGCTTTCCAGTGACTATAAAAAGCAAACCACCCTGCCCTTCCTTTGTGATGAGCCAGCTTAAATTTAATTGTCCCATGATGAGGAAAGGCTGGAGCGTGGCCCCAGGGCACCGTGTGGGCATTTACAAATCACATTGTTAGAAAGGCAGGAGGCCAGAGACATGGAGTTTCAGACGCCTCCCTTCTTACTGTCTCACGGGCACGTCTCTGGAACACGGGAGTCCCCAGAGAAAACACACAGACGGGGAGAACGTGCCAAGTCCCCACACAGAGTGGTCCCGGCCAGGAATTGATTTTTTTCTCATCAATGTTATAATGAAACAATGTTATTTGAAGGCCTGCTGTAGAGCATAGCTTGAGCTAATACCATCCAATTGTACCCCAATTCTTCCCATTTCCCACAACTGATATCACTGACCAGAGTCTTCGACAGATCAGCCTATTACAAGACACAGCTGGCGAGTCTGTCTGGGCTCAAATCCTCACCTGCCACTTACAATCCATGAGAACTTGGCACATTGCTGAAGCTCTTTGGGCTCCAGTTTCTTCCTCTGCAGAGTCAAAATAATGACAGCATCTCTCAGCCGCATAGGATCATTAGAAGAATTAAATGAATTAACATTGTAAATGGCCCTAAAATCAGGTCTAGTGTTGGGGGCCTCCCCTGGTGGCGCAGGTGGTTGAGAGCCACGCTGTGAAGCTGTCTGCAGCCTCGGCAGCGCCAGTTTGATCCCAGCTGGCTGGCGAGGGTCCCACATGGCACAGCAGACCTCTCCTGTCTCGCCCGCTGCTCCCCTCAGCAGTGTATTTCGTCAGTCTGCCTGTGCTGCTCCCCGCTCTGGCTCTGGTGAATTCTCTCACCCTCCTGCGCTTCTGACTGTACCCAGTGCTTGTATAAATAAATAAATAAACCTTTAAAAAAATCAGGTCTAGTGTGGACAGATGTCAATGACAATAAAATAAATGCAAAGTATTGCACAGTTTTGGACTTGTTGACTATATAAACAGTCTTCTGTTTTTCTTTAACTCTTTCCCACCCATAACATAAAGGCTTTGAATTAAAGGCAAGTCATAAATCCACTTGAGATAAAGACACACAAACACACAACCCGATACAGGAGAACAGAAAAACTAAAGGAAGTTGACTTCCCCTTTTTCACATGGCTCAGCTGTGACTCAGTTTCGTGGGAGGACCCACCAGCTCATGGTCCTCTGATGGAGAAAGGAGACTCCAAAGAGAGCATTTGCTCCCCGCTCCATACAACCCACATGTCCCTTGGAACACCTGGTGTCCAGCCAGAGACTGCCGGGATGTGAAAGAACCCTATCAACTCAAAACAGCCAAGTCACAAACCAACTTAACACCCATCGACAGACGACCAGACACAGATTCGATGGAATACTACGCTGCTATTAAAAAGATGAAACAGTGCCTTTCAGGATGTGGATGGATCTTGACGTGGTGACACGTGTGAAATAAGTCAGAAAATAAAAGGCAGTGACCAGATGGTTTCACGCATTTGTTGACTGTCAATAGCCAAAGAAAACAACCTGGCAAAAACACAACAGAAGGCATTCCTAGACTCTGACAATTTCATTGTTACCAGAGGGGGAGTCAGGAGGAGATTGAGGGCTGGTGTGAGAGGGTGTGAGCACTGGAGCTTGGGTGGAGGGTGAGTGAAGTATGTGCACACATGCAGGTGTGAAGCCGTGCTCCCCAAATTACAATCATTTCAGCAGCTGGCAAGTCAAATCAAATGTGAGAAAAATAGGCTCTTGCTGGGCCTCCCTCTTCTGCACAGGCTTGGAGCCATCACCACGTCTCAGCGGTGTCCCGGGGTAAGGGTCTAGGTAGGAAGTGTGACCCGACCACATGCTCCATTCGTAACGCAAGACCCTTCTTTGCCTTCTCTGAGCGCCCTTGAGAAGCAGTTTTCTCTCCGCTCTGCAGAATCTGCCATCCAGCTCCCCACCAGCGGGGTTTCGCAATGAGGCATGCATGTGAGGGTCTTTGTAGTACCCACAGTTTATTAAGCCTCAGCCCTCCTGGAATAATCACGTGCTTTCAGCAAAGAATGGAGTTGATGCCCTCAGGCGAACCGTCATAGAAGTTAACTAAATTTGAATTCCACTGGGGCCACTTGAGTGCATGCTTTTTTTTTCCTTAAGAGTTCTCTGAGCTTGTATCAAGTCTAATTGATTTTTAGCACAGGAAGTCTCACCTCCCCATCCAGCACTGGGTCCTCTCTCCTCGCCGCCAATGGCAAGAGATCCATTTATAAATTGTTAAACCCGTTCCCAGCTAAACGACACCAAAATAGCCCAGGAATGTTTTAATATTCAGAGTTTGCTTTGATTAAAATACAAACTTTTCACGTTAGCGCGAGGATTATTTTTCATAATGCAGACAGGTTACCGAGCTGAGCGCCACTTAATCTAGTGTTTAATCAGGAGAACTACTGTGGCATCGGGCTGATAGGCTGCCTCCACTGCTGCCTGCTCCATTTTCCCCCATAATTGCGGGATATTCTTTATGGTGACAAGTGCACAGACGGTAGAATTCCAATATGCTATCCATCAGCTTCTCCATTATTGGATTAGCTGGATGTGGCATCGCTACCGCGCGTTCATTCCAATCATTGATCGAGTCGTCCCTTCTATTTCACAATTAATGCAAGTCGGCGGGATTGATCAATCTTCTCATGAGCTTGGACCGCAGTCAATACATTCTTAGGGCGTGTTACTGATCCACGGGGTTCTCGCGAGGCCTGTGGATGTGTCTCACTGTGCGGAGAGATTTTCTCATTTTAAGAGGCTCCTGAACCTGTCAGGCTGCCTGATGAGGTGTCTTCAAATTACACATGTATGGATTTACAAAAGAAAAAAAAAAAATAGCTGGTAGAGCACTTCGTTGTTGCTGGCACCTATCTCTTGAATTATGATTTTGTTAACTGAAATTGACTTTCTAGAGGGAGAGAAAGTTCTAGAAAGTTCTAGAAAGTTCTAGAAGAGTCAAAACCCTTTCAAGCCCTGCAAAGCCCACTGGACAAAAATATCATCCTGGAGGAAAAGAAGATAGAATTTGGAGGCTCTTCTCATGAGGTTCTGGGTGGATTGTTTTCAAGGATAACTTCCAGGAGAGACAAGAAAATAAGGGAGCCAAGGGTGAGGTCGAACTGCTGAGTTCCGGATCTGCTGAGTGCAGCTGGTGCTAAGTAGTGTAAATGAAGGGCTCAGGACCAGAGTGGCTGTGGGCTCCTTTGCTGCCATCAGTGGAGCCTCTCCAGGCCCCTGTGACAGTAGATATCCCCAATCAGTGTCCCTGGGATCACAGGAGGGCCCCCCTCAGACACTCACACTAACGCCCAGGTTTCTCTTGATGGGTTTCAAAACTCACAGGAGCTATTGGCAGAATAGCAGGGTTCTGTGGTGGCAGGCTCACCCCAGCTTCACAGCTCCTCAGTCCTGTGTGCAGGGAAATGAGACTATCTTGAGAGTTTACTCTGTATTTCCAAGGGGTGAGAGCAGCAATTATACAAAAACACATTCAAGAGAAGAACTTCTCAGCAAGAGAGAATAGAGAAATATACTAACCTATTGAAAGAAAGACTAAATCCTTCAGAAGGTAGCTGGGGGATGGGAGAAGCAAGCCCCTCCCCCCTAAAACGCCTCATCTGGAATCTGCAGAACCTATAAATGTGATCTGCTGCGTGGCAAATAGGAGTCTGCAGACGTAGTTATGGCTGTAGACCTAAAGATGGAAAGAACATTCTGGATTGGGGGGAAGAGCCAATCTAATTACATGAGTGCTTGAAAGAGGTGGACTCCACCCACCTGGAGAGGTGACAGAAGTCAGTGAGAGTCCGAGCAAGAGAACAGTTGATGTTGTTGGTGATTCTGACAAAGAAGGTGCCACAAGCCAGCGCTGCAGTGACCAACGGGAGCCAAAGGCAACCCCAGCTGCCAGCAACAATGGCACAGAGACCTGAGCCTTCCAGCTGCAGAGAACTAGATTCTGCAAGCTCCTAAACAACACTCCATTCAGCTGACACCTTCACACCACACTGTGACACCCACGGGTGGCCTAGAAACCAGCCAAGTCAACGGGTCTCTGACCTACAGAACTATGAGATGACAAGCTCATATTATTGAAGCCACTAACTTTGTGGCAGTTTGAGCAGCAGAAAGCTAATATGCCATGGAAAGTGAACAGAAAGATCCATCTGGGAAGGTAATTTGACATGGAGTTTATAGTAACAGAAGACAGGAACCCTGGGCTCCACGTGGGGGTCCCTGGATCACTGTATGTTGCTGGGCAGCGACTTAACCAGATCAAGTATCCTCTTCTCTGGAGACTTCAACTATTAATAAAAGAATCACCTGAGGTTGTCCATGATCCAGAAACCACACCTGAGCTTGAGAAGTCAGGTTCATTACCTGCTGCAAGGAAGGAACAAACAAAAACACCATGACAATCTAGCAGGTGTCTCATAAGCTGTATCAGGATGACGTCATATAAGATTTGGGATTGTATTAGGTGATCTGAGGGGAGGGTTCAGAGAATTAGAGCTTTCCTCTGGATTAGATGCCACCAGAAAGTAGAACAATGGTTTATTGGGTATCTTAATAAATCTTCTCTGGGAGGAAGGAAAGATATAGCAAAAGTAAAGATGCAATCGGTAAAGAAGGGTCAGTCATATGAGCTGAGATAGGGACTTGACTGGTCGTTTGTATGGGTTTTCAGCTGAGATCAGACATCACATGATCACAGAGTGATCCTGTTTTGCCTTGACCCACTGCGGTCACAGGGCGAGCTTGGCTGCGGTTGACATTCTGAGAGATTTATCAGAGCACGAGGAGAGGAGCATCTGTGAGTATCAGTCAGGCTTAGCTGATTGGATCTGCCAGTAGCTACTCTTCCATTTATTAAGACAATGAATATGAAGCACTCACCACAGTGCCTAGAATAAACACAAATATTGGTGAATTATTTTAGATTACTATTCCAGGATAATCCATAGGAAATCAGAAGACCTTATTGTCAATTACCAAGTGGCATCCCATATATAATTCATCAAAACTGTCTGTCACTTTCCCGCGCCTCTCCAGTCTCTCACTGACTTGCTGCTCCTGGACTCCCCATAACCATCCCTGTCAACTAGCTTTTATCTCTTTTTCCTTCCTTCTTCCTCCATCCCTCCACTATGTAGGTCAACACGGCCCTTATCTTTAAAAGCCAGCAAGAACATTCTCTTACTGCAAGTGAAGAAGTGGGCTAGAATATAAGCAAGACATCATTAAATTTTCTCATAAAGAAAGGGGAAAGCTATTAGCACTCACATATTAATAACTCATGTCCTATGCATGAAAAAGACGATAAGCTTTTGTTTAAGGATTCGACCGTCCCTGCTCCACAGGTTCCAGGAGCTGCCTGTGTGCTTGTCGGGACTGATGGGCTGGGTTGTCTTAATTTGGTTCCACCAAGCTTTTGTGGCACAGAGTTACTTCCCCTTTCTTGTATGCCAGCCTCATCATACATTTTTCCAATTATGATGTGACTTCTTGTGTAGTTTCTCTATGTAGGAATAATGCTCAGACAGTGGAATACAAATATTTGAACTCCCTAAGAGAAGACATTGTAACTCAAATCATTAAATGGAGATTCCTTACATTACTATATCTCAGAAATGTTTCCAGACTATGTCCATCACAAGGAGATGGTCTTTGTCTTGCAGCACTGACACATCAGGCTACCAACCCTATGAGGCTGGTGCATACCCAGACAAAGATGACCACGCCAGGGATATGAATTCCACCAGTTCGTATCTGATTTGATCTTGTGTTGTTTTGCTGGATCCCATGAAGTCAATATAACATAGCCTTGGCTTTATAAATTGAGTCAATTTGATTTCATTTAATCTACAAATGTGTGTGTGTGTGTGTACACAAATGTGTTTGTGTGGGTGTGTGATGCATAGGGTTCAAATAGATGCTTATTGAATGTAAAACAAAAATGATTTCTACATTAGGGAAATTGTTTTTACTTTTAAAGGGAAGCAGAGAAATATACTGATAGCCAGTTTTTCTAATGATTATTTCATTGATCCATGAAGAGCAATTCAGCAAATAACCAATCCTCTGAAAACCATTAGTGAGCCCTTGAAGTTCCTGAGTAGAACCTGGGAAAGAGTTGTCTCCTCATCCCATTCCAAGCAGCTCAAATCATAAAATTATGGTATTTGAGGTATATATCATATTTTTTTCTAATACACATAAGATTAAATATTTTATATTTAATCATTAAAGTATCAGCCAAGGACCTCCCCGGTGGCACAGGTGGTTGAGTGCTGCACTGTGAAGCTGTCCACAGCCTCTGCAGTGCAGGTTCAATCCAGGCCTGCCAGCAAGAATCCCACATGGCGCAGTAGACCTCCCCTGTCATGCCTGCTGTTCCCCTCAGCAGTGTGTTTCAGTCAATCTGCCTGTTCTGTTCCCCACTCTGTCTCCAGTGAATCCTCTCACCCTCCCGCGCATCTGGCCTGTACCCCAGTTCTTGTATAAAAATAAATCTTTAAAAAAATAAAAATAAATTATCAGCCAACCCTTCCTCATGTTCCACTGGTGGTACATGTTTTAATGCTTGAGTTGATATCTACACAAAACGTTTATGGAGGTACCTAGTTTTACTTCAAATATCATTTCACCCTTGATGTCTTATGGAAAAAAAACAAAAAATGGCTATAGGTATATATAAGCAGACCTGAGGAGTAAGATTGAATAGGGGCTTAAAACCTTTTTCCTAAATGTTTTGATTAGTGTTCTTCACTTGTCTCTAAATCTATTTTATGCAATGCTGCTTCCAGATTAACCTTTGCAATGCACAAGCTGACAGTATTGCCTTTCTTTGAGAAACAAACCACAACAGGAAAAAAATACACTTCAAGACCAACTAGTAGCTTAAATCAGAATCCCTTTGCTTTGCATTCAAAGCCCTTAAACATTGGCCTCATTGTCTTGCCCAGGGTCCTCACGCTAACTTTCTAAGCTTCTGTCTCATGTCATCATGACCAAGACATGTCCTAACACACTGGCTGTGTTAGGATGTCAAGGGAAAGTTTTGTCTAGCTGGTTTGCGCATCAAGCATATGGGCCTCCCCTGGTGGTTTAGCCCAGGCAGTTGAGCGCACCACTTTGAAGCTGTCAGCAGCCTCTGCAGCGCTGGTTCGATCCTGGTTGGCCAGTGAGGGCCCCCACATTATGCGGCAGACCTCTCCTGTCTCGCCCACTGCGCCCATCAGGAGTGTATTTCGTCAGTCTGCCTGTTCTGTTCCCCACTCTGTCTCCGGTGAATCCTCTCACCCTCCTGCACCTCTGGCCTGTACCCTGGTTCTTGTATGAAAATAAAATAAATGAATCTTTAAAAAAAGCATAAACCTTCCTCACATACAGTAGATACTTAAGAAATGTATTTTAAACTACCTAATGCTGTTTTAAAATAATTTAAAATCTTTTTTCAGTAGGGCTACTTTCATGTGTAAACACACATATCACACCCCGAAAATGACTTGGGAAGTTAAAAGAATGGCATTGGTTGGTGTGGTTGCATCGTTCCATAATATATAGAATTGACTCCAACATAGCTGTGCCCAGAGCTGCCTGGTATGCCATCAGTGTCTTCCTTCCTCAATTTCTTAGATTGGGTCTCTGATATTGAGGGCAGGATGAGCATCCTGCCTCTACACTCACCCCTGGCCCCAAGAGGAAAACCCCAAGAGGAAAGGATGATTTCCCCATATTGTTGAATAGCCAAGTCCTACAGGTAACTCAAAGTGGCCCACCTGAGCTAAATGACTCCTATGCCCTGGGCTACCATCCACTCTGAATGTCTGGGTCTTCCACATACTCTGCCTTATGGGCAAGTGCCAAATGGAATTGTTCTTCTTAGAAAAGAGAGGCCCTCCCTTCAGAAGGAGTGAGGAGTGCTTGGTAGAGTTAAATAAAGAATTTAAATTTCCATTAAGTCTCCCAAACTGAGCTACCTACTATTTTCAAAAAGCTTCCATAAAGTAAATGGCTAAATCCAGGGGCAGGAAATGCAGGAATTGATCTGGGAACACCTTGTGATTTCATAAAGCAAGGGTTTTATTTGACATTGAATCACTATAACTAATACAGTTCTGGAACCTGGTAGGTAATTGAGGCATAGTTGAAAATTGAAGGCTTAAAATTAAATCACTACTAGCCCACCAAATCTATTGGCTAAGGTGCTGCCATTTTATACTCAACATTATAGAATGATATATATATATATATATATTATTTATATCTACATATGTTATATATTCAATTAGTTATGAGGTATACATAACTATATACTGAGTACATACTAGTTATGGTATAATTCATTGAATATTTATCATGTATAGTATAAAGTGGCAGTGGCTATGGAAATCATATGTACATATATATCTTCTTCAGTGATCATCATTTCCTTTATTTTGCTAGGGCTGATATTTGATAAGTCTAATTGGAACTAATAAAAAACCTACTATTAACATAGATGTGAGAGCTGTTTTACTTCTCTAACAGCTTGCATGAGGGTGTTCTACCTTCAGACAATTAAAAGATGCTCTGATATCTCCTTCCTGCTATTATTAGAAGACAAGTTATTTGTGCTAAGAGAGCAAGAAACCCTACCTCAGAGAAATAGGAATGGAGTAGTTTGCAGTTGTGAGAACAACAAAGTTAGCATTCAATTAAGTTCCATCACAAGATTTATACTAATCATTAACCAAAAGTTGTCTTCTGTTCAGTTTCAGGAAATTGAACAATACCCTGACGAAGAGAAAGACCCTTTAAAAATTAAGCAATAATTATGGTATGTTTGCAAAATGCAGTCTATCTTTTGTATCTTGAAATTCTTGGCTGTGTAATTTGCATACACATTAAACTCTGTGGGAAATTGGAAAGCAATTCAGAATTCAACAATTAAAAGATACAAATTAAAATTGTTAGCATTAACTTAAAGTTTATTGCTGGTGCAATGCTCTTGGATATAAATGAACTCTGATCAAGCAGCCATTTCTCCCTTAGAAGTTCCACAGATCCTCAACTTTGGGGTCCAAGAGTGTCTTTAAGTCGTTGGTTTTACCTTTGCCACTGAGGAGCCATAAAAATACTCTTTTAATAAATATGGACATGTAAAGGCTACACATCAATTTTTTTTCACTAGAGAAAGAAGTTGGACAATATCTCTCTGATGTGCAAAGGACTTTTCTTCTCTTCCAACCCCATCAAATGATTTTGGGGAAAATGCTAAGATAATTCTGTGTTAAATCAAAGTGAAGAGGAGGAAAACACACCTCTTTTCGAGAGTTTGACAGCAAACTGAGATAAAACAGCAAAAGGGGCTTCTCATATGTATCTATATTTTGGTTGTCATAAATGCATGTACATATGAAAACATATATGCATGATGTGTGAAAGTGATGGGGAAATCCTCAGCATCATTTAGAATTTTCCATTATAACATACTGAGAACTATTCAATCAAATTGTCTGAATAGAAAGCTCAGGTCTTTCCCCATTAGCTCTATGATGGAAGGCATGCTGGTCTTCCAGCCTCTGTGTTCCAGTCTGCAAAATGGGGATGAAAAAATAAGATCACAAGTTTGTTGCAAAAATTGAATGAACAAAAAATTAAATCCCTTATTTGACATGTAGAGGGTTCAATAATCACACAGCCGTTATCTTTGCTAAGTACTAAGATATGGGGTACTGTGATTGACCCCAACCCTGCCACTTTGGACAATGTAACTAGCTTCATTATACTTCCCTGGTTTCATGTACAAAGTGGGGGTGCAGTGCTTCATCATAGGGATGTTAGGTGATCAAACACATTTTGTAAAACACTTACAAGAGTACCTGGGATAAGCCCCACATGAACAGTTCTTAAATTACAAATGTATATGTGTGGATGTCGATATTGAATCTATATCTCTATATACTCACACATAGAGAGCTGCCTCTCAAATTAGAAAAAAAAGTCTGATAGATAACAATGTTGTTCTAAACTAGAAGTACTATCACTCTGCATGTGTGTGTATGTGTGTGTGTATTCACCTGTGCCTATGTTTATTTAAAATGAGGAGGATGTTTTGGCTTAGTTTTTTTTTTTTTTTTCAGTTTCTTGTCTTATTTCTCTATATTCCACATAGGAGTAAAATCATCTGGTATTTGTCATTTTCCTTCTGACTTACTTCACTCAGCTGAACCCCCTTCAGATCCATCCAGGTTGTCACAAATGGCAGAGTTCATCTATTTTTATATCTGAGTAGTATTCCATTGTGTGCATGCACCGCCTGTTTCCGTGAACCCCAAGCAGTATCGATGTCACCTCAATAATAATTTGAGCAAAAATTTGAAGGGGGTCATCATTTAAAGGTATTGACAGTGACTTGTGCACTGCTATTCCAAGCATAAAAAACACTTTAAAAAAAGTTATGTTCAAATACATATGGTAAAAATAGTAAGATGTATTTGTTAAATCTTCCCCCAAAGTAAGAGAATGGAAAAAAAAAATGCATTAAAAAAGTAAAGTAAAATGAAAAATAAAAGCAGGAGGTCACAGCAAACATTCTACCCTTCTGATGCAGGGAGCCAGAACACTGGTTCAGTGCAGGCCGCCAATTATACTCCAGCAAGCTTGAGGGAATTTGGATGCAATAAAATCGCCTTGACATTGATCGAACACACTTGGATCATTTATTGAGGGTCCTTCAACATACCCAGGGTCATCAACATCAGGACCAATTACCAGTAAGTCTGGAAGTTCAGGTTTATATGCTATAAATATAGTTCCAATGGGGGGAAAAAGTGGGTCGAGGCTAGAAATTTTCAGACCCACAGGCACTGATAATTTCACTATATAAATGTTCCAGTAACTTGATGGTTCCTGCTCAGGGGGGTGGGAGACACAGGTAGTTACCTGTTAAGGGTAAAACTAGAACCCAGCTGCAGTGTGAGCATGTCCAGCTTTCCTGTCCAGACCTTCCAGGTCAGCCTCCACCAGCAGGAGTGTTAGCTTGGGAATTTCAGAACATGCACATCTGGTCTGCCACACATCCTGGTAACAAGGCACAGGGCCCCTCGAAAAGCCGGCTGTCCTGAGCACTGAACCACCCCCTCCAACACATACCCCACATGTGGCTACTGGGAAGTCATATCATGTTGTAATCAGTACAGTCTGAGTACTGGAAATCATAACATCTAATTAACTGGAGGGAAAATGTCCACACAGGTGAGCTGAGGTATTAGCCTAAATCATAGGTGTCACATAACTGAGTGTGGCTGTGCTGGACTGTTAATTTTCCACTTAGACAAGTAAGAGTTTAGTCACCATTACCTGATAACACACACACACGCACACACACACATAAATATAGAACCATAGATATGCATATATATACATGCATATACATCTATATCTGTATTAGTCTATCCTTATTTTTTTAAAGAGTGGTGAATATACAAAAAATCTCCCCCAAAAAACAAACAAACCCCCAAACAACCAAGAATGAAATGCCCAGTCAGGGGGAAATGCGAGCTGAATCTGGAATTTTGTGTGGACAGCATCTTGCCTTGTGCCGACCATCTAGGGTGGTTTTTCATCAGTCTCTAAAAGCAAATGGCTTCCATGTAATCTGGTCAGTAACATATATAAACGTTTCAAGCATAACAAAATACATATTTCAGAAAGAGTGGAGGGAAATGATCGCTGTAGGACTTTCCGAATAAAAGCAGGACCCTCTCCGGTGGAGCGGCATAAAGGAGATTAAGTGGACGGAGCTGCCTCTGAATTATTGATGTAATCAAAACACCAGCAGATCCACGCCATCCGTCTTCACTGTGCTGGGTCGAGGCTGAATTTTACTTGGGTTTTGGCTTCTCTTCTTATTTTTTTCCATTAAAGAGAGGGGGCGAGGGAGCGAAAAGGCAACCTTCTGTTGTTTACCCAAAAGATGTGGAATTTCCTAACAATTCATAACAACCATTAAAAGGAGCCGCAGTGAGGGGTTTTCACAACCAAGTGCATAAAGTGTGTGTCACTGTCCGGCTCTTAAGCTCAACGGTGTGTCTGGGTCAGCAGCAGGGCTTCCGAGGGGTGTGCAATTATAGACACACATCCACCCCGCGTGCAAGGTGGAGACAGCTTCATTACACCGGGGGTGGAATTCTATTAAAGCTCTGCTCTCCGTGGCTTAACCTTAAAGTGCTAATGCGGTATTTTCCTCCTGCTAATGTTGCAGGCTGGGAGGGAGCTTCCCGAGACCTCCCCACCTCCTGCCAAAGCCCCAAGCCGTCTCCCCAGACTCCTCTTCTCCCCGGCAGATATCATTTCAACAGATGTCAAGAACAGCAAAAGTGCACTTAGGCCTATTTGTTAAATTCCTCAGGGGGGAGGTGGTTTGGCGAAATCCAGCCAGTAATTAAACCACATTCTTCTTCTAAAACTGCCTCTACCCCCTCTTCCTGTATAATCTCTCTGTCTCACATCGGATCATCCAGGCGCTTACTGACTATAATCAATACAATATGAGATACATTAATTTTGTCCCTGGGAGGCTTTCGGGGAAGAGGTGGGGCTGCTTCGGCAGCATTTTGGAGTGCCCCGGCGGGCAGACTGTCAAGCCCAGGCCAGCCCCCGCTGTCAGCCCTGGCAGAGCTGGTCTCCCTGCCCCCATGCCCAGGGAGCTGGGCCCAGGCCAAGCTCACGCAAATTGGTTGGCACGAGAAACCTCAGCTCTATTACCTAATGGACACAAATGCTAAATAGTGCAGATCTCAGTGAGGAAGTGGCCTGGCTGAGCAGCATTTTAACAATTAAACTCAAGTCTTTCCATATGTTCTGGCATCCCCCGTGCCATGCTGGGCAGGAGAGAATGGCCAGGAGGAAAGGCCCTTTATGGACTCCTCAGCCCCCTATTGCTTCCCCCACCCCTCCTGCACCCCAGGGTAGGGGGAGAGTGCCTCCAGCAGAGAGGCCTCCTGGAATTCCTACAGGGAGAGGCAGCCAGAGGGAGAGGCAGGGAAGAAGCTCTGCCCAAGCCACTCTTTCTTGAGAGAGTCCATTTCTTATCTTTGTCAAGTAGCAAGCATCGGATTCTCAGGAGGTTGCTTTGAACAACCGGGAAGGTGGGTGCCAGGGAGGTACACAATTCCAGGGCCCCTGGTCATCCTTCAGCCATCAGCCCACCCAGCCTCAAGCCATTGTACTCAACCAGTGAAGAGACAGAGACAGAGGAGGCTGGTGCCTTAGGGCATCCAGGGACCCTGCAGGCAACCCAGAGGGACCAAAGCCACCCCACAGACTCAGGGCTCGGGAGACACACATGCTGATGATCAGACACACACCTGAAGTGTACACCCTGGTGCAAGGTGACGTGATGCAAGTTCTCAAAATCTCCAGACCACAGTGGAAAACAAAGCACATTCAGAAAAGAAGCTTTTCCAGCACCAGCTTCCTGGATTCTGCTGAAAGCAAAGAAGCCACAGGGAGGCAGGCGGCAGAGACAAGAAGAGAGCCTGGAGGTGTTGGTTTCGCCCACCTGGCCACGGCCTTGACTGTCAGATGTTTTTCTCTACTCTTTGAAAGGGACGGAGGGACCGGGAGAGGCTCCCTGGTCAAGGGCCGTGAGCCAGGGCAGAGCGCAGGGAGCGCAGACACACAGAGTCAGACCCCAGCCTTGGGCCGGGCCTCGCGGTGAACTGAGTGGCTCAGGGACCTGGCTGGACGGCAGAAACTCTGAGCTGGTTTCTGAAGTCCTTGGCGGCCCTAACGGCGCGTGGCTCACAATATGCGCTTTTGCCCCTAAGTGCCCGCTCAGCTGGGTCTTGACCACGACCCCAGTCTCTGCAGTTAGCACACAGGGCAACACCGCGATACGGAGGGAAAGGCTGCTCCCCACGAGCCTGGGTCCACCAGCATCCTACAGAGCGGGAGAGAAGAACCCCACACCCCGTGCCTCTGTGGAACGAGGGGATTCTCAACAGCAAAGACACGCTGAAGTCTAGAGGTGTCACAAGGCTGCCAGTGGTGACCCAGGGGTGGAGGCTGGAAGGCCAGTGTTTGCAACACTGAGAATTCTCTTGCAGCACAGCATCTGGGACCCACACCCTACTGACTGAATCAGGAATTCTGTGAATGGACCCTGAGACCACATTTGGAGAGAAATCCCCACGTGGTTATTAGCACATTCATGTTTGAGAAATGGGCAGATCAGGACTCCCTGGGGGTGAACTTTGCAATTACAGATGCCCATGGATTTTTGCTGGCTATAGTGCCAGTCCCCCAAGGGGATGAAAAGCTTCTGAGGGTGCAGACACCAGCTTACCCATCGCTGTCGCTGTCCTGCACATGCAATGCAGGACAACGGGCCTCTGTAAATGTCAGCTGGATTAAATTTAAGAAACATAGAGCCCAAAACCCAGCCTTGAGCTAATGAGTGAGGATATCCAGGCCCAGAGGTGTGGGCCATGCAATTAAGAGGCGTCTTGGTGATTATCAGTTACAGCCCATCCTGAAGACCACTTTTCTCATCCCCACCATGTATACCAGAGATAATGAGAGCCTGATGTTATCAAAAATCATTCTGAGGGCCTCCTCTGGTGGCGCAGTGGTTGAGCTCTGGGCTGCGAAGCTTCCCACAGCCTCTGCAGCGCTGGTTTGATCCCCGGCCTCCAGCGAGGGTCCCACATGGCATGACACACCTCTCCTGTTGCGCCCGCTGCTCCCCTCAGCAGTGTATTTCGTCAGTCTGCCTGTTCTGTTCCCTGCTCTGGCTCTGGTGAATCCTCTCATCCTCCCGCGCTTCTGACTGTACCCAGTTCTTGTATGAATAAATAAATAAATCTTAAAAAAAAAAAAGAAATCATTCTGAGTAGGGACACCGTGGCTTTCCCTTTGCACTGTTCTTCGGTGCTTTTCCTGGATCTTCACAAGTGAACAAATTTTCATAGGACAGAGTGCAGCCTTTCTTCATAATTATTATCAGAATTTAAAAAAAAGGAAAGGCCAAGGAATCTAAAATTTAGAGTTTCAGTCCCATTCATTTATTTAACCAAAGTCTGCTAGTTGTTGGGGACACATGTTGAGTCAAAATCACGGGTCTCTGCCTTCTTGACATCCATCTTCTCATGTAGGAGAATTAAGCCACTGCAATTCCACATAGATTATCACTTGGTTTTGCTTAAAGTACATTTTTAAATTTGAAAACATTTTTAGAATCCATTTTATCTTTTTTTAAAGTATCCTTTCTGGCTTAAGTTTCATTTTCTGAAAGATTCTCAATAACATACAGTTATATAAAGATTCTATAGGATTCCAGAAAGAACATTAAGTCTACTCTCAGAGCCTCTAGGGCCTCACCTCCCATTTAATCCTCAGCCCACGTCAGTTCAGGTACCCTCTGCTCATCTCCTGGGTAGGAGGTCATCGCTTTAGTCACCAAATCGAGAGGCAAGCTTCCAGAAGGTCATTCCTTGACCCCTCAGTATCTCGTCCCAGTTGCCCCTCTTGAAGATTCTTTCTCTTGGTTTCCATCCACAACTGTGTCACTGTCTCTTTATTCTCAGCCAACCTGCGGGGACAGTTCTGCCAACATCATTGCCAGTCCTGTGACAGTGCCACTTCTCTTCTTGTACTGTATTTCCACCTGGCTAGTACGGACGGCAGTGCCAGGCTCTCCCCAGCCAGCACACCCATGGCCATGTGGGAGTCACAGAGGATGAGGTTGGCTTATATGTACCATTATGGTGGGTAAAGTCCTAATCACACTATTCACTAAGAATGATAGTATCTACTATATGATGCTGTTTTTATTAAAAAAAAAAAAAAACTGGTGTTGGTAAGTGATGCTCACACATAGGCACAGACACACGTCACTGCAGGCACACCAGCACGTTCAGGGGCAGACTTTGCAGATCTACAGCGCCCACTGGAAATACACTGCAAGTGACATGGGAATCCAAAATTTTCTAGAAGTCAAACATTTAAGAAATCACAAGAAAAACAAAATAGGCAAAACTAATGTGAACGACAGAGGAAATTCAGCCTGATGTAGCATCGTTCCAACATGCCACCAGATTTTAAGAAGTGTCAATGAGTTATTTCACCCTCTTCTGTAGGAAGCCTTTCAATCAGGTGTGTATCTCACACTCGCTCAGTGACCGCAGGAGGCTAACAGCTGCCAAGATGACAGGATCTCACCATCATCCCAGAAATTCTACTGCACAGCTCAGGTCCACAGGGCTGTGGTGAGAAGACCCTCCTCTCACCAAAGTAACAAGCAGCAAAACGTTAAGTGTATTTCCCACAACAGAGGGAGAGATTTACTGTTCGGATCACATGAACTCCTGGGGGAGTTTTTGTTTGAAATCTGGTTTCTTTGCTGGATGCTATGTTCTCTTTGCTCTAACAACTTGGGGACTGTAACCCAAAGAGAAAGACCTCTGGACCCACGCACAACCCTTGGTCTTGCCGTTAACTGGTTGTATGATGGGGTCAGCCGCTGCCTCTCCACACCTGGTCATTTCCAGAATTTTGGCCAATATTGAATAAGGTAGGACAGGCAAGAGTGCAGCTGGCTCTCAGGAAGCTTCCTTCAAGCGATCTTTCGAGACATCGTACACATCTCAGCTCTGACCTCGGCAAGGATCAAGCACGGTTGTTGACTGACTCTCAGTCCACTTGCATTTCTCTACTTCTGTGCCTCCTGTGAGCAAGGAGGCCTCCTGGCAGCCTTAGGATGTCTGCCCTCATCCTCCCTGCCTCTGCTAGCAGCCAGAGGACCTAAGCACTTCAGCAGAGGCTGTTTCTGGACTTGGACGAGTTTCTATTACTACTTCATGCTTCTGTATTGCAAAGAGGAAGCTGATATGGGCCCTGATCATGAGTGATATCTGCATGAAACAGAACTGCACCTGTGAATGAGGTTGCCTGCAGGGCTTTGCCCGTGCGTGCACGTAAAGGGTGTGTGTGTGTGTGTGTGTGTGTGTGTGTGTGTGTGTGACTCCCGCATGTGTCTTGGAAGCTTTCTGTTACTGTTCTGAGGTCAGCTCAGTGGCTTGGGAAATAACCTGGCTCTAAATCAGAAACCAGCCTTTTGACAAATTTTTCACTCTTATTCTCCGCTTCCTCATCTGAAAAATGTGGGGGCTGAACCAGATGGTTGCCCAGATTCGTTGTAGGAAGAATATACCATGATCCAAGGAATCCGTGAATCACCAGCGCCAAGGCTCTCACTTCTTGTTACTGTGGGTAATCAGGAGCTGGCAAAACATTTCAGACCTCACTCTAACGGTGTGGTCTCCCGAGCTCTTATTATTAGACGTACGACACCTGCACGAGACCCTAAGCAATGGAAGCGGCAGACAGGCCACTTGGACCATGCCCAGGGAGAGGCAAACTCTCCAAAAGGCTTCCTGGGCAAGTCTCATGCTCAGGACTGACTCACCAGCCCTGCGAGAACCATAAGGGCATCGGACAGGCATGGGCTGTGGGGACGGGGGCAGAGGGGGCTGGCAGGTGAGCGCTGGACTAGGCATCATTTTGGGTCCATCTGTATCTTGAGATTTGGGGTTCAGCAAGGAAGGGATTTAATGAACCTTCAGCAAAGTATGTGCCCCACAACACGCTTAGCCATTTTAAAGGCAAGCAGAGAAGCACATCCCAGTGGCATCCAGAAGATGGACCTCTGTGTTGTCAAAGATGCCCTGAAAGAAACTGAGGAAGGCAGGGAGGAGGGAGAAACAATGGGAGGAACAAAAAAAGCAAACGTGGCAAAATATTAAAAAAAGTAGAATTCTAGTAGGAATTGTTCTACTGGTCTTGATGTGGGTTTAGAATTTTCCAGAGAAACTTTTGAGAATAAAATGTTAGGAAAACAGTGTTAAGCATTTTAAAAATACACAAAAATTGGGCCTCCCTGGTGGCACAAGGGCTTAAGCTTCAGCACCATGAAGCAATCCCCAGCCACTGCAGCACAAGTTCGATCCCCAGCCAGAGAGCTGACAAACGGTGCAGCAGACCTCTCCTGTCTCGCCTGCTGCTCCCCTCAGCAGTGTATTTTAGTAGATCCACCTGTTCTGCTTCCCGCTCTGTCTCTGGTAAGTCCTCTCACCCCTGCACCTCTGGTCTGCACCCAAATTCTTATATGCATAAATAAAAACCCAGGGGGCTACGTGTGTATGTGTGTATGTGTGTGTGTGCACGTGTGTAATGTCTACTAACCTACCATGGAATTAGTGCTTCAGGAACACATCATGGTTCATATTTTGCTTCATTCATTCATCCCAAAATGAGTTTTTAACCATATGCCAGGCAAACAAAAACATAATGAGATATATTCCTTATTCAGGGGAAGCAGCCCACCCAGAAGAGAAGAAAATATGATTAAAATAGGAAGGATTGTGTGGGACAGAAGTGCAGCGAGAGCAGCGGAACCCAGGCCTGTGCAAGCAGGTCGGCTGGTAATGACCCGCCCTCAGGTGCAGCCTGGACATCCCTGGGTCTGGAGAATAGAGATCTGAGAAAAAAACTCATTGGGATCCGCCCAGTTTTGCCCAGAAAATACATAATCCTCTCCCTCTGACTATTTCCCCTGGGATTTTTGAGGCTCCCACACCCTTCCAATTGCCAATTTCCTCCAAATGTATGTATTGCTAACGCAGCAGTAACTAGACAATTCGCTAGAAATGCCCACGGTTCTGCTTTTCTGAATAGCCCATGATTCGAGGGACCTGGGGCTCCTTGGAGGGCTGGCTCACTCCAGCTTCACCACTACAGGGGACGAGATCTTCAGGACCAAGGAAGCCGGACAGTGGGCTGTCCCGAAGGATATTTCTCCATGGATTAGAAATCTAGCCACCGATGGTCCCAGCTGCTTTGGCGATTCAGCAATGCCACCCAGACCTGGGCTTTCTCAGCCTGCTCCCACCTGTGTAGAGCTCCAGTTTGCAGGGGAAGAAGTGCCACCTTCTCAGGAGCAAGAGGAACCAGGCCCTTAAGCCCAGGCAGTCTGACCACAGACTGATGGGATGCCTTTGCCACGGACCCAGTTGTGGAGGATGCCCACAGCTGGGCTTCCCACTGGGTTACACAGCCTGGCTGTCCAGCCTGATGGCCACACAGCCTGGTGGTCCTCTGGCCTGATGGCTGCCCAGCCTAGTGGCCGCCCAGATTGGTGGTCCCCCAGCCTGGTAGCCACCCTTCGTGGTGGCTGATGTCCTCCCACACCCGGTGGCTGTGCACTCACTACTGTTAGGTCAAGAGCAGCAGGTGTGTCCTGCAGAGCCCACCCAGCCACGGCCCAGGACACACACTTCCCCACAGAGGCCCCCACACCTAGGAGAGCAGCCCCGATTCAAGGACTCCACAGTCCTCACCTCTTCCCCCCAGAGATTTATAATTAAGCCTGCAAAAAATTAAGAAATTAATATAAAAGTTGCCGTGTTGCCAATGCTTTTATTATACTTTAATTTACTAGAAACATTTCACACCACCCCTGGGGAGTAAGTGCAATGCAAAATTGCTTACATCGCTCTTAAAAGCTGAAGTAAGCGTTTCCTTTTCATCTTCCATAATCCTATTAAAAAAAAAAAAAAAGCCAGCAAGCCTGTGGACCAGAAGTAGCAAATAGATAATTATATCACTCCGGATATTTCTCCCCCTGGCTTTTTCGAGGAATCCCCCTCATCATTCTCCACTTTCCTCATAATTTATTTACAGGTAAAGAAGTGATGAACTAAACTCAATGGACAGGCCGCTGCACTTCACGATAATTAAGTTACTAGCGATTCCAGTCGCCCTCAAGACAAAGCAGGTGCAGGCCGGACGCGGGGTTTCCCTGCCCGACCGCTAGGAAAGTGCGAGTTTGGAGACAGGAAAACCACGGTCCATGGTCCATGCTCCAGCCGGGCAGCTCCCCACCAGCCTGGGTGAAACTAGGCAAGTTCCAGAAACTCTCGGAGCTTCGGTTGGCATGTCTTTGCAATGGGACGCAGCAAGGCTCCACGCCCCATCCCCAAGAAGCGCAAGGGTGACAGTGGCGTGAAAGGGACATAGCTTGGCTGCTGGCACGAAGCAGGGGCTCAGCTCACTGGAATTACTGGCATGGAGCCCGGGCTGCAGAAGAGGGATGGGGTGGGGGGTGACCCACCAGCTGGGACCCAAGACAGCCCTCACACCACAGAGGCACCCACAGCTGTGACAGGTCTCAGGCTGGGCAGTGATGATCCAGAATCCGGGTCAGGAATAAGAAGGAGGCTCTGGGTCTGTCACTGATGGAACAGACCAAAGCAAAACTGGGTGCGGGTGGAGCAGGTTTCTGTAAAGATCAAAAGGGGATACGCCGGCCAGGGACCTTGGTTACCTGACAAGGGCTTTTCAACTGGAGAGCACCTCACCCGGCCCCTGGGCACTGACCTCAGCCGCAGAGGGGCCTCCCGGCTTGTCAAACCAGATGCCAGGTGATCCCTGACCAATGAGATCCACACGGATCATTCACTGGGTCCAGTGATGGGCAGGGCCATTGCAGTTGTTCCACAGCCCACGGTGTGGATGGGGAATGATGGAACATTGACATGGGCTTGTGAAGTCAAGCAGGAGACGTCAAAGAAATGATGCCACACGCCCTTCAGAGGGGTTGAATTTCCTCCCCGCCAGGGAAGGGCTACGTAAGTGGAGCTGCCAGGTGACCTCACTGCTGACACTGCTGCGTTCTCCTCCCTGCCCGGCTCTGATTTCACTGCCCCTCCAAGTCTCGACAGGAGAGATGGAGCCTCGGCCTTGGTGCTTTTCTTTTTTGAGAAATACCATCATCTTTTGATAATTAGTATTTCTCAGCAACAAGTTGCCAACTCAAAAGTATGAAAACTGCTCCAAACTCTGTTTTGATTGCCATGTCGATCGTCAGGTTGTGAAACATTGTTCTGAGCTTGTGGACCCGATGGGCCAAGAAACACAAACAAGGATCGAGGATCTTAAAAGTGAGCTATCACCTTTGTGCTTTTCCCACTACACCATCCTCTGTGTACAAATGGCAAATGAGCTTTTGGAGACAAGAGAAAAGTTTGAATAAAGATAAGATGTAAAGGGCCTCCCTGGTGGCGCAAGGGGTTAAGATGCAACCTATGAAGCTGTCTGCAGCCTCTGCAGCACAAGTTGAATCCTCTAGCCTTCCAGGGAGCAACCCACGTGGCGCAGCAGACCTCTCCTGACTCGCCTGTTGCTCCCCTCAGCAGTGTGTTTCAGTCGGTCTGGCTGTTCTGTTCCCCGCTCTGTCTCTGGTGAGTCCTCTCACCCTCTGCACCTCTGGCCTGTACCCCAGGTCTTGAATGCATAAAATAAATAAAATCTTTTTTATAAAAGATAAGACAAATGGCTACTAAAGAGGAGGGAGAAGGATCAGAGAGATGGAGGGAGGAGCACAGGGGACTGAGGTGATGGTGCACGGGTGCCTTGGTGAAGGAAACTCTATGGGGACTACACTTGAGGGGTTGGGAGGAAGCAAATATCATTTAAAAATCAACAATGATATAAAAAATAAAATTAAAAAAAATTAATTATTAAAAAAAGCAGGTCCTTATAGCTAATGAATGAATGAAGAAATGAGAAGTTGTATATATAGAAAAACTAATGTCTCATGTCACACACAAACACTCCATGTTTATAGATAAAATAAAATTTTGCAATAACTATTTCTGTTAGAGATGCTTTTGGCTGCATGTAATAGACCTGACCACAGACGCCTACATGAATGAGGGGTTCACTTTCTCACATGATGTGAGGTCAGAGGCAGCCTGGTGTGTCATGGGTTCAGCTGGTGTGTGATGTCAGAGACAGTGTCCCCACCCTTGTGAGGTAGGCGCTGCCGCCCCACCACCGGACACCATGGGAGATGAGGAGAAAGGGTGGGAACAAACAGCCGGGAGGGGACTCCTCCCAGGAAACAGCCAGTGTTTCCCACACCCCCAAAGCAGTCACAGCCCTGGAACCAGAACGGGTGGCCTCGTCTCTAGCACACATCCAGCCCCAACACACCTGCGTTTTCTGTGCACATGAGAGAATGATGAAATGACAAGACCGTTTTGCATTTCTAGAAAGTGCCTGGCCACTGTAAGGATTGGGGGTCAGGCCCTCGATACTCCACAGACAGGCAACACCTCCAGTGCTCATCCCTGTGAGTGCTGTTGAGACGGGGTTATTTCTGCAACCTGAGGGAAAGAGGTGGGCTCCCCAACCGCAACAGAGAGACACCTCTTCCTATGGGCGCAGTCCTGCTGTCTCTCGTTTCCTAAGAAGCACTGCTGTGTCCATTGGGAGGCATTGATTTTAATTAATCACAATAAACAGCCCCCTCAATCAATAGAAAGGAATAGAGGGAAGAACAGAAGCTGTAAATCACCACTATTTCTTCTCTTTAGAGGAGTTTCCTTCAACTTGAATCCAGCGTGTCTATTGTGCATGGATTCAGCTGTTCAGATTCAATGATTGCATCTACCATCGCAGCAACAGCCGGTCTTGACCCAGGGGCTAGTACATCCCACTGTTTGACCATACAGAGCCTCCTAGGACACCACAGTCTTTGTATTACTGCATATTACTATTATTCATATTTTAAAGAGGAGAAGACTGAGATTCGGGAATTTAAACCACCTTTCAACATTCCAAAGTGGCTCACCCCTCAGCCAACTTGAATCCGGGTCCCTTGTTAAGTGCCCCCAAGGGCAGGCGCTGGTCTGGGCACTGTGGGTGCAGCTTCCTCTGACACGCACAGTCACCGTGGTACATGCTCCTTTCTCAGAAGCTGCATGGGAATGTCAGGGCAAGTGAGGATCTTCCTGGGCTCACTCCAACTGGGGGCTCACCCTCCCCATGAAGGTAGATGTCTGGGGTGCCTGGGTCTTGGCTGCCCCTGGGGCAGCTGGTAGCATCTTCACCATCATCAGGACATCACCCATGAACTGTGCAGAAGCCACGTCTGACAGGAGTCACAGCAAGTATCAGGTCCAGTGCCTGGCCATTGGGGTTCAAATCTTTTTTTTTTTTTTTTAATATATATATATATAATTTTTAAATATTTATTTATTTATTTATACAAAAAACGGGGTACAGTCAGAAGTGAGGGAGGGTGAGAGAATTCACCAGAGCCAGAGCGGGGAGCAGAACAGGCAGACTGATGAAGCACACTGCTGAGGGGAGCAGTGGGCATGGCAGGAGAGGTCTGCGCACCATCGCTGGCAGCCAGGGGCTGAAATGGTGCTGCAGAGGCTGCGGGCAGCTTTGCAGCCCAGCGCTCAACTGCTGCACCACTGGGGAGGCCCTCAAGTCTTTTTTTTTTAAAGATTTATTTATTTACACATACAAGAACTGGGGTACAGGCCAGAGGTATGGGGGGCAAGAGGACTCACCAGAGACAGAGTGGGGAACAGAACAGGCGGATCAACTGAAATATACTGCTGTGAGTAGCAGTGGAGAAACAGGAGAGGTCCGCTGCACCATGTGGGTCAGCTCCCCGGCCTGGGATCAAACTCATGCTGCAGTGACTGGCGACAACTTGTCTTTAACCCCTGCACCACCAGGCAGGCCCCTGGGGTTCAAATGCTTGCAGAATTAGTCTGTGATTTATGACATCCCACTGGCATTCACAAGCCTTAGCTTCCAAACCTACAAAACAGAATCTATGACCTCGTGAGGTTACTGAGAATTAGAGCTCACACATGGGAAATGCATGAAGTTACAGTGGCGAGGAAGGGGCTGGCTCATCAACAGCTGGTTCCGGGCCTCTGTGAGCCTTGACTTCCCCAGCAGGATCCTGGGGCCATAGTACAACCTGGCCGTGGGGAACTTACTGGGTGAATATGCTTCCAGGGCTGGTGACTATCCTGGGCAGACACCGCTCGCTCGGGAAATGTTACATGGCATCATCGCCACCAACGTGGCATCCATATGAACAGCCACATCTAATTCCAAGACTAGCTGAAAATAGAGCAGCAGGAAAAAAAAAAAAATCCTAAGCTTTTGCATAAAAAGGGGCTGCTAGTACCAAAATGGAGACATTTAGAGCATCTAGAAAGTAGAAAGCAATGCACTCCAATGCCAGAAACTTGTTTTTCAAGACGCTTTTCAAACTGAAGCAGAGGGCACAGCCAAGCCTGGCTAATTAGCTCCACTGCCTTATGCCAGGGGCCCAAGGCATCACGCCCGGCTGTTGTGTTGGGGGCTGGAGCCTGCAAAGTCAGCTGTAATTGACACCCAGATGCAGGGGGAGCAGGGAAGGTTAAGGGGAGGAAGGATTTGGAGGAGCCAGGAAACAAAGATACTAAGACATGGCTGAGAGCCTCGCAGTAAAACACTCAGCTACACCGGGAGGGAAAGTTTGCTTTGGTTTTTGTTTCTGGGGAGGATGGTAAATAGCCTCCTTATTCTCTCTCTCTCTCTCCCCGCTCCTGCCCTGGCTCCACCCCTCCTGCCAGAATTAAGGGCAGAACAAGATTCTTCTGCAATGATTCTTTATAAAAGAATAAAACAAGGACAGAAAAGAGCTGCATTTCTCCAGCAGCTGTGCCCAGGAGGCAGCGCCTTTGGGCAGCGTTGAAGATTCAGATGGCACAGAGAGGGGGAATGGGTAGGAAGGGAAGGGAGTGAAAAAATGGAAAGGGGCCAGCGGAGGAGATGTCGTGTGAGAGCTGTGAGGTGGCAGCCTCGGGGGGTTCAGAGTTAGGGTACAGACAGGAGTAAAGAGGGAACTCATTTAGGGGCGACCTCCTCATGTGTCTCCAAGAAAGGCAAATAAAGGGGTGGTTTACACCACCAGAAACGGGACTATTGCTTCTGAAGTGGCAGCCAAAAAGTGGACCATGTGGGTCTCTGCTTGCACGCGGGTTACAATAATCCCCCATTCTTCAGTGGGGTCAGCCTGCCTGGGATAGGAAAGGGACTGTCATACACATAATTCAACACACTTTACTCAAAAACCCCAAAAGGGTTTATTTTTCAGTCGATGGCCCAGCTTTAAAAAAAAAGTGTTTCTTTGATAACTGTCAAAAACAATAAAAAGTCCTCACCACTTACAATATCTCTCTCACTATCCCCTCGGGAAGAAAGAAATAAACAGACTCTCCAAACAGAGCTGGGAAAAAACCAACGTTAAGCTGCTGCTAGAAATAGGAGTGCTCCAGCAAAAGAAAATTCCTGGTTGTGTCCAGAACAGCCTATTACTTGCATATTATACTATGGGTATTACTGAGGGAGAGGCTTCCTGACTGATTGATGTGTTATTATCTCTTCTAGTTGAATTATCTCTGAAATGCCAACCATTATGAAGTGCTGCTTTTGTCTGACAACAAAGCTGAGCTTTATTTTGTCTGCACGGCACATAAGTGAATGCATCGACTTGATTTCAAGTACGTCCTGTTAATCATTCATTCCATTAGTGGGGAGGCACCTCTGATACCCCACCCCACTGCACCAACACACACAGACACACAGACACACAATACGCACAGGCACACACACTTTTATCTTTTATCTCTAAATTCATTGAAAAAATAGAAGCATGTGTTCAATCAAGGTATTTTCTTACCACCTGCCACTATAGACCCACCAGCCTCCCTGAGCCTGCCCCCTGGCTCTCACCTGTTCTTGGGGTGGGGTGTGGGAAGAGGCCGCCCCTTTTCCTATCAGGGTTTTTGCTCCACTCAAAATCACACACTCCATGGCCTTGCTCTTGCCATTTTCTGCTTGTTCTGTGTAATCAACACCCCTCTTCCTCCAGGATCATGCACTCAGGCTGAACAGTAATCTGTCTGTCCATCTGTATTCACAGCCGCTCGATACACAACAGCCAGGAGTGAAAGCCAAGGTCCATGAACGGGTGAAAGAATAAAGAAATGGTCCTCCACCCATACCATGGAATATTATTCAGGCTTGAAAAGGAAGGGCATGCCTACACAGGTTACAACACAGATGAGCCCAACATGGGAGCCCCCAGGGAGGCCCACAGTAAGTGAATGTTGAAAAAGGGTAGGCAGGCGTGTCCTGGAGACCACCCACCAGGGCCCAGAACCAGCTTGCCTGGCAGTGGATCGGGGCCCCGCATGTCTCCAATGAAGCAGGGAGGGCCTGTGCCTGAGTCAGTTGCTCTGGGAACTTCCTACAATGGTCATGCTTCAAGGCCAGGTTGACAGCACTAAGGTGCTGGCCGGAGTCATGTTGCTTTCTCCCCTAAACACACGGGTGCTAAGGAATCTGGAGAAGGTCCCAACCTCCCTCCTGGCTCAAGTCTAATTTGAAGGCTTCCACCTGGATTATCTTGACCTCTGAATTTCTGGAATGGGAAAAGGAGACCACAGACATAGAAATGCTATTACCCAGGGCTGTTTTATGGGGGAGAATGGATCAATAGTTAGGATACACGGCAGGGAAAGTCATGCTAGTAATACGGAATTGAATTGCATGCCCCAGAAAAGTATGCCCAATGCCCAACACCAGGGTCTGTGAAAGTAATTGCGACTGTGCAGGAAATAGGTGCAGCTGAGCCCCAGCTCCCCAGATGAGACCCGCCAGGACTCAGGTAGTCTGAAACCCATGAGGCTGGTCTCACAGGCAAAGGAGGGGAGACGCCACACACAAGAGAGGAAACCTTGTGAGCACAGAGAGAGAGGCTGGGCTCCCCCACAGGCCTAGGAGCATCTGGGGCCCAGAAGCTGGAAGGGCAGAAGGATCCATCCCTTTAGAGGAAGCACGGCTCTGTTGACCCCTGAAACTCAGGTGCCCTTCAGAGCCCTGGCAGAGTGGATTTGTGCTGTTTCAAGTCACCAAGGTCAAGGTAAGTTGTGGTAGCAACCTTAGACCAGGGTGTAGAGGGAGAATTGGCACAGCCCGCATGGTTCCAGGACCCCACTCCTCAGGGGTCACCACTGGCTGCTTTGCTCAGCAATGCTGCCCTCAGTACCCCCGTCTCTGGCAGGTTGTACTCAAGTGGGGATGGGAATGGCCCCCAGCAGTGGCTCAATGTCTGCATCCCACCAGCTTTGCACCTTGGGGTCTTCCTGTCCTGTCTGGGGTCACGCACCTATTCCCGGACCAAGCCTGTGCTCAGGAGAGGGTGTGCTGGCGACGAGGTCGAGGTCTGGGGTCTGTGCCTCCACTTGTCTGACCAGTCAGGGTGTCAGTCCTTTCCCCAAGGTAGGGGTGGGGGTGACACACTGTGATTTATAAAGATAGATAGATAGATAGATAGATAGATAGATAGATAGATAGATAGACAGACAGACAGACAGACAGACAGACAGAATTTGCTTTTTGTCTCCATTTCAGGACCAGTATTCAAACCCCTTAGACTTTCCATGATGAGGTGTCTTTTGCGATGTGAATAAGAAGTCTGTTGGGCAAAGTCCTGAGAAGGGAACCTGAACTTTCAGCCCAATCCCTGACTTCCACGGAGGCTGCAGGCCAGATACTGAATCGATCAATACCCAATGAGTTAATCAATCAAGGCTCTGTACAATGCGCTACACAAACCAGAAAGGGCAGGACTGAGAGCTTCCAGGTTGGTGAACAAGTGGGGGTTTGGGGAGAGGGTTGCACCTGGCAAGGGCAGGGACGCTTCCTGCCCCTCCCCATACCTTGTCCTCTGCAGTCCTTGCCTCTGGCTTGCGCTAGATCCTTTTTTAATAACTTGGCATCTAGTAGGTAAAATAGCTCCCTGGTTTCTGTGAGAGCCACACAGCAGGTGTGGGAGTCATTCACTGTGCGCACAAGCGAGAGCCAGTTGCTCTGAGGCACAGGTGACACCGGGACTTGTGAGTGGTGACTGAAGTCGGAGGGTCATGCAGAATGGATACTTCCGCCCGGCGGGATCTGACGTCCTCTCCAGGCGTGGTCAGAGTTGAGTTGAATTGCAGGACAACAGCTGGTGTCAGAGAAGGTTTGGTGTCGAGAAAACCCACAGGCCGGAATCGGTCCTGGAATCATTCCAGGGCTGTACCCAGTGCTTGTATAAATAAATAAATAAATAAATAAATAAATAAATAAATAAATAAATCTTAAAAAAAAAAATATTATTTCCCCTTTAAAAAAAAAAAAAAAAAAAAAAACACGTCTTGGGAAGCCTGGATGGAGGTCAGAAGGCCCAAAAGAAGCGATGTCGGAAGCAGCCAGGGCTGCTGAGCCTCTGAAGTCCAGTCCAAGGGCGCGAGGCCTCTCTGAGCAGCAGGCGAGATGCTCCGGGGAGGTGAGATGCTCCCGGGAGACCAGGCCCGAGATGGGATTCATCCTGACACCTGCCTCGTCTCTGCTGTGATAAGCTGAAAATGCAGTTCTTAGAAACTGGAAAAGCGCCTTTCTGAAACTCCCTTCTAAATTTGACAGTTATCAGATGTATTGAAAACTATAGTTATTGAGAGATTAAAAACAGAGGACTTGAATCTGCTGGCCCGGCCCCTCCTCATAACACAGCTTTGCAGTAGCTGCCAGGCCCGAGCGGAGTCCGCAGAGGCGCCTTTAAAATACCATCTGAAGCCAGGGACTATTTCACAGATCAAAAGGCACGTGCTTCTCAACCACCGTCTTCTGCAAAGGTGGATTTTAATTTCCGAAAAGACAAAGCCGAGAGAAAAAGAAAATGCCTATCTCCATGCACTTAAGAAGTATAATATTACTTAGATGGTGAAGTTTTATTCTGAAAAATGACTGTCAATTATGATTAATATTCTCCTTATAATTAATTCAAAATCTTATTAAAATCAAACTTTTATAACTTTACATAGAACCAGGCCGGCTCCGTCGGGTTGGAGACTCTGCCTGGCCATTAATTTTACCTGTATCATTTCTCAGTTCTCAAAAAAGGCAATAAAAGATACCTCCTTGAAAATCAGCAATGGCAGGCCACCCTCATCTCCATAATGACACAATTTCCAATTCACGCCTCATTTTCATTAATGTTTCTGGCCATAAATTTTTAAGCATATGATAAAAAATTTCTGAAGCAGCATAAAACTAACATGAAGAAGGAGTTCATTAGCATGTGACCCTAATTAGAAATTCCATATTAACTTCCCATTTCCACTTATGCATACCCAATGGCGTGCTGTCTCTCTGCTTTGTTGGGAGGAAATATTCCTTTTGCCGGTTTCATTCTTTGGCTTTGTTTGCAAAACGATCCATGGGTTTCCTCCCGTATTGAAGAAGTCAAGAGACAATAGTAGCACAGACGCCTTATGTGTCACCAATTATCCGGAAGAATTGTGAGAAGGTCCGTGCCCGATGCTTTATTAATGATACCAGATCATAAAAGGGGAGGGGGGTGGAATATGCTGACTCCATCTCTTTTCTAATGTTGGGTGATAAAAATGCTACTTCAGGATTCAGAAGGTTAAGTTCTAATGTGTATTTTGAATAGAGTGTGTTGGAATAATTGCCTCATAAAGCAAAGCATTGCCCGCCTGCTAATGGCTGCATAGTGCAGGCCTCAGCAAAGACCGCCAAGCTTACTGGAAAAAATGCTGTGCCTCAACTTTTGTAGCCCTCCATATTAAGTTAACTTTCCCCTCCCCTTGCTTTTCAAAAAAGGTATAAAATCTCGCCAGTCGGTTCTGTGGTGCAAAGGAGCTGCTGCCTGCAAGGTGGGTGAGCTCAAATGTAAGGTGGTCCCTGGATGAGCGGCCTCTACCTGCGTCTTCATTCCTGCATTGTTCCCTCGCTCACTGAGTCACGGCTGGTCCGGCGTAACCAACAGGACATGCTGGACATGCAGCCATGGCCATAGGTCATTGGCAGTCCTCCAGCTTCTGCCTGAGTCCATGCGCTGGGGGAAGCGGGAGCCATTTACGAGAACCGGCCATGCTGTGAGGAAGCCCAAGCTATCTGCTGGGAGGGACGGTGTGAAAACAGAGACGCCCGGCCCTCTATGGCCCAGCTAACCCCATCCTGGATGCCAGGCAGATGAGACAGGAAGCCACTATGGATATGCAGCCCATTTCAAGCCATCTGATGACACCAGACACCATCTCCTGACTGCAGTCATGGGAGAACCACCCAGCTGAGCCCAGCCCAGCTCCCAACCGTGACAGAAGGATGGCCATTACGTTCAGCAGTGCTTTGATATGATGTAGCAGGTAACTGGGGACAACATCATTTTACAAAGAGGCTATGGATCGGGCAAGAGACTATGGATCTGAGCCACCCACTTCTTTACCTCCCCCACCTGAGCAAGCTCAGGAGCCAAAATTGCTCCTATTTGTCCTTGGAGCTCAATTCTCCTTCCCCACTCTGCATTTAAAGTTTCCAAAGCTCTCTCAGAGGATGCTGTGAGAAAGCTCAGTGCATGGTTTTCTCTTAACAAATTCAGCCTGATCACCCTGACTGGAGGCCAGACTTGACCAGGAGAAATTCATGCCAAAGGGCTCGGGGAATAATGAATGTAGGAAAGGACACTCGTGGGGCTTTTGAAATACTCTTCACCCTTTTCCTTAGATTCCACTATTCACAGCAAGGCCCATCTCCTCCCCCTCTCTCCCAAACTCTGCAGGTCCTGCCACTTTGCAGGTTCTCCTGGGTCTTTCCAGCCCTGTCCTTTTTATTCTCCACCCATTCCCCAATTTAGCAACTTGGCCAGCTCCCACTTAGAGCCCCATCCCTGCAGCCCTTACGCAGATTTGCAAGACAAAGCTAACTCTCAATCAAAAACATATGCCTACCCTCACTACAAAGGGGGTTAGGGTTGTATTTCAGGAAAATACTATTATTCTTTCTTATTTCTATCACAGGACAAACAGAACGCACCAGCCAATGGAACCAACATCTACCAAGACACAAAAGAGCAAGAACTTCCCTTTGACATGCGTTAATGCCACACGATTTACCTTCTGCTTATGTTTGATCACTTTACAGACCTCTAACCAGTGGAATTTTCAATAGCAATCTCAAAAATGGAATTGATTAGTTCAGAATACAGAGGGTGGTCTGTGCGTGTGTGTGTGTAAGTGTGTGTAAATGTGGGTGCACTCAGAGATTTTGAAGGTGAAGGAAGAAAAGAATAATTTATCAAAAATATTCTATGACTTGCCAGGAGCTTCCCTGTGTTAAACTTCTTCTTCCTAACAGCCTGGTAAGTCACGATAATTAATCTTCAATGACGAGGGCACCAGGATTCAGAGAGAAGATGTGACTTACTTCAGTCTATACAGCTGGTAACTGGTAGATATGGGGTTGGACTCACTCCATTTACCGCGAATTTGGTTCCCAAGTCAGGTCATGCTTTCTCTGCAGAATCCAGGGTCTGATGCTCAGACCCCCTCTAAGGCCAGAAATGGGAATCTACTTGTAGCCAAATACCCAGATAAGCCGGGACCGTGTGGACAACCAGCAGCCTTCCTTTCTGGGCCTCAGTATCTCCATCCTCAAAAGGTTGTGCAAGGCTGAGTCTAAGGCTCTTGGTAGCTGCAGCAAACCAGGATGATAATTAACACTGCAAGAGGCGGGCGAGGGCACACAGAGCAAAGACACCAGCTTAACGATCACATTTTTATTAAAACAAATAAATGGTTCAACAAAATTATGTCTTAAATGGAAGTTTGTTCCTGCCTGACAATTTATAGTCACGCACTTTTAAAAATGCCAATCATGAAAGGGGATGGAGAGACAAGCAAAACATGGCGGAACTACTAATGGATGGGATGCATTATGGGAAATATAAATCAACTCCCAGCCCTTAAAATGCCATAAATAAGACATCTCTGTGTCAAAACTGGTGAGATGACCAGGGTTGCTGCACTGATTTATTACACAGCACCTTCCTAATCAACACCCGCTGATCAGCCACTTTCTTTTTACATAAATATGTGAATCACTTCTTGACATCAAAATAAATCATAGCTACTAGACCCAAAATCTAACCTCAAAAATGCCTGCAAAGATGATTGACACCTTAGGTGTCGTCTGCTATTCCGTATTAGAGCCTTGTCGACACAAGTTTTATCTCTCCCTTGGCATTTGAGTGATATGTGGACTTGACTCAATATCTTGTCTTGACATCTGAGTAAGACCTGTCCGATTTGTATAAATGTAAACAGTTTTATAAGTTACAGGTTACTATTCTGCCATGGAGGGGACGGGGTTGTAAAAAAAAAAAACAACTTTCCATAAGCAACTGGTTTTGGTCCCCAACATACAAAGACAGTCACTCGATCCATGTAGAAGTGTCTCTTCTGCAACGAGGTTTGAAATCTTGATGTCTGAAACTTGTGATAAAATTCACCATCACTCTTTAGTATATAAATATACAGGTACAGATCAGTGTGTGTGGCACATGCATGCTCAACAGCATGATTTTACATTAAAGGCTGTTCAGTTATCACAATAGAGCCTCCTTGGACCTCCTGTCCTCCAGTAGCTCTGCTTTATTTTTTCCCTACTTAAGTTTAAGTAAGATTTTATTTGGGAAAAAAAAAAAAAAAGAAGAAGAGTCTCCAGAAAAGCAAAGCCTGAATGCACATACCAAGCTTAGCAAAGAGTTTCCCCCACCCAATTCGGAGCAGCATACCCCCCAGAGTTTACTCATTGGAAGGCCTTCGCCAAACATTTTAATCTCTGTGCTTGGTTTCACCACCTACACATTGGAAATAACAAAGCTTGATAGGCATCACCATGCTCGGTGAGGATAGGTAGTTCCACCAACACTATTCATTGGGAGTCTAGTTTCTAAAAGGCCTGAAGAGGGACATCACTTGTTTGCATTAAGATAATTTTCTTGAACCGGCTTCAGGGATCCAGAGAGCTTTAACTTATGTTCTCTTTTAGATCCAGAAATCTACAGAGGTGCAAACAGTGGTCTCTGTCCTCCTTGTGAGACAGGAGGAAGGGTTTTGTGGGTTCCTATGAGCGGGCCACTAGCTGGCCACTCATGGGCAACTGTGACCCACTGGCTATCGACAAATCCCAGCAAAGCATCCTTGACTACCTACGGAGCATAGCCCGTATCACAAGGCTGGCCTGGGGATACCTAGGCCGCCATTGACATGATCACATGACTATCTCCATGGCGGTCTCGGGATAACTCTGCCTGTGATAACATCATACTTTCTGATGCAAATGTCTCTTGATGTATGATCACAATGTCCCCTTCTCTGTTCCTTGTAAAACTTTGCCCCCGATTCCTATCCCACCCACCAGACTTTATTCCTCATACCATTGCCGCATGACCCGCTTTTACTATCCTGTAGGATTTCAATAAATGTCACAAGACCTTGTGCTCAGGTAGCAGAGTCTGGCCTGCAAACCTGCTCCACCAAGGTGTGTCCTTCACTGCATTCCCGCCACAAAGTGGCAACACAGTTCCTGTTGCAACAGGCTTCTCTACCAGGAGCCCACGGCTCCTGCGCACCAGGAAAGTATGGGTGCAAGATGCGTTAAACGGCCTCCAGAAAGGAAGAGGTGCCCACCGTGGGGCCACGTGAGGACAGTACACCCCTCTGACGTGCTCCCCCATGCCCAGACCCTTCCTTGTCAAGTTGGGTCCGTGGAGCCTCCCCTCAACCTGGACCCATGTGTCTGCATCCCTGAGTCCCGGCGGTGGGAAGGACAGTGTGTGGGGGTCTGGCCACCCTCTCTTGGATGGCTTCACCCTAATAGAAAGCATGGAGACTGAAGACAAGTCAGCAGGGAGGCGAGAGAGGGAAGGGAGTGGAGAGACCTGAGTGGCCCCAGCTGCGTCAGCCCTGCTGCAGACTGAACGTGGAACCCCCAAAGAGGTGTGCATTGACACCTAACCCCCAAAGTGACGGCATCCGGAGCTGGGGACTTTGAGAGGTGAGTTGTCCCAAGAGATCAGCGCCCTTACGAAAGGGCTACAGAGGGTCCCCTGGGCTCACCCCTCGCCAAGTGGGGGCACAGTGGGGAGATGGACAGCTGTGGCCCAAAGGGCAGGCTCTTACCAAACCCCAACCCCCCACTGCCTTGATCTCGGACTTCTAAGCTCCAGAACCGTGGGGAATAAAGTTCTGTTCTTTATAAGCCCCTCTGCCCCAGTCTATGGTATTTTTGTTAAAACCGTCTGAATGGGCTTTAACAAACCCCTACTTTTGGGGGTCTTCCCAGGCCAGGGATGTGAGTGAGGAAGTTCTCCAGAGACCCCAGAGCCAGCTGCTACTCAGCCTGGAACCCTGTGGAAACGCAAGAGCCCGCAGTCACAGCAGCCAGCTTGTGTTGATTCTGTCACCGTATTCTTGGGCAAAATGAGTGAATGTTATTACTTCAGGCCACTCTTTTAGGGTGATGTGCTGGGTAGCGGTCGTTAGCTGGAACACTCTGGAATAATAATGAAATCTCACCCCAGTTCCCAGCGTGCATGTGGCTGGGCCAGATCCCTGAGAAAGACAAACGACTCCACCATGGTTCATTTATTCCATGACTGTTGTCAACTGGTTCAAAAGAAAAAGCTGAGGTAGATAATAGACCTGCTAGCGTCTGTAGCGGCAGCGCCTCTCTGTCCTGGCATTAATGCCATCTACCTGAGCTCCCGGCTGGCGAGCCTCTTGTGTTTCCTGCACAACAGCAGCTTCCCGGGACCTGCCATCCGCTTCTTCATCTCTCCACTCAGCCCGCCCCTTGCTTCTTTCTGCCTCATTGAGAGTCTCAGAGCTCTGGCACAAGACGCACAGCCCTGTACGATACTGCATTATCTTAATGTCACGCATGCAAATCCCCCGACTCACATATAACTTCCAAGCCAGGGGGAAAGTTGCCAGATGCATTTTCTGTTTGTTCAGTTTTGATCCAATTCAAACTGTCAAACATTTATTGACTGCTCCATGCCAGGCACTGGGGACACCAGATTCTTGTCCTTGGTGTGTGTGCGGGTGGTGGGCTGGGGACAGACATCTGAATCAGCCTCTGTGATTCAGTGGAATAATAGTGGGTGTGCAGGGTGCTTTGGGGTGCCGAGAGATGGACCCTCAGGGAAAACTCTATGGAAGGAGAGAGCAGAAGGAAGAACAGTCCAGCAGACAGCAGGTGTGAGGACAGCAGAAGAAGCAGGAGGAAAAAATCTCAGAGCAGAGACTGATCCCTGCATATGCTGAAGCCCTCGTCGGGGCCCACTGGAAATCAAGTCTCAATGAGAGTTAGACAAAGAGTTTGTCATCATCCAGTGAGGATTCCAACCTAGGAGGCGATCGCAGATTTCACTGAGTTACAGTGAGAACCGTTCCAAGAAGCACAAGACTGAATTTAGTTCATTTGAGTAGGAAAAGTGAGCCACTGATGTTAAAAATGTAATTATCCTTGACAGGGGGCTTCTGTTCCTATGTCATCCCGAGAATTTCATCCTGTCCCAGGACTTAGTCTCAACCTTTCTAGAGGATGAACTGCAGGGATGCAAAGGCTGGTTTCCGAGTGTCGAACCTTCCTTGCCTGCCTCCTTGGTCATCGGCTGGCTTCCCAGGCAGGCAGCAGGCTACGCTGGTCATTTCAGACTCACAGATGCCGTCTCTCCTGTGCCAGTGCAGGGGGGTTGCTCTCCTAAGCCCCATACACTATGTTCACACCACCTGCCTGACTCTATTTCAAGACAGAGGTAATTAATATTAAGTGAGGTCTTATAGGTAGAGCCCTAATGTAATAGGACAGGTATCCTTGAAGAAGAAGAGACACAGGGGAGAGTGGGCAGAGGAATCAGCATGAAGGGGCTGATTCTGCAAGACACAGAGAGAGGCCCCAGGAGAATGCAACTGTGTCAACACCTCCATCTTGGAAACTGTCCACTGTTTAAGTCACCCAGTCTGTGGCATTCACCTCACTGCCTGTGTCACAGGTCCTGGAATTGATCTGGGCATTTCTGTCCTGGAAGTTGCACTTTTCAGATGTGAAAGGCAAAGCAATACACACCACCATGTATACTGAAATGCAGCAGTAATTAAATTTCAGCAAAAAAGGGGCCTTGAAGACAGATCTTAGTCCTCACCCTCCACGTTACGGGTCGCACATCATAAGGTCGAGACTCTTTTCCACCCAGAATCCTTTCCTTTGGGAAACGATCCCAAACTCCACCAGTCCATAGCAAACCTGCTCACTCCTTGTGCCTTAAAGTGCAATAAATCACTGTCCCCTTCCCTCCTGCACAGCCATCACAGCACATTTTCTCCCTGGTCACGGCGATTGGTTCGTGGTTGGATTTATGCCAGACTTATCAGAAAAGATATCCCCCTTCTGGACTAGAGAGGCGTTTTCTGATATATGGAGAAGACAACAGAAAAACGACAGGTCAGATGATGGAGAAGGACATCGTCCATCTATACCCACCCACCTACCCTCCATCCATCGGTCTGTCCGTCCATTTACATGCATTTATACGTGAAAGAGTGGTTTTGCTGTAGAGCACGCATGTGTTTGCTACTTGTTAAGGCAGGTCCGTCTCAGAACCATAAACAGCACTGTGAGATTTCCTTTCTTTTCTCACAACAGGTTTCTCTCCTGATAGTTTTTTTTAAAGACTTATTTATTTATGCATACAAGAACTGGGGTGTAGGCTGGAGGCATGGGGGGAGAGGACTCCCTAGAGACAGAGGGGAGCAGAACAGGCAGATCCACTGAAATACACTGCTGAGGGTAGCAGCGGAGAGACAGGAGAGGTCTGCTGCGCCATGTGGGTAGCTCTCTGGCTGGCCGGGGATGGAACTCATGCTGCAGAGGCTGGTGATACCTTGAAAGCGCTGACTTTAACCCCTGCGCCACCAGGGAGGCCCTCTCCTGATAGGTTTACACGCAAATGGCAGGTGCCAGCCCACCAGCTGCCCCTAAGCTTCTCTGTCCTTTCTCTCAACATGGTGCTCCAGGCAGCCTCTGGTACTCAAACCTGGTCCTCCCGAAGAACCCCTCTGAGCCCACCTTATTCTTATCTGTCCAGGCTCCCGCCTGAGAGTCAAGCAAAGCAGTGGCTGGAGTAAATGGGCGACTCCCCTAAAGGAAAAGGAGAGAGACAAATACCACATGGTTTCACTCATATGTAAGAATATAAAAAAACGAAACAAAGGAGCAGCCAGCACTAAACCAAAACAAACCCTTGAAAGCCCACTGCAGAACTGAGGCTACTATAGGGAAGGGGCAGGTTACCCAGGGGGAGGGGCCCCATGGAGAAGGTGCAGGATTATTGGGGCTCCGGTGGGGGCGTGGTGTGGCGACACATCTGAAGAGGTGGGAACCTGCACCTCTAAATCACAGACAGTGTACGCCAGCGGCACCCCAATGAAAATGAGACAACTGAAGGAGAAGCAGCAGCAGATGGAACTTAGTTTGTTTCTATTACTTGGCTTCACTAGGGGAAAGAATTTCTTTTTTTATTGGTTTGTTATCCACTCCCTCGGAAACCCCTGCAAGAAAGAAAGAGAAAATGTGGTAAGGCAAAGACTGAAGGGAGGCAATACTTCACTGAATACGTGTGAAGAAGTCCCGGGAAATGGCTGCTCAGTGTGGTAACATGGCTTGCCCGGGGTGACAGGGACAGAGGAATTCAAATCCAGCTCTGTTTCAGGTTCCAAGGACAGTTTTCCCTCCACAAAAGGCAGGGGACCGCTAGCTCCCAGGAAAGGCGATGGCGCTCAGGGCCCAGGCACCTGCCGAGAATCCCTCTCCATCCCTCTCCGCTGGCTTCATTTACGTGTGTCCCTGCAAGGATGCAGGGAGCATATGTCCCCTGCCAGCAGAAATAAGGCCAGCTGAAGACCCATCCGGGTCTCCCATCTGTTCCTTCTCTTAGGCAACCAGGGGGAGGGATTAGGACTCAAAGGTTCGGGTTGCAAAAACCCACACCCAGTCTTTAAAGACAGTCAAATCACCTCCTGTCAGTGGGCAGAGTGACTCTATTTCAAAATAAAGGCAAAATATAGAAAAGTAAATAAAAAGAAGAGCCTTGACTCAACAATTTGGCAGATCTGCAAAGGGCAGCCCAAGAGCTGGTGTAGAGCCTTAACCTCTCTCTTCCATGCTAAGAATTTCAACCCAGCAGCGGGAATTAAGATTTTTACTACGTGCCAGACAACATGCTAAGAGTTTAACAGACATTATCCCATTAAATCCTCCAAACAGGCACTAAATGTTTGCCTCAGATGAGGAACCCGAGGCAAAAGAATTGAAATCACTTGTTCCAGGCAACACAACTAGAAGTGCTAGAACTGGAATTCAAACATAACTCCCATAGCTCCAAAAACCAAGCCAACTTACATTATTGAAATAAAATTTTACTGTGCTAACACTGGTTGATAACATAAGTTTCAGGTGAATAGCGCTATAATTCAACATCTGTAAACACTACATCATGGAAACAAACCATTTGTCCAATGATGGATGAGTGGATAAAGAAGATGTAGTCTTTCTACATGATGGAATACTACTGACCCATGAAAAAGATGATATCTTGCCATTTCTAACAACATGGATGGAACTGGAGAGGATGATGCTCAGTGATATAATTTGGAAGGAGAAAGATAAATGCCAAATGATTCCACACATATGTGAAAGATAAAGAAATCAAGCAAACAAACAAGATAAAAAATGTAACTTTGAAGGTTTTGGGAGACCAAGCTTCAAACGCCAGGAGCTTATAGGAAGAAGCTTCTCAGGAAGCACCAGTGGGTTGGGATGGGGGAAATCTGTAGGGAGGGCAGGGAGACCCTACACAGTCCATTATCAATCCATTTGACACAATGAGTGGGTTTATTTCCACCCAGGAACAAGCGTAGAAGGGATGCTTTACAGTGCTGATGAACAAGTAGGGCCAGCATGTGGCCAACCAGACAAATCCAGTCTACTACTTGGTTTTGTAAATAAAGTTTTATTGGAACAGTCATGCCCACAGTATTATCCGTGGTTGCTTTCCTGTGACAACAGCAGGGTTGAGTGCAACAGACCATATGGCCACAAAGTCCTAACATACTCACTCTATTTGGTCCTTTGCTGAAAAGAAAGTACTTGCCAACCCCTCATCTCAAGCAATCCCATCCAAGAGGCAAGAAAGCTGAGCTATATATACCCCAACTCTGAGCCTCCCATCTGAGGTTTCTGCTGGGAAGGGTGCTCTTATGTCCAAGGATTCTGCCGGGAAGTGCCTCTGTGTGGGCACAGCTGGCTTCAGAGGCTTCAGAAAGACTTCAACCAAAAGAAACATGTAGAACCCAAGACAGAGTGCTCTGAAGTGTTAAGAGCGCCCGGGGTGGGTGGGCATCAGCTGCCTCTATTACAAGAGTAACCTGGGAACCTGAGAATTAGCAGCAATTTGGTCCTTTGCTGAAAAGGACCACAGATTTGCCTTTTCTGGCCACATGGTGTCTTGCAAAAATATGAATTAGTGGTTTTCCCATTTTAAAAATCCAAATAGTCCCTAACAGCCAGAAAATCTGGCACCACTGGGTCTGCATTCCTGTATGGCTATTTAGGAATGTTCAGATCATTAACTGGTCAGTTTTACATGATTATATTAACTCCCTGGCCTGAGGGAAGCATCTGAGCTGGAGACCCCTGGTATACTCATTATCCCCATCAAAACAGGCTGAAAGAGGTCACGTGACTTGCCCAAGAACATGTGACATCTAAACGACTGGGCTGGAACTTTGTGTTGTCTGAGGTCACAGCTGCCACTGCCCACACTCTGATACCTGTCAACGACACCCCTTCTCCGCAGGACCCAGCAAAAGATCTTTGGGTGCAGAGCTGACCTCTGCTCTGGCTTCGCAGAGCCTGAATAATGCATTAGGACACAGGATGCCAGATGTTAAGATAAAAATAAATGCTGCTATAAGCCATGACCCCTCACACCTGGGAGTTGCAGAGAGCCCAGGAGGCAGCAGCCAGTCACTGCCTGGGTGGCCTTCACTTCCCTGGACAGAGGCACTGAGAGCTGCAAATTTGCACCCATCCAGGAATCAGCTACCAGCAATCAATCGAGGCCACTAATTGGATTCTGACAAGACATGTCCAAAGCCTTCTAACTCCTCGGGAGTTTTCCAGTTTGCATGGATGAATACCCCCTACACGGGAGCTGTGGGCACTGGGGTTTAACCATGTATCCAAAAGGGCAGAAAGGGTGAACAGGCTTATGGGCTGATTTTCTCAACTTCTTATATCACTTACTGAGCTAGAAAAAAAGTCTGAGTTCTTGCATTCTGAGACTGGGGTACACAGCCAGATTCTCCAGGAAAACTGGGCAGATTTGACCTGACATATGGGAGCCACTTTCTCTGATGCACACATTTCCAAGAGCAATCACAACCCATCAGGACCTCAGTGTCTGTTAATGTCTTTGCTGCCAATCTGACCCCCCACTCAGAGGAGGTGAGAAAAGGCAGGAGCCGAGCCTCAGCTGAGCTAGCCTTGGCCCCAGCTACAGGTGCAGGGTTTCTTAGCGTTAAATGCTGAGCGGAGCTGTCCCACCACAAGGCAAAAGGAAGCAGTCTTTTTTTGCACCTCACTCAGTCCTTGGCTGCCGGAGGCCCCTGGGGTGCTGTATTTCTTCATGGACAAAGCAGGTGAAAACCTTTGTCAAGTGCAGGTCTGCGTCTGCACTTGACAAAGAGGGGGCGTCTGGAAAACATCAGGACCAAACAAAATAGCATCTGGAAGTGAATGCACAGCCTCAGTGAAGGGGCGCTGGTCTGAGTAACAGCAGCATCTGGTGTAAAGGCATTTAGGAATCATCCAGCCTCCTAAGTTGGGTTCTTGGTAAGAAGAACTTTGGGGAATCCTGTTGGCTTTGTTCAGCCAGAACATCTCACAGAGGTGCCTGGCGATGTTTACCTTGACATTGACCCAGAACTGTGCCTCTTGGGTCCATCCTCTGCCCACCCAGAAGAACTATTCTTCTCACACCCACCCTAAGCCATCCATCTTCCCTGATAATGACTTAGAGACAATATATAGTGACTGTTTTTTAGATTTTTCACTTGTTAGAAAGTCTTTGCTTCTCAGGAGAGTCCCAAGTTGGTCACCAGTACTTAGAGGCTCCCAGTCTCAGCTTGCACACTCACACACCATCGCAGCTGTCTCTTCATCCCAGCCAGCCTTTAACGCCACCCAAGCCTCTTCCCCTACCCTCTGCATCCACTACATTGACCACTAACCCCCCCGTCTTCATCTGTTATTAGCTTCTTGGTGCTTCAGTTTCAACACTGTGTAACTCACATTTCACTGAGAAGCCTCATCTCCCCGCAGATGGGGATGTTTTCAGCACAATGAAAGCCCATCCAGATCCTGAGACCCTGCTCCACATCGTTAAGTATGGGCTTACCAGATCATCACCATTTTTCTCAGCTCTGACAGACCAAAGCCCCATCTCCATGTCCAGCTATCTTTTCTCCCCATCAGCTCTATCCCCAGACTAGACCAACTTCATGGACAAAACCCATTTTTATATGACATGGCAGGTAAGGAGGGGGAATTGCACAGGCAAGAGAGTCCAGACTGAAATTTCCTGTACACCAGGGGACAGGGAAGACATCTTCAAGAAAGTCAGGAGCTCAGTCCCATCGTGGGAAGGGAGAAGATATCTAAAATTGGTGATGCTTGTATTATAAGTCAGAAGATTTCATGCACACTTAATTTAGGGGGTTCCTAATTTTGCCAATGAGAAAACTGGGGTTCTTCAAGGCTGAGTTTCCTGCTGGAAGCCACACGGCCTTGAAATAAATAAATAAGCACATTTGAATCCAATTCTTGTCTTGCTCCATAAACAGGGAACTATATACACTATGCAGGCCCCCAAATGATGGTGGCGCCAATGATGAGACACAGCTGAAGCTGTTCCCCAAATGAGAGAAAAATATAAGAGGGACACAACCAATGAAGGGATATTTCAAAGAGGATTCTATTATTGATTGAAATATATGGATATGCACATATCTATATATGCACATACACACGTAATGCTTGTTTTAAGCTTGCACACGCATACACAAACACACACACACACACATACACACACACACACACACGAGTTCCCCAAATCTCCAATTCTTCGGTTCTATCCAAGAGGATGGATTAGATTTAGGGGAATTTCATCAAAGGTTCAAAGAATTATTCTCCCCTCATCATCAATATTTACCTGAATCATCATTATCATCGCTCGCTCATCAGTTTTTGCTGTGTGGACAGAGAGGAGATTAGAGGAGATTTAGTTGGTCCTGAATTGTTAAGTTCCTGAATTGTCTGAGGAGAAATGGGTTTCATGTCTGAACCTTTGCCTTTCAAGACCTCACAGAATTCCACTCGGTCACAGTACCTTGCGCGGGGCTGTGACTTGGACCCCAGGCTCCATCTTTCCCTCACTGCATCCACCTTCTAAAAAACGCTAGGCTTGGTATAAATTATGCAAATCTTAAATATTACCCATGCCATTTTTACTGTCTCATTTAAACAGGAGTTTTGATTAAATAATAGATTTATGGAGTGGAATTCAGGAATAGACAGTAAATTATCAGGAGCCTTGACGTTTATCTTCCACCACGTACACGAAATCCCCTTAATGAAAAGCTCCGAAACTTGGTTTAAATTCCATGCAGAGAAGTGCACATTCGTTAACCTCGATGAAGATAGATATTATATATATACACCTATTAAACATCTATTATATATGTATATATTGGAAACTAGATGAAACTAACACTTTGGACCAAGTTGTCCATTATTTGTGACTCTGGGTGATTTGTTTACTTGTCAGGTCAAACAAAATTGGCGCCAAATAATGACTCAGAGATGCGCTGTTGAGCCCATCATCGGTGGAGGAACTTTCTGAGAAGTACAGGCCCTCAAGTTACTGACCACCTATCCTCTCCATGGCCTTGTGACTCCAGAATTATGGGAGAAAGTTCCATGTGATCTGTAAATAACTTGAGATCTAGGTAGAGATTTTATGCATGTGCCTCCTCCAATGCTCATGCACTTTGCATGGAGGAGAATTCAGTCTTAACTGCTAAGTTTTTTTTTTTTTTTTAAGATTTATTTATTTACACATACAAGAACTGGGGTACAGGCCAGAGATGCAGGGGCTGAAAGGATTCACCGGAGACAGAGTGGGGAACAGAATAGGCCTGCTGCGCTATGGCGGTCATTTCCCTGGCTGGGGATCGAACTCATGCTGCAGCGGCTGGCAATAGCTTCATAATGCTGTGTCTTAACCCCTTACTCCACCAGGGAGGCCCTTAACTGCTAAGTTTTGAAATTTGATATATGGAAAACATTGCTCTGCCCTCACTACACAAGCCATCTATCCCAGTCTCAAATGTGACCTGAGTCATTATTTTGGGCCAATTTTGCTTGAAGTGACAAGTAAATAAATCACTGAGAGTCACAAATAATGTGCAACTTGGTTCAAAGTTTTACTCTAGCTTTACACACACACACACACACACACACACACACAAACACACACAGAGGACCAAGTTATACGGCAGAGAGTTAAACTGTCTATGAATTTTCAGTCTTCGAGGTACTCAGCCTGGGTGTTTATTTATTTATTTAATAGAGGCATGTTTTATTTATTTATTTATTTGTGTGTTTGTTTTTGTTTATACAAGCACTGGGTACAGTCAGAAGCGCGGGAGGGTGAGAGAATTCACCAGAGCCAGAGCGGGGAGCAGAGCAGGCAGAAGGACCGAAGTACACTGCTGAGGGGAGCAGCGGGCGGCAGGAGAGGTCTGCGCACCATGTGGGACTCTCCTCTGGTGGCCTGGGAGCAGCCGGGGATCGAACCGGCGCCGCAGAGGCTGCGGGCAGCTTCGCAACCCAGCGCTCAACCGCTGCGCCACCAGCCTGGGTGTTTAGCAGTTAACTGGCCCGCCCCTGCCTGTGAAGCTGACTTAGAAGGAGGCAAGCAGAAGAGTTAGCACAAAGGCCAATAATGCAGAAAGAAGCTCAGAACATGACATATGACACGTGACATGACAACTCTATAAGAGACAGGCCTCTGTTTGGGATTATTTCCCGTAATTCGATACTTCGGAGGAGAGACACTTTCAAACATTTTAATACCAGGCAACTAGCTGGGGGAAAAAAAAAAAAAAAAAAAAGGCCTCCCCTGGTGGCTCAGGCGGTTGAGCGTCACACTGTGAAGCTGTCCGCAGCCTCTGCAGTGCCGGTTCGATCCCGGCCGGCCGGCGAGGGTCCCACATGGCACAGCAGACCTCTCCTGGCATGCCCGCTGCTCCCCTCAGCAGTGTATTTCAGTCAGTCTGCCTGTTCTGCTCCCCGCTCTGTCTCCAGTGAATCCTCTCACCTTCCCACATATCTGGCCTGTACCCCGGTTCTTGTGTAAATGAATAAATAAATCTTTAAAAAAAAATTCCTAACGGCTTTGAACAAGCTTGTTTTCTGCCACAATTTTGAGGGGACACACTTGTATTTTCACAATGGACTCATCACCAGGTCTATATATCCCTGCAGATGTGGTTAACACAACTATTGATTATTGGCCACCTACCTGGGGTGCATAGGACAATGAGCTAACCTGGGTATTCAATTATATTCTACACAAGGGAAGTGAATCTAGAAAATTCTCTTTTGCAATTAACTCGAGTAGTTCAAGGTGCCTACATGTTGGTTCCTCAGAATGGCTCTCCATGCTTGAGAAATTTCCTCAACAAGCCAGGTAAAGCTGCCTCCCATGTCACTATGGATCTCAGCTTTGCCATCAATTACTGCTCCCATGCAGAGGTGAAAGGTCAGCATTTCCCAAGCTCTTCATAGTAAACCCACATAGTTAGAGGCTCCTGTAGAACCCCAATAGGCCTCTCTGCCTCACATGGCTTCCACTAGCCAAGTGGGTTGGCAAGATACTTCATTCAGAAATCTCCATGTGACCATGCTTGTCTTTTAGAAACACAAACTCCTCTTTCAGAAAAACCTACAAAGGGAAAGATCCATTTCTCATGAACCCCAGATATATGTGGTGGTTGTGCGGTGGTTAGTGAGATGAGTTGACAGTGTGAGTGTGCAGATTCATAACACTAGACTCTCTAATTTTGGTGTGGATATATTTGGAATTTTCCAGAATAAAAGATCAGGACAATATCAGCATTTTAGGTAACATTAAAAAAGTGACATTATTGACCAGTGGGTCTTGAAGATCTCATAGATGAGCTTAAAATCAACTCAAAATGTCATCTTCTTGCCATGCTGTGCTCTAAAGAGGAGATGTTGGCATAAGCTTTGCACTATCAGCATGCCATGGAGTCACAAAATCAAGGATAAGCCAAGCCCCCTCTGTGACTTCGAGTCTGTAAAATGGGTGTGAGCATCCGATGTGGCTCTCTGCGGTGCTCTGTCTATTTTATAAGTGTGTCAAGTACTTGCACCAGAGATGAGGAGATGATTAAGTATAAAAATATGTAGCTCTGAGTTCCCCTGGATCGTTTTACACTACCAGTTACAGATCAGGGTGTGAACCCATCAGAGCTGCGTGGGGAAGAATATTATAACGGGGGGGGTGACACAAATCAGTTGTGTCCAATGAGATGTTACCCCAAATTCACAAAGTCACAAAGAAGTGTGCTTGTCTTAGTGTATCTGTTCATTGGAAGTCAGTTCAGCAAGTTGGTAATTAAAACAAATATCTTGCGTTTCCAACAAACTTAGTGGCATAAAATGGAAGGCAATTACTCAACTCTGATTTAGGCTTAATATGCAGCATGCCTTAATTTATTCTAATTTAATATTCAAAAGAATATCCTTAAGGTAATATCCTTCCACAGCTCGCTACAACGGCAACACACTAAATTAAGGCCAGCATCCATCAAGTGCAGGGGAGCCGAACCCCCAGAGCAGAAAGCAAGACTCAGATCTCAGGAAGTGCCTGGGGCCAGCCTGGTGCCAGCCAAACACCCCTGTGCATGGAGAGACACCCTCTTGCCTTTATCCAAACTTAGCTCATTAACCCCGATATGCCGTCAGCACCGCCGCGTGTAAGCAGAGCAGACTATTTACACATCCACGCCCTGGGCCCAGTCACACCAACCCCAAGGGTTCTGACAGCACCTCATGAGCGGGGAGCATCCCTCCGATCAGAACCGGGACCTGGGACAAGTGCCCAGAGACTCCTCAGGGACACACCCACTGTCTACTTGCCCACTCGCCTTACTGCCTCCACAGGGCACAGCCTTGCTTCTGGCCAAAGTGGGAGGAGCTGTCACTCAGCTGCCACTGCTGAGCCACGGGCCATCATGTGAATACGGGGTGTCAGGCAAGTTGAGAGTGTGTGTGTGTGTGTGTGTGTGTGTGTGTGTGTGTACACTCACGTGTGTCTGTGTGCTGGGCATGAGGGATGCATTTCTAAATATTCAAAGAAAGTGATGATGATACTACTTGCAAATTTTCTTTGAACATCCTCCGAGTTCTCTATTGCTGGGAGACAAATTCCCCTAAAGCGGTGTTTGGGAACAGCAATCATTTACTGCTTCGTGATTTCTGTGGGTCAGGACATCAGACTGGACACAGCAGGTGGTCATCGCTCCACCATGGTGGGGGCTGCAGATGGAAGACTGGGGAGTGGGGGCTGGAATGACCTGGGGGTTGGTGGGGCCTAGAGGAGTGGCTTTGGGGCATCACTCACACAGAGGGCTGGTTGGGGCTATCATTTTTTTTTTTTTAAGATTTATTTATTTATGCATACAAGAGCTAGGGGACAGGCCAGAGATGCACGGGCAGGGGTGAGAGGATTCACCAGAGACAGAGCAGGGAACAGAACAGGCAGACTGACTGAAACACACTGCTGAGGGGAGCAGTGGGCGAGACAGGAGAGGTCTGCTGTGCCATGTGGGTTGCTCCCTGGCTAGGGATCGAACTTGTGCTGCAGAGGCTGTGAATTGCTTCATAGTGCGATGCTTCACCCCTTGTGCCACCAGGGAGGCTGTTTGGGGTTGTCTTTAATGGGAGGTGTCCTGGGGGGCTCTCTAGGGGCTGCCGAGCAAGTTCACACAGTGTCAGGTTCCCACAGAGCAGGTCAGCCCATGTGCCAGCCTTGTCCCTCCTGCTCTCCAGAACTTGGGCAGCAAGGGCATCAGCCCTCATTGCTCATGTGTCTTTGCAGTACCAGGTTATTTTTAGGCGCTCACACACTAGTGTTTTTGTTGGTGCAACATGTTCATTTTAGTAAAAAATAATTAGAATCATATTTACCACCTAAGACAAAGAGAGGTGAATATTGTGCAAACATTTTGGATCTAGAAAATAAACACTCATTTGAAAAGTGTGGGGCTCCTGTAGGTGAAAGCATTTTTTCCCCCCTGCTAACCTGCCTTTTTGCAACAGGCCTCAGTCAAGAATCTAGAAGGGTGCAGGAGAAGTGATTTTTCCTCCTCCAGGACACATAGGTAAGTAGGTAGGAGGGTGGGTTGGTGAGTGGCTGGTTGGACGGACAGACAGATGCTGATAAGAGGAGGCACAGCTTTCATCCTCTCTCCCTCTCTTGCCAGGAGAACACAGAAAGCGGACAGCCACCTGCAGCCTGGAAGTAGGCTCCACTGGACCCTGCTTCTACCAGCACCTTGGTTTGCTCCAGAAGTGGGGTGAGTTGTTTCTCTCTCTCTCTCTCTCTCTCTCTCATTATAAACTCTTTAAATGTCTTTGATATAATGAGCAAATTAATTTTATTCCACTGGTAAAAGCCAGTACTTAGAACAGCAGATACTTTATATTCATTGAGTTACTTACAACAGTGGCTTTTAAATGACTCCAGTTCACACTGACCTTCCTTTACTTGCATTTTGCTGTATAAATACGTCATATCTGTAAACCTGTCTCCTACGGACGCGCACCTAGGCTTTTTCACTCTCTGATGGTACAAAAGCAATTGCATCAACTGATACCTGCATATAAAAGTTGCTGTTGACAAGGGCAGGGCCTCTCCAGGGCACACCCCTGGGAGTAGAATTGCTGGGTCAGTGAGGTGAGGGGCAGCAGAATGTGCCACTCCAAAATATGCCTCCTTGGTAGATTATTTTGAGCTGTAGTTTCTTGAAAACCAACAAATGCAGGGATAGACTTTCTCTGAACACCCCATGTCTCCCTAAAGATAGTTCCAAAAGGAACCCAAGCATCATAGATCCCAGGGACCATCAGTAACCAAGGATGATGCACTTGGCTCCCTACCAGCCTGCCTCTTGCAAACTATCATGCTCCCACCTGTGCCCCTAAGGGCCAGTCATCTCCCCCAAAACTATGCCTTCAAGGTCCTCTATCCTTATCAGGCACATTCCTTCCTTTTTCATGGCCAAGTAATAGTCCACTGTATGAATGTAACATTCACTCATTCATGGGTGACCCCCGGACGGCATGGACTCTGGGCTAAGGTGAGTGAGTCCCCTGCACACATGGGCTATAAACATCTCCTGAAAATCTTGCCTGCAATCATTTGGGGTAAATACCCAATAGCAGAATTGGTGCAGCACGTCATGCTTTTATTTTTTTAAAGGAATCTCTCTGTTGTGTCCATCCCCACCATCAGCACATAAGGGTCCCAGCTTCTCCCTCTCCTCACCACCTCTTACTTCAGCTTGTCTTTATTTTTAGAGTAGCCATAATCCTGGCCTTGAGTGGTGTCTCCATTGTCCCAAGTACTTAGAAAAGCAGATGCTTTATATTCATTGAGTTACTTACAACACTGGGTTTTAAACGACTGAGCCTGCTTTCAGATCTTCTTTGGAGAAATGTCCATTCCAGTCCTTTGTCCACATTAAAATCAGGCTGTTTGGTGAGTTTAGGACTTCTCTATGGACCATCAGGATATTAATCCCTGGCCAGATATAAGGTAACAGCCCTTTTGTCTTCTTTATGCCCCTAACACAGAGTGAGAGGCAGAAGATGAGTCTTCATCACCGAAGCAGGCTGAGACCCAGCTCTCCTGGCTGGAGGATGTTTGCTTTGGGAGAAGCAAGTGACCGAGGAACACGCTAGAACAGGGGAGACCTCACCCCGCAACCTCCCGGATTCTCTTCCCTACAAACCAAGGGGTAAGAAATGCATGGCGGACCTTTTCCTCCCAAGGAATTTTCTATTCCCCATAACTGGAGCTAAAGTAGTGCTTTAAAAATGTAGGTCAGGATGAAAAGAGATTTAACTTTTAATGTTTGAATTAAAACAGCATGAGCAAATTCTTTGAATACAATAAAAAAAAAAAAAGCTACAGGATATTCCCTGAAACAATCATTTCTAACTATTTTCCTCTGCATTTCATAAATAATAAATGCGTTAAAAAAATATCCCGTAGTAACACATTCTCTAATATACTAGTTATGCAAGCTGGGTATAACTCTAAGAATCCCTAAATGTGAGAAAAATTGAATTTGGTGGGACTTTTTTTAAGCTAAGAATTAAATTTTCCCGCACCATGCAGACCTTTTCCCTCACAGCTATAGTCATAACTGGATTTTTAAGCTCTCTGAAAACATTGTGGTTTGCAATAAAGCAAAGCACCATGTCAGAAACTGCTTAGAATACAGAAAAGCCCGCTCCTGACCGGTCTACACCGAGGGCCGCTGTCTACCTGGTGGAGGCTCGGCTACAGCATGTTATTCCCGCTCTGGCCGTGCTGCTCGATGCCAGCGAGACCCCCTTTCAAGTGACAGGCGGTAGCACCCCCGGCTTTTTTCCCAAACCCCACTGGAAGCTCGGTCTTGTTTTCCATCGGGAAGGTTAGCAGCCAAGCCCCGGCAGGGACAGCGGCTTCCGGCATGTTCCCTGCTGTTGCAAAGGGAGCGGGGTGTCCAGGAGCAGAGAAGGGGTTCATGGAGTATGGAGGTGGGAATGTGGGTCCCTAAATTAAGCACTGGACTGGGGGCCAGGCAGCCCGCCTCCTCCAGGGCTCCACTCTCTCACTCGTATCTACTCATTTGGAATGCGGGCACGTGTAGGAGTGTGTGTGGTTGTCTGCAAGTGTGTAAGTGTGTGAGTATGAGTGCATGTTCTGAGTGTGAATGTGCACGAGTGTGATTGGAGTGTGTATGTGTGTGAGTGTGTGTATGTGTGAGTGTGTGTGGGTAAGTGCATGAATGCATGTATGTCTGTGAGTACTTATGAATGTGTGGAGGCATGTGTGTGCATTTATGTGAGTGTATGTGTGTGAGTGTGCATGTGTGAGTGCCTTGTGTATGTGTGAGTGTGCACATGTGCATGGGTGCAAGTATGTGTGGATGGGTGTGAGTGTCATGGGTAAGCGTATGCATGCATGTGTGAGTGTATGTAAACTCATGTGAGAATGTATATTCACATGTGTGTATGTGTATGTGCACAGTATGTGCATGTGTGTACATACATGTGCATGCATATGCACACAGGGCCGTGAGGGCAGCTGTGCATGCAGCCCCACTGCACTGGGTACATCTTGGCTCCACGACACCAGTGACACCTGCTTTGGGGACTTGGCGTCCTGCTCTCTGTGCGGGATGCCCCATGGGCCACAGTTCTGAGTTTCTGTTGTGATGATGGTCATGCTGGTTAGCATCCGATTTTTTTTTAAATATTTATTTATTTATACCTACAAGAACTGGGGTACAGGCCAGAGGGTTGGAGGGTGAGAGGACTCACCAGGGACAGAGTGGGGAGCAGAACAGGCAGATTGACTGAAATACACTGCTGAGGGGAGCAGCGGGCGAGACAGGAGAGGTCTGCCACACCATGTGGGTCTCCTCCCTGGCTGGGATGGAACTTGTGCTGCAGTGGCTGTGGATAGCTTCATAGGTTGTGTCTTAACCCCTCGCAACACCAGGGAGGCCAGTGGCCGATTTTTTGATCGTTGCTAAAAGAGCTGAACAAGCCTCCCCAAAATATGCCACTGTGGCTTGAGAATTATTTTGAGCTGACGGCATCAAGACCCAGCAGACACAAGAGAAGTTCTCACCCTCCTGCTTAACTGCCTAAAAGAAATAAATTTCCTTATTGTGGGGGACTCTGCAACTATAAAGGAAATTTACCTTGGAAAGGAGCCTCTGGGGGTGGGGAGCTACAAAGATGATGATCTTTTACCAACACCTACCACCTGCCAGGCTCTGTGTTCTCCACAGCTGCCCCCTCTCTTGGGGTTACCGCCTCCCTTGGCAGCCCCAGCCGCTCAGCCCATTCCAGTTCAAGACGGCGTAGAAGTCTGGAGAGGGCGTCTCTGCCCTTGTGTCCCGTATCTGTGGGGCCCTCCTGTACATACACACACACTTGTATCTGCTTTTCTCCAGTTCATCTGTCTTAGTGTCACTGGAGGGCCTCCAGGAAAAGGGGAGGTTCCAGGTTCCCTACCCCACCTAAGGGAGGGTGGAGCTGAGCAGGGAGGAGAAGAAGCTGGAGAGGGGACGGGGAAGGCAGGAAGCAGGGTGGGGAACAAGAAGGAGCCTGCAGGAGGCATGAGTTGCAGAGACACATGAAGAAGCTGCGCTGGCTTCTCGGTCCTGGACGGGGTGACACAGGCGTGGGGGAGAGACCCGCAGCGAGGTGACATTGGCAGCTTTTGTCTTGATTTTGATTTTGCTCTTTTCTTCCCAGACTTGCCTGCCTGTTTCTGACCCTTTTCTATGGGTCCCCGCCGGAAGATGCCTTAGGCTGTGGCAGGCTCTTGGGCCTTGCTTTGGGCCAACCCTGTCTGGCTGGACATTCACTCACGAGGGGACGGGTCATTTCGGGTGCTTGATTTGGAAACTAAATTCTTTGTCTTTTCTGTACTGCCACTAATTTATTAAAGTTCCTTTCCATTAAAGGTCTTATATGTTTTGTCTTGATGTGGCGGACGGCAGAGCCTATTAAGAGTACACAAGTTTGGGGTTCTGGGGTGCCCCATAACATTAGGTCATTTTCATGATGAGACCAGTCATATAATCTAGGAGGGGAAAGGAATCTTTTTCTCCCCTGCATTGTGCATGTGCACAGTGGCAAATAATTTGGAAAGAAGACACACACACTCTAGCATCCTTTACAACTGTCAGCTTCCCACTGTGACCTTGTGCTTCAGTCATTGGAAGTCTCCTTTCGGAAGGTGCCCACTCTCTGCCATGGGCCATGAGGCCCTAGCAGCTACGGCTGTCCCAGGTCATCCAGCCCAAGGGGGCGCCATGGTCTCCTTGGGCCAACAGGGCTGCCCCAGGCCAACCGACTAGGGAAGCAAGGATGTGCCTATTAGCACATTCAATATTTTGGGGGGAAAAGATGTCCTGATCAAATTCCACAAATAGGTTTTATGGGCCCCACCCCCACCCAGACCAAAGAGATACAAGACACCAAGACCACAAATCCCATAATGTCATCACCACTGACAGGAGGATGCTGGGAATGAGGGTGGAGTTAAGCAGCCAGGCTTGGTGTATAACCAGACACGTGGGCCTTGGGGGACCTTGGTTTTTCACCGGCTCTCAGTGTGCTATTGGGGTTCCAGCTCAGCGGAACAGGCAGGACACCTTCACCAGTTTATCTCTCTCTCTTTCTCCCTGAGTTTTTCATTTCTTCACTGCTCTGGGTTTTGTTTTTTGTTTTTTGTTTTTGTTTGTTTGTTTGTTTGTTTTTAAATAAACCCTTTATTACCTTTGTGTGTGTGTGTGTGTGCCTGCAGTTGAGTCTCATTGTAAGTCCCTTTTAAGCGCACGGGCGAGGACCCACAGTCAGGAAACCCATTTCGCACCGGGGCTGTCCCGTAACGCAAGGAGGCCTGTGGCTGGGTTCAAGTTTCTCTCCCTGACCTCACCTGCAGCTCTGCTTTTGTCCTCTACCTCTTTGCTCTGAAGCGCCTCTTGCTGGCTCTAGAAGACTCTCTTTACCCCCATTCTCCGCTCTCTCATCTGCCAGATCCCCCTACTCCACACCCAGTGGTTTACAACCTTGGTGTGAGGTTTTAAAAGTCCCGATGCCCAGGGGTCCCCACGCGACGCCAGTGTGCAGAGCCCTGATCACACACACTAAGAACGACGCCATCTGCTAAGGGACTGAAAGTGACCCGGGGTGAAGCCATGGCTCCCCATCAGCTGGGAGTGCAACCCAGGTTGGGGAACTCATTAAGAATTCGGGGTGGGGGAGAGGACCTGAGGCGGCAGTTACTGATGGAGGACAAGAATAGAGAAAAAAAATACCTGGAAATGAGGCGCTGCAAGACCAGAAAGCCAGCTCGCAAGGAGGTGGGGGCAGAGGAGATGGATGTGCCTCGCCATTGACACAGCAGTGGAAACCAAGATCCTTAGGCGCAGACAACACAGTTGCAGAAACTAGTATCCTTGGGTGCAGAGAAGTATCCTAAGGCCTAGATTATAAAGCACAACATCCAAGCAGGTAGCCTAGGGCGCATCCAAAGGTAAAGATAGGGAGATTGAGCCCAACAGACCCCAAAGGTACAGATACAGGGAGATTGAGCCCATTGTGGAATCTCCTTCCCTTTCAGATTCTGCAGTTATCCAGTATTAGCAACCAACGGAGGCTCACAAGGAGCGGCCCCTTCCGGACAGGAGAGTGTGTCATTACAGTCTCTGCACTGGCTCGGGGCAGCACTCCCACTGCCCACCTGTGCCTATGCAGGTGCCTCTTTTCACCACTCTCTCCCTCTGCAGGGCAGCAGCCTCCTGCCTGCCCGTGACCTACCATGGCTGCCCCCCTGCAACCATGCAGGCCTCTCAGAGCACACCTGTCCCTTCTGGGGCAGCTCTTCTGCCCGCTGTGTCTATGCAAGTGTCTTTTACTCTTTTATCCCTTCCCTAACAAACCTGCCCTTTAACTATAACTACTGTCTCTGTCTTGTGGAGAAACTCGCCAGGAAACTCTCCACGTGTCGCTGAAAAGGGAGCTCTGGTGACACCTTTCCCAGAGTGAACCCCAGGACCCCGCACTCCAAACCCACAGACTCCAAAACCACAACAAACTCATTAAGAATTCAGGGGAAGGGAGAGGAGCTGAGGTGCAGTTACTAGTTACTAGTATCACCAAAAGCATTTGATTGGAATTTTACACACTGGGCGCCAAATCTGTTATAGGGCAGGGAGAGGGGCAGCCCAAACCCCGCAAACCTGCCTATTCTACATGGGTTCTGCCATCCGCCGCATCAACACAAAACATAGGAGACTTTACTGGGAAGGAACTTTAATACAACTAGGAAACAACACAGGAAAGGCAGAGAATCTAGTTTCTAAATCAAGCACCAAAGTGACCCGTCCCCTCGTGGGTAAAGGTCCACCCAAGCAGGATTGGCCCAGAGCAAGGCCCCAGAGCCTGCCCCAAGTCTAAAGCAGCTTCCAGTGGGGACCCACAGAAAAGGGTCAGAAACAACCAGACAAGCCCGGAAGGAAAAGAGCAAAATCAAAATCAAGATAAAAGCTGCCATGGTCACCTCCCCACGGGTCTCCCCCACATCTTTGTCACCCCGTCCACGACCAAAAGGCAAGCGCAGTCTCTTCACGGGTCTCTCGGCTCCATGCGCCTCCTCCAGGGCTCCTTCTGGCTCCATCCTGCTTCCTTCCTTCCTCAGTCTCCTCTGCAGCTTCTTCTCTCCCTGCTCAGCTCCACCCTCCCTTGGGTGGGGCAGGGAACCTGGAACCTCCCTCTTTCCTGGGGACCACCCTGTTACAAAATCATTAGGAGCCACATAGTTCCCTTGTCTTATTTAAATATTTATTTTATTTGTGTATGCAAACAAGAGCTGGGGTGCAGGCCAGAGGTGCAGGAGGTGAGAGGATTCACCAGAGACAGAGTGGAGAGGAGAACAGGCGGATCTTCTGAAATCCACCGCTGAGGGGAGCAGCGGGGAGGCGGGAGAGGTCTGCTGGGCTATGTGGGCCAGCTCCCTGGCCGGGAATCAAACTCATGCTAAGGTGGCTGCAGATAGCTTCATAGTGCTGAGACTTAACCCCCTGCACCACCAGGGAGTCCCCAGTTCCCTTTTCTTTAGAATTAGACTTCGGATTCTCCAAACTGGCTCAATTCAAATTGATTGCAAATTCCCTGGATTTTTTGAGGCTCTGGGTACAAAGAAGAATGAGCTCCCTACAGTGCCCTAAAACTCCCTCTCCAGGTGTAGGGCAGCCAGGTGAGGAAACTGCATCAGCATTCTCCCTGCGCCTGCAGGCCAAGTTTGTGAAGCCCCTGCTGTGTGTCAGGTGCAGGCTGGCTGCGAGGGCTCAGCGTGAACAGGAAGGGTAGGAGAGAAGAAAGCTGTTCTTGCCTTCAGTACAGAAGGAAGAAAAGAGGAAAAACATTTTTAAAAGAGTGACCAGCTGGTTAAACAATGGGCTGTTAAAAAGAATTGGCTTTGCCTAGTGGATTTGGGACCCTGTTAAAAATGCAAATTCATGATGCCTGCCCCAGACCCAGGGATCCAGAAATCCCCTGCAGCCTTCCAGAAGGTGCTCAGGGGTTGAGACCCCCTGGCCTGGGAAGAGAAAAAAGCCTTCCTGAATGAGGTACTGGGGGTTAATAGCAATGGGTGGTGGATTAGCAGCTGCTGGAAAGCTGGCTAAGAAGCAGCCAGAGGCTTGGGGGAGGGAAGGAGGGAGCAATCACATTCCAGCAGCAACAAAAAACACAGATTAGCACGTCCTGGGGGAGTACCTGCTCGCAGAGGAGGCAGGACATCCAAATGAAAAATAAAAATGAAAAAGAGCCACGTGGGTTGTTATTTATTTATCTGTTTATTTTCTTGTATTGGCATGGGATGGAGCACTCCAGATTGAAATGCTACTTTTAAGAACTCAAGGGACCCAGAGGAAGCGTTTAAGCATTGAGTCCCTGAGATGTGTATTCTCTTTCACCAGTTCTTTCATTTGTTTATTTGACCAACTCTTAAAGGCAGGGAGGGCGAAATGGCATCTTTACCTGAAATAGGGATAGATGTTCCAGCAGGCACCAAGCTGGATCTGCCACACCTTCAAGACAAAGGGAGCCCGACCCCCCACCCCACCCCAGAGAAGAATGTGCTCCCGCCTGCACTGTGTGCACGCACCGCACCGGCTTTCAAAGGCAGAGCCCCCGGAGGCCTCCTGTTTTCCAACAGCTTCTCTGGTCCTGAGCCCCTTAGGAGACTGGAAGGGAAGTCATTCACTTGCTACACCTAATGGCTACCTCCAATTTCAGTGTGGGGATTTGACTCCTGCTGCTGGTGGGCAAACAGGACCCCTCCAGGTGATCTCCAAGGCCCCATCGGTGGCCAGGAAGGTGTGGAGACCACTTAGGTTCCGGTATAAAGACAAGGTGGAGAGCTCCCATCTCCAGGGTAATGAGCTAAAAGACTTCTTTAGTTATTCACTGGAGAATGAAGGAACAAAGGAAGGAAGGAAGGAATTGTATGGCACAGAGGAAGCTTGGACACCAGGGCTAACAAGAAGCAGGTTTCGTGCACCGGTGCCAGCTCAGCGGATTTGCATCCCCAGGCTGAGCCCTGTGTGCAGTAAGTCAGGGGCTTACGTCCATTTTCAGTTTCTACAAGATTCTGGGTGGGTTTGCACTGGCAGCTGAAGATAGTCAGATACGACACGGCTACATACCAAGGGCGAGTCATATAGTTGCATACCAAGGAGTGAGGAAAGGGTCAGCAGTCATGGGACCCAGGTCCATTCTGCCTCATGGCAGTACATGGTCTAACACGAAGCAAGATTCTTAACAGGAACTAAGTTGCATCCCAGGAACTGAGCAAAAGGTTATTACTAAGACTCCAGGCTGCTTATCTCAGGTCCCCACGCTTCAGAATGACAAAGCAAAATGCATTTGAGAAAAGCACTGCACAGGACTCGGCTCATCGCGGACCCTCTCACCAGCCTCATTTCATTCACCTTTGCAACTTATCACGCCTAACTAAAATCAACTTTGCTGTATTTATTAACAAGTAGTTGACCAAATACAGGCCTTTAATACATTCTAGGCCCTGTACAAAGCTCACTTTTTGATGCCTCGAATATTTGTCAGTCGCTTGCTGTGCCAAGGAAGGCTCTTTCCTCAGAGATGTGTCAGTGAGTGGAAACACCCAAAAGCCTGTCTTCAGGAATCTTACTTTCCAGGGGGAGGGTGGAGGGTGGAGGCAATAAGTATAGAGGATACTATATGCACGCGATAGGGAGCAAAAGAAGAAAGGGGAGGGAGATGGAACATGCACCATATTGAGGCCAAGTGCTAAGTGGCCCTATTATGTCACTTGTAGGTGAGGTAACAGGAATCAAAGAGATCAAGTGTCTTGATTAAAGTCATGGCTAGTAGGGGACAGATCCTTTATCTAAATCCTAAGCATGATTCTTAATCATTAGGCTTTGATGTCTGCGATACTGACAACTTCCAGGCCCCTCACTGCTGTAAAGACTGGAGGGAGTGGTGAGGGAAGGCGTGGTGGGGGGACAGTGAGCCCCCAGACCCCCTGCACATCCTCCTTCATCTGTCTGCACACTGCTCCTTGCCTGGAAGAGGGGCTGTCAGACCCATCACAGGACACAGGCCTTCCGTCCACCCACCTCGACAGGGCAGCGCCCTACTGACGGGTTGGGTTGTTGCATTGTGCCAATAGAGTTGAGGCAAGTAACTGGGGAGAAGACGGAAAAGGAGACCAGGGTTTTTATTCCTGGCTCATCCTGGGCCAGCTGTAGCCTCTCTCGCCCTGAGTTCTGGACCCCCTCTCTCTGCTTGCACTCTGGTTTCAGAATGATGCCATCTCCTGTATTAATAGTCCTGGGAACTGCATTGTCTCTGCTTCCCCCATCCACAGATGCCCAGGCAACCTGTTTATTAGACTCTCTCTAAATGGGCTGATTTGGGTGCGTTCTGTTTGTCAACACCCACAATGACCCAAAGGAAAGACAAACAGACGCCCTGCCCTTGTTTAATGTCACAGCGACACGCCTAGAAATGGGGATGTGAACCACGTGGGGCAGTTGTGCACCTTTCTGACATGATCCCTGTCGAGACAAGTGCTGGTTTCCTGATGTTTCACCCGCCACCACCACACAATCAGGCCACCACTGGGAGATGGTTCTGCCTTGTCAGGGGACTTACAAATTTTGGGGAGTGATGGATTCTGTGAGGTTAAAACCTGTTCTAAGTCCACTCAACTTTCTCCTGGCTAAGAAGGGTTATAAAATGCACACTCAATGGTCAGCAAGTAAAAGAACAGCAAATTCATTTATCCTTTGAAAAGCAAGCCAAGTGTTTGCTGAGAATCAAAATGCAGACAGAGAAAAATAAAGGATGATAATTGTGGAAAAACACTGCAAGGGAAACAAGCAAAAAGATTGGCAAACATGCTGATGTTCAGGAAGAGGTTCTCCTGTCGGCTAGAGCAGAGTCAGCCATCCATTCACTCGGCGCTGCCCAGGTTCTGAAGGTCAGCCTGGGATGGGCAGCACCAAAGGAGCTAAGTCATTACCACTCAACAGTCAGAACTAAAAGCCAGTGCTTGTTGATTTCCAAATCTGTCATCTTTCATAAAGGTAGGGTACTCAGGCCTTTCAGAGTTCATTCCAGGAACTTAAACCCCCGGGGAGGGTAAGAACCACTGACTTTTATATCTCCTGGGGGCTCCTCTCAAATCCTACTGTCTGTGTTCAGCACCCCTGGAGCTGTGAGGTGCACAGCCTGTGGGGGATATGTGTGGACACTGAAATCAGAGCAGTGGTGAATGAGACAATCATCACAATTACCAGGTGACAACAGTTACCATATTCAGTGTCTCTAGGAGTTAGGCACTGTGCTAGGGTTGTGTGCTAATTCTAATTCAGGATTATGTATCATGAATCATTATTGTGCATCAAGCACTATTCAATGATAATTGACCTCTTGTATTCATGTCTTTGTATAATCTCCTCCTAATGAGTATGGGTGCGACTTTTGATTTGTGACAAATCAATAGAATGCAGCCTAGTGATGGGAAACCATATTGGGAATATAGGGCGATACAGACACATGCATTATTATGTAATGTGTAGCTATATACAGTAGCTATATCACCTGTGGAGAAGACGTGGGAAGGAACTGCAGTCTGCAGGTAGCCCTACAACCTGGCAGCAGCCTTGAGGACCTGAAAGTGGCCTCTGGCCAAGAATTAGATTAATGGAAAATGAAATGTATCAATAACCAGAGTGAGGTTGGAAGCAGATCTATCCCCAGTCAAGCCCCCGGATGAGAATTCAGCCCATCTGAGATCTCTGTTAAGCCTACATGAGCCCTCAAGCTCAGGGGACCCCGCTAAACTCAGAGGGACTCCTGACCCTTGGTAACTGTGAGATGATAAATACATGTGGTGATTTATAGCACAGGATAGAAGATGCAGGCACTTAGGAAAACCAAGATAATATCACTATTTCCCAAAAGAAGAAACAGTTCTTTGGGGAATTGGAGAAACTTACTCAAGGTCATACAGATAGTGAAAGATGCCGGCATGTGAGCCAGGCTCTGAGGTCTGCGGCTTCACTCAAAGAGCCGAGATGCTGTACTCCATTCACTGAAGGGTGAACTCCCCCACCACCCCAGTACCTATTCTCTGAGAATCATTGTAAGGGCTGATTAACATCTTCCAGAAAAGATAATTTCCAACTCCCAATCCTGGATACCTACATATGTGGCCTTATTTGGAAATAAGTTCTTTGAAGATGTAACAAAATCAAAGGTCTTGAAATGAGGTCCATCTGGACTTAGGGTGGACTCTGAAGCCAATGACTAGAGTCCTTAGTTTAGAAAAGGAGAGGACATGCACAGACATAGAAGGAAAGGAAGTGGGAGGTGGTAATTGGAGTGATGTGGCCACAAGCCTAGGGATGTAAATGCCTGGAACTGCTATAAACAAGGCAAGAGGGGTGGAACAAATGGATGCTGTAGAAGGATGTTGTTCCAGAAGGAATCAACACCTTGACCTTGGACATGGCCCCTCAACATGGGAGAGAAGAGAACACATTACTATTGTTTCAAGCCACCCAGTTGGTAATTTATAATGGGCAGCCCTAGGAAATAGTATAAGAGTCACTGCTGTTCTCGGCACTTTATTAACTGTAAGGATTCATCGTGCTCCCTCAAGATCAACTCTAGTCCAAGGAAGCAAGAGGGGCAGCAGGGAGACTCTGGTTTCAGGCAAAAGAGAGAAGATAACCTCACAGCTTTATAAGGGATGATCTCGGTCATGTTCCGCAACCTCTTGGGAACTTCCTCCTTACCTGTCCTCGCCCCCAATCACAATGTCATGAGTCTACCACGTGTCAACTTGACCAGGCTAAGGGATTCCCAGGTGTGGGTGTGCTGTGAGGCTGCTTCCAAAAGAGATTAGTGTTCAAATCTGTTGATTTTGTAAAGAGATGCACCCTTGGTGATGAGGGTGGGCCCCGTTGAATACTGTGAAGACCCCAGTAGGATGAAAAGGCAGAAGAAGGGTGAATTAGGTCTCTGCTGTTGAGCTGAGGCATCCACCTTCTCCTGCCCTGGGACGTTGGTGGTCCAAGTTCTGGGGTCTTTGAACTCGAGGATGTGATTGATGCTTACACCATTGCTCATCCTGTTCTCAGACCTCTGGGTTTGGGCTGGAATATCACCAGCTCTTCTGGACTGCTGGTGTAGAGGAGGCAGGTGATGTCACCTCCAAATTCCCATAACTGCATGAGACCAGCCTTCATAACAGAGCTCTTTGTACCAATCTACATAAATCCTGCTGGTTCTGCTTCTCTGGAGACCCTGACTTATATAATAGCCAATACAAATTTCTATCTTCTGGTGTCAATTGTATAACAGGCTTCTCAGTCATTTATTGAAAGATCCCAGTGCTTCCCTTAAAGCAAGTTTTATGGCAGAAGAGTCATAGAGAAGTATTTAAGACAGTGGGTTCTGGACAATAACTCAAAGGTTCAGATCCTAAGTCCACCACTTGCAAGCTGTGTGATGCTGAAGGTTCTGTACAACTCTGTGTTTCCATTTGTTTTGTTTAGTTTTGTTTTGTTTTTGTTTACAAAATGCAGCTAATCATAGTGCCTACCCTAGAGGCTGATTTGAGGAATTGATTTTAATATTAATATGAGAACTACCTGATAAACAGGCATTGCTCAATAACCATTAGCCGATGTTATCAATTAGAGAAGTGATGTTTAAAGTAGGATACCTTATAGCCAATTAGAATGTTTTCCTCTCTCGCCACTCCCCCATACCCCTCCCGCCTCCATCTTTTGCTCAAGGTAAGGGCTAAGTATTCATTTGTTGCACTGAAAATACTTGCTTCTTGACTGAGAATGCCTGTAGTCAATGTTCATGCATATTTCTATGCCCATGATTAATTATTAAGCATAATATACATGGGAAATTGCAGCTTCATCTCTGCATTGGGAAGGCAGGGAGTAATTTCTTTCTCTGGAAGGACCACATATCTCTCCCACCAGGTGGGATTCTCAGTCATATGCAGCCACATTTTCACTGAGAAGGGTAAGAGGGTTTGGGAAAATAAAGAAGGGATTCATTTTGACATCCCTGCTTGCTCATTCATTACACGGTGCCTCTGGCTATGGGGAGGGAATTGCAGCAGGAAAGTTATGAATTGGGGTCCAGGCAGACATTAAGTTAATGAACAATTAATTTGATTGGATTTGAGATGGTTTTACGGGGCATTTATGATGTCCTTCTACAACCATAGTTCATCAATGCTAGCAGCACCAGAATCACCTGGGATGCTGGGCTGCTCATAAAAATTCAGAGGCACCGGCTCCAAGTGCAGAGGTCTGGTTCAGTATGTGTGGGGGCAGGGAGGGGGCCTCCTGCAGACTGCCTTGATTTCCGACTTGAGCAACCTCTGAGAGAGTGCCCAGGACTCCTGTGTCCCTCTGCAGACATGCATCTGCCTTTTGTCTTCTCTGGATTGCTTTCAGCGTTCCTGGCAAAGGACGAAGCAACCCTGGGACACTCATCCTGCTGCCGGGAACAGGGTGCTGAGGTCCCTGCCAAAGCAGTGGAGAGTCAGTCCATCATTGGGCATCAGCCCTCCTTGAAGAGTAAATCCTACCTGAGTATCTTCCCCCTCTGCATATGGGTGCAGAAGCCACGGGGCAGCCTGTGCTATATGGCTCTAACTGTCCTATCAGGAGAGGCTTCACTTAGGAATTCAACATGTTAACACTTATCCTCCTTTGTGGGTGGAATATTTCTGCTGGCTCCCTTCCGTTCAGATTTAAAGGAAATAGAAATGGATTCTTTCCACAAATGGAACACATCAAGCATACACACATTTTTATTTATTTTTTTTTTTATACAGTGGTGAGTACACTCACATTTGGAAAGCCCACTCCCCGTGTGGTCACATGTACTGGCTTCTGCAGACTGGCCTAGCTGCCAAGCGCAACACCTTCTTGGGCCTGGGACCTCAGTCGAGGTCCAAAGCAAACAGGAGAGAGCCTGTTCATCAGAGAGCACCGGGCCCTACTTTCTAAGTAAATACAAACCAGGAGCAAACACCCAGACCAGCCTTAGCTTGGAACATTGAACACCAAGAAACACAAAGAAATTCATTTGCAAAAATGAATCATTGGAAAGGTAGTAAGAGACTCATCTCTGGAAGCTGATGGTGGGTAAAACATGAGATGAACAGACTAGACAGACTAGACACAGAAGCCTTTCCCCCATCATGGGATAATGATGTCCAGAATCAGCATAAAGCCTACTCAGAATCTTGGGGTCATTGTCTGAAGGACTCATGGAGCTCCTGGGAAGGGACAATTAGTGATTACTAACCTATAAATCATGAGATTTACGTAAGCACCCCTTCATTTTATCTGCGGTGCTTACTGACAATCAACAGTTATAAAGGATATCTTTAATAAGGTCTGAATAAAAGCCGTCCAACCGCCCAATCCAACTCTGAATCCCCAGTCTACTCTCTATGCTGACATTGGGTAACTAAACCTCAATTCTTGATCTGTTATGCAGAGAAAATACATAGTCTAGAGTGGTGCTGTCCACCAGAAACAGCACATGAACCACTACTTTTACTCCTCCTAGCAGCCCATCAGGAAAAAGCAAATAAGGAATAGGTGAAATTAATCTTAATGACCACACAACAGCATCATCTCAACATCGAATGAACATAAAAACTGTTAATAAATATTTTTTCTCATTTTTTCATATTAGATTTCTGACATAGAGTGTATAGTTGACACCAACAGCCCATCTCAATATGGACCAGGGCATTTCAAGCTTCCTACCAGTTCCAGTGGCTCCTGAATGGGACACTGCAGATTGACTGCATTGTGGTGAGTATTTAAACAAAATGGGCATGAAAAACACTTCTGTTGGTGTAGTAAGTGCCTGATAAAGAGTTGTTATTATTATTAATTTACATTATTCAGGTTAATGGAACTAGTGGTATGCAGCAAAAATGAGGAGCAACAGAGCTTTCTGCAAAGAGTTGTATCAGTATGGGCTTGATGAAACATTTGGCCATCTAAGCCAAAATTTTTGTCACAGAGCAATATCATGAATGTCTATGAAATTGCATATGTTTATTTTTCTGAAAGATTTATAGGCAGGGGAGGGTGAGAGGATTCACCAGAGACAGAGTGGAGAGCAGAACAGGCAGAAGGATCGACATACACTGCTGAGGGGAGCAGTGGACACGACAAGGGAGGTCTGCCGTGCCATGCGGGAATCTCCCTGGCCAGCCAGGAATAGAACCCACATTGCAGAGGCTGCAGACAGCTTCACAGAGCTGCGCTCAACCCACTGCGCCACCGGGGAGGCCCCCTGCATATGTTTAATTTTTAACTGCAATGCATTGTAGTGGTGTCTATATTTTTATTTATAGTGCTCCACTGCACCAGTATAAATGTAACACATGTAGACTTACAAACAATATGAAATGTATCCTCAACATAGCAGCGGACACATGCTTTATTTTTCCATTTTTTAAACTGACTTGTAAAGTCAAAGGTCTGGGAAGCCAGAGGGCAAAGACACAGATGTCATGGTCCAGACACAGACCTAAAGTTGACCTTCAAGGATGGGTAAGATTTGAATGGACAGAAAAGAAACTGGAAGGAAGCATGGTGTGAGTACTCCTAGGTATACATAGATCCAAGAGACATGAAACATTATGTTCACATTTGAACCTGAATATTCAAAGTAACATGATTCACAATAACCAAAAAATAGAAACAGCCCAATGTCCGTCAACTGATTAAGGCTTAAACGAACTGTGGTCTAGACATACCATGGAATATTATACAGCAGTGAAAAGGGATACTGATCCATGCTACGGTATAAATGAACCTCAAAAACATTACCTCTATGAGAGAAGCCAGCCACAAAAGGGCAAATACTATGTGATTCTTTTTAAATGAAAATCTAGAGTTGGTGAAGTCACAGCCACAGAAAGTGAACTAGAAGTAATCCAGATAATGGGGCGAGGGGCAGAGAGGGTAGTTCTTTGGGGTGTTGGGAATATTTTGAAACTAGAGAGATGCAGTTGTACAACACGGTGAAGGTAACAAACACCACTTTCAAAAGGTTAATTGCATGTTATGTGAATCTCAACTCAATAAAAGTATGTAAGAAAAAGTTATTGTTTCAATTGAGGTTACATCTGATAATTATTTTTAATAAGTCAATTTAAGGAAAAATATAGAAAGTGTACAGAGGGTGCTTCACTGAGGCGTTTTTAGAAAACAAAAATTGATTGACTCCCCAATATGAACTGCACCCCCCACAGTACTGCCCACATCTCTAACACAGTGAGGGGAAGTAATTAAAGGCTCTTCATTGTGAGCCTGGAGGACCAGGGGCCTTATCAGCTGGCAGGAGAGAACAAGGGAGCAGTCCCAGGGCTCCTGCCGAAAGCTCAGGCTGAGGCAGCACCTTGACCCTGAGAGGGGTGAGCAGGGCTGTGATGCTAATTAGCTGCATGACCTTGGACAAGTTCCCACAGAGGCAGCCCTGACCTCAGGCGTCTGGGAGCTGATGAATCTCGGAGATCACCAGATCACCCCCGTGGATGCGGGGGCAACTTCCCCCCACCTGGGCGAGACCCCTGTCCCGTGATAATCTGCATTTATTATCCTATTTATTGCTCTAGCAGTCGCATGAGAAAAGGCTGCCTTGATCCCTGTGATACTGTGATTTCCAACTAGAAATATATATACTAGGTCTTTGTCCCCAATCCTGGCACAGAGCTCCTAAAACCTTTGGGATTTCCAGGGATGAGAGCTCAAGGTGTCTTTTACGTGAATGGGGTGACTTTGGGAGGCGCCTGGGGTAGGCCCTCGTGGCCCGGGAAATCAACCATGTGACTGGACTTGGAATTTTCATCCCACCCCTGACCTCCTGGGAGAGAGGCAGGATGCGGGGCTCAGTCACCACTCATGATTAATCAACCGTGCCTCTTTCATGAAGCTTCCATTAAAAAAAAAAATGGATGGGGTTCAGAGAGCTTTGGGGTCTGGGCAGCCTGGGTGCGTGGAAAGGTCAGGGAAGCTCCACGCCCCTCTCCACACCTTGCCTTAAGCATCTCTTCCATCTGACCCCGTGTCCCATCCTTTTATGATAAACCAGTCGTGTAGCCAAGAACGTGTTTCCTGAGGGACAAGAGCCACTCCAGCCAATCCTTCCAACCGGGGGGATGGGTCAGTCCTGGGAATCCCTCACCCATGGCTGGCTGGTGAGGAGCACAGGGGATGACCTGGGCCTTCATGGTCATCTGAAGTGTGTGTGGGGGAGGGCCTGTGGGATCTGACGCCACCCCCAGGCAGAGGGAGTCCCAAATGAGTTGAACTGTAGGTCACCCAGCTGATGTGCAAGGACAGCCCATGTGGAAGCCCCCCCACCCCCAATGGAAACTGGGTGGGCATCCCTAACCCCTTGACCCTCAGCCAGAAACTGAGGTCGGGAGAGAGTCCATGACAAATGTAAGGCCGCCCAGGGGGTGGCTGGAGGGGGGATGCACGCCCAGGTCTCCCTGCTGTTAACTATGGCTCTCCGCCCCCTTTTGCGTCTTCCAGTCCTTCTTCCTCGTCCTCCTCGTGACTTCTGGGCCTCAGGTCATGAAAGTCAGATCATTGACGGGTCAACGCTGTGATCTGATCTGGGACACCCTGGGCTGGTAACCCCCAAGTTCCTTCTTAGCCCTGGAACCAGGATCAGTGATAGCCTTTTGCTGGTGCACTGTGATATGCAGAGAACATTCCACTGAGGAATAAATATGCTAAACTCAGTGAGGTATTTTGGAAGGAAATTACGCTCGGGTCTGAAATCAGAAATGCACTTATTATGCTCATATTTCCTTCACAGCGGCGTGCAGACACCTCATTCCAAATATTTTAGCGCTGGGTAGATTAAGCCGCACACAGAAGCTGGTCTCTAACCCAGGCCACAACACTATTTTTGCTTAATGTTTCTGGCCACATCAAGTAGAACATTCTCATAAAGTGCAATGTATACATTAGCAGGGGAGCATAAATCATCCCTAATTATAATATCCTTCACCCCAAGAGGCCTTTTGTGTTTCCTTTATAAAAATCACACAGTTGAGACCTGCACCTGGTTAATAGATCGGTCCTCCCTGCAAATACAATTATGCCCCATGCAGGGCCAGGAAGCAGCTCGCATGCCCGCTGCCCTGTCTGCCATGCACGGTGGTTCCACCATGGACTTAACCACTGGCTGCCCGGAAGCCAGAGGACAGCATGCAGGGCCAGTAGGGCACCGAGCCAACACAGGCCTCCCAGGGAAAGGCCTGCTGGCCACAGGACACCCAGGGGCCTCTGAATTCCCTGAATTACCAGGGATCCTGGGTTTAAGCAGCTTTGGGCAGCTCTGGTCATGCTGCTGGCCACAGGATGGGCCAGGTGCAGACCCTGGGGACAGCTGCTGGGCATGCAAAGAGCAGGAGGTCAGTGGGCCAGCAAGGATGTGATATGCCCATGCCCAGCGCATGTGTGTTGGGGAGGGGTGTGCTCAGAGAGAAGACATTCCTGCACAGCTCTGTGAGCAGGTGGGAGGGAGGACACAGTGGCCACCGGGTGTTGAATGTGGCCATCAGCTTGGGCTATGGACAGACGAAATCAGTTAAAATGAGGCCACGAGGGTGGGTCCTAATCGGGTATGACCAGTGTCCTCATTAAGAGTTGGAGTCTGGGCAGTCACACAGGTGGCCTGTTCTGTGTGAATGGATGCAGAGATAGGGGATGTGTCCACGCCACACAGAGCACTCAGCAGTCACCATCTGCCAGAAGCCAGGAGAGAGGCATAGAGAAGACTCTCCCTCTTTCCAGAAGGCCCCTGTGCAGCCGACTCCTTGATCTCAGGCTCTGGGCTCTAAGAACAATGGATGTCTGTGTGGGGTTTCCATTCCTGGCACTTTTTTAACAGTAGTGAGCTCTTCCGAGCTCCTGAGTCTCCAGCTTCTTTTTCATAGTTAACACACAGATCAGCACGTGTCACAAAGGCATCAAGACTCACACCAGGAGCCTCGTGTAAACTTGGGTACAGAAAGGAGAACTGGAGAGGTGACTGTCTCCTCGTTTTGAGACTGTTTCCAGCCCGGGTCTGGGGGCCTCTTGGCAACTCGGTTCCCTTCCCGGGACACTTCACCATCTTTGGGAATGAGTGCGGAACCTGGGAACAGACTTCCCGAGAGAGAGCGCCAACTTTCTTGTTACTTTGCAGGTGCAGACTCACCACTACAGGCCGCCAGAGGTAAGACTAATGAACAGAAGGTAAACAAAGCAAACTAACAAGGCCTTTGCTTGGAAGAGCGAGCTGAACTTCGCTAAGCAAACAAGATGCAAATCCTGCCCCAACGCAATTAGCCAAAGCAGATAGCAGCCTGTGGTCAGGCCAGGGGGCCCGGGGGCTGCAGCTGCAGGTAACAAGGGGAGGAGGAGCCTCAGGGCAGGTGTCACAGATCAGAGTACACGCAACCACAGTCCTGTCACAACCAGCCCCGGATGTCCCCTGCGCCACCTCCTCACCCCAGACTTCTCATCCCCGTTTTGCAGAAGAGAATGAACTTGGATGGTCGCCTGTTCCACGCAAGGCCACACCAGCTCCAAGGAGGCAGACCCTGAATACAAACTCATGTTGCTGGTTCCAAACCCATCCAACCATGGCACAGTGTTACGGGGTCTGAGTGTGGAGGGCTGAATCACGTCCCCCAAGCCTGGGAAAACAAGTCCACAGACTAATCCCTGGAAGATGAATGTCACTGCATAGAGCAGAAGACAGAAGACACTTGCAGAGGTGACAGTGGAGGGGCTGGAGAGGGAGGTGTGTCCAGGTGGGCCCCGAGTTGTCACAAGCGGCCTTGCAACGTGAGGCCGGCCGAGGGCCAGAGGGTCGGGCTGGAAACTCCGAGATGCTGCTGGATTTCCAGATGGCACGAGGGCCACGGCCAAGCCAGGCTCCTGGAAGCTGGGTAGACGGGGAATTGACACCTTCTAGGATCTCGTAGGCATAGCCCTGAGACACCGTGAAGGCACCCCTGTGAGCCCAGCGTGGGCGTCTCATCTCCAGAACTGCAGGACACACAGCTGGGCTGTTTGAAATGACCGCTGAAGCTGCGGTGATTGTGACAGCAGCGGGAAAGCACAAAGGAGCTCAGAAAGGCGCGAGCGTGCTGAGAGCAGAAAATGCAGCTATGAGAGAAAAGGGGGGGAGGGAGCCGATGATACTGGGCATGTGCCGGGAAACACCCGACTCACCTCCATCCTCACCACGCCCAGGAGCTGGGCTCTGCAACCATGTCCTCTCGGAGGTGAGCTCACAGGGAAAGTGAACAGCCCAAGACCACACGGTGAGCCAACGAGGTGGACATCCAGGCTCAGGTGGACATCCAGGCTCAGAACTTGGCCTCTTCACCCCCCAAGACCTACAGAGACACCTGGAGGGACCGCTTTCTGGGGGGCATGGGTGGGATTCGCTGTGAAATTCCAATAGTGATTGATCCAGGTCTGCTCTGCACCAGGCCCGTGGATAAAGGAACGGTCAGAGGTTGCCTGTGGCAGTTGGTCTAGTGGACCTTGGCCTGGCATGCTGGAGGGAACCCAGGAGACCGGGGTGCAGGGCGGGGGAAGCTGAGATGTCAGATCTTAGTGCAGCAGGTAGGAGGATTGACAGGCATGAGCTGCAGGCTGGGAGAAGTGAATTGTTATGGTTCGAATGGTCTTCTTCCCCCAAAAGTCCTGACCCCGGGGCCTACGAACGTGACCCTCAATGGAAATAGCATCTTCTCAGATCATCAAGTTGAGACAGGTCAGGAGCCCCCTAATCCGATATAACTGTGTCTTTAGGAAAAGGGGACCCTTGGACATAGAGACAGGGGCACACAGGGAAAATGGCATGTGAAGATGAAAGCAGAGATGGGGTGACCCACCTACAAGCCAATGAACCCCAAAGATGGCTGGCACAAGGAGAAGCTGGGCGAAGCTGGGAACCAGCCCTGCGGACACCTCAAACTCAGACTTCAGCTTCCAGAACTGGGGACAATGTGTGTGTTGTTGAAGTCACCCCGTTTGTGGCACTTTGTCAGGGAGGCCCCAGCACCCTGATACCGGGACCCAGCAGTCGTCTGGAGAACAGTTCAGCACCGAGTTCTCAAAGCCGAGTCCCCTGGGTGCCGGGAACAGTGTGGGATAAATTGGACAAGAGTGTTCCCAAGCTCAGCACTACCCATCTGGGGGTGGTGGGCTGAGGGGGCTGCCCTGTGCCCCAAAGGGTCTTGAGCAGCATGCCTGGCTTCTACCCACCAGATTCCAGGACTCACTCCCACAATGTGCAATGAACCCAAAATATCTCCAGATGTCACCAAATACCCCAAATCACCCTTGGTTGAGAAGCGCTGGGCTGGAGACATGAGGTGAAGGTACAAAACATACAATTTTCATGGAGCACAAACCCCGATCTGCACTCCTGTCCAACGTGCCAGGGCTGCCCCAGATCCTCACGGAGCCCCAGATCCGCCGGGGCGGCTGGTGGGGTGCCGCAGACACCACTGAGGACGCCATCCGGAGAAGTTCCCGCAGATGAGAGCGTGCTTATGTAAGCTCACTCGATTTCTAATGCATACACTGTTACTTCACATTATTTCAAAATAAAGCCACATTTCCATAAGCCAGAGGCTATTTTCCCATAATTTCCTCGTCGCATTGTTTATCCTGTATTTTTCATGAGTTTGGGGTTTATTACCAAGTTTTCAACAATCATTATGTTGTGCCTGCCATATAATTGAATACAGTTTTATTACCCCAGCGGACATATATAAATATTTAATCCTCTGCCGCACACGCCAGTGGATGTTTCGGGGGCTAATGAATTGATTTTGGGGGTTGCCCACAGGATGGGGCTGTGGCTTCCTTCCGCGTCACATTTCCTTCCGTGTGCTCGGAAGCACATCCCCGCTGCTCGCAGCACTAAGTAGGGCATTTAAAAAAAATGACAGTCTTGCATCCGAGATAAAGTCGCAGGTGGAGCTTTGTTCTCTGCTCCCGACTCTACTAGGTGGTTTGTCCCGCAAATAGAAGGTACAGGCTTTCTCCAGCATGTTCGGGGGGCTCTGCTGCTTGGCTGCTGACAAGGCTCCTCTTGGGAGCCTGGGTGTCATTTCAGAAAAAAGAGTGTGGACTTTCTATTTGGCAACAGCCCGGGTTTGGGGAAGGAGCAGGCAGCACACAACTGGAAAACACGTGTGGAAACCCTGTTTCTTCCACGGGGCCGGCTCCCTCTGGGGATGGCACCATTTCCACACCTGCTAAGCGAATGAGGCTCGGGCATTTATGGATTTTTTCTAATGTGGGTGGTTCACCTGCCATCTGTCTTCTTTGCTTTGGTGTGGTGAGCTTGGGTGGGGCGGGGGGCAATGCCCAGCAAAGGGGCTGGGAAGGGGAACCCATTAACTTTGTTTTTTTTAATGACAGTCTCATCTGAGCGAGGAAGCTCTGGCTAAGAAATACTTGCTATTTAGTACCAAGAAGGGGGTGGGGGATGAAGAAACTGGGTTGGCACATCTTGCTCAAATGCAAAAATGCTAATGTTGCAAAATCTCCTTATTGGATTATTTTTTAACCAGAGGTGACTCCCAGGAAGAAAGGTGCACCACGTTTATCAAGTAATTCAATTTTGTACAGCTCGAAGCGATCCTCTAACTCTTTTACCAAGCTAACAAGCACAGCGCCCTGACAGGCCGGCTGCCTTGAGCTTTCATCCCCACTGGTTTTGTTTATCCAGCAAATTGTAGTTTTGTTGTCTGGGGGAATTGGGAACTGGGGAATTTGTAGAAAAGTGTAATAGAGAGAAATTTCACCCAACACAGGACAAAACAATTCTTCTCTAACAAAACCATTAGGACTTCATTCCCTTTAAGCTTCCTGCAGGAAGAGGGTTCTCCAGCAGGGGCTGGCTCCCCACATGTGCACGCCTACGGGGGGCTCCTGCAAGCAGAGAAGACCCCCGGGAAAGAGAGGCTTCTCCGAACAGTGGCGATGCAGGGTGGATGGGACGCCTATGCTCAGCACTGAAGCCCCCTCGGAACAGGGCTCCGCAGCCTAAACCTCTGGATGGAATAGTCCAGAGCACACACAAGTGCAGAATGCATGGGGAAGGTCCTCGCTCACACACACATACACACACACAGGAGCGGCTTTCATTTTCATTTTTAAGATTGTTTAAGTAATGAATGGATAAAGAAATGGGGTGCATTAGGAAGCGGGTCATCACTCAGCCCTAAAAAGAATGAAATCCTGCCCTTCCTGACAAGACAGAAGAACCTGTGTCATGGAGAGAGCCTTGAGCTCCTGTCATGTTCTTTTTTTTTTATGTGAATTTTATTTATTATTATTATTTTAAGGATTTATTTATTTATTTATCCAAGCACTGGGTACAGTCAGAAGCGCGGGAGGGTGAGAGGATTCACCAGAGCCAGAGCAGGGAGCAGAGCAGGCAGAAGGACCGAAGTACACTGCTGAGGGGAGCAGCGGGCGGCAGGAGAGGTCTGCGCGCCATGTGGGACCCTCACCCGGTGGCCGGGGAGCAGCCAGGGATGGAACCGGCGCCGCAGAGGCTGCGGGCAGCTTCGCAACCCAGCGCTCAACCGCTGCGCCACCGGGGAGGCCCTCCTGTCATGTTCTTAACAAAAGCAAAAGCAAAACCTGAAACAGAGACACAAGGACACATCTAGAGCTGAGGGACATCCTGTTACCTCGATGATGGGATGGTGTCGTGGCTACAACTAGTGTCCAAGGTCACCAGCAAATATGTGCGGTTTTGTAGAGCAATTAAATGAAGTTGTGCCTGGAGGGAGGGGCAGGCAAAGAACACTCCAGCTCTGCTCTGGTTTGTAACCGTGTGTATGATTGAGAGGTACAGGAACCCCCCCCCTCAGGTGCTGTACACACCACGCCCACCACCGAGGTCACCACAATCCACCCTCATAGTCCACTGTGCCCTCCCCACCCAGCGTTACCCCCCTCCCCTCCCCCGCTGGGACCCTCAGGTCTCCAGCCAGATTTCTGGGTTTGGCTGTGTTGACCCTTTGTTTGGTGTCTCCACACTCCGCACACAGGGACACCGTCCGTTTTGTCTTTCCCCTTCTGGCGCATTGCCCTCAGCACCATGCCCTCCAGCTCCACCCACGTGGTTGCACAAACCGTGGCCATAGTGGGTGCTCCTGTCCACGTGCGAGGAAGGAAGGCGTGGAGGAGCAGGGAGCGGGGTCCCCGGGAGGGCGAGCCTGGGCAGGCTGGTGCGCCCCAAGGATGGCCCAGAGGCCCCACACCCAACTGGTCCTCAGGCCTCTCTGACTTCTCGCTACGTCCCGTCCCGGGACAGCTGGGGCTTCACTTGCCAAACAGAGACGGAGCCTGAGGTTGGAGGGCAACACTGTCTTGACCAAGAACGGTTTCCACGGTGTCGTTTGGATGGAGACAAGAAGGGGCATCCACTGGCAAACCCAGAGTCGCGTGAAATGCCAGGGATTGATTTCCAGAACCCCGAGCCGTCAGGTCCCGGCCCCGGCGTGGAGTGTGGTGCTTGGTTTTCTGTAGACAGATAGATGCCGGCCAGGAGCAGCAACTCTCTATTTCCATATGTCAGGTAAAGTACAACCTTAAGCACGTTCTGAATAATTCATCCAGGCAAAGGTCTGATAAACAGATGTCGGTAATGCCAGAGCTCTGAAGGTGTCATTTTTCTGACGTGAAAAAAAAATCCCTGCTTAAGAGCCAGTAGGCAAATAGATCCCAGTTCATCACTTAGGCTCACTCGGGGAACTCCGGCACATTTGTCATCAATCCCCACTCTATATTTAACACAGTAAATAGAACAGTGAAGTATTATGTCTCGTCCTTCTCAATCCATCTCAAGCACGAGTGTTAATCTCTACTGGGTCTGAAGCTGTGTTTACTCCAAATAAGCAAATGAGCCTCCATGTAACAAATTATATCTTTGCAGAAACAACAGAAAATTCTGTATGCTCAACTGTTTCAGTTTATTGAAGATTGCCAGAAACAGAATTTGCAAAAATGTCTATTTTTCCCCCTCAGCCTCCACAGCATAATCGAGGCGTCGGGAGCTCTGTTACATAAACAAGAGCCCCATCTGGATCTGCTTAAACAGAGGTGAGCTCGCTGGCAGCCCAGGTCGGGGTCAGCCCCGAGCTCCATCTTCTAGTACCACCCCCTCCAGCTATCCTAGAGACACCCCTGTTTCCTCTGTTGGCTTTTGAGCTCTTCATCTGGGGTGTTCCTTTGCCTCAAACCCTGCAGTCAAATGGTGCACCCACATTGGATGCCGTCCCTGCAGCCCCCCGAGGGTCCTGGTCTGCTGAGTGCGTGTTGGAAGCTGCCCTGCACCCAGCTTTGGGGATTCTGAATCAAGAGGGAGTGATGCCTGGGGCAGGAGAAAGTGCTGTTGCCAAGTAGAAGAGGCACTCAGGGAAACCCAAGAACACACACAGCAGCACGTGCGTGTGCAAGCACACACAACCCAGCAGCCTCTTCTGGAATCCTGTCTTACTTAGCCCAGCCCCCCTGTGTTACCCGGATGGGCGCCCCTCACACATGTGGCGTTGATGACAGCTCTCCTTCTTGCTTCGTGTGCCTTGTTTTTCAGTTTGTTGCAATAAATCTTTAATACAGACTGAATTATGAGTTTTAAATAATTGATAGAATGGATTCCAAATGCTTCTACCACAGTCATGTAATAAACTGAGCATTTGGGAGCTGGGGTGCACTCAATACCCTCGTATTCTCTAAGCTCACCCCACCTCTCTCCTGGTCCCCTGCACCCAAGGGACAGGGGCACTGTGAGAGGCAGGTGGAAGCACATTATGGTCAGTGAGAAAGCCTGACCCAGAGCTCAGAGCCAAAGGGTCGGTCATGGGCTCATCCTCCTGAGTGGGCAGTGAGTGTCTAAGCGGCCTTGATGACAGAGTATGATTTGGCCACAAGATGACCAGTCACGAGCATGGCCATGGAGTGGGATTCATTCACCCTTTCATTGAACAGCTGCTAAGTATCACCATGAACGAATACTGGGGATACAACACTGGGCAAAGAAACCCAAGGACCTTTCTCCACCTAAATGGTTAGTCTAGCAGGGTCACAAATATCCCTGAAACACACACACTGCAAATATGAAATCGCCACTGTGTTAAAAGCTACAAAGGGAGAGATGCAGTGTGGTGAGTTGGTGCAGTGATGGCATCCAACCAGGTCAGACACATAGGATGGGAGGTGTCTGAAATGACCCCAGGGGGCCTGGGAGGCAGAGTGCCAGCACGGCAGGTGGGCAATACATTTAGAGCCCACAGGAGTCAGAAAGGCCTATTAAGGGTTTGCTCATTTTCTTCAATGCAGCGGGAAGCACATCATATTTTAGTCTGTGTTGGGACATAACTCGATCAATACAGATGTCTTTACTATAGCTTAGCAGATAAGAACTGGGTTTCTGGAAACAGCCTGCCTGGGTTCGAATTTCTGCTATATCCTGACAGCTGCATCAGCCTTGGCAAGTTATTATTTCAGCATTAGTTTCCTCATCCAATAAAAACAGCCTCCTCCCATCTCTCTTGCATCCAGCATGGTCATTTCTTAACAAGCACATGTGGGGAGCTCAGTCCTTGGATCATGCCAGACCCCTGGTGCTGTGGCCACTGCTATGGTGGGCATTCCCTTCAGGCTGGGGGTGAGCTGCCCCTTCTTCATGTCTTTCTCTGAAGGCATATCTGGAAATACAGTCTACATTCGCTGTCCATTTCTCAACTCTCATTATCTGATTTCTCTGTGACTTGCAACCTGCTTCTTAGCTCATTAGCTCATCTGAACATTTGCTCTCCAGTGCCCCCACATCATGTGGACACTGGGGGGTATTCACTCTCTTAGGAGCAAGCCAAGGCCCTGGTGTTGATATAGCACCTACTACCCATCTTTTCTCATAGAATCACCACCAGAGCTCTTACACGGTGTCAAGTATGTCCACGCCAGGTCCTCAGCACTTTAGCTGTTCCATTCACAATCACACAGGAAGGTAAGGACTATGATCACCTTCTTCTGCACATGGGAACGCTGATCTCAGTGAGTTTAAACAAATGGCCCCAAATCATCTGGGGAGTGGCAGAGCTGGGATCGCGACCTGTCCTATAATCCAGGTGGTTCACACTCAAAACTCTACTAGGGCATCTCGTCACAGAGGCCATCACCACTTTCTGGGAGCTCAGTCTACCCGAGTGTCTCCTCACAGTTCTCCTATAGCATCTTTCATTTCTACTATGGGTTCCTGCACCCCCCTCCTTCCACAGAACATCACCACTGGCAAAGACTTGGGGGGGAATGGGCAGCCTCGTCTAGCCAGACTTTCAGGACAAGTGATGGTGGAGGCAGAGGAACAGGGTAGACCAGTTGGTTTCCCCCTCCCTGATTCATTACACGTTTTGTAAATCAAGATATTCAGCAGAGACGATACTATCCCTCTTCTTTACTAAAGCTCCACAGGGCTTCTGGAAATTAGGAACCACTGCAATAGATAGCCTCAGAGGTTTAGATGCATTGATTCCTAGAATGCCATACAAGTAAATGATTATATATACAATATATGATATTATATTTATATATAATATTCTTTGATATGGTATTTCTCTGAAATGAACTTTCATGGATGAGAGGCCCAGCTTTTTTTTTTTTTTCTCTCTCTCTTTTACTGGAAGATTATTTTAGGTTTTCTCTTTTAATTTTACCCACAACCAGCATTTAAAGCTGGTGAAAAGTCTGAAATAGACTGACATTTTTAAGTGGTAATTTTCCGAGTCTTTGTTAGTTCTGGAAGGGTATATGTTGCAAATTCTAGATGGAAACATTTGGAAACACTGAGACATTTAATTTTAGCTGAGTGAGCCACATGTTACTTATGAAACATCTATTTTGAGAACTGCAGCAGAGAATTAAACCTGACACTTCTTATTCTTGTCTACTACCTTCCCTGATAAACAAAATAAAATTACAAACACACAGGGAAAATGGCTTCTAAGGATACTAGAAAAAACGAAGTAAGGGAAGCTGCATCTCAACTGGTTGTAACTTATTTTTTTAACAAAAATCTTTAGTTAATTCATAAATATTTTAGTGGGATCTAGGGTGTCAGTTTAAAGTTTCATGAAATTGCATTCAGAACCCCAAATAGGGTCATCCTTTGGAATTGGATTCCAGATATGCTTTTTGACTTGGGGGCGGCTTTGGGAACTCCTCCAGAGGGGATGGGCAGAGGACTGTAAACAGATTTGGGAGCTAGAGCTGCAGGCCTTGAGATAAGAGGTGGTGCAGGCAAGAGTGATGCTTTTCGAAAGAAGACATACAGGTAGGGCCTCCCCAGTGGCACAGCAGGTTGAGTGCAGCGCTGTGAAGCTGTCCACAGCCTCTGCAGCGAAGGTTCGATTTCTGGCCAGCCAGGGAGATTCCCACAGACCTCTCCTGTCTCGCCCACGGCTCCCCTCAGCAGTACTTTCAGTCATCTGCTTGTTCTGCTCCCGATCTGTCTCTGGTTAGTCCTCTCACCCTCCGGTGCCTCTGGCCTGTAACCCAGTTCTTGTATAAATAAATAAATCTTAAAACAAAAAGAAGATATGCAGGTGGCCTACAGGCTTAGGAGAAATGTTCACCATCACTTATTATAAGGGAAAAGCAAATCAAAACCACAATGAGTTATCACCTCGCCCTGTGAGAATGGCCCATATCAGGAATGAAAGGAAGCAGCAAATTGTTGCTGAGGATGTGGAGAAAAAAGGAACCCTCATCCCTGCAACTGGGGATGTGACTTGGTGCAGCCTCTACCAAAAATGGTATAAACGTTTCTTGAGTAAATAAAAATGGAAATCCCATGTGATCCAGCAATTCCTCTGCAAGGTATTGGATGCCTCTGAGAGGTATTTACTCAAGGATTATGAACACTCTAGTATGAAAGACTCCTTCCCTCCTATGTTCCCAGCACGCTGTCCACAATAGCCTAGTCATGGAACCAGCCTAAGTGCCCATCGCCAGACAACTGGGTAAAGAAATTGTGCAATAGATACTCAACAGAACATGACTCAGCAAATTAAAGAGGTGAAATACTGCCTTTGGGGACAAATGGATGGAACTTGAGGTGATTCTGCTAGTGAAATAAGTCAGAGAGTGAAAGACAGATATCGGATGGTGTCACTTACCCGTGAAATACAAATAACTAAAAACACACTGGCAAAAACATCAGAAACAAGTCTTAGACTCAGTTCACAATGTCCTGGGTTTTAGAGGGAAGGGGGAGGGAGTTAAGGATGGAGGAAGGAAGGGGTCAGGACATCGGCATGGGAGGCTCGGTGGAGGGTAGTAAAGTCTGTGCATGTAGGAAGAGCGAAAATGTGCCCCCATAGTCATAGAGACATGTACATGACTGACAGATTAATAAGGAAAAAGGTGCCATAATCAGTGAGAACTTTCATATATAATAAAGTTAGGGCCTCCCCTGGTGGTGCAGCGGTTGAGCGCTGGGCTGCGAAGCTGCCCACAACCTCTGCAGCGCCAGTACGATCTCCAGCCGCCTGCAAGGGTCCCACATGGTGTGCAGACCTCTCCTGCCACCCGCTGCTCCCCTCAGCAGTGTACTTCGTCAGTCTGCCTGTTCTGTTCCCCGCTCTGGCTCTGGTGAATTCTCTCACCCTCCCGCGCTTCTGACTGTACCCAGTGCTTGTATAAATAAATAAATATATCTTTGTAAAAAAAAAGTTAGGTCAAGCCACACATGAGATACCTTCTCCCACCTATGAGAATGTCCCATATCAAGGAGAGTAGAAACAATAAGTGTTAGTGGGGTGTGGTTGGAAAGAAACCCTCTTACACTGCTGGTGGCACTGTAGACTGTCCAGACCCAGTGGAAAACAGTGTGGTGACTTCTCAAAATCTTAAAAATAGGTCAACCATAGGATCAGCAATTCTACTCCTAGGCATCTACCCAAGGAGTGCAGAAACACTAATTTGAAGGGAGAGATGCACCACTCTGTTCATTGCAACTCTGTTTACAATAGCCAAGGTATGGAAACACGCTAAGGGCCAACGGCAGATCAGGAAGAGGCGGTGCATATACTCAATGGAATACTACTCAGCGATGAAAAGAATGAGGTGGACTCTTGGCTCCTATGACAACATGGAGGGGACTGGAGGGGATGATAGTGAAATTAGTCATAAGGGAAAAGATAAACACTGGATGGTGTCATTTATGTGTGAGATATAAAGAAAAAAAAAACAAAGGGTCAGATAAAGCCAAAAGAATAATAAACCCTAGAAATCTGACTGTAGACTTGAGGCTACCAAAGGGGGAGGGTGGAGAACAGAATGGGGAGGAGGTCCCTGAAGAGTGTAATCCTATAACTCTAAATGTTGTATATCAGTGTTACCTCAATGAAAAAAAAAAAAAAAAAAAAAAAAAGAACATCTTAACATCTTTCCAAGTAAATAAAGAAGATGGCACAGAGATAGATTCAGAAATTGGTCTCAGAGTAGCAGAAGAAACGCTGTCTGCCCTGGGGGTTAAGAAAACACATCCCTGACATTCCCACTCTGTACCAAACCCAACACAGCTCACTGGACTTTTCTTTCAGTCTTCAAATATTCAAGAGATTGTCCCTGTTTCTCTTAATTGAGCTACAGGGAGGGAGAGTCTTCAGCATCATCAGTGAGTCTTGTCTAAAATACGTCGAGTTACAAAATTTTAGTGTCAAAAATGTGAAGACTCACAGGAGCTGTGAGTGTTTCCTTGGCCAAAGGTCACTGGTTTTGTATGAAATTGCAAAGTTGTCAAGGAGACACCCTAATCACCTACTGAAAGCCTGCAGGGTGTGGGTAAGATTTTATTTTATTTGAAGGAAATAAGGAAACAGGATCTCACCCATCCATCTGCAAAATTCAGATGGATACAATAGAAAATCCTAAGTAGGTAACACAGAATATTCTTTCTTTCTTTTTTTTTTTTTCCCCAGTGTGTCAGGAAAGCAGGATCAAAACGCAAATGGGGACTCCTATAGCCAGGGGGCTGAGACTCTCCACTGTGGTCCCACACAGTCCATGCATGGGGTGGCTCTGCTGTGTCCCACACCACCCACAGGGGCTCAGCCTTCTCTCTGGGGGGGACAGCGGGAACTTGCTGAGATTGAGGACAGTCTGCACTTCCATGCCAGCTCACACGCTCAGATGAGTGAAGTAAATATTAAGCATGCTCAGGGAAAACATGGCATTAACAATTCGTTAAAACTCATGGAGATTAAGCAAGGCAACAAATGCTGTCAGCCTGGCGATTCGGAACAATGGTGTTGAGGAATGTGAGGCTGGAAGCACTGAGAACATAAACCATCAGAGGGAAGGGAGCTCTGAATAAGGCTGGATTTGGAAGGTTGTACCAGATTAATTCATGTGCACAGGCCTCTCTCTCTCTCTCTCTCTCTCTCTCTCTCTCTCTCTCTCTCTCTCTCTCTCTATCTCCCCCTCTCCCCTAACAGGGCAGCAGGGGTGGAAAAGTCCTATGAAAGTCCTATGTGACATTGGCTTTTCAAATTCAGGTAGACTCACATGCTTCCTACATCTTGTATTAATCAATTAGCATGTTAATTAACAGCCCTAAATTTCCCTCCCTGCACAACAGAGAGCACCCATTTTCCTAGGTTGCTGTAAGTTGCAGTTTTCATCAAGCACCTAGCAGAGCTCCTGGGTCATGTTCTATGATTTGTAGCTGCTATGAATTTCGTGATAGCCATTATTATTAATAATGAAAATGGATTATTGGCACTGGTAACACCCTGCTTCGGCATGCTTTAATTGAAAGTCACTAATGAATGAATGGCTGTTGGAACAGCTCTTGGCTTCAACAGACAAAAACATTATTAAGTAACAGGGGGACATAATGGTGGAGCAGACACCGTTGCTGTTCTCAAAATCTCCCTGTCTCCAAGGACCAGGTTTGCAAATAACCAGGACAGTCAGATGAATTCCAAGCAACATTTCAACCCAGACCCTGGCCAACCAGAACCTGCTCAAGGTTTTCGACTTCATACTTCCTATTTAGAATTCCACCAAGTACACTAATTGTTTTTTCACTCACACCAAATGTTCACTCCAGTAACTTTACAAAGAGGACAGGAGTCGGGGAGGGGGAGCAGTATATGGTTAAACAAATTTAAATCAGAGGGTGACAGTGAACATATGCAGGTTTTGTTCCCTTCTTGGAACAGCTAATAAAATGGAAAACTACCTCAGTGACTTGGACCAGGGACTGAACAGAAGAAAAAGTCCTTTGGATGGAAAGAAAAACTTTCTTATAATCACTAGTAACATCAACACCACCACAAGGATGATTTCTTACATTTATATATCTATGTGTCCATCCATGTGTCCGTTTGTCTGTCAATACATCCATCCATCCATGCATCCATCCATCCATCCACCTACCCATTCACCTATCCATCCTTGTCTCCATCTCTCTCTGTGTCTATTTATCATCTCTGTATCTATGTGTTTTTCTATCTAACACTTAATCTTCCAAAAAGCCCAATCACACTTCATCGATTTTGGCTTTCATATCAACTTTATAGGCTGCAAAATGCTCACACCTGGGATTTTCCAAAATTCATTTATTTGCCATACTTTTAGATTTTGCCATATCACCTTACTACCTATATATTATTATTTCCTTTATAATTCTCTTTTTCTCTTTATAATAAACACATTTTTAAAAAATCTCTAAAAACAACTGTAGACATCAATGGGAAGCTACTGTACAAATACAAACAAATCAATCTTATTATAGTCTAGCTATTACTCTTACCCCTAATGTCTGTGGATAAGGACTATTTGAAATGCCATAAGATGCATTAAGAGAGAATGGAGAAGGGAATGACTTTCCCAGATTCAATCCAGTGTTATTTACCACTGTGTCCGTGGACCACCTAAAATAAACTTACAAAGCTCCTAAAACCTCAACCAACGTTGGGGAAATGCTGGGTGAGAGAATTGAAATGGCTGGCTAAAGACTACATAAAACCGTGTCAATACAGATCATCAAGCATTTATTAAGCAACCACAGGCTCAAGGCAATATAGGAGGAGCTGGTGGGATAAGGGTGGACTTAAAGATGTGAATCAGCACTTCTCCTGTCTTCCAGAGACTCAGAGATCATCTGGGAGTTGGACAAGCATACGTAGCAAATAATAAACGTTATTCAAGACGGGTTAATTTATGCTACACTAACAAATGCCACCACCATGTGGCCTGCAACCAAGGCTATTTTCCACCTTGCTAAATGTCCACCTTGGGTTATCTGCCAGGCTGCACTATGCCTTCTTCTCTCTGAGAGCCCAAATAGATAGAACATTCCCTGTCTAAGACATCCCTGATCTTACTGCAGAGGGAAAAGAAGTCACAGTCAAATGCAGGATAATTCTTAAATTTTCCACTTGGAAATGATGTATATCATTTTCTATCAATTCATTGACAAAGCAAGTCATGTGGCCAAGGTCAGAGGAATGGGGTGGGTGAAGAGAACCTCCTGCAAGAAAAGGCAGACAGGGCTGGGAAGATGGGAACAGGAATAAATTATATCCCTGAGTAATAATATAACCTACTGATATTACAGTAATAGGATTGAGATTTGAACCTGGGATTTTGACTCATTGTGATGTCACCATGACCAATCTGCTCCTATAAGAAGAAAACTACAACAGAATTTAAACACACATGCACACACGTGCACACACACACACGCACACACAACACACTTCTCTAGAGAATGACGAGCTATGTAAGTGAACAAAGTTGGAAATTCTCACAACACCAAGTGTCAGTTTTTAAGGGGATCTCCATGCTTGGCATGGAAGGTATTGAGACACTAATATGATTCTTTTAGCCAAAGAATAAGTGCAGAATAATGCCTCCTGCATTCTCATAAACTTCCTCTCATCCTTTGCTTTTCTTAAGAATTCTTAGAAATGAGAATACAGGGGCTCCTAGGTCAGGAATAATTCAACTACTGACCTGCAAGAAGAACAGGCTGAACCGAAAGACCTTTAAATGCACTCCCAACCCTGTGGATCTGTGGTATTTTACCCTGAGGACAAATAGCAAATAAAAACTATGTGGAGATAAAATTTCTTGGGTAGACAGATAGTGCAATTGCAGGGGAATTTAATTTCCCCCTGAACCAAAAATGAAACCCAAGACAATAAGTGACTATATAAAGAGAACATTGCTTTCTAAATGTTGACATCAGTGAGCTCTTTCCACTCCAAGTTTGGAATTTTACAGAAAAATGAAAAAGTTTTTAAACAGCTTCGGTCCCTTTGGTTCATAATGCCTGTCAGGTGAAAGATACTGAGAGAGAGGGACTGAGCTGTCAGAAACACAAATCTATAAAGTACTCACCCCTAATTGTCTTTTGATTTCTTTTTATTGTTTTTATAAAAGTCAATTATTTGGGGTAAATAAATAAAATGTTCAAAATGTCAACATCTACTGCTCAGGGTCCTTGGAATCTAAATCAAACCTGTTCTCCAGGAATAATGATTGTCAATCTCAGGAAGCTCATTGAAAATGTTATCATTCCTGGGGAGTGTCTACCCCGAATCAATACACAAGCAAATGAGCAAATGCCCCACACCAAGTAGAACTGGCAATGTACATGATGATTCTGGGGAGAGAACAGAGAAAACATTCTTTAAAAACTGGATTTACTTATTTCATTAGGGACACCTTGTATTGTGATTCGACAGACCTAAAAGAGAAATGTGTGTGTGTGTGTGTGTGTGTGTGTGTGTGTGTGTGTGAGAGAGAGAGAGAGAGAGAGAGAGAGAGAGAGAGAGAGAGAGACAGAGACAGAGACAGAGACAGAGACAGAAAGAGACACAGACTGACAGAGACAGAGACCAAGACAGTAAATGTATGGATAAAGAGATGCAGGTAGATAGATAGACAGACGGACGGAAGAGTAAATGAATAGATAGATAAAAGACAGATAGGTGAGATGGATGGATGGGTGGGTGGGTGGGTGAGTGGGTGGATGGGTGAATGGATGGATGGATGGATGGATGGACAGATGGATGGATAAACATGTACCACATATGATCAATGGTTCTGGAAAGAGAACAGGCCACAGAAGAGGGTCAAAATTTCGAGCACGCTCATTCATTGCAGGAAAGCATCTGTTGATATTGCCTTAACCTTTGCGCTTCTCAACATCATGCTAAATCTTAAAACCAGGGTCACCTTCTTCATTTAAGTTACCTAGAACCCTTCTTTTTCCAGCATCAGAGTCCCTTTTACCATCCATCTCACTTTGAAATATTTTCATTGATAACATGGGTTTCAAACCACAGTTGCTAACTGTTCTATTATCTCCTCTCAATAAACAGCACAGCAGGTGGGGGAGGAGGAGAAAGCAGCAGGTTGCAAAGAATAAGAACAAGTAAGCAATATAAGGGAAGACCCTGAGTTTGCGGGGGAGTGGGTAATTTTTCTTTACTGGTCAAAGGGACGTTGGTTTACAACACTGTATATGGTTTAGGGCACAAGATTCAAGCCTCTCAGAGGAATGTTACCCCCATCCCAGCACCCACAGCCCTTCACCCGAGGCCACCGGGGCACCCCCTCCTGTGTCCATACCCCACTCTCCCTTCACCTCTAGCAGCCTCAACTCTGCTCTCATATTTCTTTTTTTAAAGATTTATCTATTTATTTATTTATACAAGAACCAGAGTACAGGCCAGATTTGCAGGAGGGTGAGGGGATTCACCAGGACAGAGCAGGGAACAGAACAGGCAGGCTGAGGGGAGCAGCGGGTGCAACAGGAGAGGTCTGCACACCATGTGGGACCCTCGCTGGCCGGATGGGATCGAACCCACGCTGCAGAGGCTGTGAACAGCTTTACAGTGTGGCACTCAACCGCCTGCACCACCAGGGGAGGCCCATGCTCTCATATTTCTAAGATTTATTTTGGCTTTGTTTTGTCAACTACATGAGGGTTTTGAAAGAAAAACCCAAGAACAAGAGGAGGAGGACCATCGCCACGTCAGACCTATGGGAGTGGATGAAATGGTCACATACAGAAAACCTCTTTGTTTTGTTTCAAATGGACTAGAAAACAACAGTCTTGTTTGGATAGCTAGCTCGTGACCACACTGGATAGCAGACCCATGCAGATTTTTCAAAGTTTAACTGTCACTTCCTACCCACCAGTATCACTAATGCTGAGGTCTTCACTTGTTTTGCATTTTAGCATCTTAAGAATTGGGATTTATTTTTAACAATTAGTGTGGGACATTACTTTGCAGCATTTTTGCAATGAACAGACACAAACACATGCATGCACATTCATGTGCGCATGCATGTGCGCGCACACACATACACACACACAGACATGATGTTTGGCTGACACCTTAAGGCATCTTTAACCATTAAACTAGTAACTAGTTTTTATTCCAGCTAATAACTTCCACTTTGCTCAACACATGCGGTTTGCTATTCTGAAACACAAGTGATTAAGAGCAATATTTAAAAAAAAAAAAATGTTATCATGGGATGAATAATGTCAACAGTTGTTCTCCAAAGTTGTGTTGAGGTGTTGTGCCAAAAGGGCCCATCCTTGGAAGTGGATGTGGTGTGTTAACATACACTTGGTTACCTCTAAATCATATGCAAGCATGGAAACCAATGCTACCTCCATTAAAAAAAGAAAAAAGAAAAAATATTAGCTTTGCAAAACTGACCCAATTCTCCAGTCTGGGTGTTGCAAGGGAATTCTGAACACTGGCTCTGCCTGGCCTCTCCCTGTGTCAGAGAGAGCAGCGCTGGCCTCGTCTGCTTTTATCTCAGAGGCTGCATCAGATTCCCTAGGAAAAGTTTTGCTGCTTAAATGAGAAAATAAATGAACATTATTATTGAAGTTGACAGAACCAAAGTGTGAGGATCAGGCTTGTCTGGGCTGTAATCCCAGCCTCACCATAGAGGACTGAAAAATCCCTGTACTTAAGCTTTTTTTTTTTTTTTTTTAAGATTTATTTATTTATACATACAAGAGCTGAGGTACAGGCCAGGGATGCAGGGGGGCAGGGTGGGTGAGAGGATTCACCAGAGACAAAGTGGGGAACAGAACAGGCAGACTGACGAAGTACACTGCTGAGGGGAGCAGCGGGCGAGACAGGAGAGGTCTGCTGCACCATGTGGGTTGCTCCCTGGCCAGCTGGGATCAAACTTGTGCTGCAGAGGCTGCAGATTGCCTCACAGTGCGGTGCTCAACCCCCTGCGCCACCAGGGAGGCCCCCTGCACTTCAGCTTTTAAAAAATATCTCCAAATGGGAACAGTAAGACATAATTGAGGTGCGCTAACTCACACTGAGGAGACAGCGGCCTGACTGTTGTAAGTACTTAACACTCTGTAGCCACTGATAAAAAGAATGGGGTCCTGATCCCCAGCTGGCATCACCCCTTTTGGAAATGGGTATCTACTTGCAGTGAGCGAGGACAGAAAATCTATTGTCACCTGAATTTGGAGGGGCCAACAGCCTCATCAGTGCTCGTGAATCGAGGCTCTGAGCCACGGCGGGGTCAAGGCGCCTGCATTGTGTGAAGCTGGACACAGTGGAATTGCCTCCCTGCCCCAGGCCCCAGCGGCTGTAGCGCTGATGGCCAATAGCCCACAAGCAGCCTGGCCAGAGGGGCCTCCAGACCCACTCTGAGCTCCGCGACTGCTCTGGGTTAGACCAGCCGCCCTGCCTCCTTGTCCCAAGAACATACCAGGAGCCGAGTGCCCTGCAGGGAATGCGCCAAAGAATCTGTTTCTCTCAGGCCTGAAAAATAACCCCATTCCTGTATGTGACTCCCCGGTTTTTACTCTCCCCACACCTGCTCGGTGCTTTGTAACCTAGCAAGCAGCAAGATCATTTATACCTAAGGTAGAGATGGTCCCTGCTCACTGAAGCCGAAGCCTTTATTAAAAACATTTAACATTTTGGCTACTACCAAGAACAACACTTACTTCGAAAAAGAAGGGGTGGGGAGCAGAGCATGGAAGGGAAGAGAAAAGAAAGCTCTCCCTCTCAAAGCGTGTTTTTAGCTCCCCGCTTGTGTGAGGGATGATAGCAAACTTTAGGACTTTATCATTCTAAGAAACTCTTTTATCTCCTATTTGAACAGCCTGGATGTGGGAGGTAAGGTTTCAATACTTACTACAAAGATAGAAATCTAGCTCTGCGTTCTCAACACAGAACAGAACAGCTTGAGGGTGTTATTTCAATATTTTCCCTTCAAGGTAAGCTGAGTAGTTACATATGGCATCTGCCTGAGGAAGATCCTTTTTGCACAACAAATTGTAAGTATATACTCTTGCAGATGAGTGTCTATGAGAGATTGAAATCAAATAAAACTTTTTCGACATCCGTGAGCCAATGCATTCATTAAATCGGTTGTTCTTGGAAACTTGGGACTTTAGAGGCTGCGATTTACTTGAGTGTATTCTTCTATTAAAAATCTAACTTATTAGCTCATTCAGATTCCCAGAGTCTCTTACAGCAGAGTATTAAGCAAGTCATACTCTCTTCTTTCTCGCACAATGCTAAACTGTAACTAAAAAAAAAAAAAAAAAAAAAAAAGTTAAAATGTGATTTTAAAGCAAAGGGTGATTTCTAAGCTAAGCACTTTCTACTGCTTGGGTCCAGGCCATAAAATGTATCTTTAATATAAATGGCCACATCCCCACCTCTGTCTTAACGACCTGCTTGAGATATACTGTGGCCGTTCATATTAATTACATCATTAATTATGGTTGCTTGGAGGCGCCTCTGTGAATACAGCCATGTCAGGAGAGAGATAGGTCCTCCCGGGTACCTGCCTTAAGGCACCAGATCTCCAGCTTCAGAAAGGGTCCCTTGTTGATGGCTACCACAGAAGCAAATCTGTTTAAGGCTTCCGAGTTCAGTGCATAGCTCCGGATGGGGCAGGGAGGGAGGGAGGGTGCTTGTTCACACTTGGGGTGGCTACAAAATCTGAAGAAGAGCAATGACATGGAGAATGAGAATGAGTACCCCCAAGATCGCCACCTGCACCAGCTCTGGTGGCTCTACTTGTTGGGTGGACTCTTTCTTCTACGCGGTTTTCCTTGGTTCCATTGGGCTCCAAATACCCCGAGCCAAATGGTCACCATGGACACAGCCCCGTTTCTGGACAGGCCCCTGAAAAATCTTTGCTGTGTTCCTCTCATGTGTGAATGCAGGCCCCTGGATCACATTGTTTTTAAATGTTGATGAGGGAAAAAAACAAAAACAAAAACAAACAATGATGCCCAGCCAGGGTTGTTCATGTCCTTGAGGGTTTTCTCCAGGTTCCAAAGATGTGGGTCAATGGGTGTCAGAGTGAGTGTGTGCATCCTGCCCAGGGTGGGGGCCCCTCTTGTGCCCAGAGCTGCTGGGAGACACCCAGACTAGGCATACTCTGAACTGGAATAGCAAGTTGGAAAATGAATGAATGAATGAATGAATGAATGAGTGAATGCAAATGATTGGTGAAGATTAAGTGTTTAACGTCTTTATTAAGAACTTTGGTGATGTTTTTGTCACCAGAAATATGCTATAGAGACTTATTTCTTACTTATGCCAATCAACCTATGTTCAAATTGATTTCATTATATGGCATTTCACTAAAACCATAATTTCCAAGAATCCATGGACAATACTAAGTGAGGACATATTATATTTGATCCTGCAATTTGGGGAGATGGGGACTCAGAGAGGTGAAGTAACTTTACTTCAGCCACACGGTTGGAGAGGGGACCCAGGGACAAAACACAAGGGTGAGCGCTGATGCCAGGCTGCTCTTCCTCCAGGTAATCCATCCCCTCCAAGCCCCACCTCCTCCTCATCTACCACAGAGACTGTAAACTGTTTGGTTTTGCTGGACCAAAGAGGCCACGAAGAGAGTTCCAACTAGAGCCAGAATTAATGAGGCATCCAGGATCACGAGCAGCTTTGATTTTCCTGCTAAATAATTTAGGTCTCAACCTGCAGGGAATAGGGAGTCACTGAAATATTAAGCAGGAAGACTGACATCACCATTTTTCCAGCAACCAAGTCCAGAGATGTGGGTGATGCTATCTCTTTCCTTCCTATAAATCTAAGTTTCCTTCTTGTTATGCTATGTCAAGGGCCCTGTCAGTAGCCGGGGTCTGAGTCCTGGCCCCTGGCTGTGTAAGTGCACATTTTTTTGAACCTCAGTTTCCTGTTCTGTAAAATGGATATGATAAAACACTTGACGTATAAGTGACTGTCGGGGTCAAGTGGATTAGATAGTATGAAAGTTCATGCATGGACCATGGTAAGCACCAATAAGAGTTATGGGGTGAATTGTGTCCCCCAAAGTCATGTGTTGGGCCCCTAACTCCCAAGATCTCAGAATATCACTTTATTTGGAGACGGGGACTCTACGGAGAGAACCGTCTTAAAAGACGCCATTAAAGTGGACTCTAATCTAATATGACTGAGGTCCCTAGAAATAAGAGATATTTGGATGCAGGTGTACACAGAGGGAATATGATTTGAAAAAGCACATGGAGACGAGGGTCATTTACAAGGTGAGGAGCGAAGCTCAGAGCAGATTCTTTACCCTTGGCCCCCAGAAGGAACCGGTAGTGCTGACACATTGATTTCAGACTTCGAGCCTCCAGAACGGTGAGGAAATAAATTTCTGTTGTTTCAGCTGCCCAGTTGTGGCACTGTGTGAAGGCAGCCCTAGCACATGAATAAAGCAAGCGTTGGGTATTTATTTGTTCCTTCCATTGTCCTCACCCTTTCTAGGTCCAGTCTTGAGAATTTTATGTCTGGGGAATGCTTGGGATCCTGCAGCCCTCCCTGCCTCTGAGCTCAGGGCATCAGAGGGGTTTCATCTGTCAAGGCAGCTATGCTCATCCACAGTCATGGGCTGCAGCAACTGAAGAGAAGGATGGTGAAGCAAATCCAGATTCAGTGGGTAGAAGTGCCCTTGTTGATTAGCAATACCTGCCAGAGGCATTGGACAGGAAGGAGGGATGGAATGTGCTATGGATTTTCTGACTCTGACCTAGGCTCACATATTCATCTGGGAAAAATATATATAGCAGATCAAGCCTCCTACTGCTACACTTAGTCTTTTGATTGCTCAAGAGCTTAGAGTTGCTTATTTCTGCCAACCACATAAAATGTAAACACTTTGGTCTGCAGCAACTCCAAGAATATTTAGGCAATGACTCATTCATTCATTATAAGAAATTATAACAATTGAGGTCCTGAGACACTGTATCACCCAGCACCCCCTTTTCACCGAGTTGTCTTCCCCACGAGCCTTACTTTAGTTCATTGCTTCCGCCAACCTGCCTCTTTCATTTCACAATACAGACACTCAAGAAAGAAAAAGAAGCGCCTCCCTGGTGGCGGGGTTAAGATGCCACTTAGGAAGCTGTCCGCAGCCACTGCAGCACAAGTTCGATCCCTGGCCAGGGAGCTACCCACATGGCGCAACAGACCTCTCCTCTCTCCCCACTGTTCCCCACAGTAGTAGATTTCAGTATATCTACCTGTTCTGCTCCCTACTCTGTCTCTGGTGAATCCTCTCACCCCCTCCCCCCACACACACACCTCTGGTCTTTATCCCAGCTCTTATATACACAAATAAATAAATCTTAAAACAAGAAAGAAAATGAAGAAATGCTAACTGGAAGATGCCACAGCTTCAAGCATTGTCTAGTTGACATGCCTGAAGCTTTCAAACCTAACTAGCAAAGCCCCATACCCTTCACCATCCCATAATTGCTTGGAGGAGGTCATGTTTACCTGTACAGGAATGCTCTCTACCTGACCAGCTGGGTCTCTGGCCCATCCTGGGCTAGTCATCAGGGTGGGAGAAAGGCCAGTGCTGATTGGCTGGCCTGAGTCTCAGGTTCATCCCAGCTGCTGGAGCAGTGGACCACAGAGATTAGAGATGGGGAGGATCCTTACTGCGGGTCAACAATAGTGTTTCTCTCTGCCTTCCCAGCTGCCCAACCAACACTGCCTCCCATTTATCATCAGTTCCCTAAACTGTGTCCTCTCATCAGAAAATTTGCTCCCTTATCCCCTGAAGGGCCGTACAGACTGAAGTAAAACCTTCCATGACCAGATAGCTGGGGATCTACCACCAGTCACTGCCAGGAAATTCCTTGATAATTAAGGGTTACCATGAAAATTGCTTCTGATGGAAGAGACTGACATAGGAGGAAAGTTAAGTGAGTGAATGGTAGAGACCATTTTACAAGATTGACAATAAGCAGGTGAAAAGAACTACAGGTGGGACTGAGTAGATCAATGGACCCAACTCAATGAAACATTAAACACTAAAGGTCTGAGGGTGAGGCAGGTCTGCACAATTACACTGGATAATACAAAATATCTCAATCCCCTTTGTGAATTTGATACTGAATAGAGCAGGAGTTTCCATTCCACAGTACACTCTGAGAATCTGATGGTGGTTGCCGGGTACACTGCGTTAAGAAGGATTCAGAGGTCACATTGGCTTGCACAGGAAAAGAATGTAATGAGTACATAATGACATGAGGATGGGTAAGTGGAATAATATAGCTGGGCCCTACTTTATGCTCCTGAGACATTTGTTGACAAATCATTGTCTTGTACATAATATCCACCTAAAAATTGACCGTGGAAACGTATGATAAATCCACCTGTAACACGAATAATCTAATTAACCTAACCCTGACTTTGTAGTATGTGAGTACACACATTGTAATTAAGGTAGTGATGGGGCCTATCTATAAATGATATTTGCACAGAGATAGAAAAATTGTTTTCATGAGTAAAGGGACACCTCCAGTGATTAATTACCATAGCATCCAGAGAATATCAACAGGCTAGAGAGAGGAATTTGAGTATGCTTTTGCTTCTGGAGAAATAGAGCATTAAGAGAGAAGCAGGCAGGAGGGGCTGGAGGAAGGCAGTGTCTAAAGTAAGTCCTGGCAGGTAAAATTTAGGGCCCATGGTGTTTGAAGGATTGCCCTTTAGGATCTAGGCTGTTATGGTGATATATAAATGCACAAGAAGCCAATTCACAATGTATGCATTTTCATCTTGGTTATATTCCCCATACAATTTCCACCCCCCTTATTTTGACCTTAATCCTTCCTTCCCCCCAAGTGTGTCTCTGGTTTATAGTTGCTTGTTGATTTTGATTTTTACTTTATCATAATTAGTCATTTTTCAGGTCCCTAATTTAGGTCTTATAAATTCCTGCTTTGAGTGAGACCATCCGGTATTTTTCTTTTTCTTTCTGGCTAATTTTGCTGAGCATGATCCCTTCCAGCGCCATCCATGTTGCTGCAAATTGCATGAGGTTATCTTTTTTGATTGCTGAGTAATATTCCATCGCGTATATGTACCACATCATGAAAAATGATGTAAAAAAATATAAAACAAAATTAAATTAGAAAAAATAAATGAGTGGGGTTGGCTAAACGATTTAAGATGTTTCTTTTCTTTCCTATAAGCAATAAGAAAATCTAAGTTATGCTATATGTGTATTTATAGACATACCAACAATGCCTTAAAACACTCGAAAATAAAAGTATCTCTCATCAAAAAAAAAGGAGCCAATTCAACAAAATCAACTCACTGAATAATAAAAATAACATATTAGTGGAAAAATACTAAAAGTGTTGTTATCCTTCCAACTCTTTTGCCAATAACTTTCTATTACCACTCAGGCACAACTTATGGCACAATCAAAGTTCAGAAACTTAGAATTTCAACATCCTTGATGATTTATATGTGAAATCATGAGGATAGGTGTGTCCGACACGTGTAGCAGGCTATTCGTTTATTGATTTTCTGAGAACTTCTTCAAAGGGTAAGCTGAAAGCATAGGTAAGCTGTTATCAAAGGATGTAGGGCCTTAGGATCTACTTCAGAGAATTGGAATGACCTCATCCAAGTTATTTTATTCATTGAATTTTTCAATATCCTCCACTCTTATACAAGACAAAAAAAATCCACCTTTTTCTCCAACTTGAGAAATGCAATGGGAGAATGATCAGAAATAGCTGCTGACGTCTCTCTGCCCCTTGAGCCCAGAATACATCTGTCAGATACTCATTTGACAGTTTGTAAAAGTCCAATTCTTTTCTTAAGATATTTGCTGACTGCTAGGATCTTCCACCCTCATGGGCACATTGGGTTTTTGTTTCTTGCCCTCACTGCATTTTTATTCATTTCTTTGCCCTTAGAGTTGTTCAGTAGCTTTCAAATTAAAATTGACCCTAACATGAACTGCAGCTATTTTCTCCAACAACAGGCACACAAGCAAAATAGCCACATAGAGACATTGTGTACGCAGACAACCATATCTGTCAGGATAAGTCAAGTAATGCTGCAGTAACAAAAGGCTTAGAAATGGCACAAGCTTGCTTCTAATTCCAATAATATGCCCATATAGAACGGACAGGAGGAGCCAGGAGGGAAAGGGGCTTGTTCTTCCAGGTCTCCCCAGACTCTTTGGTCTCAGGAGATAATCATCTCAGATGCATCTGGACAGCATGCCCAAGAGGAAAAGATGCCTACAAAGTCCTACATCAGCAAAGCAATGTCCCACACTTGCTGTCATAGAGCTGAGGACAGAGGTAACCCTGTGGCTCCCGTTAAACTACAAGAAGTTCATAGGAGGCAAAGCAGAATGTTGGTGATGATCCTTAAAGGGGACCCTGCATACCTTCTATGGGAAAGCTGGGGCGTAGACACTGCAGCTGGGCAGCCTCTTCAACCTCAGACATCACCACTATCAGAAGTATGTGCACACGTCTGGCCATGTTGTTCAACCGTATTCTCTCTCCTCTCCATCCCACTTGCATGTGACTTGTAACCCTTGCCTCTTAGGAGCAAAAGCATCTTCCAATTCCTTTTCCATTATTGTGCAGCACAACCCAGCTCTCTGCAGCCCTTATCCTCCAACTCAGCTCCAGGCTGCTCTTTGCTAAGCCAAGGCACTGTTAAGTTTCGAAGTCACCGTTTGTAAAAACCTATTCGAGTGTCTTGTCTGGAGCCAAACCCCGATATCTGCTCTCTGAGTGGGTATTTTGGGAACTGTAAGAAGACCTTATTGGTGAATTCTGCTCACAGTTACACAAGCAAAAGTGATTGTCTACATGAAAGCTATTTATCCGGTTTAATATCCCATGGACATAATTCTTACCCTTTGGGTAACTTCTTCGAACCTCTACTCTCTCATTAGAAAGGGAATAACATCTCCATTCTGATTACTTACAGTAGTCTAGACCAAGAAAATGTGTTGTAATCTCCAAAGCAGAATGCAAGAACGAGGCATGAATGTAATTGAAGACAAGCAAGACTCTGTTACAGCAAATTCAGAAGTTGACCCAAATCCCGGGCACTGAGAGCTGTGATTCTCATTGTGTCCCGGTTACAGTAAGTAGGCATTTTATGTCCTGATAGCAAGTGGAAGTCAAGCTTCCCTACTACTCTGGTTTTGTCTGTCTGCATGATTTAATAATGCTGTCCATATTGGAGGATGATGCAGTTATGTCAGTTATTAGAGAATTACATTTTTGTGTTCTGCTAAAGGGAAGTAAAGATTAGCTCTGCCAGATGCACACATAAAACTAGATAGAAGCATACCTCCAAGTCAACCCATCCATCTTTCTCTAGGACACGTCAACATGTGGGCTTTGTGAAATATGGACTGTATTAAAAATGCTAAATGTACTTTTTAAATGTAACCAGTACAGAAAAAGCTCCCTTTTGTTCATTTGTTTGTTTTTGCTTCTTGTTCTTTGGTATTATTTTTCCTCAACTGGACTGTCTGTGCTTGTTAAGCATCGGTAAATGGCCAGTTATGAAACAAACACAAAATATACATATAAATATTTAATAAGTAATGATAGCAGAAATAATAGTGAGCATTTGTTGCTCCACTGGAAAGCTATATTCATTATTCTACAAATTATTCTCCCATAAATATTTCAGAAACTTGAAAAAAAAAAAGGATAGAAAAGTGTACCCAGTACTTGGTGGTTGAAAGCATTTTTGCAACCACACTGTGATGAATTCCAGTCCTGTTTTCATTGCTGAGGTTTGAGATCCATCTTTTGGTTGGTTTTAGGAGATGGAGTTATTTCATGTTGCTGTCACAATGCACACATAAATAAGAAAGAAAGCACCGATTAGCATGCAGGGACTATGGGTTCTTTCTTGATCATATGGCAGGCCAACGATTTTCCTGGGACCAGCCAAGATTAAGGAACAGAACTCTTACTGTGAAAGATAGTCTGAGAAAGGAAAAAAAATGCAAGCAGTCCTTTTTTATCCTAGCATAATGCATCAGAAAACCCAAGTCTCCTCAGTCTATCGATTTTGATAAGAGCAATTTATCTTGTAGTCAACAAACATTTGTTAAGTGCCTACTGTGTGCTAAGCTTCATACTATATGCTGAAGAGATAAGAATAAGGTGACTAGCGACATCACTGCATGTATAAAGAGAAACTTTTCTACAGTTAATTAATTTTACATAAAGAACAGACTCATTTAGGGGATTGAATGGTATTAATGCTATTTCCTTGGAGGTGAAAGAACCAACAAATGTAGTCATTGTTCATTGACTATGGTAACCAGGGAGCCATTGGATAATTTCAAGGGCATTCCCTTGGAAAGAGAAAGGTTGGCTGTGATGTCTCAGATGCTTTGTGTTCTTTTAGGAAATCAATGAAGGGCAGTGATGGGATTCAAGACATTAAAACTTCTATGTTTAAATTATTTTCAACCAGAAGTGGACAGATTTCAACTTTCTCTTCTCATAAGCAACAAACTGTTATCAAGACTACCACCGTCCTAAACCACAGCCACGCTTTGGCCATGATCATAATTCAGTCCTTGCCAGAGAACTGAGTTGACTGATGCAGCAGTTAGTGGTGACTCAAAGGATCCGGGACTCTCAGCCTTCTGATGGGTCATATGGAGTGACCACACACACAGCTGGAACCCAGACCATCTTGAGAGACATGAGTCTAACTGGACATGAGTCTAACTGGACATCAATGTTCTGGGTATAAAGGGCGGATCATAATACAAATAAATAAGTAAATAAATAAAATTCCTTAGGGAACTTCTCGCCCCACGGTGAGCCTCATCACTTAGACAACTGAAAAATGGTCAGAGATAGCAAGTTCCTGCACAGCATTCATGGGGTCATCATCATGCACAGTAATGCATGAATAATGACTGCCCATTGTGTAGTCAGATGTTAGGGGCAATATAGAACTCAGTGATGGCATGGAACTTGCCCAGAACCACACTCTGGATGGATGATATCACCAACGAGATTTTAAATGCTTATGTTCTTTCTATTCATTGACGTGTCTTGTTCCATTCACCGCCCATCCCCATTTTCTGGAATCCTCCTTAGGACTGACAGCAAGAGCTATGAAGTCAGGTTTCTTGGTTCCCATCAGAAACCAAAGTTGGCTGTGATGTCTAAGATGTTTTGTGTCATGGTTTGTATCCAGATACTACACGTCATGGCCAAGTGTCTTTATGTTAACCATTTAACTTTCCAAAGTCTCAGTTTCCTCATCTAGAAAATGGGAACAATAAATATCACAGAGTAATCATAAAGGTGAAATAAAATCATGCTCACATCCTATTTTTAAGGTGCAAAGACCACGAGGATGATGACACAGACAGCGATGATGGGACAATTATCCAAGATGTTTTTCCATTTGAACCTAAGAATGGAGAGATTCTTAGAGTTGGTATAAAATCTCATGAATCCCAATAAAACTAGATGTTCAATGTGTTTAACTCAATAGTTTTTACAGGAAATAGTTTTTTTTTCTCTTTTTTTGTAAACTGAAAATAATTACAAGAACATAGCTCTAATTCACTGTCATAGCCTTGAGGAAGCCTCATGCAATCGAAGAAGATACACATAAAACTGTGATAAATTGAAAGCCTATTTGAAATATGTAGTCATAGTGAGCACTTCTTGTTTAATTGCATTCTGCTTACATAACTAAAAGACCTAAATTAAAGCATAACCATGTTTCTAACGATTTTTTACTCCTTCCCCCACCCAACATAAGGGAGCTCAAGGTGTTAAAATACTTATGCTTTGGGACCAAGATAACTAATGTATAAATTAAACATACATTTCATACACTTATTTACATAAATGAAAAAGAAGCAGAAATTCCCACTCCTAGTAGTTTATTCCTTCTTCATGCTTCAGGAAGAAGGCTTGCTATAGATTTTTTCCAAAGCATAGAAGCTGAAAGTTTCTCAAGGAAGTAATGCCAGGTACATATTTCAAAAGTTTGGGTGGCTTTGCATAGCCTCTAAAATGCTGAGAATATAGAACACACTCCAGTATATCTAATTATCTTTATGAAATCTCTCAAAATCAATGGCATTAGATTCCAAACCAGCTGCAGCTGGGGAAGTCAGACAGAGCAGAGTGTCACTGAGGTTATGGAGAAGTATGGCTTTCTTCTTAATAGCACTATTTCTATGGAACAGGGAGTCTTGGAATCATCATATTGTTAACACTATTAAGGAGCCAAACAGAATTTAACCATTTCGGTTAAAGAAGTCATTCAACTCTCTCTCAACATGGTGGGAGGGGGGTGGTGCTTTTGATTCCTTAAAGGCCCAAATCTCTGGTTTTGAGATACAAGTCTAGACCTAGCTTCCTGAGGACCCTGCTTTTGCTGGGCTGTGCAATCATCCTGCTGTAATCATGGCTGCTCAGGTAGAGTCAGGGGGTGCCATTACTAATGGGGTGTTTCGTTCTAACAAGTGGTTCTTCTCTGAAAGCATGGCATGGATATGACCAAGAGCAAGCTTTCCAAACACAACCGTGATGGGGGATATAGGAAATCTAGAATTCTGAATAAATTGTCTACTCCAGTCATTTTAGGGAAAACAATAGTCTTCCCTTATCTACAGGGGATCCCACCCAAAAACCCAGGTGATACCTGAAACCATGGAAAGGACAAAACCTTCAGATCAATTTTTTTTTCCTATCCATGCACACTATGAAAAATGTAGTATGTGAATTAGGCACAGTAAGACATTTGCAACAATAAATAATAATAACAGAACAATTATAACCACATACTGTGAGAAAGTTATCCAAGAATGGCTTCCTCTCTGCCTTCTCTTTCAAATTATGGATTGTACTGTGGTTGATAGCAGGGGGGGTGACTAAAACCATGGAAACAAATCATAAAGAAGTGGAGGCCACTGTAGTTCCTAAAATATTAAAAGTTAGTAGATAAGGGGAGGAAGGGGTGGCATGGGGTGGGGTGGGAGGAACAGGTGCAGGGGTCACTGGGGCAGTGGTGAATGGTAGGTGGACCTTTGGAGGTGGGCATGGTATGGTATGTGCACTTGTGGAGGGGTGAAGATGTACTCCTGCCTTTATGCAGTATTGTAAACCTTTGGTTTGCAACCTCAATACAAACAAAGATTTAACTAATACAAAAGAAAATTTAAAAAGCTAATAGGCAAAGAAGCTGGGGTCGCAGGTTAAGGTATTATTGTGAGGGGATAAAAGGGGAGAGAGACTGCAGAGAAGCAAAATCATGCCAAACTATTCATCTGAATAGATGAGTTTATTCATTTACCCAACAATTATCAAGTTTCTACACTGTGCTAGTCTCTGTGCTAGTGCTGGCTATGGTGACCCTGATAGGTGCAGTCCTACTTGAATAGAGTCTGCCCATTTGGTGGGGGAGTTAGGGGTTAGGGGCTCATACTAAGATGAAACAGATGCTTTGATGGGGCCATCCAATTGGGGCATGAAAGTACAGGGAAGGGATTTAACTGAGAAGGCATCTCAGAAGTGACCCCACAAACTTATGGAAAAATGGGCTTCATTTTACAAAGTGGTTTTAGAAACTCCTATGGGCAGAAAGCATCTCTCTCTCTCTCTCTCTCTCTCTCTCACACACACACACACACACACGGTCACATGAAGAGGAGATGTAGAGCAGGGGAGACTAAGTAGAATTTGTGCCCTCAAACCAATGATAGATGCTTTAGACTTGATCCTTCCTCAGTGGAACAATGGAAACTACAGTAGCAATTTCAGCAAGAGTGACAGGGATCAGCTTCATGTTTTAGAAAATGTTACTCTGATTACAAGTGATGTTGAACATTTTTTCATATGTTCAACATCACTTGTAATCAGGGAAATGCAAATCAAAACTACCATGAGATACCATCTTACACCAGTGAGAATGGCACATATTAAAAAAACTAGCAACAACAAATGTTGGCAAGGATGTGGAGAAAAAGGAACTCTCCTGCACTGCTGGTGGGAGTGAAAACTGGTCCAACCACGATGGAGAGCTGTGTGGAGATTTCTGGACCTACTAAACATAGAGCTTCCATAGGATCCAGCCATTCCACTCCTAGGTATTTACCCAAAGGACACAGAAACATCCATTCCAAAGAGCACCTGCACCCCTATGTTTATAGCAGCACTGTTTACAATAGCTAAACTTTGGAAACAACCCAAATGCCCAAAAATAGATGACTGGATCAAGAAGATGTGGTCCATATACACCATGGAATATTACTCAGCATTCAAAAAAGATAAACACATGCAATTTGCAGCAACATGGATGGCGCTGGAAGGGATCATGCTCAGCAAAATAAGCCAGAAAGAAAAAGAAAAATACCGGATGGTCTCACTCATAGCAGGAATCTAGAAAACTTAAATAAGGGACCAGGAAAAAGAATAACTACAAGAAAGAAAATATCAAAATCAACAAACAACTATGAACCAGAGACACTCTATGGGGGGGTGGGGGGTGGGGAGGGGAGAGATTGGGGTCAAAATAAGGGGGTTGCAACTGTATGGGAAATATAAAAATAAAACTTATTAAAAAAATAAAAGAAAAAAAAGAAAAGAAAAGAAAATGTTACTTTGGCTGGTTTGCGGAAAATGATGGAAGAGGGCAAGCCTAGAGGAAGAAAAACCTTCTAGGAGGTGATCACAGATGTCCAGGGAGGAGGTGAGAAGAGCATAAGGAGCATGGGAATGAATAAGAAGATTCAAGAATGCTCGGAGTGGGGGCAGCCTATCAGACAAGATGACTAGATGTGGGCACTGAGGATGCCACCCTTGAAACACATGGAGTAAATTGTGGCTCACAAAACAGACATGAAAAATAAAAATAGCTTCCTCAAGACTCGGTGTAAAGAAGGGAAGGGGAAAAACCCAGAAGTCAATTGGTCCACCTGTAAGACTGCCTCAGTAGGCATATGATGTCATACGCAGGTGTGACGTCTTTTGTTTATTTTTACAGCATAATGGATACCTAACAACACTTGACGCAGGGCTTCACTCACTCACTCACCTCCAAGTCTGCCAGAATACAGACCCCCTGGATTGAAGTAGAAGTAGTGGGGGGTGGGGGAAATTCTGACTCTTTACTCTCCTTATAAATGAGTTTTAATTCATGCCTCTTGAAGTTAAGTCCTTTTATTAGAGACTGTAAATCTCAGAGAGAGAAGTCATGAGATTCTGAAATTGCCTTATAAATTAGTTGCTGGTAGTGAAACAGTTGTTTAGTTTGTTGAGGGGCCAGTGTGGGGAGGGATTTTGGTGTTGAAATAATTATTGAACATTACTGAACCAAATAATTAAACTGTGCTGTAAAATTATGGTTATGGTAATATTCCCATCATCATTTGTTTTGTTTCTCCTAATTTAAATTATGATTTTTTTTTGTTACTGCTTTGCAAAGCTCCAATATAACAGTCAGACTTGGAATTAAAACCAGCCTGCAAAAGTTATACAAGGTGATCCAATATGCTCCACTAGCAATTATTCATGGCAAATCATATCACGAAGCTCTTAAATCCTTGTTGTAAAGCTAGCTGGACGTGCATCAAGTAAAACCTTAGATATATATAGCTATCAGAAATGAGGTAGGACTGGCTGAAACAATCAAAATGCAAAGGAGAAATCTCAAAGTCCAAGAGAGCATCTTGGAATATCAGATGTCTATTTCCTTACATTGCTAAATCTTTGCAGTGCAGACCAGGGAGAAGGTGCTGATCTTTTCAAGTAACTCAAGCGGATGTCATATTCTCTCCTTCACTGCCCAACCAGACAGCTAACTCTCTTTGCTTTGTCTATAAAATTATGGACAGAACAACACTGAACTCATTTCACAGCTTCCTATTAAAGCAAAGAAGTGGGTGGTCTAAGAATCCTACAGAGAACTTATGATCACCTTGATCATCACCATTATCACTATCATCACCATTACTATCACCTTCTCATTGCTGTCATGAACCAAACACAAAGGAGATCGGTAAATTATCGATGCAATCATTTTCAACTTGAAGTGTGAACTCAGCCAACATTAAACATAAATCTCACAGTCTCAAATGTTTCACTTTGTCCCTTATTTTGAAGATATTGATAATAGTGAGCAGGTCCCCAGATATTGAGGTGGTATAAATAACTCCTGTGCTGACTGTGTAATCTGGCTTGTTTTCAGTGGGTGGGGAACCAACCACATTCTTAAAAGATTTACCTCCTATTTCTCAGATTCCTGGGTCAGATTCCCAACTGATATAGGATTTCAAAATAGACCAGAATTAAATAGTTGGAAATTCAACACACAACTGGTGCTATTTAGAATTGTATCCATCCCTTATCACTCAAATGGACATTTGAAGATTCAAATGGCTTTGAAATTTTCTGAATGTGCATTCTAGAATTTATTTTGAAAGGTGAAAACCTAATCCGAAGAAAACAGAATTAAGAGAAAGATTCTGACTTTATCATCCTCTTTGTCTTTTCTCTATTAGTCAGTCCACCTGTGCACAAAACCATTTAACTCTCTTTTTCTTGTGTGGCCCAACAGACATTAAGAAATATCTCTAGGTGGGCCTCCCTGGAGGCGCAAGTGGTTAAGATGCAACCTATGAAGCTATCTGCAGCCACTGCAGCACAAGGTAGATCCCTGGCCAGGAAGCTACACACATGGAGTAGCGGACCTCTCCTGACTCACCTACTGCTCCCCTCAGCTGTGTACTTTAGTCAATCCACCTGTCCTGTTTCCCACTCTGTCTCTGGTGAAACCTCCCACCCCCACAACCCCTGGCCTATACCCCAGTTCTGGTATGCAAATATAAATAAAATCTTTAAAAAAAAGAAAAATAAATGTCTCTAGGAGAAGGTTTACAAAAAAAATCACATAAATACATATAAGTAAAAGTTCACTCAAAAGGGCTAAAATAAACTCCTCAACACAAGAAGAAAAAATAGCAGCATCTAATAACATGGGATCTGAAATTAGTACAATTCTTGTTTGCCTTTTTTTTTTTTTTCTGCCTATTATTAGCTGTGGGATTTTTAACCAGAGATCCACAGAATTCATTTCTTCATTTGACAAATGACAAATATAAAGATTGTTTGTGTACCTAGTTTGCACATAGCAGGTACTCAGAGAATGTTGTCACGGTGACAAATGGCAGGAGTCCAGGGATAAAGAAGAGATGACGGGCAGTCGGGAGACAGAAAGCATCAGTCAGCACAGGCTGGGTTATGCTGCTGTAATAAACACCCCCAAGCATAGGGGTGTTTAGTAGTTCACAACAACAACAGTGTATGTCTCACTCACACCATGTACCCGTCACAGGTTGGCTGGAGTGTCTGCTCTGTGGCCACCCAAGGGCACAAGCTGACAGACAGAGGGTCCATCTCATCAACTCACTCACACATCCCAAACCCCATGCAAGGTGCAGGGTATATGGTAATTCAGAATTTCTCCTCCCACTCCCATCCAGAACACATAATTTTATCTTCAGAATAACATAAATTGTGTCTCTAGTACATACCATTCCTGAAATGTAGTAGCGGGTTGGGAAAGATTATGTTGAATGAATGTTAAAAACACATCTGTGTTGCATAGATATAATAAATGATGAAGATGGCACACACAATATTAATAGTGAGAACATTAGAAGTGGCTTTTCTTCTTTGTGTTTTTTTTTTATTCGTCGTGTTATTTACAATGAACACACATTACTTAAAGTAATTATTAAAAAGTATTTGTAAGACTTATCTCTGACACTGATCTGGGGATTGAGGATGAAGATTAACCTTGGACTCTAATGTACTGAATTTATTACCGAAAACAAAGCAAAAACCCCAAATACCTCTCTTGTTTTGATGAGTATTGATTTACATAACATCAGAAAAAATGAATTGGCTCCTTTGAGTAACAAATGATGATTAACTAGTCACTCTAATTTCAAACCAGCTTACCTGGAAATATAAATTTAAGAAAATAAATTGAACATGGTAATTTTTTTATGGAGGTTTTTTTTTTTTTCTTAAAGACCTCATGTTAAATAGCTTAAGGTTTTAAAAGACAATTTGGGATTTTCCATCAAGAAGAAAATAAACACATGAATTCTACCATTGATTTCCAAATGCCTCTCTTTGTTCCATCCAGTCTGTGCTAATGTATATTCTGGTGTCTGATGAAAAGAGGAAAATAAGCAATTTAAAACCAAAAGCTAATGCCTTAATTCAGATTTTATCTTTCCTACTCTTTTGAACATGATGATGTTGTGCTTTTTCTGAAATGTTGGTGATTTTATAAAATATTTGAACCTCCTAAAGTGAAACAAATGGTTATATCTAGCTTATTAATTTATTATTATTGAAATAGTGCCTTGACTTGAAGTCATTGGCACATATGGCTAAAGAATGAAGTGTTATATCTACTGTTTTATTTTTGAACCTGTCTCAAAGCAGAAGAATTATGGGGAATAGTCTAGGGCTCAAGTGATTTGAGAAGAAAAGTGATGAATTATTTATGCAATGGGACAAGAATTATTAAAATAATTTCCCTGAAATGACTCCTCCTCTGCCTGTCAGTTGTCTTTTGTTTTTTTGTTTTTTTTTCCACCACCACCCATGTCCTCCTGCACTCCAAGACAGGTCCAGCCCTGCTGGTAAGATTAATTCAAGGTTTTGCAAGTAAGTTGGAATAAAATAAGGAGTGACAGAAAGAGAATTTGTAAGAGTATTGCAAGAAAGAGAAGAATGAAGAAGCAGAGGTTGTGAAGGAAACAAACAGTAAAAATACCAGTAAAAAAATACATGGCATTTCATGTTGGTTACAAGGTTTGGTTTCTTTCTTCACTACCCTCCTGAGACTGTTCCACAAGTCTGGCACTTCACTATGCTTATGCCAGACTTTGATTAAGATTTGTTAGCCTTCAATCTGTGTTTTGGGTCACTTATAAAACCAAAAACCTTGGTATTTTGATACCTTTCCCTCTGCCTTCTTACATTTTCATCTGACAAAGAAGTTAACGGGACTTCCAGAAACAGGCTATACATCTTTAGTACATTTATATTTATCTACAAGTCAATAAACAATAGTCAAAGGCATTTAACCACAATCCCTGTGTGTCCCACATCTGCAGGCAACACCATGAATTAGGAGGTGATAGAAGGCAAATCTAACTTAGGTGCTTCCTGTGTGGGTTTTTCTTCTACATTTTAGTAATGAATGGAGCAGTTTTATTCCTATATTCTTCACAGGTAGCAAGTTCTTCCGTTCATCGTGGCCATTTGCTCTCAACTATTTTCTCTAATCTGCACTCAGGACATATTTTGTCTCCAACTTTGAGGTTGTTGCTTTCAGGTTGGAAGGTTTTGTGCCATGTCCTGTACTCCAAGAACAAATTCAGCCCAGCATTTTTCTCCTCGGGAATTAACTACCCCTGCTCATGGGTCTCTCTTTATCTACTCTCCCATAAATAATGTTTAAAAATATTCTATTGCTCCCACAAACAGATGAATGCACCAGACCCCTTCAGAGGTGTGCAGCTAATATTTTTAACACCATCTGTGACCATTCCTCTTCCTCCTCTTGTTCTATTCCTACTGATCTACTCTCTAATTCTATGATGCATTCTGCACTTGGTGAATGTCATCTTCTGGAATATTAACTCACTTGTGTGTCTGGGAATCTCTTCATTCTTTAAGGCAGGTGAAATATCACCTTCCTTCTACAGGTTTCCTGCTTGTCCCCTCTTCGGTTTCTACAGTGGAGCTAATGCCACTCCCATTGCCTCTCTCCATGGTGCTGAATGAGAGGCACTATCCCAGGTCTCTTTCTTCATTTCATCAAAATCTACTCTAGGGTCTTGCTGTTTAAAAATGTGCTTCCAGCACTATGGAGACCTGTGTGGAGATTTCTGGACCTACTAAACATAGAGCTTCCATAGGATCCAGCAATTCCACTCCTAGGTATTTACCCAAAGGACACAGAAACATCAATTCCAAAGAGCACCTGCACCCCTATGTTTATAGCAGCACAATTTACGATAGCTAAGCTATGGAAACAACCCAAATGCCCAAAAATAGATGACTGGATCAAGAAGATGTGGTACCTATACACCATGGAATATTACTCAGCATTCAAAAAAGATAAACACATGCAATTTGCAGCAACATGAATGGCGCTGGAAGGGATCCTGCTCAGTGAAATAAGCCAGAAAGAAAAAGAAAAATACCGGATGGTCTCACTCATAGCAGGAATCTAGAAAACTTAAATAAGGGACCAGGAAAATGAATAACTATAAGAAAGTGAAAATCAAAATCAACAAAAAACTATGAACAAGAGACACTCTATTGGGGGTGGTGGGTGGGGAGGGTAGGGGTTGGGGTCAAAATAAGGGGGTTGCAATTGTATGGGGAATATAAAAATAAAATTTATTTAAAAATTGTGCTTCCATGGATCAGCAGAATCAGCATTACCTGTGAGTGAACTATAAAGGAAACTGGAAGTGGTTCCATTCCAGATCTACTGAATTACCATCTCTGGGGGAAACCCAGGAATCTATGTCTTCATAACATTCCCAGGGCATTCTTATGTCCAACAGATGGGGAGTATGAGAACCAGTACCCATTTTTAACTTTATGTCCCTAAGCACGAGCACACACAGCAAGCCCTTGATAAAATTAAATTAAAAACCACATTCTTTCCCATCCAGAGCATCCATTCCAAGCCTCCTCTGCAATCCAGTGATGTCTCATTAAAGGTAGTTTTGTCCTGCTTTTTCTGACCCAGTACTGATCAGAGCTTGTTGTATTTGCCCACCACCCTCCACAATCTACACCCAAGCTCTTGTCTCATGCAAGTCTCCCAATGGCATTTGCCAAACTGTCCCCTCTGCAGACGCCCTGCTGGTGCCACTGAAAATATCTGTTAATGTTAATGGCATTCTGGGGGCAGGCAAAACACAAAAGGGAAGGCTGGCTAGTAGAGAGGGAGAGAATATGAAGGCGAGAGAGATTTCCCCAAATATTTACTATCAATGACTTTTTCCAATAGTTGTGACTCTGGAAGACACCAGGACCTTCCATAACACATTGGACCCCATCTCACACAGTGAATCATGGAGAAGCCTACAGGCCAATCTGGTAACACTGCAACCAAGGGGCTGTTAACTAGAACAACTTTGTAGTTTAATATGAAAGGAGAGACTTCATTGCTAACATTGAAGCTGCCCAGTTAAAGGAATATTGAGAGTTGAAGCAATTATCCCAGTCATTGAGTGGGGGAGAAAATCATTCCTTATGGAAAAGAGAGACATGCCTTTCAATGAGCAGTTTGCATTGATCAAAGGCATTAGGGAACCACTTCCCTTATTCAGCTTTTGTCTTGTAGAACAAGTGCACCGGGTCCCTTTACTCATTTGCCCCAAACAATTTCATAGAGATATTGCACTTGAAATGGGCATCACTTTTGCACAAAACCCTTTCCCAGACCTCACAATGAGTGGATGTGATCATTTGAAGAGAGGAATCGGAGGCTCAACTACAGAGAATGTGCACACACAGATAAAAAATGATAACGATAATGCTACAGTCTCTGCCATTTGTCTATGCTGCAACACTAATATAGTAAATATAATTGAGTATCTCTCAGTTACTCTCCCTGATTGCAATTCTTTCCCTACTCCCCCCAAAAGGAAACTGCCTGCAGAACCCAGTATTTACTAATTTCACTAATGTTGCTCTTGCTTTACCCTATATGAACACACCCCGAGAGAATATATAGTATTTTTCCATGTTCACAATCTATGCATCAATGTCATAACATATGGCTCCCTGTGCAGGTGACTTTATATGTTGTTCAATATGACAGTTTTGCTGTTTATCCAGGCTGATACCCAGGGATCTAATTTATTAATTTTAACTATAGCATGGTATTCCAGAGATTCATTTTATTTTAGTTTATTTTCTATTTTTATTGATGGGCAATTGATGTCTGTGGGGTTGAGCGCTCTTTTCCAAACTTTTTTTGTTTCCACAATGGTAAAATCAACATACATGTCTCTTAGAGATGAAAAGGCTGAGCCAAAGGTATATACAGCTAAAACTTTCTGTAAAGTTGCTAAGGTGATCTCTGAAGAACTTACCTAAAAACACGGGTCCTCAGAAGCAGGTTAGAGCACTCGCTGGCCCTGAATCCTCACCCATACCTGGTGTTGTCTTTTAATGTTTTCCAAGTTGAAGAGGAGGAATAAATGCTTTCCATCAAGGAATATTTAGCACCCTCAACAAAGGACAGGTGGCTGCATTAGAATTGAAATGATTCACTGATCAGATGTGTTAATTAGCATATCTCTTTTGGTAGTAATAAGTGCCTAACATTGTGTCTGGAACGTAATGGACACTGAATATATACTGGCAACAGGAATTCATTTGAGTTATTGCAGATGACTCAGGGGGAAAAAAAAGGAGCCAAAGAAAATATATTCAAGGAAAGCAGTGAATAGCCCACACATGACTATTCTTTAGAAAAGAATAAAAATATGCAATTCCAAATATTCTTTCTTCACTTACCTCAGCAATATAATGTGTTCCATCAGGTACCCTTGTGGTTTTAACTCATACACTTTACAGTCAATGAGCAAAAACCAATTCCACTTCTCAAATTCTTCTCACTTACTATTCAGCTGTCTCAATTCATTAATTTGCTTAATCAGCCCTCATCAATAACACTTCTCTCCAATGCATTCCTCTAACGGAAAGAAAAAGCAAGCTCTGAATACTCAAAAGTGTGAATCTATAAAGAAACAAGAAGGATAGAAAAAAATACTTGTATAATGCCTTTGGGGGGATTAAAATAACTTCATATTAACATGTCTGCTATTATCAGAGGTCAAGGCTGGAAGACAATTTCTCATTTTGCTGATATTGTAGTCACTGAAAAAAAAATTTGAATGGAAAGGTTACAACATTTAGTGACTAGCAAATGACAATTCTACAGAGGTTACGTATCAACACAGGCAGTTTTTTCCCCACACTTCAAGATGCCTGAGATGTACCCAGCAAAATAAGGCTCATCTCAATTCAGACTTTTACAAGCAGCTCAAGAAAGATTTCCATTTGGGAAATTTTCCAGTCGACTAGCTCTAGACCTGAACCCCCAAATAAGACCGAGCAGTCATTCTTAGAACCATCAAGACTTCTGAAGAATTGGTGGTCAAAAAGTAAAAGAAATTATGATCTGAGGATCGATGGAAATTCTTCGAGTATGGGATAAAAATATTATAAAATAGGTGTCTTTATTTGTTTGAGGAGAGAAATAGAGAATAGTGCATGGGATCTTTGACACTTTATCATAAAAAGATCACAAAGATCAATAACGGGGAGATGAAAACAGACTATACCCAAAAGATGGCATCTTGATCAAGATGTGCCATGGTCTCATCAGACAGAGGAATTAATTTGTATTTCCACTACTATACTATTGATATTTTTAGAGTGGACCGCCTGAATTGATGGCATTAAGGAAATAAAAGCTTATTTGTCCTCCAACCTCACTGCTGACCCATCTCCATAAAGAACACACTCATTGTGACTTGCTTGGTAAACAGCAAATTGTGAGTGTGCTTCTTCCTACTTCTGATAGATCAGAAACAAACTCTTCCCTTTGGAGCTGCAAGACTTACTGTCACAGGCACTGCAGTTACGTCTATGCTTCAGAAATAGCGAGAAATCTGAAGTGTGCACACTGAATTGAGGATTTGGCTTCTAACCACCAGAGCTCTCACTTCTGGATTCCTGCAGCCTTTCAACTGAGAGTAGCAGAAATCTTTTAGCCAAAGAGAATAGACGATGTGTTTTTAATACACATGGTTCCATAAAGAAGCTGAACACCCTCCTGCTGATGCCGTTCCCTGCAGTCACTGCTCGTCTTCTTCAATAGATCAACCGAGTTGCTCTAACAACAAATGTCTCATAATTTGATGAACTTGGGAACCTTTGAGCTTTTACATGTATAAATGAGCAAACATGTATGTGATACAAAAGCTGCATCAAGGAACGTTCTTCTACCTCCACCAGGAAACCAAATTACTCTGCCTACCTTCTTCCTCTCTAGAAATGACAGAGCTTCTGCCAGCCCACCTTTCAAGAGAGAAAGAACAACAAAAGCAACAGCAGAAATGAACCATCCTGGATCTAACCTAAGTCCCAATTCAGATGCAATTCACCCCCACTTTGAGAAGAACACTTAGAAGTGATCCAACTCATCCTTCAAATATTAAGTCACCGCTGTCATAATAATTAGGACGTTCCTGTTTCTGCTTTGTTAGACAAAAGCCCATGAATAGCTCTAAGCAGACTCGTTCTTGGCATGAACATGTGTGAAAAGAGGAGAAGAGCCTTTTCTTTCCCATAAAATGGTTTAGAATCCCCCTCTTAACTCCATCCGACCTAAGAAAAAACAGTATTGTCTGGATGCTTAAAAATAAAATAAAATAAAATAAAATAAAATAAATGCATGGAGTTCTATGGGATAGGCTCATTAGCTGGGGACTTGACAGGTTGCTAAATGGTAACTCAGAGTGAAGAGCTACAAACACACTATAATTAATTACCAAAACAGGCACTGCTTGGGCTAAAGCTGGGGCAAGAAAGTGCTGACGGAACACAATTCGCATTCCACTGCTCTCCCTGCCTCTCCCAATTTACAGGAGAATGGGAAATCATGAACAATTGATACACTCCGTTAGCTGCTATCACAGAGAGTAACTTTCCATGTAGCCTTAGGGGTATCTTACACAGTTTAACACTGAAAATAAAAGGTAATGTTCTTGGCAAAGAGCTAGGGGGATTAAATTTGGGAGGCTTGAAGCAGCCTTGAATTGTAGTCAATAAAAAAGGGACCAAATAGTAATTTTGTAATTTAACTGTGCTGGTTATGCCCAATGAGTCAGACACTTGTGAAATAAACCATGTAAATAGAAAAATGGCTTAACTCTTTCAGTCCACACACATGGCATGTGCTTTCTCTCATGCTTTCAGGGAGTGAGTTCTCGGAGTCAATAAAAATAATGTAATTATGTAGATGCTCCCAGTACCTCTTCCTAAGGAGTGATTCCACAAAGGTGTTGGCTTCTTCTCTGGGTCTCTTCCTAATGAGATTCCATTATATTCAGTTATGGGGGCCCCCAATATGGTGGCCCATGTCACTAGATACCCCCACACAGAAGCCCAGAGGCCCAAGCAGCAAGAAGTGGAAAATCTCCTTAAAATCACACAATTCTTGACCACACCAAAACATCTCTCACAAACACAATAAATAAAGCAACCAGCCAACAAAGCAGCAAAGGAATGTGGCAGACCATGGCTGGCAGTGATCTGTTCAACTGCTGACTGCAGGGGCAGCTGATGTCTATCTGATCACCTCCCTCTCTCCTTTTCTTTCTTTTTTGAGGGTCATTTTTCAGCTGAATTAATGTTATCCAAATGGGCAGATTTAGGTGTCTGCCAATTAATGGATTGAGACCCAAAGTGCTTAAGATGCAAAGTGTTCTACGCATCGCCCTAATGCTGTGAGTGGTATTTGTGGACAAATGGATGATTGTAATTGCCTGGTTGTAGCAAGTTATCGAGATAATTGCTTTGCTTCTTCAGAGGATCATGTGATCATGCCCAGCCTCTTGAAGAATGAGGAATGTACAAATACTCCTATGCTACCTGAAACCCTGTGTAGAGCACCCACAAGAGGCCATTATTGTCTCTTACCCATTTGTCTCTTTTAGGCAACAATCATGGCCTTTATATCCTGATTACAAATGGTAACAGCTCCTGAGAAGACACTGTGGTTTCCTGGGCAGGATGAGGATTTTTCACCCAGATCCTAACTTCAAGCAGGGGCCCAAAGGGACATAGTCCATAATCACCAGGGTTACTTAGAATTCGGAGATGATTTCAAAATAATATTAATTGGGAATAAAACTCCCATATCATCACACTCAACAATAAAACAGCTAATAAGAAGATCTGGGCAGGAGGGGCTGTCATGATTGTTCAGATGCTTCTTGTGGATGATAGTGCAGCTGCCTCCCAGAGCATAGGTGAGGAGGGAAGGGAGAAGCAGTGGCGAGAGGGAGGAAGAAGACAAGGTAAGACAGGGATGGGGGGATTCACTGATGACTCCATATCCTCTATAGGTGTTAGCCAGAATTCCCTGGAGCAAGCTAAGTGGAGGACTCCAGCAATACAGGGCACACACACTCAATCACTGAGACAGCTCTCCAGATTTAAAGATTTCTTATGTTGTGTGATCACCTGCTGAATATTGCTTGCAGACCTGTATACTGGAATTGCTACCGCCCACCCCTGTTCTCTCTCCCTTCTGCATTTATTCACTGGGGAGTGGTCAAGGTCTTAGGCTCCATGTTTGGGGCCAGGGGCCATGTGTCAACCAACACAGGCTTAGTTACCTCCCTCAGGGAGCTTAAAGCAATGCAGTGGCCTCACTTTCTTTGCTCCTTAGGAATCTTTCTTCCTTTGGGTTCAACCTTCTCTATTCAAGAGCTTGTCCTCCTGTCCCCGCAATGAGTTGTAACCCTGCTCTTAGGTAACCCTGACCCTTGGCCAACATGGGTGAGTCCAGGCACTGATACCACATTCTAATTTCAGAGTTCCTCCTGAGCCAGGACAAAGAAAAGAAGGTTCTTCCTGGTGGCAGGGAGGCAAGATGTTAGGGTCAGGGATGTTGGTGGCCAGGCAAAGCAGGTAAGGTAAGTCGGAAAAAGGTGAGAGGAATTTTAACTTCACTACATTTTTAATTTCTCGACAGGGTCTCCGAGGTTTTGGATTTCCAACGATTTGGTTTCCCAGATCATCCCATCTTACATAAGACATCCCTCACTTATGTAAGACTTTCAGTAATGAACCTTTCCTCTACAGAGATTCCATCATTTGGACCCAACGACTCTGTCTGACACAGACGTATTGATCCTCCATCTCTCCTTACATCCTCTAACTAGAAGATGGTGTTAATGGTATATGTCCTCCTGTTAATGGAACCCGGCGAAGATGAATAACATAAGTGAGATGAAATGCAAGCTCAGTCTAAACCCCAGACACCATTATTGAAACAAATAAAAGTCAGACCCTCATATTTTCAGTTGCTTTTACAGTATAGAGCAATGGAGTTTTGTAAAAGGAAACATTATCACATCTGGCCTTAAATAAATGAGGATTTCTGGAAGGAACAAAGACTTAGCCACCCGAGGTCCTCCTTTTTCCCTTTCTTTCTTTCTGGCCTGCAGACTAATAGCTCATTACAGAGATGACTGTCTGGAAAAATAAAAGTTACCTAGACATGCAGGCCACTACCCAGGAAGAGCTAATTATTTGCATAAATCATATGGCTCCTGGTCCTGCTATATTAACCATTTCCTGCTCTGATAATTTGTCACCTGATTGAAATGCCAGTCATCGTTGGGGAGAAAATTACCCCTTGGTGTTTCCCCAAGTGAGGTGAGGGTGCATTCTTCTCTGCGCACAGCCAGATGCACTGTCCCAATGGCGTGTCTCCTGGTAAACAAACCCACCCAGCGCGATGAATTGCCCAGCTTCACAAATTAGCCTCCCCGCAGACTGAGAGCATGCGCGACTGGCCATGCAAATTAATCTCATCAAACTCTTGGAATAGTGATAGGAGGTAGGGACCCATTTGCTCTCAACCTCGCTTAACCCAAACCCTGGGAGTATCCGGCACGCTGGACTCTCTGGCAGGTTGGGACTGACCTCAAACACCAGACTGTAGGTATCATCTTCCACCAGGACGACACCCTTGTAAAGCCACTTCCCTCTGCACTAAGATTCCGTTCCATGCAGCCCAAGCTTAAGGAATGTTTACTCTGTGCCTGGTTACATGTCAGCACCAGCATCAGGTCCAACTCCACCATCATCACAACATCAAATAATATGACAGTTATGGCCAACATTTATTTGGCATGTACCATCTGCCAGTTGCTGTGATTGGTCTTTGCATGGCAGTGCTAGACTAGATATCCATCCCTAATGCTCACAAACGCCCTAAGGGTGGGGATACTAGTATTATTCCCCTTTTGCAAAAAGAGGAAACTGAAGCTCAAATAAGTTAAGCAAATTGCTAGGTTCACCATCACTAACTGATGGGTGTGGGAGAGGGACAGGGTTGTCTGATGGATGGCTCTGAAGCTTTTGCTGGGTTGCCTGGCAACAAGCCAGTTGGGACCGTTTCCTCCAGTGCAAAAGCCTACAAAGGATGTCATCTCCTCAAACTGACTCCTGAGGCCATCCAGCCATACTGTTCCCAGCATGCACCTCTTGCAGACAGCCAGTTTCTAGTATGCATCTCTTGCAGACAGTTTCCAGCAAGCACCTTGCTCAGACAGCCAGTTCCCAGCATGCATTTCTAGTGGAGAGCCAGTTTCTTGCCCAGGCAGCTAGTTCCCAGCATGCACCTCACCCATAAGGCCGTTCCCAGGATACACCTCACCTTCATGGCCAGTTCCCCAGATATAGGGATTTATTCCCTACTTTTAAGATTCTCCCTTACAACTGTAGTAGGCTACATAATGGCCACCTAAGGATACCAAATATTAATTCCTGGAGCCTGTAAATGATATGAGGAAAATGGTTCTTTGCTGCCATAATTGACTAGGACCTTCAAATGGCAGATCATCCAGATTATTCGGATTATTTGGATATTTGCATCCAAACTCAAGAGTCTTTTTAAGAGAGACGAAGACTGAAGATAGTGTGACCAGAGACACATTGGAGCCATGTGGCTGCCAGTCCAGCACGGGGGCGGCCACTGGAACCTGGGAAGGCATCCTCCCTTAGCACCTGGGGAAAGGGCGCTGTTCGCCCACATGGGGCCCAGCCAGCGCCACGGATTTCAACATTGGGCCAACAGAACTGAGAGAGATGGTAACTGTTGTTTTAAGTCACCGACTTTGTGATAATTCATGACAGCAGCTGTCAGAGCTTAATATCCTTGAGCCTCTCGTCACCACCATGACCAAAAAACCCACAAAAACAGTGGTGAATAAAAGGGAAATGAGGTCCCTCTCCTGGAACTCAAACACACAGCTCATCTGTGTCTGGTCCACAGCGCTTCTTCACGGAATGCCCAGAGGACAGGAGTGGGGTCTGGGATGGGTGCAACATGAAGACTCATTGGCCCTGAGTGCCAGTCATTACAAAATCACAGTCTGGTTCACCCAGCTCTTTGCTGGACAAGAACCTGGGCTCTGATCCATGTCTTCTTGCCAGGACAACAAGAGGTCCCTTGAGAGGAGGTGTGCAAAGCTAGCCAGGCTCTCTGGAGTGAAGTTCTCATAACCAGGCACAGGGGCAGACATTTCAAGTGAAAAACTTACCATGCTAATATATTTTTAAGAATCTCTAAAAATGAATCTGTTGTAGAAAAGGTTTTAAAAACTAAACTTTTATTTTGAGTTAACAATAGATCCACGCAGGATTCTCAGAGAGGATACAGAGAAAACCATGGAGCCCAAATCAAATGGCCCCAATGGTAACATCCTGAAAAATTGCCAGACAATATCACAGCCAGGATGGTAACCTTGGCACAATTGAGGCACAGTCTGTCAACTCAAGAACCCCTTGTGTTGTCTTTCTATAATCGCACCCTCACTCAACACCCCTCTTTTCTGACTCCCCGTGACCACTCGTCTGCTCCCCATAGCCATTGTTTTAATTCACAGTAGAAATGGAGTCATATAGTATGTAACCTTCTGGGATTAGCTTTCTTCATTCAGCATCATTCCTTGGAGTTTCACCCAAGTTCTTGTGTGAGTCGACAGCCTGTTCCTTTTTATTGTTGAGTAGAATTTCATAGTATGGATGTACCGCTCGCCCACTGAAAGATGTCTGGGTTGGTTTTAGTTTTTGTTCATTACAAACAAGGCTGTTTTGACCATTTGCATGCAGATTTTTGTGTGGACATGTCTTCATTTTTCTGGGATAACTGCCCAAGATCGTAATGGCTAAGTTGCATGGCAGTTGCGTGTTTAGTTTTAGCAAGAATCGACATTGAGCAAGAAAATGACAAACTATTTTCCAGAATTGGCTGTTCCATTTTAAATTCCCACCTGCAATGTAGGAGTGATCCTTGCCAGCATTTGGTGGCATTGCTATTTTTTATTTTAGCCTGCAGATGGATTTTTATCTTGCATAGCTGAACGTAATGCCAATCAGAATGAGGGAAGGCAGCCATCATGGAAAATAGAGACATCAGGAATGACCTCATGAAAATCATGGGAAGAAGAGTTTGGGTTTGTGAGACCAGGGGGGATGCTTCAACAAAGAGGTATTTCTGCGGGGTGAGACAGAGCCTGCCCTGCTTATCCCTCAAACTCCTCGCCCACCTCTTCTTTCTCACTCATGCCTGGTCCCCTTTGAGACTCTGTATTCAAGCAGGTCTTTTCCTTAAGGAATTTCCAGATATAGTTCCCTTGTTTGTAGCCCTCCTCCTCCATTCTTCATGGTCTAACTCCCTTATCTCTTAGCTTACCTGTCACCTCATTAGAGAAACCTCCAGGACTACCCTATTTATGGAGGGTAGATTTCTCTCCCATGGGTCCCTGTCTTTATATTCTTTCTTTATTTTTTTTATTTATACAAGAACTGGGGTACAGGCCAGAGGCTCAGGAGGGTGAGAGGATTCACCAGAGGCAGAGGGGGGAACAGAACAGGCAGACTGACGAAATACACTGCTGAGGGGAGCAGCGGGCGCGACAGGAGAGGTATGCCGCAACATGTGGGACCCTCGATGGCCAGCCAGGATTGAACCGGTGCTACAGAGGCTGCAGACAGCTTCACAGTGCTGCGCTCAACCACCTGAGCCACCAGGGAAGGCCCACCTATCTTTATTTTCTTTTGGGGAGCACCCTATTTTATTCTTTATCATACTTGTCACCATCTAATAATTTGTTTAATTTCAGAATCTTCAGACAAGACTTTAAACTTCCCAACAGGAGCTAGCTAGGTTTCATTCACAAACTATCATCAGGCTCCAAATAGTCCTTGGTACCTAACAAGTCCTTGAAGAATAGCTGTTGAATGAATGATTGGATGATGTGGGCAAATATACCCCAGGTGGGGGGACTCAGAATTTCACTGTACACTCCCAGGAGCTGAATGCTAGAGGATCTATGTTTATGAGGCCATGTGAGGACACAGGCTGGACCAGCAGCCCCAAGCAGAGTGGGGGTTCAGCTGGGACAGGCCAGCCCAGCCCACTCCCCCCCACAATGATCCAGAGTGGGGTGAGAGATATATGCTCACTGCGTGTTGTCAGATGCTATTGTGATTATGCAATAACAAGTGACAGATACTGTGGCCTGGAAGGGGACATCTGAGGTGCCATGTCTCTAAACTGCAAGACAGGTGTGGGTGAAGCGTTGTAAGAAGGGCTGATGGAGAAGGAGGGAGACACTGCACTCGGGAAGAGAGGCCGGAATGGGCCTGTTCTGCAGCTGAGGGAATTGAGGCCGTCTTTCCCCCTACGAGTCCACAGAGAAAGGGAAATTGCCTTACTCCTGAGATGAGGTAAAATGGCATCTCTGGGAAGAGTTAGCCACTGCCTTTTATTCTGGGGGGAATTTGGAGGCAGCCTTTCCTTCTGCAATATTCCTCTGTGCTTTGCTAGAACTTATGAGCGTGCTGGTCAAGATCGTGCAGGCTTATTAAAGCAGCCTCTTACAAACGAATAAATAAAAAATAAGGAAGTGGCCATCTCCTATCAAAGACGAATGGCCTAATTTTGTTAGCGGATCGTGTTGTAAGGTCAGCCATATTCTCCCGGACGCAGGCCAGCATTACCATTCATGAAATTTTATTGGTTATTTGACATCAGTAGCTGCTCCACTCTTTCCCCAATACATGATTCATAGGGGCAAAGGTCGCCGAGCATTTCCACATCACAGCTCCCCTCTCCCATCTCGGCGGCTCTGGGAACAGCTCCCTTGTTCCCCCTCCACCTGTGTGTCACACACTTTATATGCCATCAGCTGGGGGCTGATTTTTCTCTCCCTGATTGTGACCCATTGCCAGTCCCTGGGACACAATGCAGTCCCTTGGTCCCTACCATCCACAGGTGTGATCAGAGAAGGCCTGGGTTCAAGATCCCCTGCTGGCTGTTTTGGGGCCACCCTTTATTGGCTATGAAAGCCAAGACCTGGGAGGTACCCACCTTTTCTGACAACAGAGTTGGGGACCATCAGGCCTGTTCATCTACTAGAAGGCTCAGAAATGGGGCCTCCCCGGTGGCGCAGCGATTGAGCGCTGGGTTGCGAAGCTGCCCGCGGCCTCTGCGGCGCCGGTTCGATCCCCGGCTGCTCCCCGGCCACCGGAGGAGGGTCCCACATGGCGCGCAGACTTCTCCTGCCGCCCGCTGCTCCCCTCAGCAGTGTACCTCGGTCCTTCTGCCTGCTCTGCTCCCCGCTCTGGCTCTGGTGAATTCTCTCACCCTCCCGCGCTTCTGACTGTACCCAGTGCTTATATAAACAAAACAAACAAACAAACAAACAAATAAATAAATAAAGCATGCCTCTATTTAAAAAGAAAAAATAAATAAATAATAGAAGGCTCAGAAACAAACAGAAAACACACCCCGTCCCATCTCCCCTTCTTTCACTAGCACAGATATTTATTTGGGTCCATCCTATTGGAGGCACCGGGGTGGCCATGAGTATGAGATAAATGTGAAAAATATGGGCTTTGCCCCGATGGAACTGGTCTTTCAGTGGGAGGAACAGAGTGGAAATATAGAGCAGCAGAGATGGCCCCCAGGGGTAAGGCAGGGCACACACATCAGCCAGCCCCTTGGGGACCAGCTCCCGCCCGGGAGGGATCAGGTGAGTCTCTGGGAAGGTGACGTGTAAGGTGAGATACAAAGGGTGTGAGGAGCACTCGTGTAAGGCTGGGCTGAGAGCAGACCACCCAGTGAGCAGGGCTGGGGCAAGTAGGATATGCCGGGGCCGTGAGTCGGGGCAGGGCCTCGAAAGCTCAGGCAAGGTCTCTGAAGGGCTCCCGAAGGCGGAGAAGCCAGTGCAGGACTGTGGGACACCTGATCTGGTGCATAGAATGACTGAGGAAGATGCTTAGAAGCCAGGGAGGGCGGCCTCAGAGGAGGGAGAGAAGGGACAGCAGTTAGGAGGCCCCTACAGGCACCTCGAGTATGAGGAACGGTGGCTCAGAAGCTGGTGGATCACTTGGGGCAGAATAAATGGCATCCCTCCGTGAGTGGCCCAGGTGAGCCCGGTGATTTGCCAAAACTCACAAGGACTTGGTGACTCACTTTCCTTGTCCTTAGATGCTGAAGACAGAACTGGGATTTGTGAAGGTTTTGAGGGATCAGGCAGCAGCATGCACAGGGCCTTTTACCAGGGGCTCAAATCCTGCCTGTTCCTTACAGGACATGCCCCAGAAGGCGGAGGACACATTCCCAAATCCACTGATTCAATAGATGTCTGCTGAGGAGGGGCTGCCGAGCAAGCTTGACTATTTGAAAACAAGAGTTGGTCAATCTCAAGTCACTGAATCCTTTTTTTTTTTTCTTTCTGAGACATGTTTTCCTAAACAATCTCCCTCCACTAGACCAACCATAACCACTCTGGGTGACCCCTTCCTTGGCAAACCAGATTCTTCTGTCAACCTGTGACAAGTGGAAGGAGAAGGATTTGCTCAACTTTTATTCATATCCACGAGTAAACACTCTCAGAACATTTCACTTAGAAAACCATTGCTTAGAATGTGATTCCAAAAAAACCAGAAACATAAATGGTCAGCAGCAAGGGTTGGTAACAAGGTGTAAAGCGCAGGGCAGAAATGTGTGATCCGTATTTTTTCCCTAATCCTACACACATTTGTATACAACAGGACAAGGTCAACAAAGCTACCCTGAGCATTGAAGATGCTTCGGTTGGGTGGGAGAGGGATTAAGTGAGGAAGAAATGGTTTTACTCCAATATGTGGAAATACTTGTCTTTGTAAAGATGGGTCTGTGTTGCTTTGCTGGTCAGACAGGAAAAAAAAAAATATGATAGATGCTTTTATTTATTTACAGAAGAAGTTGAGCTACCAAAACTACCTGCCTTAGATATTTCCAGAGACAGCTCAAATAATGAGCATTCAGATCCCGGTTTTGCTTCGGAAAAAGTTTTCCTGAAGGACATTCAAATGAGGCTGATGGGATTGAGAACACTGGAGCTGCCTCCCCCAGGGAGGTGTAGGTGGGAGGCCATCCACCGCCTGGAAAATTTGGGGGCCCCCCATCAGATCCCCCCCAAGGACGATGACGGTCTCACTGCTCAGGAGTCGGCAGTAAGTGGAAACATTTGTGAGAGTTTTGAGAGTAAAATTAGCTCTGGAGCTGTGGGTGGACAGTTCGAGGATCAGAGGCCCCGGGTAAGACTTGCCTCATTAGTCCCAGGTTAGACAGCTCAGAAATCATCAAGAACTACAGAATCACTGACTCTACAATTCTGCACAAACTCCATGAGGGTTTTACCTTCAAGCCAACAAAAGGGGAAGAAACCCCGGAAAGTAGGATGTCAATTAAAACGCCTCGTGGTCGCCTGGTGCCCTTCAGCGTGAAGAAGGCGATTTCAAGCGGAGGTCTGCTTAAGACTCTTGAAGGAAATGAATTTTTGCTTTCTGAAAACATTAGCATGTCAACGAAATCCAGTGTCCTCCTTTATCTCCCAAGGACTTCTCAGCAGAACTCCCCTATTACGGTCAGGACAGTATAATTATAATGTTATAACTAACCATTATAATAATGATCATATTAATCATGCTTTAAAGAAGGCTGTGATTATCTTCAATATTTAATGGTGGGGGGAACGCAGGAATCCACACATGCAGGAAGCAATGAGTGCAGGAATGAATGAGTGAATGGATGCTAGAGATGACCCTCTGACCCTTCACACCCCACAGTTGCCTTTTGATTTTTAGGGTTAACTTCCAACACACTCCGTATGACTAATGGACTGACAATGCTTTCTTTTAAAGAAAGAATAATAAAGAAATGCCTCTTCTATTCTCTCACTTCCAATGATGGGTGATACTTTTATGCACTTAGCTCACGAAGCAGTGCTTGATGCTTTTCCTGAAAAATAAATTCACCGAGGAGCAAGCAGACCATTTCAATGGCTCTGATACATGTTTTAATTTTCAAGTACATGGTAGATTCACAGATGTCTGTTACTAGTTTCCCTACATCCATATTTGTTATAGACATTCTTTTGTTGAAACCAAATAATATATAATTTTAAAAAGAAAAAAAAAAAAGAAAGCAAGCAGGCTCACCATATGTGAAAGTCAATGCATTTAGTAATGCAATTTGAAGGTGGGACAGCCCAAGACTGGGAGGGGAGGGAGGCAAAGAGAGGCCCCCAGTTTTCAATAAGAACTGTGTTATGACTAGAGGGGTTGGGATACTCAGGCACTTTTTGCATCTAAATGTTTCAACTGCTTAATTTTCTCTTCGATAGTTTGCATATTACAAGAAGAATTGTGTGCCTTCTAATATCTTGGCGAACAGCAGCTTAATTAAAAAGAGGCGAGTTTGCAGAAACACAGGCTCTTGTCTCCCAGCTAATTGAAATAGCTGCAGAGGCCCCCAAAAGACAAGTCCAATATCGTGGAAATACCAGCAGGGCTGGCATTTCAGCGTTCTCAGACACCCTCCTTGTCTGTCTGATTAAAATTTCACTTGGCCTTTCTGTCCATAATAAAAGAAACCTATTTGTGCCCAGAGCTGTTCAGCAGACAGCAGACGCATGTTAAATTCCAGGGCGCTTATTGAGTCTGTGGACGTTTCGCTGGAGCGCAGCTGAGCTCGCCTCATCAGCCCTTCTGTGGGGACAGAGTCAGTGGGGTTAATGGCGGCATGTGCTGCCATCATTTCCAGACGCAGGCAGCTGGGTTGCGAGAGATGCACACGCTCCTCCCTCTGTTTTCCCTTAAAAGTATAGGGTGCGCTCTCTCCCAGGGTATTCCGTAATGAGCACTTAATGGACGATGAACTCATGGTGCAGTTTTCCGAGTCGATGCCAGCACCTGGGCAAATGGAGGTGGCCTTTGGGTTACCCTTGCAGGGGTGACATGCGTGCATCTCTAATGGGGCAGCCGAGGGCGCGGTGCCAACGGATGATGACTGCTCATAATGACAACGAGAACTGCATTGTCATAATGACAATCATTTCAAATATTAATGAACGTTTGCAGATAGCAAACGTTTAGTGAGCTGGCCCAGTGGCCAGGTTCAATGATCTGCTATTATTTAATTAAAACGATGATTCTTCCCAATAGTCATGAGGCTTAGAGAGGTGGAGTGTCTGGGCCAAGGTTCGACACATCATCCCCCATCAAGGCTCAGGGCCAGACCAGCCACTTCTCAGTAGTCTCCACATGAGCTCGCTCTACCGAAGAGATGGCCATTTTCATAGACATCCCAGTGTTCGCCCAGGCCTACTTCTCCATCAGTTCTGGTGGCTCCAAAGATTCTTGCAGGTGGGTGAGGGCGGTTGAGTGGTTGACACAGAGACTACACGCGGGTGGAAGGCAGTTCTGAGGCAGAACACAGCTTGTCTCACCCTCCCCTGCAAATTCAGCCAGGGTTGTACAGACACAAGATGGAAGCTGCAGGTCTGAGATGCTGGGTGGCAAGAGCTCCGTACATGCATATGGGTCATAGATACTCATGCAAATGTTAAACCACTGACAGGTTCCCTAGTGCAGCCTAATCTGATTCTACAGTTATTTTTACTCAGAAAACCAACTTTCCTGAAGAACTTGCAGTTAAATTGTTTGCTATCTAGAGGACTCTAATCTCAGCACTGCTTGGGTAGGGACCAAGCTATGGTTCATTTACCTCTCACCCCACCTTGTTCTGGGAGTGCTCTGAGCAGCATATGGTCGGGAGGCGTGCTCACCCAGGAACCGTACTGTCTGTCGCCATCTCTCCATCCTCCCAGTTACGAGGGTCTCACCTGTGTCTGGCTTTCCACTCAGTCAGGAGGCTCTAGCCCTCTCCCAGGCCAGGGGGACACAGCCCCTGCCTTCCACATGCTCTCAGTCTCCCTCAGAGAATTGGTTGCAATGGATCTGCCTGACAGAATCATGAAGGGTTTTCACGGGTGCCTTTGTTTTCTTAATCTGTGATTTCTCAGTGTTCTGCCATGAACTTGGGTGATAGCTCTAATAAGAAGACAAACACACAAGATTGCATTCTAGCAGTAGAATCAGCCACACAGAAGTGACAGAGGATGCACTGGGGACACAAGAAAGAAAGACTCAGTTGCTGTCTGGAAGAGGGTGAGAGAAATCCCAAAAGAGTGATGTGGGAGAGAAGTCCCTAAAGCCAAGCCTTGAAGGATGATCTGATCCCCTAGGCACTGGGCTCCCAATTTGCAATGCCAGCCTGGTCAAACCCCAAGGCTGTGACACAGAAGGAAGTCTGGACGAGACACAAAAGTCAAGGTATCTCTGAAATCAGCTAAGCAGACTCCTCAAAAAGAAAAATCAGGCTTTTTTGGGAGATGTAACAAAGCAAGTCTAAACCCCTCATGGGCCTCCTGCTTGCCTCTGTTTCTGTGTTTTTCTCTCTGACTTCAAAGTCTGTTTGTTTCTTGTAGCTTCATTCAATGGCAGAGATGAAATCCTTAATGATGCCATTGTTTGTGAAACAGATTCTAGAGAGCAGATGGGAAGGTAGAACTATGGGACAATGACTTGTTTTCCAAAATTAATGAGGAAAAAAGTGCCTAACACACTCATCCATCATGTTTCACCCAGGAAAGGAGTTTAATCATTAAATATTGGAAATTGTGGGAAAGGAAACTGAGTTTTATCTCACTCTTGTATGAGGTGTGTTTGGTGGTAGAGATTGGTGAGCTGTTCACCAACAGGTTTCTTTTTCTCCAGGGGCAGAGATTCCTTCACAGGTAGGTGTGATCTAGTGACTGCTTATTGGCCAAAGGAACATGAGTGGAGGTGCTGCTCTTTATCATCCCAGACTGGCCCGGGTGATGCTCCCCAACCTTGGCAACCAAGACGGCGAAGCCAGAGATGGAAACATCCTGGGGCCCTGCATTACATCCTGGAGTGGAGCTGCCCATTTGAGCTCCGGGTAAGAAGACATAAACTCACATTTGGTTAAGCTCCAGGTATAAGGGACAAGTGTTTTGTTTTGTTTTGTTTTTTACTGACTAATGTGATACTTTAATAAGCACAAGTCCTGCCTCTTCCCGTCCAAGTATGCAGGTATGCCTGCATACCAAGTATGCCTGCATCAGGGATATTGGAATTGGATACTCAGAGGTAAAGAAAAGAATTGATCACTGTTGGCTGTGTCTGTGGAGGTCCACAGTGCTTGCTGGCAGAGCTGTCTTTAGATAAAAGGCTGGGCTGGGCTTTTAAAGTGAGCTGATCACCAAGAACTCTGACTCCCAGTTGGACAAAGCCTTGGGGACCAGAACAAAACAAAACAAGATTTCATTTAAGAACAGATTGGCTCCTACTGATCTCCTCTGATCATTCATTCATTCATTCATTCATTCATTCATCAGCAGATAGTGACAAAGTGTTTGCCTGTGCCCAGTAAGCTCTAGACATCCTTTTACTCCCCCAACAACCCAAGCCTGCTCACAGTAGACAAAGGGATCTTAGTTAAGATATTCATAGGTTCATGTCACTGCAATCGTTTAAATCCCTCCAATGGCTTCCTAATGGCTCTTTTAGCCTCTAGAGCTGATTCTTCTTTCTTCTTCCTTCTTCTCACACCATAGCCCCTCATTCCTTGGGGACTCAGACACCCTCATCTGCCAGTTCATTGACTTTTCCAAGCCCACCCTTCTCCGGTTATGTCCAAACAGTCATTACCAATTCTTCTTGCTCTAGGCTCCTACTAAGTCTTATGCACCCATCAACTTAGTCAATCTTTCCCTGTAGTCTCCCCTGCACCCTTCATCTAAATCAGGTCTCTGATCTACTGGTTCCTACCATCACACTTGCATGGCTTACAGCTGTATCCCCCATCAATAAATGCTTATCAGGGTACCACTCCATTCTAGGTGCCGATGGTAAAACACGAGGAAGACAAATCCCCGATTTTATGATATATGACTTACAGAGGGGTGGACAGGCAACACACGTGCAAACAAACAAGACAATATCCCTATTGGAATCCCAACCACGTTCTTTACAGAATTAGAGTTAGAAATCATAAAAATGTACCTGAAAATATAAAAGATCCTGAATAGACAAAAGAACCCCAAGAAAAAAAGATGATTATAAGCATCATGATCTCTGACTTCAAATTATAGTACAAAGCAGTAGTAATCAAAACTGCATAGCATTAGAATAAAAACAGACACACAGATCAACAGGGAAGAGTTGAGAACCTAGAAATAAACCTATTAATATGTAAACAACTAATTTATGACAAAAGATCTGAAAGCATAAAATGGAGTAAGGAAAAACTCTTCAAGAAATAATGCTGGGAAAACCAGACAGTCACATACAAGTCAATACAATTAGAACACTAACACCATGCAGAAATATGCAGTATACTGACAGATTTATAACTAGCATGAAGGAAATAATCAGGATGACCACTGGGGGTGGGTGGGTAACTGGGCAGGGTAGTCAAGGCAGGTGGCAGTTAAAATAAGTCTTAAAGGATGAGTAGAGACATTCCTGGGAAGAGCCTTCCAAGAAAAGGGAAATGAGTGTAAAGGCTCTGGGGCATAAAATGCTTTAGACTATCAAGTAAGAAATGGAGGCCAGTGTGGGCAGAATGCAGTGAGCAGGAGGTGAGGGATGATGCAAAGAGATGAGAAGGAATCAAACACAGAGGTATGTGACTCTGTGCTTAACATCCATCTCCCCAGGAGAGTGAAAGACCAGGATGCAGAGACACACATTTGCTCCTTATTCCACAATCAGGGTTTAGTACAGGACTGGCCACTTAACTGGTACCCCAGTTATTTAATGAATATATGAATGTGCACAGTGATGGGGGATGCTCACTTCAGGCAGGAAGCTTGACAGTTTAAGACAGGTAAGAACGCTTACGGAAAGCTTTAAAGGTAGGCCCTTCCACTAATGGGGAAGACTGGTGCAGAAAGGCATTTTTCGTTGATCAAGTAAATACTGCAGCGGGTGTGTAAGGCAGCAAGAAGAACAAAGAGGTAAATAACTTGGAAACCTTCACTTCCATCTGCTGTCACTGTGAGCACCCCAACCTCTGAGACCCCGGGACATTTATACTAAGCAAGAGGCGTAAAATTAGGCAGCGTCTCCAGATAATCCCCAGTAGACCTTCCATTTCATTTCAGTCAACCACTGCTGGGTTTTGGCACTATTTTCATTGCAAATATGAGTAATGCAGACCCCTTTCGTCACTATTAAGTAGCAATCTGGGGAAATCATCCACTTCCAATAATCCATTTCTCTAATTTAGAACTCTGAGACCACATAATGAATAATACTGTCGCCAACGCGCTGGTAATGACATATGACATATGTCTGCAATCGCTCTTTTCAAGATAAATCCCACTGTGTTGTTCCCCTCAGAAACTGCTACTTATTTATTCACTCGGGATCCTCATGCACAAATACAGGATATTCATTTCTGGAGATGAATTTGGGACCTAAGTCGAATCCCCAGCTTTGGAAATATCAGGAAAAAGTTTTATCCTCACATAATAAATAGCATTAAGTTTTGTGTACAAATGGTTGATTACTATGCAATTATATTCTTAAGTGCAGGCTGTCAATTAATTCCAAAGTGCCTTATTTAATTAGCGACACCATTCAGCATATTCCCATTAGCAATATCTTCCTGTTTTGACAACAGACATCGTATCCCATCCCCTTTCGGAGAACGGTGTGTTCTCTTTTTAAGGAAGACTTTGCTTTTCCTATTCCCTTCACTGCATAATGATGCTCCTTGGCACTCACAGCTGGGATGATTACAAAAATCCCCCAAGTTCTGGGTCATCTTTGTCTCTCTGTCCCTTCTTCCCATAGATGTGAGCTGGAAAGAAGCAGCTCCTTTCAAATCCCGGAGATGAAAAAAAGAAATCCGAGTTGTGAAAACGGAACTGAGAGGCTAGTTATCATCTTTGTATTAAAAAATGCTCAGCTTTCTTCATCAGAGGACACGTCCTGCTAAAATGCAATTCCCTTGAGTTACTCATGGAATTGTATTAAACACTCACCCCAATCTGGATGTAATGATCAAAAATCTGCCGTAATTGCTAAGAGGAATGTATTTGGCTAAGTAAAAAGTCTATAACATGCAGTGGGTTAGAGGGCTTCAGAGAGATAATTTAAGTGGTTAAATAAGTTTTGGGGTATTTCTATTTTACGCGAAGGATATAGAACTGAATTATGTGACTCAGTAAAATATAGAGAACACATATCCTCCAGCAAGACACTGGGAGATGCTCTGAAGACTAAGAAGCTTTCGAATGTTTACCTTTTAGATCACAAGACCTGGATGAGCTGACAATACATTTAACCTCTGTTGAAACCCACCTGAGGTTTAGGGTCAGACTAAACTGTGCCAGCTCCACCCTTATCCACCACCCCAGGGTGTTGCTGAAATGATGCTGAGCTAGACTCCATGCAAATGAAGTGGATCTTAACTGGAGTGGAGCCTTATTATGGGCTGTCCTGTTCTGCCCACAGACTGAGAAAGCATGAGCTGGACTGGGGAGAGGCACCAGTAAATCACAGGGCTCCCACACTTCATTCTGCAATTAAACAAAATACCCACAGATCTACTCCTGCCTCAGCAGTTCTTCTGGGCTGCAATCCTCTGGCGGCTTTTGGGAGCAGCCTGCTTATTCTGTGGGCCTGGCGGTTTCACCTCAGTAGCTCTTGAGACCCCTGACCGTCACAACAGAGCCACCTCCCCAAACTGCCAACATAGGAAGGACAGCAAGCCAGCTGGTCTCAGCCTAGTTAACATTTTGGATGGTAAATCTTTGCTGTTGGCAGGTCCTGGCCACTACAGGCTGTTTAGTAGCATCACTGGCCTCCACCCAGTAGATGGTATTAGTGTCCCTCCTGCCCCACCGTGCAACAACCCAATGGCCCCAGACATGGACATGCCTGTTGTCTGGTTGACAACCGTTGACACAGGAAATGTGCAGCTTTTCTATCTAAGGTCTTCCTCTGGGACCTCTGTTTTCACCCAACTATTACTGCTTCTTTGTTAGTTAATAAAAGTCATGCAGCCACAGGAACAAAGAGTGCATGTTTCCCTCCTCAACCTAAATTCTGGGACTGAGCAGCTGGGTGCCATATTAGACTTTCCCAGCTGTACACACGAGGATGCACACTCACTGTCTTCTGAGACACCAGGTCTCTACAGGCTTCAAGAAGATATGGGGATGTGATGTGCGTGATGATGCAAATACGATTTAATTTTACAAGCGGTACCAACATACAGCACGAGCAACAGCACCAGCCACAGAACTAATACCTTTCCATTCCAGTGCCCAACGATCCTTATACTACTTAATGGTTGTGTAATATTTCACTGTATAAATGGACCTCACTGTACCAAGCAATATAATGAGTAGACTCCTGGCTCACTACTTATATACATGGAATTTACAAATTCATATATGCTTGCTGCGCTGCATATGCATTTATGTAGATTAACTGCCTAGAGCCGGGACTGCTCAGGTTTCTCTTTCTTTAATGCTACTCTTTTTTCCTGATGTTTCATTAACTCCCTTTCGAAGGCTTTCTCCTCCTGGGTCCACTGGCACATCTGGCACTTCTTCAGCTTCTTGAGACTTACCTGTTGTCGGTTAGATAATAGCATAGAAGGACCCGACTATGTGAGCGAGGGACAGAGCTGGGTCCCATCTGAGTCACAGACTTCCCTGTTTAAGCCAGCGCTTCCTGGCTCCTCACGCCACACACATCTTCTCACTTCTCTGTGGTCTTTAGATCCGCGTGGCTTAGAGCCTTTGATTCATTTTCTCCAGGGTCTACAGGGTACTAGTATGGAGCTAAGTTTTGGGAGAAGCTGATGAGTGAAAAACAGACAAGATTTGTCCCCAACAGAGCACAGAGTGTAGAGATACAGAGGCCCTCCCCAAAGATGCCTGGGAGTACAGGCAAACCCACACCTGGAGGCATGACCACCCAGGGAGGAGCCCCGCGATGGTCACTGCAGGGCCTGACCCAACCTGATGTTTCAGGTACATGTCCCTCAAGTGGAAGTTTATCTGGACCCCAAGTTTAGGGGGGTGAGTAGGGTGGGAGCGATCCAAGGAAGGCTCAATGGGAGGAGGAGGACAGAGGAGGTGCAGATCAGGGGGGAGGGTCGCCTCCGCATTGGTGGAAGGCAATGAGGTGGGAAGGGGTCTCCTGGAGTGAGAGGGTGGGGAGGGAGGTACACAGGGTGCCGGAAGAGGCTGGTGTGGGATGCTCTGGAACTTGCAGCCTGAGACAGGTCAGTCTATATCTTGAAAGAGCCGGAGAGCTGGGCTGGCGTGGGCAGGGAAGACCTGGCAAAGTGTGCAAAGGACACTCCGAAGTCCCAGTTGGCCTCATGCAGAGGCAGGGCCCCCCCAAGGCTGAGCTAAACGCCTCCCTCCCTATAAGCACGTCCTGGCAGTGACCCCTCAGAGTCTAATAGGGCAGAACAGATCTTCCCATTTCTTCTCTAGTGGGTCTGCTCCCTTCCTCTGCGACCATTTGCTTTAGGCCAGTGTTGGAGGAGGGCATGCCAGGCCCTGGAGAGCCGACCCAGGGGAGCGCTTCCAGAGAAAATGTGATGAGAAACTAGGTTTATTTTAACCTCTGACAAGGGTGTTGATTCATTTAAAATACAAAAAACAGTGTGTTCTCTTTAGAAGGGTTTCAAATCTTTCCACAATTGGTGTTAAATTGAGGGAGAGAGAGACTTAACTAACTTGCTCAGAAACCCTCACATTGATCGACTTCCTCTGCCCCGCCCTGCTTTCTCCCCAAACTAGCAAGTCAGTTTACAGCCAGGCTGATCTATTGCAGCGCAATCATCTTTTAACCTTATCAAACATCCCCACATATTTCTTCCACTCACTCAAAAATGGAACATCAGAGATTTAGATTTTATTTGGAAAATTCCTTATTCATCATACGGAAACACATTCAATCGCATTCGAGGAATTCAATTTAAAACTAATTTATCTTACATTAATGTTTAAATTCATGAGATTCTGAGCAAAGTCATTCTTGTCGTGTAATAAATTCAGAGGCAATATGATAATTATTAAAACAGAAATGAGCGTGAGAAAAATAAATCGCGTGGTCTTAGGGTGAGTCACTCTTGCCTGATTTCTGAGGCTTGCAGCGGAGAGGGAGAGAAACACACAGGGAGAAAGATCAAGAGGGAGAGGAACAAGGAAGGAGGGGCTGAGAGAAGTGCAAAGCTGCCTCCCCAGAAACCTTTTATCAAGCATTCGCAGCTTTCCAGGCGCTGGCCTAGGCTCTTCCCACGTCCCCAAACCTCATCACCCCTGGGAGCTGCTCAAGTGGCAACAACATGAGCTCACAATCAGGGAGTGTGTGCTGTTTGCCAGGCACACACGGGCTCCCTGGGATCTGATGTGGTGAGGTGGCTCCTGTCCTCCCCGGGTGAGGGAAACGAGATAGGAAGAAGTTCACTGACAAGATCAAGCTGAACTGAATACCAAGTGCGGGTCGTGGGCAGTGAGGTTCCAGGCTCTCACACTGGCTCCGGCGCGGCCTGCTGGCCCATGCACAGCAAGGAGAGACCGCAACCCTGCAGCCCTCCACAGCCCCACAGCAGCACCTGGGGACAGCCAGGATTTGAATTCTGGAGGCCTCGCTTCCATCAGAGCTCCCCTGGGATCTTCGTGACACATCTGGATCCACGATCTTGGTCCCTGAGCGGGACCCGTCACTGCCTCCACCGCCTGGGACACCTACAACCCACCTTTCGTGAGCTGCCAGGGCTTCGGGACCCTCTGCGGCCCCCCAGCATCCATCCCTCCCTGGCCCTCCCTTCTCCATCTCTGCGAGTTTCTTTCCTGTATCAATTGGGGCCTTGTGCTTCTCGCCGCGAGACAGTGGATGCCCACTCTCTGGGAGATGCGAAAGCACTTTTAAAGAGGAAGATGAAATGGAAATAAAAAATGCTCCATCTGTGCAGGTCGTGGGGCCTTTGTTTTTCTTTTTCAAAATAGACTGGTCAATGAGGCCCCTCCACGTTCTCAACCTGTTCGCCTGTCTTCTCTGGCACCTGCTTTCCCGCCTCTTTCCACATCACCCCCAAATGCCTTATTATCTCCCACTTCCCCACTGATTCTTGCATTTTACATGTGTATTTGGAAACATCTAGAACAATGGTTTTCAGGGGTGATTGTGCTGTCGCGGGGCATTTTTAAATCGAGGGAGGCACTTAGGGTTGTTGGGGTCAGAGGGCACCCCGTCCGGGAGGACACCCCACCGCAGAGAATCATCCGACCCAAGAGGCCCATGGTGCAGAATGAGGCCGTGGGCCTCTGATCAAGGATAAACTTTCTGCTCTTGGCATCTGGTTGCCTTTAGAGGAGACAGGGCTCAGAAGACAAGATCTCTTTTTAATTCTTTCAAGATTTACATGTCTTCTTTACAACCAACCCGAATTAATTTTGAAATGTTATTATGAAATTTAAAAAGTATTTGAATTGATTTTGAGTCTTTTGGAAATGTTAAAAAAAAATGCTTAAGTGACCTTTTTAAAGGAAGGTAGAACAGAGTCATATAAGAAAAGCACATGTGTGAGGCAGTGGGTGAGGGATTCAAAAAAGAACTTCCCTCGATAGGGAGCAGAGCAGTAGTTTTCTTCTCAAACAGGGCCACTTGCACTTGTAGATTTTTATTATTATTTATTAGGAGGATCATTAAGAAAAACTGAGGAGACATGCTCAGCATTTTAATCTAAAAAATGAAATCCAGACTCTACTAAAAATCACCACTTGGTGCTGAAAGCAAAGTGTCATCTTGGGTTGTTGCCATGTTACCGTTCTTGAACTTTCTCTTAACCATCCTACTACTTTTAAAATGCAAAATGTAGACAAAGATTTGGAAATATGGATGGAAGAGAACTGCACATGCTGTATATTTTCATCTGCACATCCTGCTCCTTATACTTCGAGAGGCCAATCGGATGCCACCCCCTCCAGGAAGCCCACCCTGATTTGTCAGATGTGCCTTCAATGTGTTCTTCCTCCGGTATTCTGTGATTCCCCCAACTCCACCCCACAGCACAGTACCCAACATCTCTTTGAGAACCTTCCCTTAAAAACTAGGGTCTCGTGTTATATGTATCTTTGCATCTGCAGCAACTAAAACAGTACTTGGTGCTTAATAGTTATTCAAACATCACTTGAATGGTAAACAAGGAATAAATGGGAAAGTGAGTGAAAAACAAAAAAAGAATGAAATGACTTTGCTAACCATAAGAAACCAAGAATCTGGGGCAGCTCTTTCTGCCCGTTTGTGTCTATGCAAGTGTCTTTTACTCTTCTGTCCCTTTTTCTAAAAAACCTGCTGTTTAAATATATATATTAAAAAAAGGCAAAAATCAGGTAACTCAAAACAAGGTGGCAGTAATGATAGATCCATGTTCCTCATGCATAGGTTGAGGTGGGCAGCAAGGGCAGTAGGCAGGGGAGCTAAGGAAGAGCAGGCCCCTGCCATCCTGGGGCTGGTCATGCTGTTCCTATCTTTTCCCAACTAAGAGCCTGATCAAGTGGCCGCAACCCTCTGATGCTCAGTTTCCCAGCAATTCTGAACCATGAAAACAGCTGTAGCAAATTCATCTGATGTCTGAACACGAAGTCAGGATGCCGTGTACAATGCACGCACCGAAGTGTCCACGCGTTGAAGAGGTGGCAGGGGTCATGGCATCTTGGCTATGAGTTCTGGTGGTTATCAGAGCTGCTTCCAGCAGCAGCCACTGACGCTTATTTATTCTAATACCCTTTCTGCCCTTTCTGCAGTTGGCTGCCAGACAGTCTAAGGCACAAAGACATCTATGACTCAAACATCGCTCTCGAAAGGTTTACTCCAGTTGCAGAGTCGGGCCACCCTCACCTCTGCCTCCTACGGTCTTTCGCTCTCCCTTCTTCCACATCTGAGTTGCCAAAGGAAGCAGTGCTTGGACTTTTAAAAACACAACATAACGCGTAAGTGTGAATTAGCATGGGGTTGTCTAACCTCCTACCTTATGAGCAGCTTCATCTGCCATAACTTAGATTGTGATGGGAAATAAAATGCAAGCACGGGGAAGCGCTCGCTGTGCACGGCAAGACATGTTTTATCTCTAGCCACGAAGCCGAATTGCATTCCTGTTGCGAAACCCAGATTGATGCATGCATTTTATTTATAACCCTTTCTCTCCAAGTTCCTCCAAGTTCCAAGTTAGCAATGAAAGTTTGCAGTGGCTTTTAAAAGACCTGCTGGCATCCTCCCTGACAGCCCAATTTTTGCAAATGACATGAACAGACCAGGGAATGGTTCAGCATCAACAAACATTGCGAGCGTCCAAGAAAGAAAATGGTGATGGAATGGGAGAGGCAGGAAGTGCAACAACGCACTGTGGACCTGCGTGATAAACTTACTACCCCTGCATTTCCATCTGACTGTCATCCTACCACTGCGTCTTCACCCCTTCGACATCAGCGGGGACTCTGGGCATCACAAGAGCCCCTTTGTACTTCCACCTCCTCCAGCGACTGCAGAAAAACCACATGGAACTGTTTAGCTAGCTATGTACTCAGTTTGAAGGCTGCTCCTCAATTCTTCACATCCTTGTTGCCCTGTTTGGCTACATAAAAGGAACATAAGCCAGGAAACATCAACCCCCAGAGCAGAGACATCTAGATCAAGACGAGAGCTGTGGATAAAACAGTCTAGTGGTTTCTCTGGGAGTTAAACATAATGTTACCATATGACTCAGCAATTCCAATCATAGGAATATTCCCCAATTATCCAAAACAGGTGCCCAAATAAGTCCACATTCACAGGTGTTCACAGAAGCACTAATCCACACTTGCCAAAAGATGGAAACAAATAACCAAGAACAAAGATTGGATTAGTTTTTCCAATTCTGGGGACAAATTGGGTCATGCACCAAAACCCAGTAATAGGAAGAAGAGGGAAAGAAGAGAGACCAAGATCAGGACCACGGATCTGCTTGGAGCCATCAAGTCTAAAGCAGGTGCAAGAGCAGAGTGTCTGTAGGCGGACTTGGATAACAGGGTTATCCACACGGGCGTGGACTCAGCACTGAGTCTCAGGCTATTATTTTCGATCTGGGTAGTGCTAGACATTTAATATTTCTGAGTTTCGTTGTGCATTTTGGAACTAGCTATGAATCTTCTTTGTTGGATTGCCTCAAAAATAAAATTGCAATGATCATAAAACTGTCTTATATGTCATTGCACGTAACACATAATAAGTGTTCAATAAATGGTAGCTCTAGTTATCATTCACTCATTATGCATGGAGTATGTGGCCAAAGCGGAGATTTGATGATGACGAAGTTGAGCAGAAACACCAGCAGGTAGGATCATAGCTATAAGAACATCCTCCCTGATAAAGTCTACTCCTTAAGATCTGCCTTGCAGCAGCAAGGTTAGAAGAGAATCAAAGGGATGGGTTGAAATTCTGCCTCTTTTATAAAGTATCAGTGTATTTTCAAGTAAATTAAGCCCACTTTTTTGAAATAATTTTTCTTCTCTATTGTATTCTACACCTCTGGTTTTATGGGGGAAAAACTATCTTTTACACCCTAAACCACGTTAAAGTATGCATGCACATGTGGGTATATCTCTATCCATGTAACCAATAATCAAACCAAAGGACCTGTACCATTTCCACTGGGAACCGCAGAGCTAAAGGAGAGAGGATTGTCAACTGCAAGAGGGAAGATAATTTCCTACAGTGAAATAAACAGAAAGGCAGGACTCTTAAGTATGCAAGGGTCAAATCCTATCCAGCTCAGGATTTGTTGGATTATGGAACTAGAAGTTTCTGGATGCTTGGAATCAGATCCAGCTGCCCTGGTATATTTGTGTTACCATTTCAGATGGTCTCTTTCTCTCTCTCTCTCTCACTCTCTCTCTCTCTCTCTCTCTCTCTCTCTCTCTCTCTCTCTCTCTGTGTGTGTGTGTGTGTGTGTGTGTGTCCTTCCCCTTACCAGAGTAGCAGACACGTATTTCCAGTCTCATTAACCCCAGTCTTGGTCATGTGACTTCATGTGACCAGTGAAGTGTGAGCAGAGGCTCTGGAAGTGCTTGTGCTTTGGATCTGTGCTCATGGCCACCTTGGGAATAATGGTCTCTGGCTGGCCCATGGCCTCAGGAAGCCACACTTGGATCTGACCTCAGCTCAGTTCACCACTGGAGCCAAGCCCAGTCTAGGTCAGCCAAGCCACTGCTGACTCACAGAGGATCAAGTGGGTGACCAAGAAATGCTGACTCTTGGCTGCCATTGTGAGTTTTTCGATGTGGCATATGTATTAATGCAGCAACAACACATGTTGTTCTAAGACTGGCATTCTAGCCCCCTGTCCTGACTTTGGGGCGCTGCTCTCTGTGACCTCAGTGATGGTGTGTTCCTGGGCAACTGTGATGTGGGGCTGATGTTTGTCCAGCTCTGCCTTTACTTCCCATCTTCTGCTGAAGCACCTCAGGTTTTGCAGCTCTCCAAAGGTCAGTTCGCTTGAGCCTGGCAGAACTAGTTTCAAAACCCGGTCATCTCTTTCTTTAGTGCCCTAAATGGATGCAGTGAGAGCCTTGGACAGTGGAGCAAGAGTGGAATCTGAGGCTCGTCTTCATTGAGTCTGGTATGAATCACATTCAAAGAGGAATCTAAGCATGTCTAAGTTTTGTCAGTCACAGGGTTTCTGTTGTCAAAAATGGACTTAAGAAAGAAAAGACCTCATAGGACACAAATGTGCTCAGCACACCCAGCTTCAAGTGGCGTCTGCACTGAGGAAGGCTTTTCAGATGAGATGTTCCCAGCATGAGACACTAAGGGAAATTGACACCTGCCAGTGACAGCTAGGCAGTCCCACATGAGAGAGGTGTTCAGGTTAAGCGCGTCTGAAGTCATGATGGATTAAGGCAGCCAGAGCTATGCTATTCAGGTGTCTGCTTTCGCTTTAAAATCTCCAGGAACAAAGTTCCTTGCATCTGATCATGTGGATAGTTTGATGCATTACAGAGTCAGTTGAGGGGTTACTACTGGCTCAGAACCCCATCTCAGCAATAAGCTCACTGTCAAGACCAAGTTTTCTTCCTGGGGGCTGGGACTTCCATCCCAAAGCCCAGACTCCTGGACTGGGAGTCCAGTGCATGGATGTGCAAAAATTGTGGGAAGGAAAATGGGGCCCATCTTGCCGGACTAAAACCCAAGGCTGACTTCCCCCTGGAAGGCAGCAGGCAGAGATGCACAATTCTTTTAAATGGACTCCAGAAAGGACCTCTTTTTCCTGAAGAATTTGCTAGTCTTAACATTGTTTAGATTCTAGATCTCTAGGTCTTCAAGCATTTTACTTCTTCAGGCTCAACACTGCCCTTGCATCAATGGAGTGAAATGATTTTTCTAATTATACCCATTGGCATAGACACAGTGTTGACAAATTTGGTGAGAATTGAATTATTTTTCTCCTAAAGTAATTATTAAGAGTGGGATGTTAGGTAATTGGAATTAGAATGAGGTTTGGCTGCTAACAGTGGGAGAGATTCTGCTTCCTCCTGGAGGCGACAGAGTCTAATGGTCAAGAGTGGATCTGAAGGAGCTGAGTTAAGCTCTGGCAAGTCAGAAGTGGGCAGCCTGGGGCGAGTCACCTACCCCGCCTTTCTCATTGTCTCATTGCGGGCAGATTCAATTTACTGATAGAGACTCTTCAATTTACTGATAGATTCTCTACTGATAGAGACTGCAGAATGTTTGGGACAGGGCCTGGGATGCTGGAGGGATGGTGTAAAAAATTGACATGATCGAGGTCTGCATCCCCTGGGCATGGCCCAGCAATGTCATCCGTCATGGGAAACAACCCCGGCAGGGGGAGGTCTCTTCCCACCTCTGAATCTCACATCCAGCCTGACCAACCTCTCTGCCCTGTTACAGCGGGAAAGACATTTGACTTTGCCTTTTGGGTTTCTAAGACCGTCTGAGGCCTTTGCAGATCTGCTTTTTCTGCTTGGAAGCCTCCTCCCTGTGTAGCCTGGTCATCTCCAGATATCTCCCCAAATGTCACTTCCTCTAGGACCTCTCCGGGTTTTGCAGCCATCTCCTCTGTTCTCTACTCTCTTGGCCCCAAGGTGGTTTCCCTTCACTGCACATAATAAAGATTGCAATTAAAAACTGCATTGCAGTATAAGAAGATATGCAATGCTGTGTCAGTTCCAGGTGTGTGACGTTGCGAGCTGACCAGCACAATAAATCTGCTTTATCCACCCCCAGACATACAATAGTTACCAACGTTTTTTCTTGTGATGAGAACTTTTAAGATTCTCTTTCTCTGAACCACAAGAATAGCCCAAGCTGTGCACGCCATCCTCAGAACCAGAGCATTTCCCACTGGCAGTTTGTGCCTTTTGACCCCTTCATCCATTTCACCTCCTCCCCATCACGTGCTCTGTTCTCTGTATAAAGGCTGTCATTAATGATCAGCTTATTCGATTAATGTCTGTCTATCCCACCTTAGACTACAGGCTTCCTGAAGCTAGAGACCACGTCAAGCTCATTCTCTAGACTTCTCCAAGCACTGGCATCGAGCCTGACACATAGTAGGTATTCAGCTGCTAGCCCCTGATGGGGTGGAAAACTGAGAAAGTGAAAACACTTGCTGGTTCCTGAGGGCCGTCTGCATCCGCGTCCCTGCTTTGGTTAATGGAACACAAAAGGACAGTTCCCACTTCTTTTAGACCCCTCCGTGTGATTATATCAGAGGAGAAGATAATAATAAGTATTACAGTGTTGATGATTCAATGAGATCTCCTAATGTCTGGCTGGGTGTGCTGTTGTTGCGGTTTTAAGTAAGCTCTCCAGGTGGGCTATTAAAGAGAATAGGGGCGAATGAGAGAAATTATGCATCTGCTTTTCACTCCAGGACAAGTTGTTATGTGTGTTTGAATCTAATTTCTTTTGTTTCAATCACTGAACTGAGCTTCGGCAACGGCAGTACCAGGATGAGGGTTCATCATGGGGCTGCTGGGTGGTTTTCTGGTGACCAGGGAGCAAAGTAACCAGTCTGGGCCACGTCTGTGTCACTTCACATGACTCGGGCTGGTGGCTGAGCAACATCTCTGCCATCATCTAGGATCCTTCCTAGATTCTGTGTGTGCAGCTGCAGTCACAGGCCCGAGGGGTTATTTCACGTCAAGAGGAGGAGACAGAAAATTGGGGTGATCAGTGGGAACTTGGAGGTGATGGGGTTCTGGAGATGGATGGGTTTGCATCTGCCTCTGCCCGGGTTCCTGGGTTGACTTTGAGCGACCAGTGGACAGATGGGTTTCAATGCACTAGATGAAGGGAAGACAGTGTCAGCCTAAGTGAAGCCACCTGGAAACGAGGTGACAAATCCCAGCATAGAGCTGGGAGGGGTCATGTGTCACAAACAAACCCAAGGATGGTCTAGGATGCTGGAAGAAGAGCCCTGGTCATATTCAGACATGCCTTTGGGGGTGGACATCAGAATTCTTGAGATGAGAAGCAGCAGCAGTGAACTTCTGGAAGCTACTACAGTTATGGTCAACAGGCACAGGTGTGGGGAAGGAAAGGGTGAAGACACGGAACAGGAGCACACCAGAGACACCCCCAAAGATGACCAGAATTTATGCCTCTTCCCAGGCACAGCGAAAGCCTGAGGTTTGGCTATAAGCTGGTGATTTTCCTACGGTCACAATTTTGTATATAAAGTCACTGTGACCTGATTTTCAACCACCAAATGGGGAGGTCTGGATAGATATGTTGATTTCTGTTTTTGAAATGGGTGTAAAAAAAGTTCATGTCTTATATTTCAACATTGTTTGGCTTCTGGGGAAGCACATAATTTTTTTGAAATATAATTTTATAATAAAAAAAAAATCAAACCAAAAAGAAAACAGAGGGAGCAACTCTTTATATTTCTCCTTTCCTTCCCTACCTTTCTAGTCTCGAAGAAAGGAAGGAAGGAAGGGAGAAAAGAGAGCAATGGCTTCTAGAAACATCTGAACCCCAACATGACTGGCAGAGGATTCAGGGCTCTGAGCCATGTCACCATCCTCTGTCTTCATGATACTGAGCGAGAAGCTGTAGATGGCAAAGTAAAGCCCAGAGGAAAGTGCCAGCTCTGTGCCCAAATGAGGGACCAGTCACCAAATCTCCAGGCTGCCCAGAGCCACAGCTTTTCAACCACATACAGGCATTAAATGCAGCATTCAAATTAAGTAGGTGACTTAGGTCTCAAAAACTGGACCCTGACTCTGCAGGCTGGCCAGCATTTTCTTACCCTATCTAAGCAGAAGAGCCTTCCTGGCTCGGCAAGGACAACCTTCCATTCTGAATGGATCCCAAGCAAAGCAACAACAGAGAGATGCTTCTTAATATTCACAGACATTCATTGTAACAGGAGGGAAAATAATTTATCCCTGGGGGCCTTACTTTTAAAAGTCATTCATTAATTAGTTTGAAATGACTTTGCTTTGACAGCAGGTTTCTGAAAAGCTACATCATATGGATGAAACCACCCTTCTGTGTTGACACAATAAAACCACACCAGCCAACGTGCGGTGCCCTGCGTGTGTCCAGCGAAACACTGTTGGCCTGTGTGTCCAGTGAACTTGCATTGCCCTGGGAAATGAACTGGCTGCCTCCACTCAGGCCGGGAAGGACCAACACGTGTAAGTCCAGCCTGCACCTGTTTCAGTATCTTTCCCTATGTCTTGGACATGTAGCATCTGGGATTTTAATCTTCCCCAATCCAAAAAAAAAAAAAAAAAAAAACCCACCAGTTTTGTAGTTGTCTGAGGAGTAGCAACATAACCACTTAACTCCTTTTTCCTAAACTGAACAAGCAGGAATGTGCTGATATTTATGGAGAGAAAATATATTCTATCTCATGCCATGAAAGATGAAAATATTGAAGGATCTGGTTAAGTCCTAATCATATTAAAAGAAGCCATTTTATCCGGTACCATTTATTACCTTGTCCAATATCATTGGGCCCAATTCTGTTATTAGGAGTAAATAATTTTACTCCCCATCTCTTTTTCTTTTGCTCATTTTTTTGCATTATCTCAGGCTTTTAAGCTCCAAAGTCAGTTTCCACAAAGGCAGGTCTGTATAATTAGTATAACTAATTTGTTTTATAATTGGAAGGTCTTGGAAAACCCTGTACCTACCAAAGCATCTCAGTCACAACACCCCAGGCAGGACTACCCAGGTAGATTTTTGTGTGTTATCTTCATTTTTATGCATGTGTTTTATAATTATTTCCAGAAATTCTTTAAATCCATTTGGGATGAGACTGAGTGAATTATCTGGTAGTCCACTGGTTGCAAGCAACAGAAAATGAAGCTGGCTAACCCTGAAGAGTGACTTGTAGGAAGGTTGAGGGGATAGTCCCAGTATCAAGACTCCTAGGAGGAAAGCATTCATGCAAGAACAGATTCCATGGCTTCATCAGGATGGGGGCCATTCTTCTAAAGATGCCATGGTCCCAGGAGAGAGAGGGTGCCTCACCTATGTGCTCACCTTACCGCTCCCTTTAGACAAGGGGGCGGGGAGGTTCAAACCCACAGAAGTTGTCTGCATAGCCTTCAGGGCCCTTGTTCATTTTTTTCCTGACAGGTCCATTTGGATCACACTGGGTGGTGCAGAGGCAATTGTTCCCAAATAAAAATAAAGGAAAGAAAACAAGGGATGGCTATTTTCTAAATTGCTAGAAACCAAATCAAATCCAAATCTACTCCAAGTCACAAAGATAAACACATAAAAGCCAAGAAGGGTCTAAGACTCCAATAATCTCTAATTATGTACATAAAAGGCACATGTGCTGTTAATTGCCATCACTGGTAATTAATGCTGCTAAGGCAGAAAAGGTAGATACCCATTTATTTCCTGGGACTTCCTCAGAGCTGACCTTATTCAGCTGATTTTAGAGTTGACCTTATTTACCTAAAATAAAAGGGGAGAGAAGAGAATGGGCAGGAGGAAAGAGAAGGAGGAAGGGACAAGGAGAGAGAGAGAAATGAGAGAAGAGAGAGAACCAGGAGACAGTCTAGATGTCTGGTCATATCAAGCTCAAGGCAGTGCAAGACAGCCAGCTCATCTTGGTGGTGTTTATTCATTTGGACAAAAGCAACTCTCTCCAATTTCACAACTTCCAGAAAGGCACTGGGCTGGTGAATTACACTTGGTACGACAGCACTCTTCCAGAGAATTGGAATGAGATTTTTGGCAGCTAAAGTGTTTTTTAAAAGCCACTGCTTTCTATGATTGCCCCCATCTCACAAATGACTCTGTCGCTGGGAATGACCAATTCAGAGACAATGCAAAACTCCCTTGGTACAGCCCATGGATCTCATCAGACCTCTCAGATTCCAGTTTGTTCTGTACTGTGTTCCTAAGGGCGCCTTTTGGGTGGGGGGCAATTCTGTACCAGGACACATGCCACTTTGGTTTAAGTCTTTTGATAAAGTCTTGGAGGCACAGAAACTTACAGCCTCTGCCTCCTGGAATGAATCACAGCTCTCCAATGTAGGGGAAAGAAAATGGATTTTGGACTGAGATAGACCTGGGCAAAAGTATTACTTTCTCTTCTTGTTCTGCTGCGCCCTCAACCTCTGAGTCATAGCTTCCTCCTTTATAAAAAAATATCTATCTTGCCAATTAAACTAAGCATCTTGCACATTCCTGGTGCTTAGGGAAAGACATTCATTTTCTTCTTTCTTTGGTTTAGGATTATCTGCCATTGTTGCTACTGAGGTACCACAGTATCTACCTGACTGATTACATATTACAAGGGAGGGTGATTTTCTATATCTTGGAAATTTTCTATCTTAGGTTTTGAAGAAGATACATACACAGAACCAACGGTGTCTGTTTCCAGGAGGAGAAACAGGGAATCCATGGGGCAGCGGTTGGAGGCAGAATTGTTCCTCACTGTAGACCATTTTATCCCTTATGAAATTAGATCCATTTGAATGTGCCATCTATTAAAATTTAAGTTTAATTTACAACCACCACCACAAGCCCAGAACGGGATGATGAATTTGGCTCTAATACCCCACAGGCAATATTTATTGAGCATCCACAAGTCACTCTCAAGAATCTCAGAGAAAAATAAGGCTGCTGTCCTTTCCATTCATGCTTACCCCAAACTCATCAGGATGGGGCTTATTCACTGAAAGCCAAGGAATTCTATTTCCATGGGTTTTAGGAAAGCAATCCTTCTGGAGGAAATTAATATTGTGGGCATAATCAGAAGGCAATTGGGTGATAGTAGCAAGGAGGGAGAGAAAAAGACATGAGGCCATCCTGAGGGTGTGAGCCATCAGGGTCGAGACTATTTACTGGAAGCGACTAGATACCACGGCAGAATTAGGTAGATGTCATATATGATGCGTCTCTCAATATTGTGCACCAACAAATTCGCAACTAATGAACTCCTAATCCAATTCTTAACTTAACGCCCATGTTCTCCCCCTATGTGCTCTCTCAGTGATGGCACCACCAGCCAATGAACCAACCAGACAGGCAGAAGCCACCCTGGACTCATCCATCTCTCCAAGTCCCCACACAAAACTACTCCCAAATTCTCCGGATGTTATGCTTTACACCCATCAAATCTGCTCACCCACTACCCCTCCATCTCCTCCAACACATCACTTGAGTCTGGCTGACTCTCGCTGGCCTTCCTGTCCGCTCTCAATCTATTTCTCACATTGTAGCCAGAGTTTCATTTAAAAAAGGAAAGAAAACACCATCCATTTACAACGATGCTCCTCTGGTAATATACAAATAAAACAACATTATAACATCGACATACATTTTGCCTTATTATCACAGCTCATAATCCAAATCCAGTACTTCTATGAGGAAAAGGTATGTCCGAAAACCCAACAACACAATAACATTCCTAGGAACAATTTTTTTTTTTCCCCAAAGACTCTTGCCACCCAAGGAGAAAAATGCAGATGAATGGGTTAATTACTCATCAGAATAGGCCCAGCAGAGCTTATTTTCAAAATAATTGGAAAATGTATCAATTCAAGTGAATATATGATTTGAAAAGTATACAAATACTTTTTTTTTTTTTAGAACTTAAAAATCATTCTGGATTCTCTTCAGACAGCTTCCCATTCTACCTTTCAAAACAGTGGGTTTCTGGATGATGCAAAATTAAGTATGCAACATCACCAGACTAATATAAAGCTTTATAATGACTGCCAGAAAGAAAAGTGCTTCATAAGAAACCCTTAAAACAAATACTAGCTATAGAACAGCATCCAATTAATTCACTAATAATTCTCTTATATTGTGACCTGTGACAATTCTACTGCAATTTCTATTCTAATTAATTCTATTCTAAATCATCTAAATATTCTAACAGGTTCTTGGATGGGTCATCTTTATGAACCATACACTTCTCCAAGGTGCTGGATGATATCTTATATAGTTGTGGGGAGGAAATATTATTACTATGTGTATATTCACAGCTTCTTCTCTGCCCAACTCACTGCTGATGACGCCTTCTTGCCCAGCTTGGCTTCTGGATTTTTACTGCTCCATGCAATGGGTGAAAAAACTACAATTGGAGAAGAAAAGGTTTGGGATCGATGTTGGAAAAAGCCAAGTTTTACTCTCAGGAGAAAGGGCAGATGAGGACAGTGGAGAGAAGAGGGATGCGAGGAAGTTTTCCACGACTTGATTTTTACAGACCTGGGGATGTTTCAGAGAACAGAGCATATTGCATAAAGGATGCAGAGCTCACAAGATGGACAAAGGCAATTTTAAAGATGACTATAGCAGATCTGAATTATCGACTTCCTCTTTGTATACATCCTTCAAGAGATACCGAGAACCATTTGAGTGGTTTTCAATGTCGGATTGTCTTGACTTCTTTGTATGTGACCAGAACTGAAGCAACAGATGATTGAATTTAGTTGGGTTTGTTTTTTGTTTTTCCAGTTAAAACAAAACCTCACTGCTTGAGGTAGATGCCCTTGGTGGAGGGAGGGAGGATGAAATGAACTATGAAGGACATAATTTGAGTTTCCACAGCGGCGGGAAGTCCAGGGACAAGCACACACCCCACCCACTGTCCGGAGCTCTTCTTCAGTCCAAGCCACTGGGTTCTGCTCCTTCCAGCTGTCAGTGTTCTGACTCTTTGGGAAATTGGCTTTTTTAACACAGACCTAGATGTTCTTATTGACACTCTCATGAAAGAAAACTTTGTGGATAAAAACTTTTCATCCAATTGATAAAGCCAATTGCTACATCTGGAGCTCAATATGGAATTCTTTGTGGCAGGAAGATGGTTTCTGTGTCTAGAGCTGTTAACTTGTTAGTTCCATTGGGGCACATGGAACATCCAGACAATCTTCAATCAGCAAATGGCTATTGTTTACCTGCAACGTGTCAGGGATAGATGAAAGACTAAGACTCCAACTAGAATTTTACCTCCAGGAGGAAGGAACATACAGATACCACACACATGGTACATACGTACACACATACACTCACATACATACACCAAATCTCTTTTTAATACAGTAGAATTTAGAAAATCCCTTTTCTTTATAGTAAATCAAATAAAACACATTTAGAATTGTTTAGAAATGGAAAAAAGAACATGTTCCATTGACAGAGTCATCTTCCTACTTCCTATTTAACACTAAGGGAAGATTAATCCCATGTTTTAAATTCCTTAAAAGAAAGGCAAATAAGATAGTTGATAAAATTCTTCATCACTGAGTCTCTGAAACCTCTCAAGTCAATCTTCTTCAATAACCTGATATAGGGCCTCCCTGGTGGCTCAAGGGTTAAAGACAGCACTATCAAGCTATTGCTTGCTGCTGCAGCACGAGTTCTTCATTTTTATCTTTTAAAAGATTTATTTATTTATTTATACAAGCACTGGGTACAGTCAGAGGCGTGGGAGGGTGAGAGAATTCACCAGAGCCAGAGCGGAGAGTAGAACAGGCAGAGTGATGAATTTCACTGCTGAGGGGAGCAGCAGGTGGCAGGAGAGGTCTGCGCGCCATGTGGGACCCCCGCCTGGCGGCTGGGGATCGAAATGGCGCTGCAGAGGCTGCAGGCAGCTTCACAACCCAGCACTCAACTGCTGCACCACCGGGGAGGCCCTGCAGCACGAGTTTGATCCCCAGCCAGGAAGCTGACCCACATGGCACAGCAGACCTCTCCTGTCTTGCCTGCTGCTCCCTCAGCACTGGATTTCAATAAATCTGCCTGTTCTGCTGCCCACTCTCTCTGGGGAATTCTCTCACCACCCCCCGCAACTCTGGCTGACACAGCAGTTCTTGTATGCATAAATAAATAAATCTTTAAAAAAAATAACCTGATTTAAATTAACTGAACAGACCCTTGCAACAAGAGGAAGGGTTTTATATAAATTAATGAAGAAAAATAAAAACCATGGAATAACGTGGTTCTTTTAAAATTGAGTGTTAAAAATAAGCATCAAATAACATCCATGCAATGTAATTCCCCTGAGGAGCACAACAGAACTCTGGCAGGTCAATTTGCTGATGCAGTGGGGAGACAAGAGTGCCGGGAAGGGCACTGACTTTCACTTGTAGATGATGAGCAGGATTTTATTGGACATTGTGAACTGGCTCCATCATCTTTTTTTTTTTTTTTATAGAGGCATGCTTTATTTATTTGTTTGCTGGTCTGTTTGTTTGTTTTGTTTATACATGCACTGGGTACAGTCAGAAGCGCGGGAGGGTGAGAGAATTCACCAGAGCCAGAGCAGGGAGCAGAGCAGGCAGAAGGACCGAAGTACACTGCTGAGGGGAGCAGCGGGCGGCAGGAGAGGTCTGCGCGCCATGTGGGACCCTCCTCCGGTGGCCAGGGAGCAGCCGGGGATCGAACCGGCGCTGCAGAGGCCGCGGGCAGCTTCGCAACCCAGTGCTCAACCGCTGCGCCACCGGGGAGGCCCTGGCTCCATCATCTTTATACTTGCTGGCTAGTAGGTTATAGGTGTGTGCCTGGTTTGCAGATTTATCTCAAATTGGAAGATCTCCAGTGGGAAGGAGCAGGCAGAAACTAAATGCGATTGCATTTCCAATACCCAGCTTTGACAGTGACCAGGAGACCCGCATGGTCTTATCATCACGTAAGACCCATACTCGTGTCTGAGGTCCCAGTGGCTATCAGGCATCCTCGTCATTTAATCATAGAGTGAACAAGCTATGAAGATGCAGCTTTAAATTTTTCTTTCAGGGTTGACCCAGTGTCTTGCTACTCAAAGGGCGGTCCACAAGCAGGGCATCACTTTGGAGCATGTTAGAAATATTTAATATCAGCTCAATCCCCAGACCGACTGATCAGAATCGGCACTTTTAACAAGATCTCCATGTGATTCCTCTGCAGGTTAGAATTTGAGAGCACAGCTCTGGACGAACCTCTCACTTTTTCATTTATTCAGCAAACATTTATTGATTGCCCATGCTGTTGTCAGAGAGCGTTGAGAGAGACTCAAACAGGGGTAAGACTGATAGTGAACTATTTTCAAGATTTCCACTTGAAGAAGTGAAATAACTTCCAACTTCATGGCAAAATAACCAGAAGAAAATGAAAAATCCCTCCGTTTGGTATTCCATTTATACAGAATCACTCACATGAGATTTTAGTTTTAAAAGCTACTTTATCATCCACTGGTTTCTGGAGACCCTTAGTTAGGATTTTATTCAAAAGGTAAAGAGAACTCTTTTGGCTAAAACTGAATGCTCTGTGGGCCAACGAGGTGCTTGTTTAAAAGGCAAAGGTCTAGGCAGAGGAAAGGAAATGAGTTGGGAAGAATTAGAATGAGTGGGTATCACCTATTTTCTCCTTAACAAACCTGCCAAGTTATTACTGTGCCTTCTAGAATCTTGTTCTTTGGCATGTAGCACATGGCTGGGCAGCTCTTGATCACCTGGTAGCTTGTGACAAATGCAGAATCCGACTTACAGTTTCATGGCAAGATAATCCTGGGTGCCACCCTGACCTGCTGAATCAGAATCTGCATTTAACAAATTTTCAGGTGACACCTGGGCATCGAAAGTGATAAGCAAGAGTGTAAGAATGACTTAAGTTCTTGCACAAAGAACAAAATGTTCCACCCGCACTTTTGGGGCGACCAACCATTTAGATTTCCCCAGCTCAGAAGTGTTTCTAGGATGCTGAGTTTTCAGTGCTGGGGGCTAAATCCGGGACAACTCCAGACAACTGGGGATGATTCCCATCAAGCTGAGATGGTGAGCCGCCCACAGCATCGCATGCTCCTGTGCAAGAACTGTGCTCTCCGAGGCTACCCGCCCCATTCTCTGCCCCCTTCCAGGAGGATGGCTTCCCGGTGAGCTCATTCTTCCTTTCAGAATTAAAAATTCCCCTCCCACCCCAAGATGCAGAGAGAGATGGCCATTAAAAGAGAAACTTGAGATACTAAGTACAAGAATTCCTCTTTTTCCCTAAACCTCTACAGACAAGAGGAGTCATCTGTTCAAACTGCAGATTGAATTACAGTCCCCAAAGCATCCTAGGAAGCACAATCTAATCACAGATGCTCAATAAAATATGTGCCGCTAAAGCTACTTTCCTTTTACTCCATTTGTTCTATTTATCATGGGTTATTTTTATTAGCTTGGGCATATAAATATTTTAGTTCACATATACAATTTAATTAGTTAAATGTGCAAAATTAAAGCCACAATAGCATTGGTTCCGGCCACAGAAACAAAAGGCACTCATCAACCATGAACAGATATATGTGTCTTTGAGTGGAGACAGCTGTTATCTTGGTGAACTTGGCTGCAGTTAGAACTAGGGTTGTTATCTGGGCTTCCTATTTAAACATCAGGGGTCTGGAGTTGGTGCTGCTTCAGAATTAGGCAATGTTTCAGCTCCCTGCCATTCTGAATTAAGGAAGAGAGCTGCTCTCTGTCTCTCCCTGTCTATTAAACAGGACCACCTGGTGACAGTCTCTACTCCTTTTGCCTTAGAATGTTTTTCACCTCTTCCCAAGTTCATCGACCCTCCAGCATTAACCTTTCCAAAAGTTTATCAACAGTGCAAATTCCTAGGAACAATTCACAGAGATTCAGGAAGAGTGGAGTAGGATCCGGGAAGTTATCTCTGGAACAAGCAACCCGATGGTTTCTAAGGCACACGGCCAGATGGACACTTAGAGGAGTTCAGTTTTGACTGATGCTGCTGATCCCAATAGGAAATAATGTTTATTAAGTGTTCACTGTGTCAGGCACTATTTAAGGATGTGGCACATTTTTAGGGTCTTCATCACCACCACCACTACTACACTGTCATCACCATCACCACCACCATCATCATCATCCTCACCATCATCGCTACCATCACTACCACCATCATACACATCACCACCATCAACAACATCACCACCACCACCGTCATCACCACCAACAACAACAATACCATCATCATCACCATCACTACCAACACCACCATGACCATCATCATATCTACTGTATTGAGGAGGAAGCCTTACTCAACATCAACAATTACCTGTTGGTAGCAATGGGATGGAAACTCAAGCAGAGAAGCTCTCAGGGCTGATGGTTGCAGGCACTAAACTTGTCACTTCTCAACAAACAATTTTGCACATTCAAACCGCACGAAGCCAGGCATGATGGAGCCAAGTGCCAGCATGGTCCAGAAATGCCGGAGCTGCAGTGTGTATAGATGGAACCATCCAATTTATTTATAAATCTCCAGGTCTTGCCCAGGACTACAGATAAGGGTTACAGTGATGAGTTTGTGGTTGTTTATGCTGCCATAGCTGTTGTTCCAGAAATGCCTCTTTTAACCCAAGAATGTGTACAGCGGCTGTATCTAAGCCAGAGGAACATGAAATCAGGAACACATTAAGCACATGCTGGGGGAGATGGTATGTGCTACTTAAATTGCTACGTAAGTAGCCCCCCACCTCCCCCCTCATGAAACCTCCACTCCCCATCCCGGAATGTTTTCCACCTTTGCCCACATTCACGGTTCTTTTGCTCTAACCTCTTACTTAGAGAGTTGTCTGTGATTTCCCGCAATCCAATGGCAGGTGTCTGATCTCATAGCCATATCCATCCAAAGCACCACAAAGCTTCCCAGACAGTCCTTAGCAGACTGAAGTGTTTCCAGTTCCTCACTGTCACCCAAGGCGGCCCATGTCGCCGCTCATCTGCAGAGCGGTGACACGGCGGGGGACGTGCTCCCTGTGCATGGGGTCCCCTGGAGCACCCCAGGACGGAAGCCTCTCAGAAGAGCCGTGTGCATCCCGATGCCATGCTGTGCACGGCCACTAGACTCGCCTGCTGCATGACACCTGTCTCCTGCCCCCCCTACCCCGCCGAGCTCTCCCCCCAGAGATGGGCACGGAAGGGCTGGGTGGGGAAGGTCAGCCCCAACGGCGCCACCGAGGGCCACTGCACAGCTCGTTACTGTTACCCATTATCCCCCTAGATGATCAACGGAAGAATGTTGATATTTTTGGCTACGGGTATAGAAGGTGGGAGCCTGGGAGCCGATAAGGTGCTTCTCCACGCAGCGTGTAGGCGCATAAACGCACCCCCAGGTGAGAGAGTCCATCACTCTCTCCCTTCACTCACAACTGCAGACACTCGGCAATAAATTTATAATTTATAATTTGCAATTTATACAATTTATTTATACAATAAATACATTTTAAGAGAAAGAAAGAGGCAGATAGCGGACGCGCTTTGGAGGGTGTTTATGTGGACGTGGAGAGAGTGAAGTGATGCGACGAACAGTCAGATCATGAGCTCACCAGGGCATCTTTATGTTCAGGCTTTAGTGATTTTCCACGTTTACATAACTGTAGCATGGGGAGCGCGTCACACCTGGGGCTGGGCCCATGGCTCAGGCCCCGCAGCTCTCCAGAGCCACAGCCCTGCCGGCCCCCCCCCGCCCCCTCCCGCCAGCCCCTCCGGTAGCCAGTGCATTTGCAGAGTCTGAGAATGGTTCCTGGGGTTTCACCAGCTGTTTTCTTGGTTATTCATGTTCTGTAAATGAGTGTGATCGTCTGGTGACTGGCCTTACCACCTGACTTGCTTCTACACCCATTCACCCTGACTTACCCCAACATCATCCGTTCTGCCCCATAAGGCATGGTCCCATCTTTTTGAAGAGCTGAGTGGTATTCCCTTGAGGGCATGTTCCACAGTTGTTTTTTTTTTAATCCAGTTATCACAGAAGATGACTATTCTGTTATCTGCAGTGAAGGGGTTGTTCTCAAGAGTGGGGGTGACTCAGAGTGACAGTGACAGTTGACTGGGCAGTGTGGGAGCCTGTGTGCCCGTGTGTATGTGTGTGCCTGTGTGTATGTGAGTGTGTCTGTGTGGGCATGTGTATGTGTATCTGTGTATGCCCATGTGTATGTGTGTCCATGTGTATGTGTGTGCATGTGTCTGTGTGTCTGCGTGTGTGTCTGTGTCTCTGTGTGTGTCTGTGTGTGTCCAGAGGCGAGTGCATATGTGTGTGTGCAGGTGGGGAGAATTTGATTTGTTTTAAACAATTCAGCTCAAATTTCCCACTTTGGTTTTAGCAAGGGAAAGACTCTGGTAACAGGGATATTTTAAATTCATGTTTTCCTGGAAAATAAACTCTTAGCCCAAGATTCTGGACTGACAACAAACACATTAACTACCTCTGAACTCACCACAGGGTCCTGGTGAGGGTGGGGAGACAGGAGTAGGCGGTGGGGACACTGGATCACACAGCCTCCTTGTCCCAGTAAGGACAGAATTCCCCAGTCCATCTCTTTCCCCTTGCTGTGGACGGGGGCAGAAGACAGTGCCTGGCTGGCCCTCGAGTCAGTGAAGTGACCTCAGGCCTGTCTCAGATGTGACAGTGAAGGCTCCACAAACAGGTGGGTCCATAGGCTGCACCATCCAGACCAAGTGCCAGGAAGGGCCTGGTCCTCCCCACGAGTCATAGAAACCTGACTTCAGAAGAGGGAGGGGGACAAAATAGAACAAGAAACAGAATCCCATTTTTTTACAAAGTGACGTATATCAAATGAGCTACCAGGGGAAAACGTGCAGTTGAAGAAAGGGAATCAGACTGGGTGTCGGGAGGTATGAATTCTCGCCTCGCTATGTCTAAAACCTTGTGATTTAGGGGAAATCTCTCAGCATTGGCGGTCTCAGTTTGCTCATCTGTAAAATGAATGGGTTGTTCTGGAAGCTTCAGGCTCCTCTTTTCTTTTTTATATAATGGTGGGGGGAGAAAAGTCCTTGACAATTACCTTGGACAGCAGCGCCTGCACCAAATAAAATCCGCACACCATCTGCTACTGAAAGACGAAATTAAAACAGGTTTCCTACACCAGCCACACATCCATTTCAAGAGCCACGAATCCAAACCGCTATTATGATTTACATTAAATATTCCAGAACACCACCGACATTGGAACCATGACTGATGTCAGGGGGACCGAGGGGTGCTTTTTCCCACCTGTTTTAGATGCCTACAGAATATTCAGTGATTTATATGTAGGTCACTGCACGAAATGAGAGTTCTGCTAAACAGCCTATGCAAATGACCGTGCACCAATCACTTAAAATAATTAGGAACTTATAAAATGACCATATGTAGTCATCATGAATAATTATATTAAACCTCAAAGGAAATCTCTGTCCCAACCCTCCCCCTGCGTCCTGACGGAAACCTAAGCAACAGAGGCAGCAGGTAATTAAATACTGATTTTTTTAAAAAAGTGCACAGTTATGAAAAGCAATTTCCTCCAGTTGAGAAAGCCTCGTGTTTGTAGCAGCCTGCTCCAAATGCCCTCATGTCAAAAACCAAAACAAAGCAAAACAAAAAACCAGGGCAATTGAAGAGCCTTGAGAGGGCTTGACAGCCACCCTGGGTCAAGGTCCCGGGCAGGTGTGGGAGACACACTTTGGGGACACCCCAAGCCTGCAGCCCACCTGTCTCATTCTCCTTGAATTTGTGGTTGTCATTTCCAATGCAGGCCACAGCTGCTGACCAGTGTGGGTGATGCTTCCTGGCATTGCCCCAATAAAGCAACCTTGGGAAGGACTGAACCCCAACTGCTTGCTGTATGATCACCCTCTTGTTTTTACTTCCATGTGTAATTGCTCCCCCAGACTATTGCTCAAGAGATAGGTCTGTTTCATAACCTTCTTTTCATCACACCAGCAGCTGTGCAAGATCTACTCTTGAACACACCACCTCTTTCCAAACCAAATCGCAGGTTGATGTCAGTCCAAAATAAGCCTTGGAAATGAATGTCTGTTGCCGTGTGGTTTTATTGTAATGTAATCTGACCACAGAGTGAAAACTGGGGGGGTGGGTTTGTTATTTTTATTGTCTGCAGAGAGAAGTACGTGGAGTTTCTTTGTGAACTTTGAGGAAAGAGCTTCCATTCTGTCCTCATGAAAGTCAATGATTTGCACTGGACCGGAGGGCCAGGAGCCAGAAGCCAGAAAGTCAGTGGCAGAGACCTAGAAGTGTTTGGAGTGACCACAATGTCTAAACACTCTTCGTACCTTCCACACACATGAAGACTTGGGGAAACAGAAGCCTTTCGGGTGCTCTGGAGAAAAAAGCATGGGCCATGCAAGATCGCACAGGGTCTTACAGATTCTGATCCATCCCAAAGGAAGAAAGACAGATTTGGAGGCAATAAGCTAGTTTCTCTGCCATCGAGTTTCATTTCAAAGATTTTATGCAACATGAATGCTTCAAGGGGATTGAAACATCTTCCCTTGATGGGGTGGGATTTCCTTACAATCGCAAACAATATCTTTGTAAATATTACACCATTTGACCAAGGCATCACATTATCTGTTTTAAATGCAGAAGCCCTGAATCATCTACAGTATTATAGATCATGTAAAATAAAACACAAGTAAATGAAATAAACCCAGGGCTGCTAAGCCAACGATAAACTCCCCTGCAGGACAATCGTGTTGCACAACTGCCATGGACTCGCGTGAGATCTGCAAACAGCAACCGAGCAACCGGTTAACAGATGCACAGCTCACCACACCTATTTTTATCCCCTTCCAAAGCAGCCTATTTTGAACTTTGTAGAGTGGCAGACGTGCAAACCCGCATTGAGAAGACTTGACATGGAGCTGCCACGGAGAGCAGCATCCTCGTGCCTTCACTCTTCCCAGCTGACTCTGGGCCAGGGACAGCGCTGGGGGCACCGGGCGCAGGTGGGACGCAGCCGGGTCCTGGGTCCTGCAGTGGGATGTGGGGGGCAGCACCAGCAGTGGGACACTATCTCACCACCTCTCCCTGGAAGGGGCAAAAGTAGTGACTCTTGATTCTGGACTTAAAACGCTCCCTCTTGCCTAGATTAGAAAGATGTAGGCATCAATTTTTTTATAATGATGTATCTTTATAGACTCCTGCAATGCTGAAAGGAAACTGGAGTGTCCTCGGGGACCATCCTGAGTGAGGCGTGAGACTTGAAGTTCTTCTGTACCGCTTTTGTGGGGTCCCATTCATCCAAGTGTCATCTATACTCACAACTGACTCTTTACTGGTGTCTTGGAATTCACTTTGCTTTTGTTATTTTCACTGTTCTCTTTAGCCAGTACTCAGCAATGAATATGTAAACATACACATATACATATACATATAAAGATGGTTTCTGTGTTCTATATTTTTTCAATATGAAATAGAAGTAACACCCTAGCTAGCATTTTCCAAGTATTATGTGAGCTAGTATGTGAACCACGATTCCAGGGAAAATGCTTCATTTATCAAGTAGAAAAACAGGACATGAGAGATAGAATAACTTGTAAAATCTCACTGCCAATTTAAGACAGATTTGGGGACAGAACGCAGGTCTCCTAAGTCCAAGTCTCAAACGCCCTCTCTGGCTCTGTCCCTGACCCTCTCCCTCCCCAGGTCTGTGTGACTTATGTGGTCATACGGGACTTCACACTCATCGTGGTTCTGCACTTGGTTTAAGATCCTGATTTTTCTGAAAGCCACCTGGACCTACCTTAATAAACTGAAAATGGAAAACACCACCTGACCCAGGAACCCCACTCTTGGGCATCCACCCAAAAAACATGAAACTACCCACTCAAAAAATTAGATGTTCTACAGCATTTGCTGCAGCACTTTTTACAATAGCCAGGACATGGAAACCACTAAGTGCCCATTGATAGAAGATTGGATCAAGACGATGTGGTCTACACTCACTTTGGAATACTACTCAGTCAAAAAGTCAGATGAAACGTTGCCATTTCCAGCACAATGGGAGGGGCTTGAGGGGATTATATAGTAAAGCAAGCCAGTAGGAAAAAAAAAAAAATGTTGGATGTTTTCATAGTTGTAAGACAAGGAATCCTGGCAGATGAAGTGACAAAGCAAAATAATTGCAAAAGAGAAGACATTCATAAATGAAATGAAGTTCCTGAGGCTAAGGAGGGGGCAGGCAGAAATGATCAAAGGCCTCTAAGAGACAGCAGTGGGGAAAATTAAAGAAAATAGTAAGGGAGGGGCAGATAAACCAAACTCTTGACAAATTAAAAATTGCGGGGCATGTACTTTCCAAGGAAAGCCAGATGAACTGACTTAGAAAAAAACAAAAGATCCTGCTTTTTCCTTCTGAAATTTGTTAACATTTGTTTTTTTACAAGGGGCTCTGATATTTCATTTTGCCCAGGGATTTGTATATTATGTAGCAGGTCTGACCTGGAGGGTGAAATGTCAGCACAAAAATGGTGAAATGAATAATCAATAACCAGCCACACCTAACTGATATCTTAAACAAGAAAAGCATCTCGCATGTAGCGAGGCAATGGCTGCAGCCTAAATTGACATCTCCCAGAACCTTCTTCCGAGTCTATACAGATAAGCAAGAGCACAAAAACCCTGCACCACACCCCTTGAGCAGAACCTGGGGACCAAGAACACTGCCACTTTAAACAACCCCTCGCTGGAAAGCGAGCAACAGCTTCTGGTGGAGCGTTATCGCCCACCCTTAGATTTGGATAAGAATCAGTAGCTCCTAGAAAAATATATGGAAGGGAAGAAAGAGGAAGACAGGGTTAGGGCTGAACTGAAATCACCCCAGAAGGAGGACATCGGCCATAAATGTGAAAACACCGGAATGCAGGCTGGGAGTCCCGGCACTGACACGCGCAGGGGCTGCACACAGCTCTGGGACTCTGCAGGCAGGACTGGGAAGAAGTGGTCCTGAGAATCGAGGGTAATTTGGAGGGACACCTGGTCTTGGAGACTATGACTGAAGACAACAGAAAGCCACGTGGAGAAATTAAGGCTTTGGTAAAACAAAGGAAATACAAAAGACAGTAACACACAGAGTCCCTTCTCTGGAAACTCCCTGCTCCCAATAAATCCAGCCACGAAAGAAAATGCATTTCAGGAGACTGACAGAGGAGAGCGGCCATGAAGGTGGAGTCTCACCACCTCCACCACCACCATGAACCTTCAAAACTCAAAGAGGGGCCTCCCTGGTGGCCTTGGGGTTAAGTCTCAGCACTATCACCCCTACGGCATGATTTCCTTCCCTGGCCAGAGAGCTGATCCCCATGGCCGCAGACCTCTCCTGTCTCCCCGCTGCTCCCCTCAGCAGTGTATTTCAGTCCGTCTGCCTGTTCTGCTCCCCACTCTGTCTCTGGTGAATCCTCTCACCCCTACAACTCTGGCCTGCACCCTAGTTCTTGTGTGCATAAATAAATAAAATCTTAAAAAAAAAAAACCTCAAAAGTGATAATTCAAACATAACAGCTGATGAAAAATCTTCCCCAAATTCCAAGCTTCAGAAGAAAACTATTAACACAACCCTCCAAACTGAGCTAAATAGCCTCCAAAAATATTTGGGAATTCATTTTACACACATACACACAAGAATCAACTCAGAAATTCAAAAATATACAACGGAAATGGACAAGAAACAGGAGGACATGAATTTTACAGTTGGCTGAAATAATGAATGAGATAGAAGGAAAAAGCAAAACAGTTTAAGAGATAAAGTAAAAAATATGAAGTCCCCGAGATAAAAATAGGTTTGAATGGGAGTTTAATATGAGTATTAAAGAATATCCAAAAAAAAATCATAAAATTACATCCAAGAAATAGGAGAGGAAATAGAAGATGTGCAAAGAATATCCAACTTTGTACAAATGAAGGCCAGGGGGAAGGAAAATAAAAGATTAAAATGGAACTAATCTTTGAAACTTAATCCAGCTTGGACTTAGAAAAAAATGCAACATTATATTAAGCCATACAAGTGAAAGAAAAATACAAAATAAATTACTTAGCTTCGTAATTATAAGAATATAATAACGCTAAGTATCGAATTTTAGAATATGAGAGTCTCGTGTAAAGCAGTGACCTGGAGGACACTCACAGCATGAAGACTTTCAATGAAAATGAAAAAATGTAAATAAAAGCATTAGATTTCCAATTTAAAAAGTCACCAAAAGACCGATGAATTAACACAAACCAAAGAGCTCAAGGAAATAATACATAAAGATAAAACCAGAAATCGACAAGTTACGAAATGGGGGAAAAGCCATTGATATAATGAACTAATCAAAATAGTATTTTCTGGTAAAATGTAAACCGAATAAACTAAGTACCACTTACTGAAGGAAAAAAGGGGAGAAACACAAAAATACAAACAGGACATTACAAGGTACTGATCATCAAAGGAAAGGTTTATTTTTAAGTCATAAGTGACTGCTTTGTAGATTTCTGTGCAAAATATTATGAAATTTTAATAAAATGGAAGAAATTTTAAAGTGAAAATTCCACAGAAAGATGTTGGAAAGAAACAAACGCCGACTCAAAGACTTGACATAGGGAGGCTGCTAAGTTTTTGAGCAGATGCTCTGGGATGGAGTCACAAAGTTCCATTTTCTGGGGGAGGGGAACCCACAGAATGCGGTGATGTGATTAAATTCCTATCAGCAACAGAAGTCGTTCTGGGGTTGCTGGATTGCTGTAATTCCATCCCCGGCATTGAACAGGTTTCAGTCCCATAAAAATTACTAACTGAGCAGGACAACATGCAGGGCCTCTTCACATACACCGTTCTGGGGGCCTGGCACCCCTCTCAGGTCACCTGCCACATCCCCCAAGACCACCTGCTCTGTGCCCATCCCAGGAGACCGTGGCACGACCGTCATGCTTTGGAAAAAGGTTGGTTCCATTCCATTCAAGCTTTTCAAGACTTGTGGTCTTCAAACCTCACGTTCTTTCTCCAGAACAAGTCTACCCAGGAGAACTGCTCCCACCCCATCCCGGAGGACGGAATTCAAGTTGTCCGACAGGGACCCACAGGAAGTCTCACAACGTCCACCTCTACACGGGGCAGGAGGGTCATCTTCAGACGGTCCAGCTGGGAGGTATGCATTTCTGGCGCGCACACCCCTTGGCCCATCTTGTAGCAGAAGGGAGCGAGAAAGTAAGGAAGGATGCGGGCAGCTTGGCAAGGGATGCTGCATTCTAGGGGGACGGCTGTGGAGCACTGCACAGCAATGCCATTTCAGGACAGAAGAGGTGAGGGCGGGCACCCTGGCTACCTGCAGGCGTCTTCCACATGAGGGAGGACCCCATGTCCAGGGTAGACGGGGTATTTTTCAGAGATGGAATAGTGATGGTTCCAAGGGAGTCAGATGCCTCGTTGGCTGGTGTGGAACCAACAGGAACTACTCTGTAGACTCCAGGGAGGTTAGGGAGAGGGAAGCCAGCTGAATCGGAGCAGACAGGATGCAGCAGAACTCACCGCCTCTTGGTGAAGACGGACTGGGAATCTCTGCAGCATGGAATGATGCCTGCTTTAACTTTACGATGTAATAGAGAAATAATTCTATTTTAATAGCCATGGGTTAAGTCCATATCTTACTGGGGGGTGTTCAGTCCTATTACATGTAATTCTAGGTCACCAGGATTATCCCAACAGGAGCTCATTGCTCAGCCCTAATTCTGTGGAGGGCATTGGATGAGGTGCTGGGACCTACCATCCCTCAGAGACTCAGTCTCTTTTTTTTTTTTGTTCCACAGACTAAATGTTTGCACCCCGCATTCATGTCTTGAACCCTAACTCCCACTGTAATTGTATTTGAAGCCTGACCATTGGAAGGAGATTAGGTCGCAAGGGCGGAGCCTCCTGATTAGAGTTAGAGCCCTAATCAAATAGACCCAAAAGATCCATCTTCCCCCACATGAGAATACAGGAAAGTGAGGGTGTCTATGGACAGAAAGTAGGCTCTCTTCAGACCCCACATCCGCCAGCTCTCCAGCCTCCAGAAGAAATGTCTGTCGTTTACAAGCCCCCAGGCCATGCTGTTCTGATAGAGCAGCCTGAACGCACTAAGACACCATCATCTTCAGACTTGACCTCAGTGGGCGGAGACCAGAGTATGTGAGGTCCACACTGGGTCTCCATCCGGAAGTGGCATTTCAGAGTCACATGACTTTGCTTCCTTCTCTCCCGCATGTGTGCCCAGGAGAAACAAAAACTGGATTTGGAAAACAAGGCATAGCCACTGCTATGGGTTTATTCATCTCTTTTTCTGTTTCTGCACAAAATTCCAAAGTGAAAGAATTTCCTGGTGCACTTTGACCAATTCTCCAATGAGGTGGGGGCCTGGTCTTTGCTCTAAAGAGTCCTCTGTTTGCAGGGGGTGGATCCGACCAGGTAGGAACCATCCCAGAGAAGGCTGTCTCTCCACGCAGCTCACTTCTGTCCAGGTGAGCTGCAAGGGTGACCTCACCTATGCAGACCTGATGAATGTTTCATCAGTTTCCCGGCGAGCACTCATCTGGGCAGGAAAGCATTGTGTCTCAGAGGAGGGATAGTCTACTAGGGAGCTTTATTCAAAATTCAGACCAATGGCTACTCTACTGATTTCCCAACCTTGGTCCCAAGCTGGGAGCTTAAGCTAGATGGGTGACCTAGGGGAGAGGGTGATCATCTCTCTCTCTCAGCTGAGAGTCAACAGCCCGTTTGAGCATGGAAGCACTGAGCAAGCAGCCCCCTTCGTGCCAGCCGAGAGGTGCTATCCTCAAATCAATTTCCACTCTCAGTCAATAGTGACCATGGCCCTCGCGGTGACTTCCATCGTCCATCTCCCTGGGGTGGGCCTTCTCTAAGTGTCTTATTTCCACAAGTTTAAGGAAAGAGCTGGGTGTGAGCACCACAGTGCCAGGCCCCCACTCCTGCCAGACAGCCCTTGGCCTATGTTTTTGTCTGCAAATGAGCACAGAACAGGACTGTCCTTTGCACCTCCACTAGTGAGGCAGGTGAGCGTGTGTTTATGTTATTAGGTGAGGACTGTGGGCTCGCACGACCTCCTTTGGAGGACCAGGGCTCTGTCTGCAATACCGGTCTTTACAGGGTACACACCGTTTCGCTTTTGTTTGTTTTTGTGATGGTAAAAAAAAATGTTTCCTTGACCTGCTCCCTGTCATCAGGTCTTGGGCTCTGAGTGAGTGCAGGGTCTGGAGAATGATGCTGGCACAATGGGGCATCCACCGCTGGGGCCAGTGACATGTCAAGTGGGAATAATTGTAGTTGGTTAAGAGTCGTTAGACCCCAAAAGCCTTGGCTCCCATCCAAGCCCACATTTGAGAGGGTCCCCTCTGACTCTCTTGTAACATAACTCTCTCAATGAATGAGGCACCCCCACGAGACTAGGGGGATGCCCAGCTGGACTCAGAACCCCACTCATTTTGGGGTACCTGGGATCACACAGATTTTGCAAAGTGGCCAAGCCCATGGGCTCATAAGCATCTCTCCCAGGTCTGTCCCCCACTGAGGCAGAGGACAGCATTTACAGGGACCCCAAAGTCTGAGAGTGGCCAAGGAGCAGTCACTGGGGAGGTAGGCAGTTTGGAGGTGCTGGCTGGAGGGTCCCACACTTGCCCGTGAGGTCCCTTTGGCAAATGCTGAGGGGAAGCTGGTCAGCAACACTGGCCTGGGAACCTAATGGACTTTCAGATTCCAGCTCTGTCTCCTAAAGACAGTTGTCGTGGGTGGCTTTCATCACCATGGCCTGAGCTAACCCACATCCTCCTCTGGAAAGCAGTGGTCAGACCCTGGGAATAGTGCTGTGATTCACGTGCTGTTCAACTGGACATGTTAAGAGGAACACAACGAAGCTTGCTCCACAGGCGCATTTGTGAAGTGTGTGCAGTTGTTCTTGGGGAAGACAAATTAGCACATTACCTAGAACACACATGCTTAAGATTTGGAGGGTGTTACGTGAGCAGTGAGGAAATACAGCTGTGCATGCTCTGGTGACATTAAGATGGGAACAGTGTCCACAGGCCCAACTGACTCACTCTTGGCTCTTAGGGACAATCGTCTTGGCCTGAATCTTGCTAAGAATCAGCACCACAACCTGGGGCACCTGACCTCTGCCCTGTCCACCAGCCCCCTCCCTCCAAGCCCTGCACCCAAGACATTGGGATGATTTGCTGGAGCTCTGGGGTAGCCTGAGAAACAAGGCAGCTATGATTCACCGTCCACAGAATTTAAGAGTTTGGTTTCGAGTTGCACCAACTCTTAAATGAGTTGGGAAGGCAGCGAGGATGCCCCCAGACTGTCTCCTTTCTCATTTTTCTCAAGAACAAGCCAGATCTGTGGAGTCCATAGCTCAGGAGTGGAATATAACACCACACGTAATCACGAGCACTTAGTGGGGGGCGGGGGGGGGGGGGGCAAGACGGCTCTCTAAAGCCACAGCCTGCATTTCATCAGAGTAATATATTTTTTGTGAAACACCCATATTTACTTCACTCAGAAGTGAAAAAAAATCGATGTCTATGTCAACCATAGTTTATTCATGAAAGAAAAATCCCCCACCCAAGCACTTAAAAGATATTAGTCGTGCTATTTTTCAAGCAACTGGAGAAGAGCACTTAATGATGGTAGGTCTAACCCCCCATAAGTTAGCTCTTGGGCAATTCTCTCAGCTTTGAGCTATTTTAAAAATAGACTCTCTATGTGAATATACTTCATATTCAGTTAATATCAAATCGTTACTAGCAATATTCATGGGATAGAACCATCAGTGTCACTGGTTAAATCAATGATTTATCGGGAAGTTTTCTCGCCTTAGGTGAAACAGAAAAGATAATCATGATGTCCCAAAAAATGTATCTGGAAAACAATCCAGTTTATCCAAAAATATATATATATAAATAAATGTGTATATATATATATATATATATAAAAATTGGGGAAAAAAGGAGAAAATTATGAACAGGAGAATACAAATTGTAGACATTTAGACAATCCACTCATTGCATCTATAGATCTTGTTTGGATTTCAATTCAAGAAAACATTTAAAATTCTAGAGGATAGCTGGACCTTGGGGAGTAAATCTAATGCTGCAGGGGTAGGCAAGAGCATGTTTAGAAAGCTGATCATGAGGAACCACTGGTGGATGGAATATTTGTCTTGAGGTCTTGGTTTTAAAACGATCTATTCCATTGTCATGATGGAATACTACTTGGTCATAAAAAAGGTGGGATCTTGCCATTTGAGAGAATATGGATGAATTTGGAGGTAATTAAACTAAGCAAAATCATGTCAAAGTAAAAGACAAATACCAGGTGATTTCACTCACACGTGGAATATAAATAATAAAAAAGCAACTGAATAAAAAAATAAAATCCAGGGATGAGAAGGGAATACCAGGAAGTCAGCGAAACACGATAGGCTGTGAATTGATTGTGACTAAGCATGAGGTCTCATTCTACTGTTTTCTACTTTGATGATAAAACCACTTTTTAAATTTACTTACAATAATGATGAGCAAGACTGAATTATCATCACAGATTTTTGCTGCACCTCCCCCTGCAGTGACCTTCAGGGCTAATGGCTGTTGCCATGGTCCCTGAGGTCTGGCGTGGGCAAGGAACCATGCGCGCAGGGGGAGAACAGCAAACTCCCTAAGATGCAGAGAAGCCGAATGCCTACCAAGCGATAACGACCACCAGAAGCTGCCACAAAGATGATTAAAAGAAATGCTGACCACCTGGAACCTTATCTCGCTTTCTCAAGGCCCACAAACTTTATTCTGCTATAACTGTCTTTCTAAAATCTTTCCTTTTTCTGGTCATTGATTGCTAATTAAAAAACATACGTAATTTAATAATTAGGCTAATGCGAATGAAACATTACTAAACACTGTTATAATAGAATTGTTGGTTTAATAATCTTTCTATTATGTGCTTAACTTTAGTACCTTTGATATTAACTGCATTATAACATAAATTCACCCATGACAATTAATTAGGAGTAAACATAAGTAGGTAATAGTAGTAGTAGTTAGTACAACAAAAATATAAAGAGTTAATAGCCTGTCTACTTAGGAATGCAGCTAGGTCCAGATGTATTTTGGACATAAATCACTGCCCTGTCAATGATAAGCTAAACCTATGAGCAAGCTGATTGTGTTGATGTTCACTGTTCCTAAGCTTTTAAAAAACATATATATACTGGCCACTAATTTAATTAAAATTGCACTCAGATTTACACTTTCTTGAAGTGTGTCTGTTTGTCATTTCTTTAGCCAAATCCCTGACCACCCTGCGCAGTCTCTCAACCCTGAGACGGCCTCATTGTCTACTGCTGAGCTGGTCCGCGGCAGATTTTTCCTTGGGAATCCACAGCACCTGCCCTTGCTCTGTGAGTCCAGCCCAAGTCTTCCCAACAGAGCATCCTGCCTGCAATCTATTTGTTATTCACTTAGGTTGAAATGACAAGATTTATCCCACATGTTATGAATTCACACATAGAGTATAAATGCATATTTATATGAGTTTTAAACTGATCTCTATTCTGCTGTTCGCACACCGTTATTACCACCCATACTGACACTGGAATTCTGGAAGGCTCTGAAGAAGCCATTTCAGCAGGAGGGAAGTCAGCTCTGGGCCACGCTGACACCTCCCAGGAACCATCCCAGTGCAAGAAGTGAAAATGAGACTCGAAAGGCCCACGACAAGGCGCAAAATACAAACTGCCCCTTGTGTTTCTCATCATGTTCAATTTCCTGGTTAAAAATTTATCGAGTCCACCAGTTATGAATATCTCTGAGAATGCATGAGATTAAAACATCAAGGTCTACAGATTTCAGAAATTGCCAGGGCAAGAAACTGGGTTTTGAAAAACTAAGTAACTTGTGAAATGTCCATTATTCTGTTGTCCCCCAACCCCCGATCTGATGGGAATTGCAAACAGACCTGCAAGGTCTAGAGTTGCCTCAGGGAACAGAATCACAAAACAGAAGAGAGAAGCCTTCCTAATACAATTATGAACAAAATAAGTTGGGTCCACACGTAGCTGAAAGCTGAGAGCTCGTATCTCTTTGGCTACCCGCCATCCCCTGGCCTGTCTCCACACCCAGATCTCCTTCCCAGCAGAAACTTCTCCCTCAAGCCTCTACTGAAGGAAAAGCACTTGCTAAAATGCTCAAGGGTGACACCCCTGACACCCCAAACATGGGCTCTGAAATGATGGGGCTGTGTAGATCATAGAGGAGACTGAGACATACGGGACTATCTTTTTCTTTTGAAGTCATGAAAGGAGATGGTTTGACATAATTGCTGCCATGAGTCGCTCTCTCTCTTCATTTTTGTTTTTAAATCATATCCTTCTTGGGCGTCCCCAGTGGCGCAGCGGTTGAGCACTGGGTTGCGAAGCTGCCCGCGGCCTCTGAGATGCCGGTTCGATCCCCGGCTGCTCCCCGCCAATGGAGGAGGGTCCCACATGGCGCGCAGACCTCTCCTGCCGCCCGCTGCTCCCCTCAGCAGTGTCCTTCGGTCCTTCTGCCTGCTCTGCTCCCCGCTCTGGCTCTGGTGAATTCTCTCACCCTCCCGCGCTTCTGACTGTACCCAGTGCATGTATAAACAAACAAACAAACAAATAAATAAATAAAACATGCCTCTATAAAAAAAAAAAAAAAAAAATTTAAAATAAATAAATAAATAAATCATATCCTTCTTTGCTTTTGCTTTTTGGCAAAACAACATGTTACATCCTCTCCTTATGCCATTCTGGCCCCTACCTAAGCAGTGCTGATAGGTTGGGGTGTGTCTTCGCAGGCTTTTTGCCTACACTTTTAAGTACATTATATGGGGGCCTCCTTGGTGGTGCAAGGGATTAAGGTGCAGCACTATGAAGCTATCCGCAGCCATTGCAGCATGAGTTCGATCCCCATCTAGGGCGCTACCCACAGGGCACAGCAGACCTCTCCTGTCTCTCTGCTGCTCCCCTCAGCAGATTTCAGTCGATCTGCCTGTTCTGCTCTCCACTGTCTCTGGCGAATCCTCTCACCCCCCACACTTCTGGCCTGTACCCCAGTTCTTGTATGCATAAATAAATAAATCTTTTAAAAAATTATTTTATTAAGTACATTATACTAATAGACACAGGGATAAGAAAATATGCTTATTTATACTTTTGTTTTATAAAGATGAGATTCGGTCATGGAGAGCTCTGCTTCCCAGTGCAGTAATCACTATCAGCGGGACTATGTAAATCCATTAATTAAAATGAAATAAAACTGAAATGCAATCCTTTGGTTTCACTAGCCACACTTCAAATGCTCAGTAGCCAGCATGGCCCTGGCTGCTGGGCTGGGCAGCAAACTCAGAGCAGGTCCATGGTGTGGAGTTCCAGGGTTGGAATTGTGTTCTTCCCTCTTAAAAACCAGTCTTGGACCAGACAGACAGAGAGACATGAGGCAATGCCTGTGGGGTTCCATTCTCAGTGACCAAGGCGACACTGGGTCACACTGCCCTCTCCTGGCTCAGGAACCCATTCCATGAGATCTTAATTGTGTGGGTCGGATCGCCACCATGGGGTACAATCGCTCAATTTGTTCTGCCATGTAGACCCCACTAACTGTGAATGCCCCTCCCTGGTGAGCGTAGGCTGACACACTCCTGGGAGCAGATCCTTTCACTGGTAAAGGACAGAGTCGAAGTCTTCAAAAAGAATCTCTCAAAATCTTCATTTTAAATTTAGGGGTGGAAATGGCCAATCTCAGCCATTGAGACTCTGGAATCTTTCACCCACCTTCCCAGGGTGCCATTCTTTGTTCAAATAATTTGATGCTTTGCCAGAAGCCCACTGCCGCATGGTTTAAAGCTAGGAAATTAAAAGAAATCAGAAAGCCAAATGAGCATTTACAGGTAGAAAAAGCAAAGTGTGATTACTGGGTCTCTGAGGAGCTAATTACTGGCTCAGCTGAAACTGGAGAGATACACACACAGGCACGTACACACAAGCACACACAGTTGCATGCACACATGTGCACACACACACCGGCACAAACACAAGCATGCATGTTCACAACTGTTTCTCTGTGCCCACCTCCAGCAGCAGAGAGCCGCACTGCTGCATAAATAAATCATTTGGATGGCTCGCTGCTGGAGCAGAATCAATCTCTGCTCTGAGCTAGGGTCAGGTGCTGTGTATCCAGAGACTGGCCTGACCCGCGGTTGGATACAAAATATGATATTTAAGAAAGCTTCCCACCAGCCCGCTTCTGCTGGTGAGGCTTGCCATCCACCCACCATGTGTCCACACACCATCCTCCATGCCCCCTGCCCAGAGGCTGCAAACCCAGGAAGTTAAAGGCATCACGGGGAGACAGGTCCTCAGGAAGGCCCTAGGCCAACTCCAGAAATCACATGTGACTAACAGTTCCCTGTGTGTCCTCAGGAGGAATTTACTGGCTAGATGGAAAGCTAAAGGGACAATTGGTTTAAATTATGTTGCTGAACCTGCATGGACACTGGACACATCACCCATGTTGGGATCACCTCTTGCAGCACCTTCGAGGAGGGTCTGGGGGGAGCTGCACAGACAGAAGTGAGAGTGATGGTCTCAGACTGCGCCAGGGTCTCGCCACCTCGACACCAGGGAGGCAGGAGGTGTGGGGGTTCTGGGCTATGGGGGGCTGCCCTGTGCATTAGAGGTGTCAGTAGCATCCCCGACGGGCACCCTCTTTTGTGAGCAGCAGCTCCTCCCTCCCCATGCGACAATCAACAACATGTGCAGCTGTCACTGTATGTCCCGAAGGCAACACTGTTCCTGCTCTGGGCTGAGCACCGCCTATGGGCCATGAAGGCAAAAGCCATATCCCAGGTGAGAAGTCACCTGGGCTGACCTGAGCAGAGAGTGTCACCTGCCCTGCGGTCTTAGCAAGCGCCTTGCATGCGGCACTTGGACAACAGGAGTCCGAGGCAGGAGAGTCACATGGGGGCAGGAGGCTTCTGCCAAGGCCACTCCTGGACTCCCTGTGCTGCGTCTCCGCCCTTTGGACCCTTGTCATATTGCGTTGGGGTCACCCCAGGACCTCACTCTTGAACTTAAAAAAGGCCTTGTCTCCAAATACTCACATTCTGAAAAATGGGGGGTTAGGCCCTCAAGATGTGAATTCCATGGGGGCGGGGCAGGGAGAGGGTTCAGCCCCTCCACGAGATCACCCCAGCCCGACCACAGGCCCTTCCTCTCTCCCTGACACACTGGCTGCATCACCTTTGGCTCCAGCCTGTGAGTCAGAAGTGGATTCTGCTTCTCAGGACCCATCCCCTTCCTGTTAGAGGCAGAGGTGCCTCCTTGACCAGGGAGACAGGAAGAGGGAGTCATCAGGTGGGAGGCCCAGCTCCAGTTTTCTCATTTGCCTCTCCTTGCCAGGCTGGGAGAGAATTCCCGGGCTGTCTCTACCGGGGAGGCTCTGGGGGTTCTGATAGGGATCGATTTCTTTCCTTAAATTTAAAAATAATTTGGTCCAACCACTATGGAGAGCTGTGTGGAGATTCCTCAACCTGCTAAAGATGGAGCTTCCATAGGATCCAGCAATTCCACTCCTAGGTATTTACCCAAAGGATGCAGAAACATTAATTCAAAGACACCTGCACCCCTATGTTTACAGCAGCACTGTTTACAATAGCTAAGCTATGGCAACAACCCAAATGCCCAAAAATAGATGACTGGATCAAGAAGATGTGGTACATATACACCATGGAATATTACTCAGCAATCAAAAAAGATAAACACATGCAATTTGCAGCAACATGAATGGCGCTGGAAGGGATCCTGCTCAGCGAAATAAGCCAGAAAGAAAAAGAAAAATACTGGATAGCTCACTCATAGCAGGAATTTTGAAAACCTAAATAAGGGACCAGGAAAAAGACTAATTAATACAAAGTAAAAATCAAAATCAACAAGCAACTATAAACCAGAAACACAAGGGAGGGGGGTGAAGAGAGGAGGGATTAGGGTCAAAATAGTCAAAATAAGGGGGGTGGGAATTGTACAGGGACAATAACCAAGATGAAAATGCATACATTGTGCAAAAATGAAAAATGATGTAAAAATATATAAAATTAAATTAAAAAAATAATTTGACAGGGAAGACCTTTAAACAGTGAGACTCCCTAGCAGACAAACTCTTTCTGTGAAGGGCCAGATAGTAAGGACTCCGGGCGTGGAAGCCTCCTGCCATGGCTCCACCCCAGTGCACCCCGATGCGGGTGGAGGTGACAGTTGGGCTGCTGTTCCAATAAAGCTTTATTTAAAAACCAGCCAGTGGGCTGGACCTGGCCCCCGGGTCACAGTGTACCAGCCCCGCCCCGGAGCATTAAGGCATTACTTGAATTGTACCATTTCCACCTATGCTGCAGTTTCAGCAAAATGAGGGCCACGTGGAGAAGTGACGATTCCTCCTGTTAGGAAAAGCCCCAGAGCCCCCCATTTTCCTCGCGCATAACTAGTCACGGCCGAACAGGCGTATTTACAGTAACAACCATTTCAAAGGGCATTTTAAACGGGGTCTCTCGTCTTTGCTTTCCTTTCCTTTTCACTGACTGTGTTGCCTCCAGCCCTGGTTTCTAATTTCTTTCCTCATTAAAAGTCCTGTCAACCTTCCCAAGAATAAAGTTGTTCCTTTAAAAATACCCATCTCATAAAAGGGCTTTGCCCGGAAGGCAGACGATAAATAAAAACGGTCCATGAAATCCCCCTCCAAATAACAGACTTATGAGAAATAAACCTGAACTTTGATTTCGAAGCGCTCCAAACAAATCATCTTCAAACCCAAGGTGAGTGTCCTTAGCACGCGGTGTGCAGCTTCCTCCCCGGGCAAACACGCAGCCTCACAGGTGCCCATGTACCCCCACGCACACCTGTGCCAAGATCAGCCCGGCAGGAGTGCACCCTGCTGCGCTGGGCACATCAGCAGAGAGAGCTATGGACACCCTTGGGTGCTACAAGTCAGGTAGCCCGGCAGCCCCCGGGGTACCTTGGGGTCCTTGCTTACCTGTAAGGGTGTTGGTGTAGCAGGGTGTGGGGTAACACTGTCACTGACAGGAAAGGTTGTTAATGAACAGCCCAGCCTTCATGAGCAGGGAGGGATGTGAGCAAAGTGCCTGGAGACACAGACGCAGCGCTGGAGACTGGGCTGTGATAGAGATGTGGCCGGTGGAGGGACCGCTGGGAAATACGCGTGCCATTCAATGGCAAGAGCAAATAAAACCTAGACACATGTATTATAGAACATACTTATACAGACACACACGCATGTACATACAGATGCACACAGAGCATACAGATACACACACATGTGCATACACAGAGGTTCCATTTACATGCAGATGTGTTTGCAGGTTATTTGTCCAATAAAAACATGGGAATCCTTATTACCCAGGAAATACATATGAATATTTATTCATCTCTCTTCTTCCCTCACAGACACCATCCCATGGTTTTCTCTGGGAAGGGAGGTGCCTGTAACAGGCGTGTGTGGGCTCATGGGGATTTTCTCTCTCTGCCCCCTGCACCCTTTAATGTTTGATTTTCTTAGAACAATTACATCTGTATTTTTAAAAGAAAAAAATATACCATCCACTCTAGGAGGAAAAAAAAAAACCACTTTGTAAGTGTCTTTTAATAACATGTGTTGTTGTTTTGAAAGAGACAAAGCCTTCTTGCTAAAAACAAAGCCTGCAGCCATCCTCAGCGCTCCACCGGCCCACTCCCTACTTGGGCGCCAACACGCCCCGCTAAGGGTTCAGTGTGGTCTGGAGTCCCCACTCGTAATGAGATGAGGGGAGATATTCCTCGAAAGACCAACTTCTGGAAGCTACAGTAGGCTCAATTCTGAGAGGTGGCCCCCAGCAGGGAGTGGGGAGGGTGGGGCCAGATGAGGAGCCAGGCCCTGTGCTGGGAGCCGGGGTAGGGGAGGGTGGGCGAGGGAGGCTCCTGTAAAGAAAAGCCAGTTATATGACCAGAGGAAGCCGGAAGGGAAGCTAGAAAGCTGAAAACATCCGTTATTTTGTAAAAAGTCCTCGTGCTAAGGCAAACTGACCTAAGTTCATCAAAGCGGATAACCAAACCCTGCTTGAAGATGGCTGTGGCTGTAAATTCCAGTAGGGGATTCTGCGGATGCACCAACGCGGCTTTTATTTATATTTATTTATTTATTTATTTATTTATTTATTTACTTATTTACTTAATTATCTACTTATTTATTTATTTGTATTTTGCATCATTTTTAAACAATATTTGCTTTTTCCCCCCTCAGGTGCAGTCCCATAGAGTTTCCTCCACCCATGCACCTGTGCACCAGCACCTCAGTCCCCTGTGCTCCTCCCTCCCCTGCAGGATGTCTCTGGTTTATAATTGTCTGTTTGTTTTTGTTGTGTTTTGTTGTGTTTTGTATTGTTACTATTTCCCCCCGATGTCTTATTTGGTTCCCCTATACGCCTCCTATAAATGAAACCATCCCATATTTTTCTTTTTCCTTCTGGCTTATTTCCCTGAGCACAATCCCTTCTAACTCCATGCATGTTGCTGCAAAGAGCATTTGTCTATCTCTTTTGATTGCTGACAACACAGCTTTTAAAAGAGTGCGCTGTCCAAGACCAGAGCTACTGTCCACCTGTGTGTGGTGGTCTGGGTTTTAAGCAAATCAAAATGAGGTAAAAGTTTAAATTTAGTTCCTAGGGAGCGCTGGCTTGAGTTCAAATGTTCGGCAGTTGTGTGCGGTTAGTGGACACCGTATTGGCTAGTGAGGATGGAGGGTATCTCTGTCTTCAGAGACAGCTCTATTGACATCGTGATGCTGCAATTTTTCTTTCCCTCCCAATTTAAAAAAAAAATTGCAGAGGGAAATTTTATTGAGCTGGGAAGAAACAAGTGACTTCTGGTGCACCCCAGGCTATAGAGACTATGAAAATAGTTATGGTGAAAAAACAGGAAAAAAAAAAAAAAAAAAAAAAAAACAAAACCACCTCCTCCTGTAGGAAGTGACACTTTTCTCTGAACATTAATAAGTAAATGAGATAGGAAGAATTTCTTTCTTTTCTTTGTCAGAAAGAGACAAAGAGCATATATAAAAGCAAAGACAGTCAGGGATGAGCAAGTCAAATCCTAGGTCACTGAAACCATCTTCTTTCCTGCTTACTCCTTTCTCCCCATCTGAAATATCACAGTTATGCAGAGTTTTCACAGACTCTGGCAGGTAGAACTAGCTCTATATTTTATTGGCAGCATGAATTTTGTCGTGTGTCAAGTTGACTTGGGGCTTATGGGGTGTTTGGGGAAAATGGAAATTCTTGGGCTACCAGACCCTGAGTTCTCAGGGGTTGGCTTGTTCCTCAACATTCAAGAATTTCCATGGTCTGGTGCACATGTTAATTCAGATCCACTTATTTTCATGTAGCCTTGGCCCACATAATGATGCTTGGGTCAACCACGGACTGTGAACAGCCGTATTCCCCATAGATGGTCTAGGGGCCAGTGGGCTCTACACTAGGATTGTTGACCACACTCCGTGATGTTCCCACAATGACTAGGCTGCCTCAGGACACATTTCTCAGGTGTAGCCCTACTGATGGCCACGTGTGGCTGTCCTCTCTTCTCTCAGCCTGGAACTGGCTTTCCTGAACAGCTCTTCCACTCTAGAGGTCTCTGCTTTAGAGTTCACATCACCAGTCAGCTTATTCTCTGCCACAACATCCTATCTATTTATTCATAATACTTGCACCCTCCACTATTTTGTTTACCCTTTTGCCCCTGCCATATTCAAAGAATATGTACGTGTCATGGGGCCAGGGGCTATGTCTGTCTTATTTCCTTTTGTTGAGCAGTGCTGAGTGGACAATCAGTACATTTTTGTGGGATGAATGAATGGCCAGAGAGGTAGAGATGGAGCAAAGACAGGGTGTGCTCACCAAGAGGACCTGCCTTACCTGTCAGTAACAGAACTAAGGAAATGAGCCACCAGTGGTGCCTAGTACCACAATCTTTAGGTGATACAGGACTTGGAGAAAGCACATTAGCTTTTCTCTCTAGGATGAGCCATTTCCAAAATTGCTGTGCTCCAGGATGAAGCAATATGAACTCAAATACTACTGTGCCCTGCTTAATGGTGACTCCAGCTCCTGTGATAAAAATAAGGTGGGGAATTAAGATGCTTGAGTGGGGACCTTTTGAGGCATCCAGAGCTTAGGTTAGGATGAGTAGGAACTCTCGCATCTCCCTCTCCAGATGCTGAGATTGGAAGGACAGAATCATGTACACATCTTTCAGATCACACTCTGAGTGATTAATAGGGTCAATCAAGCATATGTTATCATCTTTCTCAGCATCTAGACAGCACAAACACACTGCCACCTCATTTTCTAGATGACCGATATAAAGAGACTTACAGATTCATCTTTTTTCAGATCTCCTAGTGTTTGAACTGTTGACTAAATGCAGACATTTAGCACAGGTCTTTGAACACAGTAGAGGCAGGTTAAATATGTGAATTTAAGAAGGTCTTTAAAAATTGTAGCAAAAGACAATGGACCATTGTGCATTTTTCAATGCGCATGGAATTAAACATTTATTATCTTTTTGTGACCCATCAGGTGTTTTTGGAAGAATAGAGGTGCTGTCAAAAAGCAAAGGATTTAGGGGTCCAATGGACAGAGGAGAAGGACTTGAGGGCTTTGGTGGTGGGGGCGGTCGTCAGACACATCTGAAGAGCTGTGAACCTGTACCCCCAAGTCATATCCAGTGGTGTAAACCAAATTGACCTCAATGAAAAAGAATATAATTTTAAAATAAAATTAAAAAATGGGCAGATATTCCAATAAAAACAAGTAGATCCTAGCACAGACCTAGTAGTTTGATGGGACACAGAGCAGAACATGAACTACATGACTGATGAGAAGGTGGGGAAGTAAATGGTTCTCCCTGCGTAGGAGTCAACTAGTTCCTTCACTAAGAAGCTTCTGCCACTGTGCTGTGGAACCCCCAGGAATGAGAGGTAGTGTGTGTGTGGTCTGTGAAGACATAGCTGGGCTGGCTGAATGGCTGTGCCAAAGAGAGTTGGGGAAATGGATCGGTCTCTACCAGGATGCTGATCACCAGCAGTGAGCTAGAGAGATCTCGACTCTGACTCCCGTTGGGTCAATGGTTTTACCAATGACTTTGCTCCTCACTAACAAGAGCCAATTGTGATAAACCACCTATTGATTAATTCATTTCTTCAACTAACAGTTATTGAACATTTTCCATGTGATACACATTGAGCTGAGGGCCTTAGGTTAACAAAGATAAATAGGACTGTTTCTGCCCTAAAGAAATTCAGTTTAGGGGTGGAGGGGAGAGTTATCTGACATTTCTATAAGTCTTCATAAGGCAGACCTGGTCCCTTTCAGGACATTGAGAAATACCTGTTGAAAGAATGTGCAATATGTCCCCTTACTTGTTTCTATTTGCACTGCCTGTACAATGGAGAACTTTCTTTGCCCTGTTCCTCCACCTTCATTTGGAGAACTCCTATTTTCCTTCAGGTTCCAGCTGAGATGCCATCTTTTTCAGAAGAAATAATTGGAGGGTTCGCCCCACACCACATCAGACAAGGAGATGCACCCACGGCTATATTTTGGGAACACTATGACCCTGGGTACACTTGGTTTCTGTTCCGTAATAACCTGTAGACTTGCTTGTCTCCCAGACTATCCTGTGTGTTCCTGAGGGTTGGGGGCTGTGTCTTGCTCATTTCATTTCTCTAGAATCCAACCTACTGTCTGGCGAATCACAGAAACCTGAAGCACAGCATTTAATACCTAGTTTAATGGAGTCTGGAGCCAGATTGAGGTTTGATGAGATGACTTGTATGTATTCTCCCACCTTTAAGAATCTTAAAGTGAATTAGATATGTCAGCCTGGATTTCAACCCTTCAATGAGGTGACTGTCAGAGCAGTTTATAAAGAAGTTATTCTGGAGAGCCTGGAACTAATCCCAAACCCAAACTTCTCCTTTTGTTCTTATGGGCAAGCAACCTGTGATTCCATTGTCTGAGGCAATATGTTTAATTATTTACTAATATTTAACCTCTAAGAGCATCAGGAAGGCTTGTTAACAATGTGTAACACAAAACAAATGTTAACATACGACCAATTTGCCAAAGACTAACCTTCAAATCTTCCCACTACAGTCTATCACCGTGAAAAAAAAAAATGTAACCCATCACTTGCTATGCAATATCTGACTTGTAAATCAGTCTTTTAGCATTATTTTATCTAAATCGAACCACAACCCCATGCAATTTTTATTTATTGTCATCTGCTTGTTATGGAGGAAAACACAAGTTCCTTTTCCAAGTAGCACGGCTGGTGTGAAATGGAGCCACATCTGGATTTATGCTCCCAAGCTCTCCTTTGAATTTACACGCCAAGTTGTACCTTAGCATCTACAGAGGTGGAGAGCTAATGGGCAGGAAGTGGGCTGTGGTTGGACAGAAAAAGCCAGGAACAATGATCTTCAGTCTAAAATGAGGCAAGCCAGGATGGCAGTGAAGAAGGGTCTAGTATATGGATGGTAGACAGACTTGATCTTACACATATATTTGAAAACTAAGCATACCTTAGCATAAGATACATGCTAAATCTCAGACTGGTATAGAATATTTTCTTAAACCCATACAAATGGTCTTTTCAAACAAAAATGTTTTAACCAAATAGTCAAGTGTCAGTTCTCTGAATCACTTAGCTCTTGGGACTGATTAAATAGATTGCTTTTTTCCCAATTACCTGGGCTTCGGATTTATTGCTCATTTGCTTCCTTTTCATCTCAAATAAAGTGCAGACCCACCATTTACGATTTGATCAAAGTCATCGTGATGAATATTTTTAAGGCATTGTCAGATGTGGTTGTGCTGATTTTTAATAATGGCCCCCAAGTAATCAATAGATAATTTAATTTGAAAATGGGAAGCTATAAACTTTAATGCTCTGTTTGGTATTTTCTTATTAATCGGAAAGATGAGAAGCCAACTTTTAGGCAGAGAGGTAGGAAGTCAAATCTTGGAGGGGGGGTAGTGTGTTAAGACAGTTTGGCACCCAGTGGCTACCACTGTCGGTGTTGACTTCCCTGGAAATCTCTGACCCTCCATGGAAACAGGTCTGGGTGTCACCCCCTGCACCTTGCAACAAGGCTGTGACTTGTCCTATGTGCTCCCCCTCCAATTACTTTTATAACTTAAACACAGACTCCACAGAGCGAGGGTTTTGATCTCTCTATTCGAAAGCATGATCTCATTTGCTAGACCACAATTGATCAATAAGGTTGTAGTTGGCCAACACAGAACTAACAGGATTGGATGCTAAGTTGTCTTGGAAACAAACAATTCCTTGAAAATCATTTGCAACCTATACGTTCACATACCACATAGTCCAGGATGACTGTTGTTATCATTGATGTTTTGCATATTTTTTAAAGGATGTGCATTTTCTAGGAATCAAAATATCACTGGTTATAATAGGAAGGGTAAAAAGACAGGTTCTTATCAAAAGTGAAATATAAGGAAAGGCAAAGATAAAGCAGATGACATAGCTAAAGAAAACTCTTCATGGGTCTCTCTGGTGGCCTGGGGGTTGAGTCTCATCACTATCATGCTATCATGCTGTGACCTGAGTTCTATCCCCGGCCAGGGAGGTGACCCACATGGCGCAGCACACCTTCCCTGTCTCCCCGCTGCTCCCCTTGGCAGTGTATTACGGTACATCCACCTGTTCTGCTCTCCACTATGTCTCTGGTGAATGCTCTCACCCCTGCACCTCTGGTCTGCACCCCAGTTCTTCTATGCAAAAATAAATAAAAATAATAATAAAAAGAAAAACCTACATGTGAAAGAAGAGGTCCTGCTGCATAAATACTAACAGAAATATCCAACAGAAATGGAAATGACAGTGACCATCAGGAGGGTGGAAAAAACTGAAAAGCACACACAGATAACAGCACATGGACTCAAGAACCTGTACATACATGTGTGCATTCATGTGCTTGTGCATACACAGGCGCACACACACACACACACACACACACATACACACAGGACTGATATATCTGGAAATGCGCTTAGTTATGCTGAGAATTCATTAGTGAGACAGAGATAGGTAACCTAAAACTCCACTGAGTCTATTGCATTCCATCCAGCAGAATCTATTCTTGCCCCTTGTTTCATAACAGAAAACTTAACCCCCAAGAAAGGGACGACTCATTCTTGTGACAATTTGATCCGCTCATTGTCTGGAGAGATATAAGTGAAAGATCCATTTTCTAGTCAAATAAGCACAGGTTCTTCTTCTCTTCAAGCCTTTTCCTTCCTTGCCTTAGCTGCTGTCACCTCGCACTCCATTCATTTTATCAGAAAAGGGATCAGCAAGACATGATTTGGAATTAAATATTTTTACTTATGTCTAAGGCGATGTTGCCTCTCCCCACTACCACACATTTGAAAGCACCTGTAAGCAGGCTCCCCGACAACCTAGGAAATCATGTACAGTTTCTTCCCCTTCAAATCGACCCCTGACTCACCCCTGAGGCATTTTGCATTTCAGGATGGGAAGTGCTCACTGGGCGGCCTTTTGGAAGGTCGCTGTGCTCTGTTTTGAATGATATTTAAATCGCCCTAGTGTATTCCAGGCTGGACGCTCATGTCAATTCATCAGTGCCAAAGCTGTGCCTCACATTTTGTTACAAACTGGGTTCAATTGTAATTTGTCAACTATAGCACCCGTTGCTATGACAAATAGCTTCAGTCTGGCTAATCTTTTGAACATAATAGCATTCTGCTACTTTGATAAATCTATTACGCTGCGGTTTACATATGCTTTGGGGAAAATTTTTATTGGGACATTTTACAGTAAATTATCTCTCGTCTACACCAGCAAAGCAAGAAGGAGAGCTGGGGTTGATGGTTGCTCCCCAATAACTCACTAAGGCAGAGCAATCCTGGATCTGAGGACCCACCAGCTTTGAAGTCAGCCCACGTGGTTTCAGGCCACAGATCTATGTTTACTGATTTGAGTCATTGGCTGAACTTTCTATATTCTGATTTTTCTCAGTGATAAGGAAGTGAAGCGACAAGTTTGAACTGCTTCTCAAAGGTGGCAGGGTAGGTGATAATTCACAATAAGTGCTTTGCACAACGCCCGGCATGTTAAACACAACCAAATAAATCCAGCCTGTCCTTGCAATTATCGCATAAAACCTTTTATACGTAAATGCTAATGCAGTGCATTTTTCATAATTATTGAAAAAGTTTGGATGTGGGAAGGTTTCTGCTGTGAATAGCAAATGAATAAACCTTGCACAGGGAGTCTGCAGGCGGGGAGGCGGCGGGTTCCTGGGCGGCCTTTGGAGCCCTCTCCTGCACACTGTCATCCAGCCAGGGCCGCTGTGATTGCAGAAGTGGGCACTTACTGACCTCGGCCACCAATTTGAAACTGGCTGTAAATTGTCCTCTCGGTCTTAACACACAGGATGTTTCTACTTGGGGAAAGTGCACCGGCTGCAGTTTTCAGCAATACATTCTCCAAAAGTCAATTTCACCTTTTGGCAGCTCTGAAAGAGTCCAGATTACTTTAAGTATAATAGCTCTGAATAGGGGCAAGAGTTAAAAGAAGAGGGGCAGCCGTTGTTTTTAATAACCGCTAAGCAACATGACAAGGAAAGAATGCTCTAGAATGATATTGGTAGCAACGTGATGAGAAGTTTGGAGGTTTTTTTTTTTTAAAGTTCTAATTCCTTACAGTAAAAGGAGCTACCGTGCTCCGTGATAAAAAATTGAAACAACACAAAGCCCCGCTGACTTCGAGATAAATGAAACATCAGAACCGTGGTAAATATTTAAGGTTTTCTGACAGGTTATCTTGGCATTAAAATATCCTGCACACACGCCTGCTCTCGCCCGCTCTCTCCGTCTCTGTCTCTCTCTCTCTCTCTCTCCTCTAAAGCATCCCACATGCACAAACATACTCTCCAAGAGTCCCATCGTACCCCAACCAGTGACAAAAGATAATTGAGCCCAACTTGCAGAGGGACATTGTAGGGGGGAATCATCTTGGGAAGGGGAAAGTGGGGGCACAGGGAGCGTTTTAATTTTTCTTATGAAAAACAGGAGCTAAACCGATAAATAAGCCACTAGGAAGAGACAACAGCCACTAATTCCTTGAGTGTAGGTTGGGGAAAATCATTCCCAAGATGACTCTGCATCACAAATAAATTTGACTCCGATCTAGATGAACTTATATTATTTTTTTTTTTCCGGGGAGGTAATTATATCCAATACCATTGATGCAATTTATGCAATTCAGATGGAGGAAACTGAGCTGGGGTGGGAGGGGGGAGCCAGCAAAGTCTTTCTGGAAATTGATCTAAATAAACGGGTCCAACATTTTCATCTGCAGCCAGAGAGACCCCAGCACAGCGCGGCTGCCTGGGTGCTGAGTGCTTGTGCAATCAGTTTATATTCCAAGGAGAACACCATCACGGCCCAAGGGGAAGTGATCTGGCGTGCACCTGCTAGAGTATTTAGGTAAAATGATGGGTGTCTTTACTTCTCACGCCGAAGGGTGGGGTGCACAGATGTGTCAGCTGCCCGGCCCTGGCCGGCCGCCGCCGTCCCCGAGCAGAGGCGGCGAGGAGGCTGCTCTCTCCCCCGGTAATCAAGCATCCAGGCCAGCACACAGCTTGGAGGGAATGATTTTATGACAAATGACCAGAGCATGTCACCCGTCCAACTCGGCTCGGCAAAATCCCTCAGCCCAGGAAGCTCGATCAATGCAGAGCAGACAGCAGCGCGCCAGGGCCTCCCCTCGCCGGCTGCCTAGATCCAAGGGCCAGAGCTGCCCACCGGCCTGGACAGAGAGATGGGGGGTAGGGAGAGGAGGAGGGGGAGGGGAGGAGTGGGAGGAGGAGGGGGAGGAGGGGAGGAGGAGGAGGGAGAGGAGGAGCAAGCTGAGGGGGAGGGAGAAGGGAAGAGGAAGAGGAGGAGAGGAGGAGGGAGGAGGGGGAGCAGGGAGAGGAGGAGAGAGGAGGAGGGAGGAGGAGGAGGGGAGGGAGGAAGAGGAAGGAGGGGAGGAGGGAGGGCAGGAGGGAGAAGGGAAAAGGTAGAGGAGGAGAGGAGAAAGGAGGAGAGAGGAGGGAGGGAGGAGGGAGGGAGAGGGAAGAGGTCGAGAAGGGGAGGAGGGAGGGAGGAGGGGGAGGGAGGGAAGAGGGAGAGAAGAGGGAGGGAGGAGGGAGGGGAGGAGGGAGGGGAGGAGGAGGGGAGGAGGGAAGAGGGAGAGGAGAAGGGAGGGCAGGTGGGAGAAGGGAAGAGATAGAGGAGGAGGAGAAGGGAAGAGGGAGGCGGGAGGAGGAAGGGGAGGAGGGAGGGCGGGGGAGGGGAGGAGGGAGGGCAGGAGGGAGAAAGGAAGAGGTAGAGGAGGAGGAGAATGGAGGAGGGAGGGAGGGAGGAGGGAGGGAGGCTGGAGGGAGGCGGGAGGAGGGAGGGGAGGAGGGCGGGGGAGGGGAGGGGAGGAGCAGAAGGACCTGGCTCCGGGTGGGGGAGAGGGAGGCGGAGGGTAAGCAAAGCCTCTCCTCCCCCTGGGCTGCTGCTTGATTTGCTCCAGGAGCCCCGGCGAGACCAGGTGGCCTGAGCTGGTCGGGCAGACGAAGACACACAGCGAAGGAGGAAACCGGCCAGGAGACCTGGGGGGCCGGCGGGGGAGGCCGGTGGGGGGCCGGCGCTGGCAGGATGATCTGCTCCAGGGGTGCCCGCTGCTGCGCCCAGGCGGACGGGCAGCCCCTGGTGCAGACCCGGGAGCCCAGGCCCGCCTGCGAGCAGCCTGAGGTTCCGTCTCAGCTCCGTCCCCCCCCCCGTCTCACCAGGGAAATGTCAAGCGAGCAGCGACACTGGGCCAGAGCGAACCCCACGGGTGCCCGACGCCTGACTTTCACCCGAGCATTTGCCAGACGGGTCTGGTCCAGGCTGCCCGCCCGCCGGGCCTCCACCCGCTCGGGGCCCTTCTTAACTGTGCCAGGTCCACGCGGCACTGCTGCGGCGGGAAGGCCCCGGGCACGACTGAGACAGGACGCAGGGACAGGCTGCTGCTCCCAAGGGCTGCTGAATACGGGGTTCACCAACCTGATGGCCCCAGCCCAGGCACTGCTGCCCTAAGTCTCCGTGGCCCACTGATGAATTACTGGCCTCCCCGGCCTGTGCCCACCCGAGCTCTCTCTCCGCAGCCCCCAGTTACCGCTGCAGAAGAGGGAACTACAGACCCGCAGACAGACCCGCTCAACCTGGCACTGCGGGCACATGGTCTCCGTGAAATATTCACCCACCCGGTGGTCACGAGCCCTGCTCAGCCCCTGGGCGCAGCTGACGGGTGCTCCCAATTAGCCACACTAGCTGGACCACACTTGGACAGACAGATGGACGGCAGCCAAGTCCACTGTCCCTGTTTTCTCAGCCAACACAATTCAACCCCTTTGTTCTCAAACCCCGGCCCTAAAAACCTATGTGGACTCCTGGCCACGGCACCTCGGAAAGCCTGGCATGACCAGAAGGTCTGCCCGGAGCTGTCTTTCCTTGCTGGCTCCTCGCCTGCCCTCACCACTGTCTCTGGAGTCCTCTCTTCAGCCTTGACCAGAGGGACTCAAGAGCTCTGCCCTGGGCTTGGGGGAAGGTTCCTTGTCCACCCACCCGATTGCCGGCAGGTGGAGCAGGGCACAGAGCCTGGGTCCCTCCCAGCTTGTCCACCTGTGCTGCTGGGGGGAGGGTGGCGTCAGCCAGAGGGACCCCTGGATCTTCTCCCCTGTCTGCTGACAATTACCATGCCCCCTACATACTTTAGAACACGTGATACAAATTCAAGTTCACTCTTTGTATTTCTATGCCACTCTTCTCTGATTCTACTCTGCGTCAATTATGAAAGCGCTAAAATGTGCATTTCTTCCTTCTCCAAAGCAACCTAATTAAATTGTAGCATAGGCACTGACAGTAGGGAGAGGAAGATTTTTCTGGGAGAACACAGAAATGGAATCATGTGATTCTATAAAATAGCAAGCAGGGTGTCTGGTGAGGAAGGTAGAAGCCATTCTGACAACAAGGGGGTGATGATTGTAGAAATAAACTGTGATCATTTTATTACCAGCAGGAATGGGTGCAAGTCAGGATGCTAAGGTGAAGAGGGTTAAGGAAGACCCGCATCATGTTAGATGCTTGCTGTGGCTGAAACACACATGAGGGTGTGTTTGCATGTGTGTGTCTCTGTGTGTGTGTGTGTGTGTGTGTGTGTGTGTAACCACAGTTATTTATATTCCAGGGCAGGGAAATGGATGGTTAGATGACCTGAAAAACTACAGAGGCTCAGAAAGGGCAACTGGGAGTATCACATCCTTCTCTTTAAGAGTGTGTTAAATCAAAGAGGAGAAAGAACAGAGTTTCCAACGGACGGCAACTTCTTCAGCTCAGAAAGCGTCGTCTTAGATCTAAACATCTACCATAAATCTGATGAACCACGCCAACATTTCCTGTGGCCACGCCCTTGGCGCGTTCTCCAACTTTCCTCGCATGGACCAGGCACATTAATCAGACTGAGATCATCCTGTTTCATCCAATAATGTCAGTGATTGGAGGTTTGGAGCGCGTCCAAATTTCATTTCAATCTATCACTTCAAAGTTATAGATGACAAATCAATACTTTTAATACTTTTCCATCCTAATGTTTTCTGATGGACGGGAGCCAGCACATCCTGCAAGAAATATGCAGATTGCTAAGGCGATACGATGAGCATAATGGGATGCAGAACATGGGTTTTATGGGGCACACAGGCATGGGTCACTGAAGTCGATGGACGCGCCGCAGGAGAGAAAGAAATTAACACCTTCTGCTTTCGAGCACCCTGGCAACTTGTAACTGAGTCACCTATTCCAACTGGGATCCTATTAAAGTGCTTGATTTGAGGGCAGGGACATAAAACCTCAATTAAAAATATTGTTTGCTAAATCCTGGTCTCATGCTGACACGGGTGGAAATTTCATAGAAGCCAGCAGTGTGCCTCTGTCTCAAATTCAATTATGTAAGTCCGAGACGATACCTGATTGGAGATAGTTTGGTTATAGAAATAATAACAAGTGGGATGATAATTCTTCACAAGATCGTGGGGTTCAAAGCCCAGGATGGCCACTCCTCGCTTGAGCATCTCGTACATTTTAAGTAGCAAGTTGATGATGACCAGTGGGCTAAAGATGTGAAGCCGATTGTTGGCTGCCTGGACGTTTCCTGCCATCTAAGAAAAGTGAATTCCCCAGCTGCCACATCAGGAGACGACAGAGGGGCCCCTCACACTCTCCCTTTGCAGGCTCCATAACCATTTCACTTAAAAATGAGCTACATGGGGCCTCTCTGGTGGCCTAGGGGTTCAGTCTCAGCACTGTCACCCCTGCAGCCTGAGTTCTATCCCCCGCCAGGGAGCTACCCACATGGCGTGGCGACCTCTCCTGTCTCCCCTCTGTTCCCCTCAGCAGTGTATTTCAGTAGATCCACCTGTTCTGCTCCCCACTCTGTCTCTGGTGAGTCCTCTCATCCCTCACACCTCCTGTCTGCACCCCAGTCTTCTATGCCAAAAAAAAAAAATCATTAAAAAAATGAGGCAAACGGTTGCTCTCGATGGAACTGTGAAATGAGTCAAGCACAAACACTGCAAAAGCAGGAGGCACGTCCCCTCAGGTGCTCCCTACCTGCTTGTCTTCTACATTCATATTTGATCTGCTCACTTCTCTGGTTGGGGCCACTGTGATTTCACTATGATGCTGCTGAAGTCCCCACCCCCTTAGCCATCTACACCCAGAGTCCCTGCTCCAGTTGGCCAAAGCGATCTTCTAGGAAGATCCAGTGGCGTGATGCCCTTCTATCAAAATGCCAAAATGCTCCATTATCTCCCAGGGCATTCTGATTAAATGCAAACTCCTAACCTTCAGAGGCCCTAAAAGGCCCAATTTTCTTCTTTCCATCAGCCCCAACTCCCACGTTTCTCACTCACCCTCCACTCGCGCCCCACGGCCTCATCTGGCCTTTCTCATACGATGTACTTTGCTTCTTTTTTAATATTTTTAACTTTTGTGTAGAAGAAATGGGGTACAGGCCAGAGGTGCAGGGCATGAGAGGATTCCCCAGAGACAGAGTGGGGAGCAGCACAGGTGGATCTACTGAAATCCACTGCTGAGGGGAGCAGCAGGGAGACGGGAGAGGTCTGCTGCACCATGCGGGTCAGCTCACTGTCCGGGCATTGAACTCAGGCTGCAGCGGTGACAGTGCTGAGACTTAACCCCTAGGCCACCAGGGAGGCCCCTCACCCTTTGTTTCCATAATGCTCTGGCTTCTATTCGGTGACTAGACACCTTCCAATCAGAGAAGACTGGCCAGCTGATCGGAAACCAGCAGCCCCGCGCTCCCCCCAGTGCTCACCTCCCACACCCTGGGTCTGCCTAGACCAGCCTCTGGCGGCACTGTCTGTCATTGTTTGATTACAGTTTTCCTGTTTCCGCCACTGAAATAATCAGTCCAGGAAGGAGAGAGCCTGTCTTTCTATTCCCGGCGCATACAGTCGGCACTCAACAATGTCAACCGGTGAATGATGACTGAACGCCCGTCCTCCCGTCACTGCAGGTGTCCCTCTGTGTATCGATCATTATATCCGTATCTATGACCTGGCACACCGGGATCCCCTCCGAATGCCTTAGTGGCCCTCGGTCTGTTTTAATACTCTTCCTTTTCTGATGAACTGCTGGTAACACCACACCAAGAAACACTTGTCAAGAAATATTAAATTTAGATTTAAAAAAAGAGTGTTTCAGTAGTCTGCAAACATAAATTATGCTTGAGCAGACCCAGTTTCAGCTCCTGCTATTTTCAGCCCAGTTCAATTAAGTGCCTAAACACCATAATACCACATCCATCACCAACTTCCTCTCTCTGACCCATTACTAAAACCAAGAAGTGCTGTGAGGCTATGAGAATTATTCAATACAAATGACTTAACAACTATTGATAGATCTACCTTTAACAAATGCCTCCGGTACAGCCCGTGATTCAGTGGGTTCTGTTACTTTCTTTTTTCTCTTCTCCTGGATTCCATTTTGCTTTAGCCAGCATGCCACTCAATGCAAACACAACAGCTGCAGTTCTGACAGTAACAGAAAGATCACAGCCCTACACACCTCGCCTGAAATCTTAATGCTAGCCCCTGGGTGATAGCTGCATCAATTTCCACGATGTCCTTCCAACCCAAGACTGTTAGAGAGAAAAATTCATAAAACTCGAGAGCACCTACTTTCCATTTGTGTGTCGACTAACTCTCAACAGCCTGAGACAGTTAGCTTGGCTCTGATTATGTTCTGAGGATGTTGAGAAAGAGAAGTCTTTCAGAAATGTCTTTCCTGCTGACTATTATTCCAAGGGAGACAGAAAGCACGAGGAAATGAAAACATTTTACATTGCATTCTTCAGTGATTTTAATCATAAAGCTGCTCTGTTGACATTGGAAATCTTTCCAGAGGCTCTTATTCTTCAGCAAAGATTTGTGTGCTGCAGCTCTGTGGGGTCAGTATTCAATGAGGTCGCTTAGATTTGTTACCCCCGATATATTGATTAGAAAAGAGACCCCAGGAGATGGAGCAGGTATAGGAAGGGGCCGATAAACTGCAGTGAAGGGAAAAAGAGGAGGCCGGGGGTCTGCCTGGCTCCTTCCTGGCTCTGTGTCCATGGGCGGATTCCCAAGACACCTGAGTCTGTGTCCTCGTTGGGACACTGGAGTCATGAGTACAAAGCCCTAAGTGATGGTGGCAATGCAAGACCTTGTATCTCCCGAGTCCTTCTTGGGGGAATAATGATGACTCATAGGTTGACAGCCCCTTGGAACTGCACCATGGGGAGTGCTTGCCATGAGCCCCCGGACACTCACTTAACCCGGCAGAGGCTGTGGCCGACTTGCTGTGCTAACAAGTAGCCAAACTCAGAGGCCACGGACAACTTGCACAATTGGAGCTTGATTCAACCCTCAGGAGACCTAAGACTCAAGTCCAGAGCTGTCCGAGGGCACAACTTATGGCCTTGAACATCACACAGCTCTTTTGTTGGGCTGGCTTCCTGGCCGGGTCTTCCTGAACCTGCCCATCAGCTCTTTCCACGGCAGATGCACCTGGCCTTGTATTCTTCCCTTTCAAGAACACTCATCTCACCCATCATCACCTTCCCTGGTGCTTCCTCAGACCAAGTCACGGACCTCGCCAGTCCTACTCACTGAATCCCAGGCACAGAGCAGGTCCTCAACAAAACGCTACCAGACAAAAGATGAAAATAAGGTGATTATTACCTCTGTGCATTCTCAATGCATCCAAGCCAAGTTCAAATCCTACAGGCAGAGAACTAGGGGTGACCACACCTGAGAGGGGACATCCTGTATTGTCAAAATAGTAACAGAGATGTAGAACAATAGTACTTCAACAATAAAAAAAAATCTGTAGGAGCCAAGTAATGTATGCATATTTAAATGTGTGTATTTACATGCACACATGTATGTACATATAGATAGAATAGAAGATGAAGAAGCAGGAGGAGGAGGGGAAAGGGGGTGCTTCGATGTCTGTATTGCGGGTATTTGTAGTGTGGTGCTCACCGATCTTGCAGCCACTAAATTAAATCTGCATTCAGATGCTAGTCAATCACACCATCAATAATATCAGGAAAACTTAACTTCCCAGATGAATATTAAATAAACAAGTTCAGTTAATATTAAAAGCATCACTAAAATAGCCTCATAAATAGAGGTGCTGGTACCACTGAGAACCCCATCGGCTCACACTCGAGAGTGGGTGTGTGTTAACAGGGGAGGGGGCAACAAGAGCCTCTAATCCCCATGCTACTGAGGGTTGATGTTGTTTCTCGCAGCTTTACAACGCGGCGCTGTCAGGGATGGATTGCTTATGAAAGTTTTATGCGGGAACAATGACTTTGGATAGAGGGTCAGGGCTGAGAATAAATCACCATGCAGACACATCTGGGAACCTATTTGCAGGAGTCAATCTCCAGGAGGTGGCAGCGTGCAGGAGGTGTGCTTCTGCTCGTGACAAAGGGACTGTGCTCAGAGGACCTGGGGAGCATCGCACAGCACTTTTTTAAGATTTATTTTTATTTATTTACGCATACAAGAGCTAGGGTGTAGGCCAGAGGTGCAGGGGGTGAGAGGATTCACCAGAGACAGAGTGGGGAGCAGAACAGGTGGGTCTATATATATATATAGCCGATGCCACTTCATCAGTGCAGCCCCGTGAAACACAACCGCAGTTGCCATAGACAACTGTCTTACCCTCAGGGCAAACCCCTCACCCTGTTCCTGTGTAGTCACCCCATCCCCTTCACTCCTGTTCCCTGAAACTCCTGGAAATCACTAATTGGTTCTTAATCTATAACAAGGCTATGAACTAAACTGTGTTCAGGTTATTGCTATTGTTTTCATTTAGGGCATAAGTTTTTATTTCTCTGGAATAAATTCCCTGATGTGTAGGTATTGGGGCACATGGTAAACTTACCTTCTATAAGAAACTACCAACCCACTTGCCAGAGGGCTGTGTCCTTTGATATACTGGTACATTCCCACCAGCCACGTGTGCTGGACTTCACTCCATCCTTGTCAGTATTTACCATGGCTCCTATTTTTCATTTTATTGCTTGTATTGTAATGTGTGCATAGTGATATCTTATCATGACCATAATTTGCCTTTCCCTAATGGGTCATGATGTTAAACATATTTCCAGAAGTCTGTTTGCTCTTTGGTAAATGTCTCTTCAATTTTTTTGTTTGTTTTCTATTTGGATTTGTTTTAACTCTTGACTTTGAGAGTTCCTGATAGACTTTAGATATCCGTTCTTTACCAGGTATCTAATACACAAATATTTTCTCTTAATTTGTAGATTGTCTTTCTCATGGCTTAACAGGGCTGTTCCTGCTAAGGACCTAGTCCAGGTTCTTAACTTTGATGAAGTCCATTTTACACATTAAAGTCCAATCATTTTTGTCCTTTTGTGTATAGTTCTTTTGCTGTCATTTCAGCAAAGTCCTACAGATTTTCCCCAAACTTATTGTTTAAAGATTTATTGTTTTAGATTTCACATTTAATCCATGATTCTTGTTGAGCTGATTTTTAATATGGTGTGAAGTTTAGGTGAGAATTTTTTTTTTCTTGCCTATGGGTATTTGGATCCAACTGACCCAGTAACATTTATTGAAAAGACTATCTTTCCTCCACTGAATTGTTCTCTATTCTGATTCGATGATCTAGGGATCTATTCCACAGCAAATACACAAAATAATGATTACTACTGCTACACAAATCTTGTAAATGGGTGGGCTGAAATTTCCCCACCTTCTTCTTTTCTCAAAATTATTGCTGCTATCCTAGCTTCTCTGATTCTCGATATAAATTTTAGAATAATCTTAGCTATACCTAGAAAATAATTCTTTTGAGGATTTTGATAGATTACATTAAATCTATATATTAATTTGGGCAGAAGTTGAAGCTTTACTATGTTGAGCTTTTCAATCCATGAACATGGTATGTTTCTCCACTTATTACATCTTTTCTTTCATCAGCATTGAGAAGTTGCAGCATACAAGTTCAAAATACTTTTCTAATTTCATTTCAGACTTCTTCTTTGACCACTGGATTAGCCAGAGATTCTTATTTAGTTTCCAAATGCTCAGGGATTTTCCTATTACATTTATGCTCAGGATGTGGTGGATGGGGGTATGTGGCAGGGATAGGGTATGCAGGTTGCCCCTCACACCCTACTGGTGGCAGACATCATTAATTGATCACATCACTCTTCTTTCTAGATCTACACCCCAGTTCAGATTCCATCGTTTTAGATTCTTTCACATCTGGAATCTAAAGCATGTGGATCCATTATCCGACCTCTAATCTGAAGACCAGAGATGAAGCATAAACAACCACCTCCTTCTGAACTGACTTTCTATATTGACAATGTGGGAGTACACTGTGTTTGCTTGTGTCCCTATTCCAAGGCTAAAGTAATTTGCAGCACTTCTGTGGAATCTCAGTTCAGGAAATACTTGGAAAGCCATGCTGATGTTTCACCCCATCCCTTCCAAAGAACAAGTCAATCCACCTAAACAAGCCAACTAGCAAAATAAAACATCATTATTCCAAAACTTAAAGCAGAACATATCCTCCATTCTTCAACCATCTGCTTATTCCCAGCGGTCACAGGAAGAGGCCTCTGAATCATGCACCTAACACTCCAGTTCCAGAATTCACTTCCCCGTTTTTCTGTTCTTTATAGTGTAAGAGAACCAGTGACTCTGGATTGTTCTCCTCCCTCTCATATCACCTGGCATTAGACTGGACTCCTTTATGGGGTTTCTGATCCCCAGGCTTGGGCTTCTGGGGCACACATAAACCCAGAGGGGACAAGAAGTGTTTGCAAAGCCAAAGCATCTGCCTCTCAGAGGGACCTCTGTATAAACAACTCTTGAATAATATCTATTTTTTGAAGACACCGTCTCTCCAGCTTTATCTATCTAGATCTTGCTAATCCCCAACAAGTCTTGAACTTGGGTGCAATGTCCATAATTGACAGGATTAAGTAGCCAAGTTCATATTTTAAGTAGCCCCTAGTGCCCCGTCCCCCATCAGTGACAAAGTCTGACATTGGAACTCAGGTTTTCTTCACTCCCAAATCCACACATTTCCCAATAAACCATATGTATCGAGCCCCTTCAAAAGCAGGCCATGCTCATTGTTTACTGCACTTAGCAATAAACCACCAACTTTATTTAAAATAGTTTCCAATAACATTACAAGGTATCGAAGAATGTTGAAAACTTAATCTTCACAATTGTGTTTGTGTTGTCTTATGTGTCTCGATTTGGTAAGAACTATTGCTTCTTGAAGAATAGCTTAAGACCCCTTTGGGTAGGAGTAAAGGGAAAAGTGAAGAAGGCAGAGCAGGTGGGAGGAAAGAATTAAGTCCAGTAGCACATGTACTGCCTCCCTCACAAAGAGGGTATTTGTTGAGAGGAGAAAAAGCATTGCAGAGAAAAGCCTCTGAGTAACTGAGGTTCTCCCTGGAGTGGAGGAGACAAACCAAGAGCACAATCTTCTGATTCACACTGAACTCCCCGTTGAGCCACTTATTCTTCAGGGCAATTTGAGTAAGTGATTTAACTTCCTGCACCCGGTTCCTCATCTGTAATTTGGGGCTATGAACACCTTCACCTCCGCATTTATCAGGATTAAATGAGATAATCCATGTAAAAGAAGTGGCTACATAATCGCCCGATTCAGTAAATTCAAGCTGTTAGGATCGATGATTAGCAATTGTGTGAATTCAAAACCCAGCCCAGAGGATATTCTTTTCTTCTTTTCGAACAAAGCAAATACATCTATACAAAGCTCTCACGCTCAGCACTCAACAAAGGGCATTTATAGACATTCAATGAGAGACGAGCAGAGGGGTCAGACTTCACACACCCGCCAGCATCCACAGCACAAAAAGAGTTGAAATCAAGCTGTTGAACCCTGTGTAATTCTGGCAGAAGTCTATGAAGTCCAGTAATAAGATTGGAGCCACACGTTCAAATGTTCCAGTAGAGGAAGTCAGGAGTTCTCTAAACCAACCACAAGAGCACACACTTGAGTACCTCTGACCCTCTTAGGGTGTGGGATGGGGCCTGGACCCCACAAATTCTCAGGTAAGACTTCTCCTTCATCGCCAAGCACTGGGCAGACAGAGGTGCTACCTACCAGGCCAGGAACGACCCGGCCACACATGAAGGCCAGCGTCTGTCCACCAGCCAATCACAGAGACAGATTTAACGCCTGGCTGTCAGGCAGTCAGCCTGGGTTGTTCCAGTCATTCTGATTTTTTTCCAGACATTACTTTTTTAGAGTAGTATTAGTTATTTTAGTTGCACAGCAAAACTGGGAGAAAGGTACAGAGATAGCCCACACCTCCCTGCCCATACACATGCACTCCCTCTCCAACACAGACACCCCCCACAGTGGTGCACCTGTTATAGTCGGTGCACCATGGAGGCACATCTCAACCCCCAAAGCCCACAGTTTTCATGAGGACTCACTCTGGGTGTTGTCCATTCTAGGGGCCTGGCCAAATGTCTAATGACAACTGTCCATCATGATGAAATCACACAGACATCTATTTTCACTGGCCTAAAAGACTCTGGGTTTGTTGCTCTGTCTCTGGTGAATCCTCTCACCCTCCCACACATCTGGTCTATACCCCAGTTCTTGTATGCACAAATAAATAAATCTAAAAAAAGACTGAGTTTGTAATCATCACAAGCGATACCCATCACTTAGATGTGTTACATACCAATTATTAAATGGTTCACTACAAAAATATTCACTGAGCTGACTTAGCACATTCTTCCTTTGCCCTTACAAAGCCCAGGCTGAACCCTTCCTTATTGAATTTTCAGGAGACTGTAGCACCGAGCAGATCCGGCTGAGAGCAGTCTGCTGTGCACGCACTGTGCGAAGCTGGAAAGCACGTGTCTGGGGGGAGGATTAGTGTGAGCTTAGTTTATAGTGCTGCTTCCATCCCATTGGAGACCAAATTTCAAAACCAGAATTTGCCTGGTTTCTGGCATCTGCTAATGTGCTCATCACTTCAAGGCCCTTTCTCCAAAGGTGAGAGGTGGGGGTGGTTTTGTCCCTCATTCACAAGCTGATATTTGCATGTCTTTCAGCATTGCTAATATTTAGATATTTTGGGGGGGGCATTTTGTGTCAAAGGGAGCCCTAGATATTGACAACTCTTGCCAAGTTAATTAAAATATGTCTTTATGAATGTATTAATAATTAATCAATAATAGTAATATATTAACCGAGTTAATTTAAATATTGTGGACTTATTTTTTTTGCTAAAAGATATGAATAAATAATTTGTGATCCATTTAAAAAGTATGGAATGAACTTTTCCTTTATACAGAAATTGGTATTTTCATCATTGTTCACGAGCTAGCACACACCCAGGTCAACAGACCTTACGCTAGAGACTTTTATTTGGAAAATTTAAATAATGGTTGTTCAAGGTTACAATAAAAGCCAAAAGCATCTCATTATTTACTCGTTAAATGCAGGTACTGCATGTCAGCTGCAAGACACAAGGTGCATATTCTCCCATCGCACAATCAGGCTTATGCGCTACAGGCCACAGAGGAAGCCAACATTCCATATAAATACCAACATCACCTCGCTCTCCCCTCCAATGGCACTACCCTTCTGTTAACACATAGGGCTGCCCCCTTGCAGACCTACTGTGTGCTCATCATTGTGTTCAACTCGCCATGTGCTGGCAGATTGCCTGTCCTGCACGAAGCAATTGCCTGTCACTCCCAGTCTCCTCTGGCTTAGCTTCCTATGCCTGTTCCCCTAGTGAGGTGACCTCATGCTCCCCAGTCATTACCCCATTGTGGATGCTGCAGGCAGAAGGCCGGAGGTCACCTGCTGAAGAAGATCATCCCCAGCAGGCATGCCGAGTCCATCAGAAGCTCACTGGCGACCGCTCTTTCTCCCTCTCCCCTGCTCCCCTGAGACTCTGAACTGGGACTTGGGGTTCAGAGGCAGTGAAATCCAGAGCTGCATTTCACTGGGGTTCTTGACCAGCACCACGACCTTTTTATGTGCCGGCTGAGGTTGTAGAGAAGCAGACACCCGAGTCCACAGAGAGGCCAGTCTGCAGAGAAGCGAGCGCTGGTGTGCAGAGAGAGGGGGCTGAGAGCACACAGAAGAGGGGGAGGGAAGGGGACGGGGACCAGAGGGCAGGCTTCACATTCTAAACCTGACACAGGGAGCACCAAGGGCCCGCCCCACCCGTGGCGACCCTGCCTGGCAGTTATTTCCCCAGGGAGCAACTCTGCCATCTCCCTGCATTAAGCCCTTTCTATTTTTTCAGGCTTTGTTCCCAGAGGCCTCCTCTTCCTCCTCTCCAAATAGATAAAGAGTTATAATCATTTTAGGCTTCTTTAAGGGAAGCAAATACTTAAGGCAAAGGAAGCAGAGGTTGCAGGGGTGGAGAAAGGGCTTTTTAACACTCAGTCCAGGCATTTCTAAAGAGCACCTGGATGAGCTCTGTGGTTATTGCTAAGTCCCCTCAAAGAACAGCCTTTGGAGGAAAATGTGCACAAATTTTGTCAACACGAGGACTTGGAGTCTTGATAACTCAGGGTATTCTGTACAAGAATGGCCCATCGCAGGCCACCCTCTGTCCTAGACACCTTTCTCCCAAATCTCCTCCGTCCCTCGAGGACTCAGCACTTGCCATCACGCTTGCCATGACCGCTGCTTTGGGAGGGCGGGAACACACCCTAAGTTAACACAGAAAATGACTTTAAAATCCAACATCCTTGCCAGGTAGACTTTTGCTGCATCTAGCATCCTACTTCCAACAGACCAATCTGAGGCCATATCCCAAAGGTTGACCAGTCCTCACTTAGGACGGAAAGACGGCAGCTCAGCAGACAGTCAGGAACCCCTTCAAAACCACTCCCCACTAGGGCCTGCGTGAACTTCCTGCAGGCGGGAGGATAAAGCTTTCCCAAGGCGGCCAGCTGTGCAGACAATGTCTATGGTTCGCAGGTCAAAACTGCCTTTTTAAATTTTTTATTTAGAAATACCTGTAGACTCACATAGAAGTCGTAAAAATAGTAGGTTGAATTTCTCTGCTTGGTTAACCTAGTTTCTTCAAATGATACCATTTTCCAGAACACACTAAAGTTTTCTGGAACCGTATCACTAAATCCAGGACTAGCCAACAATGTCGCGCTATTATCTATGCTGTTGACTGCTCAGATCCAGCCCTTACACGCTGTCAGCTGTTATTGTAGATTTCTACGGGATGTAGTCACTGTATCACATGCAAAGCCATTGCCTCCCCCTAAAAGTAGCTCCTTCACGAGACTCGATAGTCACAGACCGCCCCCCCCCCATCTTGTCCTCAAATTCTACAAACCACGAGCTCCTCTGCTTCGCTATAACTTCATTCTCAGAGCATTTCCCAAATGGAATCAGAGAATGAGGCATTCTTCACCTCCAATAGGCTACATTGGAAGCTTCCTGGAGACTGTCTTGCCTGTCTTTTCAGCCACCAGAATGCCTGCGTGACTGCAGAACATGGCAGAAACTTGATAAGAAATTTTGAATAAAGAAATGAGTGAGCGAAAGACTCGCATCCACCGTGATTCTCACTCTCGACCGTACGTTAGAAAATCCCCTGGGAGCCTTTCAGCCCCCTGATGCGCAGGTCCCAGCCTGAGTGCAATTAAATCACAATCTGGCACAGTGACTCGGTGCGCACACGCTCCTGCTCTCTGCACACATCCCCATCCCAGGCAGGCCCATTGTGCAGACACGGCTGCGCATCGGGAAGAAGAGACCAGAACAATCACGTGAAAAACCACATCTTCCCACGGCAGCAGACCCTACACTTATCCGAGGCCCCCGGGCATATCTGAAAAGCAGGATGACATGAATTATTCAAAGCTATCCCCACGTGACGTGTGTGTGTACATGGAACATATACATGGGCATGCATATGTCAGACATGAACTGAAATTCTATCAGTTCTTCTCTACTGTTTTGGATGGTCCATGAATTAGATGAACTATCCCGATAATACAGAGAAATTTAGCTTAATGACCAACAATTACTTTAATAGCTTTGAAATTCAGAAGGTAGGAAGACACTGTGTTTCTTCCATTGAGCATTAAATATAAAATGCCTCTGATTGACTGTCATGAAAACCCAATTTTATTGCTATTTGAATTATTCAGAATCAATATCCGACATTAGCCAGCATGGGGAAGCTCAAGTAGAAAGCAGTGTCTGAAGCAGTCTTTCCCCATCCTGAGTAATTGTGCTTTGTGTGGGGGATAATGAGCTGTTTGTGGCACGTCACCCCTTCAGATGCATCGAGAATTAACAACTTTATCTTCCTTTCTATTATGTAATAAAAGGGATTACTTCTTAGAGATGAACAATTTCCAAGGTTATGAAACATTCAAGATACAGTTGGTCTCAAGGACGCCCGCCTTCCCTGCAAGGGGAGACACAGAGCAAGACAGACGTCGGGTTTTAACTGTATACACGAGAGAGAAATTCGCTCAAGTCATGCTTTCCGTTATTTGATGAGCGAACCGCAACCCCGGATTTATTTCTCCAAGTCGAAATGGCTCCCAGGCAGAATGACTGCACCACAGCGGCCTTGCGGACGCTTCAATTGAGATGACACCGTGTCTGTCAGAAGGCAATGCCGCAAGAAATTTGCCCCAAAGCATGGTGAAAGACAGTGAGAACAAGAGTGGAAAAAATAGACAATAAAATATTGGACATTTGTCACGTGCTTACTATGTGGCTGACCCGAGGCTAAAAATCAGACTGTGTTTGTTCTTTCATCTAAGTCTCCAAACAAACCCATGAAGGCAGAGTAGCAAGAGCCCCCCACCACCCCCAATTTACAGATGAAGAAGTTGAAGAGATGGAAATGACTGCCCCCTCCTCCTGGAAGCACCTTGGTGGCACAGCTGGGCTTCCAGAAGAGGCCGTAGGATGTCAAAATGGAATGAGGTAAAAGCTACGCCATAAGCGCCACCCCACTGACACGCAGCAGGAGGGGAGCAGGGAAGAAAGGAAAACAGTGGCGCCTGCGTGGCTGGCCCAGCACTAGCTGGATGGGTTCCACTGAAATCAAGCTCGCAGGTACTTCATGGGGCGCTCGCGCACGCCACCTGTCTGGTAAGGCGCCAGGGCACCGTGAGTGGCCACAGTCCCCGTGCTTCCTGGAGGGGGGAGGAAAGACACCCCCACCCTGATTCCCACAGAGACTCTGGAGACGGACTCCACTCAGACGGATCCCCCAAGAGCTGTTTATACGGTTTCCTTTCTCCTCATTAAAGTCCTGGCTCAGGCTAATAAATCAGTGTACAATTTGTGTATAATCTAATTTTTGCCTTGTGCTTCATCTGGTGTAGGTGGAAGCAGGGGAAAAATGAAAAAGAGCAACAACTGTAAAATGAAGACTAATGAGAACTTGGATCCTTAAGAAAATATCCTGTAGGAATGGCCAGAAATGGCCAATCTGCCATGTGGGGGGTGGGCGTTGTGGGTAAAAACGTGCCCTGACCACTTCCTTCTGTGGAATGGTGACTTGTGAGGGCAAGCTGCATGTACATGTGCTGGCAAAGCACATGCAAAGCATGCAAAGTATGTGTGCATGTATGTGCACACATGTGTGCACAGGTGTGTGCATGTTCATAAGTGCATGTCCACACGTGTGCATGTGTGTACATGGATGTGTGCACAGCTTCTGGGTGCATGTGTGCATGTGTGTGCATGTGTGCATATATGCAAGGATGTCTGTGCATGTGCTTATGTGTGAATTATCTGTGTGTACATGTGTATGCATGTGTGTGTGCACATGCACATTTATGTGTGCAAATGTGCACATTGCATATGCATCCTGTGAATGCATGTTTATATGTGTGTGCATATGTGGATGGTTGCATGAATGTGCACAAGTGCATGATTATGGCTAAGTGTGAAAAATCACACATGTGTGCAGGCATGTGTACACACATATTTATATATTGCACATATACATATTGCAGTGCAAGTGTGTGCACACATGCAGTGTGTATGTGTGACAATATGCACATATTTGCATATTTGTGTGTATCACATGTGTGGGTGTGTGCACATAAATGTGCAGGTTTGTACATGTGCACAGACATATGCTATAAAATTTGTGCACATGCTATAAAATTTGTTCCATGCACAAATATATAACTATGATAGTGTGCATGTGTATATGTCTGTGTGAAATGTACCTCCATACTAGAAACTCACTATCAGCTTTCACTGGAGTTTCTTATGGCTCAGCACTGCCCCCCAAACCTCCCCCCCTCTCTGGGGAACACACAGGCTGTGCCCTTAGGAGCTGTGAAGCATGTCCTGGGAGTATCCTTTGTCTCCCTACCCATGCATTTATAGCACAGCCAATAATAACCCCTGTGCCACCCCCAATCATCCCACAGAGAAAACTTGGTGTTCCTTAAAAGTAGCCAGATATATTAGGTCCTGGGTTGGGAACAGTGATTACATAAGTTAATGGCATTCGGATACATAAGTTTCAGAAGTAGCCACAGCAGAGCTGCAGGCAGGTGCCCGGTGCCCAGGGGTCTACCCCAAGGGCATGTCGCTCACGGGGGGCCTGGGCATGTGCGTGTGCTGGGACCCGGAAAGCTTGCTGTGGAATATCACCAGCAAAGAGACCGTTAGCCCCCAGGAAGCATTCCCTTTTCTCATTTCTCACAAGGACTGAACACACCCAAGCACAGGACTGTGGTTTCTGTTTCTCAGGCAGCATTTCCACCGTCACCGACTGGAGGAAGGAAGAGGGAGCAAGACAGACCGTAAGAAGAGTCACGATGCCAGGTCACAGAAAAAGAAAAACCAATAGACAGCTCTTGCTAGCCACATTTCTTTTTGTCCCTTTTCAGGAAGTCATTTGAAAGGACACTGATTAAAACCTAATGGGAGGATTATATACAATCAGTCACAGTGAATCTCCAAACTTCTTCTCTGTGGGGGAAAAATGGGTCCAGTTCTAGAGAAAATGGGGGAGATCTTGCTATCCGTAAAAAAGCAGGACTCATTTTTAATAACAGTAAAAAAAGAAATTTACTGCCCCCTCCTGGTTCTGGAAAACAAAGTCCTATTATATTTAACACGGAGTGACATGATCATGTAGGAGTCAACTCTGAACAAACCTCAGTTCCTCTCTCTGTGCTGGGAGAACAAGGTTGATTTGCAATTCTGAAGGGGTAATGAAAGGGCCAGTGTTGTTATTTAATATAAAAAATAGATTTCCTCGTTCCTCTCGATTGTTTATTGCTGGATACAGGGAACAAGATCAAACAGAATTACCAGGTATCACCTCTGATAAATCAAATGAAGAACACTCTGGAAAAAGGCAAACTGTATGTTTGAAGATGATATACCATCCCATGAAGAGTTTAAAATGATAGAATTTTCAACATTTTGGTTTGTTTACAGAAGAGAGAGAAAAAGAAAAAAACTCCACCTGGGTATGGAGTTTTCGAATTGATGATTAAGCTGAGCTTTTAAATGTTGACTTTGAGGCATCATCCACTTCCCTCATATTGCTAATTGGGACTTCTTGGCCCTTTGGCCAAAGGCCATCATGGGGCCCTCTGACAACCTGTTTTTCTCTTGGACCATGGCTGGTGGGTGTTCTCTGTTTGGCCAAAGAGTGGAGCCTCGAATATTATCTTCAGAACCTAGAGCAGAACACCCAAGTCCACAAAGCCAAGGCTGAAAGGACATAGTTTGAAAGCCCAGGTGTCCAATGAGACTCATCAGCAGGTACTTAAAAGGTTTCTGTTCACTTCTAACAAATCTTCCTTTGGGACAGTAGCCTGGGTCTGCATTTCACTCTTTATTTTGGAAATGAAATCATTTCCTAAAAAAAAATAACTTATTCACATAATAAAAAGCTAAGAGGACAATATAAAATAGCAATCAAGACATCCCTCTACCGCCATCCACTTCCCCAGAGGAAACCAATAGTTCCATGTGTAGAGACTTCCAGAAATGCCAGGTATATGCCAGCAAACACAATCTATAATTGTATCGCTCTGCTCTACTCAAACAGTAACCTGCTATCTATATTTGCCCCTTTGTATTTCATCAATAATACATGTTTGCAATCACTCCAGAGCAGTACCTCTAAATCTTTATCTTTTCTATCCACAGTTGACAGCACTCATTTTATGACCTGCAGCTTCTCAAGCAACCCTCACTGTGTACAGTGGGCACCTGTGTTACTCCACAGTCCAGGTGAGGGACAAGAGGAGACTCTTGCCCAAAGTCCTCAGTACCTGGGCCTCCCCGGTGGCGCAGTGGTTGAGTGCCTTTGCAGGGCGGGTTCGATCTCCGGCTGCCGGGCGAGGGTCCCACATGGCGCGCAGACCTCTCCTGCTGTCCGCTGCTCCCCTCAGCAGTGTATTTCATCAGTCTGCCTGTTCTGTTCCCCGCTCTGGCTCTGGTGAATTCTCTCACCCTCCCACACTTCTGACTGTACCCAGTGCTTGTATAAATAAATAAATATTAAAAAAAAACAAAGTCCCCAGTACCTGTAGGGGTTGGGCAGGATCTAAGTCCCTGTTTCTCTACTGTCTTAGTCTAGTGAGGCTGCTGAAATAAAGATGCCATAAAAACAGTTGTGTGTTGATCACAGTTTTGGAGGCTGGAAAGCCCAAGGTCAAGGTAGAGTAGATCTGGTGTCCACATGTGGGGGACAGACATGGGGTACCTCTCCTGAGTCCCTTTGATAAGGGCACTTAGCTCATCATGAAGACCCTCACCCCATAATCTGTTTGCCTCCCAATGGATGCACCTTCTCATGCCATCACATCAGGGATGGTTTCAGCACATGATACAAGATTTGTATCATATCCTCCACTTCATTATACAACCTTCTTAAACATTAGCTATGGCTTCTATTGTAAGTTTTACATTAGCATGAACTACCATGCCAAATGGTTGTGAAGATATAGTTGTCAGCATCACCACTCTGCAGAGTCCGCCTCCCCGGTCCCCCACGGTCTGGGGCCTGTCTCAGGGCAGAGCCTTTCCCCCTAGCTCTGATGGCAGCTACCTGGGGTGGGAGCACAGCAAGTGTCAGACCCCAGGACTTGCAGCACTCCTGAATTTCCTAGAAGCAGAGGGGGCCCTCACCCCCAATCACAAATAAACAGTGGACCCCTTGGGAGGTCAGACCCAGCACAGATGCCAGTGTGCTGAGATTGCATTTGGATTTCTTTCTGATGAATATTACAGCCAGCGTACCCATCTGGCCAGCTAGATAAATAATGTAAAAATGAAGATATGTCTACATAATTCATGCAGTATTGATGAACGGGCCCTTAATTCAGACTGTTCCTACAAATCATTTAATTATGGGCTGTGCAAGTGTGACAGAAACAGCATTTGAGCCACGTTTCAGTGGGAATGGCTTGGATACTTTAAGTGCAGGAGACTCAAGTCTCCCTTGATTATTCTAAAGAAACCTGTGAGTGCTCATCAATACACACAGGTGTGGTACTGAGTCCATGAGACTATTTCTCTGTGCAAACTGCAATGTGCACCTCTAAATAGAAAGATTCCATCTACGGTACATGCCGCTTTCATCAGGAAGTTGTGGATAAAAGGCAATGGATGTGGGTGGAAGGAGATGAGATGTCACCAGCTGTGCTACACAGGACAGACATCCCCAGGATCCAGCCAAGAGTACATAAACACCTCAGACCCATTAGTCTGGACATTATAAACAAACAAAAACCAGAATGTGCTGGTAAGGATGTAGGAAAATTCACAATAGATAAAAGGTGGAAGTCACCCAAATAGCTATTGACAGATGAATGGATAAATGGCAAAAAAAAAAAAAAAATTGTGTACCCCATTCTGTGGAACAGTATTCAGCTTTGAAAAAGGAAGGAAATTCTGACACGTGTTGACATTATTATACTTGAGGATATTATGCTAAGTGAAATAGGCCAGTTGTCAGTTTCATAGAGACAGCAAGTGGAAGGGGGTGCCAGGGGCTGGGGAGTTGGGAGTTGTTTAATAAGACATAAATTTTCAGTTCAGTAGGGCTGAAAAGTTTGGGTGATCAGTCACACAACAGTGTGAATGTACTTAACACGACCGAACTATACACTTTCCGATGGTTATGATGACAAATTTGATGTTACGTACATTTTGCCACAACTGAAACTTAAAAAAAGAAAAGACCCCATAAAGTGGAGACTTGGCAGCCAGCAGCAGAAATATCACATGATGCATCAGGCACTGCCGCTGCCTGGCGCTGAGCTGAGACCCACACACATAAGCTCAGTTTAACTCTCAGGACACATGACGCATCCATGGGCACGGCCATCTTCCCTCAGACTCGTCTGAGAAACAAACCAGCTAATGCCACGGTGCATCCTGCCAGGGTGAAGGAGATAAAAATTCTGAATCCTGGTTTTGCTCCTCAGAGTGGTGTGACCTCAGCAGCACCCGCAGTCCTTCGGGAATACTGACTTCACCTGTATGAAGACCAACAGGTAACACACCCATGGGTGAGGCCCAGCTTCCCCATCTGCATGGTTCCAGCGTGAGCCTCACCTGTCTCTCCAAGTCCTATACATCTTCCTTCTCACTCCCTGGATGCCATAGTACTGACCTCACTTCCATTTCTTTGCAATCCTTCCTCTTGGGAACACCCTTTCTTGAACTTGTCCTCAGCTGGCTCCTCGTTGTAGACCCCTGTTCAAACATTACCCCCTCAAGGTGTCCTCCCTGAGGCACTAACTGTTGTGAAATATGGGTCTCTCCTCCCTCCCCCCTTGATCGCAACCATGACTATCACCCGACCCCATGGGGTCCTCTGTACCACTAAGCAAAACCTGTAATGACCTTGTCCCTAAGTCGGTTTACTTCTTCATTGTCCGTCCCTTCCACTAACACATACACTTCATAAGGACAAAGACAGGTCAGTACCACGCACCATTCCATGCCCAGCATACCTGCCCTATGCAAGGAGCAATCAATAAATAGTAGCTGTTGGACCTCCCTGGCCTGGTGGCCTAGGGGTTGAGCCTCAGAGCTACCACCACTATGACCTGAGTTTGGTCTCCGGCCAGGGAGCTGACCCACCTGGCACAGCAGACCTCTCCTCCCAGCTGCTCCCCTCAGCAGTGTATTTCAGTAGATCCGCCTGTTCTGCTTGCTCTGGCTCTGGTGAATCTTCTCACCCTTTGCACTTCTGACCTGCACCCTAGTTCTTCTATGCAAAAATAAAATCTTTAAAAATAAAATATAAAAGTATTTATTAGTAGTAGCTGTTATGGTCATAACTGAGCACAGTGACTTTGCACTGACAAGACAATGGATAGAGGGACTAAGTAAGACCCTTGACAAAGAACTCAGGGGTCGGGTCCTGTGCAGAAAATACCCACCAGCTGAGTAAGAACTGTCACTGGCTCTGAAAGAGAGAAGATACCTCTCCTCCTGCCCTCACCTGCAGGAGTCACCTGGGCAGAAACAGCCTCCCTCTGGGGGGAATCCGGGGTGGCCTAAGGAGCCCAGTCTTTCCTCCGGTCACTGCACAGACTCAGCCTGCCAAGCACATGCTACAGCCACGTCCCTGCTCCAGCAGCATCATCAATAACTGAACAGCGTGAATGGGGCTTTCGACGGGTTTATCACTTGTCAGCTGTGAAGACACTTGCCGAGTTGACAGAGAGAGTCGATCCAGGATGCGACATATAAAAATCACTATATTTCTGGGTAAAAAATGACTTCCATGTCGCGGGCATACAGGCTATCTTAATTCATCTGGTTGACTATGCATGATTTTCGGTTGTTAAATCTCTGCCTCTGAGCTTCTGAGTTCAGCATTTTTGAATTGACAGTATGAGCTGCCACAACATGTTGTATAGATACACCGCCTGCCCTCACGTGCACCAGGCTGTAGTAGACCAGACCCTGGGGAGGCTGTGACAGGCAGGCTACCTCCTGAACTATCTTAGCTTGAAAGGGGGTGGGGTGAATTAGCACAGAGCTGAAAAGTCGGGGCATCAAGCTCACTTGGAAGCACGTGCTGCCTATCCTGAGATTTCAGAGGATCTTGTTTTTTTTTCCTTGTTTTTTTTTGCGTGCAAGAAGTGGGGTGCAGGCCAGAGGTACGGGGGTGAGAGGACTCACCAGAGACAGAGTAGGGAGCAGAACAGGCAGATCTACTAAGATACACTGCTGAGTAGAATAGGGGGGAGACAGGAGAGGTCTGCTGTGCGATGTGAGTCAGCTCCCTGGCCAGGGATCGAACTCAGGCCACAGTGGTGATAGTGCGGAGACTAACCCCTAGGCCCTGATTTCAGAGCATCGTGTTAACACCTTGCTTTCTGTGCAGACTGGCTCCCCAACTGTCTTGGTTTGGGCTATAATAACAGCATGACTTAAAGAACAAACACTTCTCAAAGTTCTGGAGGCGGGAACGCCAGGGCTCAGGTCCAGCAGATCCGGGGCCAGGTGAGGGCCCTTCTGTGGTTTGCATTTGGCCATCATGCCCTGTGTTCTCTCAGGGTGGGCACAGCGTGAAGGAGCAAGCACTGTCTCCTGCCTCTCCTTATAAGGACACTAATCCCAATCATGAGGGCCCCACCCTCATGAACTCACCCCCTTCTCAAGGCCCCACCTCAAATATCATTAAGGGAGTGAGGACTCCAGCACAAGAACTTGGGGAGCACACATTCACTCACTAGCACCCACTTACTGGAACAAGCCCATCAGCTACTCCAGGCCTCTATCCTATTAGTTTTGTAACTCCAGGGAAGTCTCCAGTAAGAAATCTCATCACCAGGTGGACAGAAGAGCTGGCCATCCGCCCCTTGGTGAACCGATCACCATGGCCGAGCAATGGAAGAGGCTAGTTGGAGAAATCTGAGTCATGATCAGACACCAGGAGTGACAGGAGGCCTCTGTCTCATCTGCATGATGGGAATTTGAGAGAGCAAGAAGGTCCAGCTCCCCAAACCATTCCAAGGCAGGCTCTGTTCCCTGATGATGAGTGAAGTCCAGGCAGGCCAGCAAGCTGACTTCAGCAAATGAGCATGTGGAGAAGGGAGCTGGCCCCAAGTAGGAGGAATACAGCAAAATGAAACAAAGAAAAACAAAGCGTAAAACACCTCCTCTTTAATGGCAGGGCCTGTCTTCCAGGTGACGAGGGCTTGTCCAGGTGAGCAGTCCAGGTAACAGGGAAGGATGTGTGAGAGATGTCTTGCATCCTTTCTAACAGCCAGGCTCCCAGGAAGGACAAGCATAATCCCCAAGTCCCACCTTAGAAATGAAGCCTCCACCCCAAGGGCCCAAGGTCACACCACTTCTTTTCCTTCTTTTAGTGGAACTTGCCTTGGAGCAACTTAATGCCAAAAACATGCACCTTTTGACACTGACAACATGGCACAGGGCCCAGGGCTATGTTCTCTCACCACACCCACCTCCAGATGTCCAGTCACTACCCACCAGTGGCCATACCCTCCTGGCCCTTCTCGTCTGGTAATCATGATTCTGTCATCAGTGTAAGCAAAAATCTCACCTCTCACCAGGTTGCCCTGTGCCGCCAGCAGTGGGGAGCTCAAACCATGGGCTCCATTCAAGAGGGCGTGAGGTTCACAGGACGCCCCTGGCGGTGGGCAGCGCCAACACATTTGCCTGTGCTGGGGGAGTCCGTGTGGAGGGTGGTCCTGTACCCTCCGTGGAGCAGACAACAGGAAGCTGCAGCTGGGGTGGGGTGGGGTGCAGCTGGGGTGCTGAGCTGCAGCAGGGAGCTGCAGCTGGGGTGGAGGAAGTCCCCTAAAGCGTATCCCTGCTCCTAAGAAGCCCATGCACCACTAGTTAATGTTCTCGTGAAACACACCATAATTCCCAATTCCGTGCAGCCTACAAGGATTTAAAATGGAGTCTGCCATGTATCAGTTTCTTTCCAACTCTTGGGATGCAAGTCACCCACAAACAACAGATCAGGCTTCCCTGGGCCAGCACAGGCGCTGTGCTTTAAAGAAATGGGTTTTCCGAGGGTCTTATCCGGGTGGGAGATGAAGCAAACCTCAGCCAGTCTCAGTCCTTAGCTCTTAAGTCTCCTCGGGAGTTTTTGGTGACGGGGCGATGAAGTTCTGCTAGAGAATAAATTGGTTGGGACACAAAGCTCCTTATAGATTATAACCTCCTTCCTTGCCAATTAGGAACTTGGCAATCATTTGTTTATTAACCTGATGGCTTTCTACATTCAATAGCATCGCATATTTATAATGCACCACGATGAAGCCGTAGCATTCAAAATCACTCACCCATCTGTCCCTCCTCACCCAGGCCCCACACTCTAAAGCACTTTTGAAGATAATTCAACAGAACAGGCTTTAAAAAAGTTTAAACCTTTCTCCTGCATTGCCTTAGGGAAAGGTTCCCTGTTTTGTGTGTAAGAGTGATAAGGTTGAGCCCCTTGAATTCATTCCAAGGAGAGTGTGTTAAGGTTTTTATTTGGAAACACTGTGGCTTGTTCCCAAGTGACACCCCAGTGTCCCCCAACCCCCCAAACCCCCCACCCACCACACAGCCTGCAGACTCCTCCCATACCCCTCCTCCTGTACTTCTGCCTCTTCCCACCACCCCACCTGTCTTCAAGCCTGAACGACCCCCTCCCCAGCCCTCCGGACAGTCCTCCGACTGAGGATGCACCAGAACAGCCCCAGATGTCCGTGGCGCCACGGGTCCGGGGCTCAGGGAGTGAAGGAGTTTGGTGGGAGATACAGATTGGGGACCAGGGGGGTCAGATTGGGAAGACATGTGTGAGTTTGGGGGCATTCCCTGAGAGCCATGATGGGCTGTTGCTAAGAACAGGGGCGAGATTGGTCACAGGAGCCTGCGGGGCAAGAAGGGCCGCCTGGCTGTGTGCAGAGACGAGGGGACCAGGCAAGCACAGGAGAGAGCAGGAGCCGGGGAGGGAGACCCAGCATCAGCTTCTCCATGATGTGCTGGGGGAGGCAGCAGTGGAGTGGGAGGGAAGGGGCCTTTTTGCAGAGATGTTTGGGACACACTTTGACAAACGTGACTGCCCCTGGCAGGGTTTCAAGAGCACCGAGCCTAAATTCTGCAAGAATATGAGAGGGAGTGACATCATCCTGCCGCGGGAGGTGCTGCACGGAGGCCCGGGTGTCCAGCGAGGCTGGGCAATGGGTGGCCCACCCATCCACTCAGCTGGAGAGACGGGGGAGGCAGTTCTAAATTTGAAAGGCCAGGATGGGGCAGAGTAGAACTTGGCAAAGGCTGTCACTGTGGCCCAGTCACGAGTAGATTAGCCAGTCCACGCCGGGACAGAGGGACATTCCAAAAAGTTAGTATCAGACACTGCACGAGATAGGGGTACACCTCACAGGACTTACAGTGGGGGGTGTGTCCGTGCACGCACGCGTGTTTGCATGTGAGAGAGAACAACATCACAAAACACATACTCTACTGTACGATGCTAAATGCTAAAAAGCAAGGGTGACGGATGAGAAACGTCGGGGAAAGCCATTTCAATAAGATCAGCCACATTGCAAAAGGGGTGTTTGAGTAAAGACAGAAAGTTGGGAGGAAGCAAGACCCCGGAGGGCCCGGGAAGGCTGTGTAGTCACGGGAAAGTGATGATGCAAAGAGCTTGAACGAGGGTCACGTCACAGGAGGAGACCCCGTGCGGAGAGCCGTAAGAAGAGAGGTGAGGACCCGGGACCCAGGGGACAGGGGGCCTCGTGAGAGAACAAGCCAAGGCAGGAGGCAGGGTAGCCCCACAAGAGCTGATGGGACCAAAATCAGGGTGCTGGCTGCCACAGCACTCCCCGGGGAGAGAGCAGGTGCATAATAGTCAAGGAATGGAGGCAGAAGGACGACTCCCAAGTCTGGGCCTGTGCAGGCCTCACCATCACTGACATCACCTCTAAAACAGCTTGTGCCATTTCTTTTGCAGTGGGTAGATCTGTTCTTTTTTCAAACCATTATTGGTATTTGGGGGGTGCCTCTGTCCACTGCATGGAGCCTCGACAGACTGGCCACATCCCCTATGGCACATCCCTGGCACAGGACACAAGCTGGCCCTCCATTTCCTCACCAAATTTGATTTTGCCAGAACCCTGTGGAGAGGTGATCCCTCATTTCCTGGGACCCCAAACTTGGCGTGGGGTTGCCAAGGACCATTTGTTTACATCCAAGGGGCCCCATGAGCACAGCTAGAATCCAGCAAGCGTGTGGACTTCCTGGCCAGTCATACTGGAGCCAGTGGGCTTTTCTAGCTGAAGTGAATGGGAATTGTGTCTCCCTTTCTGGTAACCAGGCATACCCTGACCGTGGGAGAGTAGATTTGCACCATCCAACATGGCAGCCGTGCCCGGGCCAGGGAGCCACGCAGGGACATCGGGCAGTGTCTGAGCAGCTGCACAGTTGCAGGTGGTTTGTCTGGATGTTTACAATACACAAAGAATCTTATGGGAAAATGTAAGCAGTCTCCCTAAGGGCACACTGGGGTGGGCATACTTTGGGTACCACAATTGCATGAAATATACTAGATGGTCGAGTCATCAAAACACATTAGATGAACTATACTAGTCAATTACTTTCACCTTTTATTTTTAAGGTGGCCACTCGGGAAACTAAAAGGACGGACGTGGCTTGCATCACGCTGGCCAGTGCTGTTCTAGACGAACAATGTGGTTTTGGGAATTTGAACTCGGCTCAACCCAACTCATAAGCCACAGGCTCATTTGCCATGGCGGCCCCCACCTCCCCGCCCACACACACCACTATTAGGCAGCTCGCCTCCTGCAGTGCTGGTGCCACCTCTCAGAGGATGAGCAGCATATTTCAGGCCAGGAGGTTGCCTGTACCTCATTTCACGGGGAGCACAGGTGGCCGTACCGTCTGCCAACTCACAGAATTGCCAAGTGATTCACCTTCAAGGGCCCCCTTAGAACAGCCATCCATCTGGCTGGTGGCCCCGGGCCGATCCCGGGCCTCCGGCGGTGTGCCAGGCTGCCTCTGATATGGCCGGTGAGCTCCCTGCCTCCCAGATATTTGCAGCACTCTCTCCAGGGGTGAGCGAGCTTAGAGGGAAGGAGCCCCGCATTTCAGGTACCAGGGAGCTGTTCACTGAAATCCACAAGACTGTAATTACCACCAGCCCTTCAGCACCACTGGCTCTGAGAGGTAGAAGAAATTAAACCAATGAGCATAGATCGAATCAGGAGCGATCTTATGGGAAATTCATGTAAATGCACAGTCTTACACTGGAAATGAGTTTTAAGATTAATACCCTTCACAAATGGAAAAGTATAAAGAAGTATGTAGGAGAATATGCTGTTACAACAATGGGTCAACCCTTCTTTTTACAAGCTGCCAGCTAGATTGTATGAACTCACGGAGCTTAACGTTCTCGGCCCCTTTTTTTTTTTAAGGCTGTAATGCAAATTCTTCAAGAGAATAACAAGTGATGCATGCTTGAAATTTATTTTTAAATCAAGAGCAAAATGAAACCCTTTAATTAATCTCGGAGAATTTAGCTCCTTCCCTTTCAGATCTGTCTTTTGCACAGTTAGATGCTTAAAATAATTGCATCCGCTCGTGTGAAACTGCAGCCGTAATTCAGTGGGTTTATACTTGTGCAACCTTTTAAAAACAGGCCTTAAAACATTCATCTGTTGAACCAATTTACCAGCTTTCAATAAAGCATCTTTAAGATACTTTCTGTTACATTTATATGACATAAGCTATATTATTTTAATAATCTGTGCTTGAGATATATGGTGATGAGGGAATTATCGCTCACCTGGGGAGATGTGTAATTAGAACAGAAGCACAGTCGGGAAATAAAAATGATTAAAAAAAATAAAAAACTTGCTGAAATTAACCAGCCACTGCTACCAGGATGCTATAATGTTGGCTTAAGTTGTTGGGGAGGCATTGGAGTGAGAAGCAGAGAAGAAGGAAACCAAGCAAACTTGTGGTGCCTGAAATAATTACCATTTCTTACCCGTCATTTCTCAAGGCTCACGGGGAGCCAGGCGGCGCACCCAGCCAGTGCAGACAAATGAACGCTCCCCACAGCCCGTCCCGGTAGCTGCCGGAGTTGAGCTAATGTGCTGGGGCAAGAAGGCCTGAGCAAGTGTAATTATACTAATGATTTATTGAACGTTTGATTAATTGGAAATTAAGTGAATGCATCGTGGCAGAATTGTCATAGCAAATCGCTCAGCTGTTGGCTTAAAAGGTGTTCTACTTCCCTTCAGCAAAGCAATTAAGAGCATCTTAAATCATGGGGGGGCATGGAATTGTCCAATGTGGGTGCAGGACACCCAAGGTGAGGCGCTCTCAGGGGGTCCCATGGGGTGGTGTTGGGAGGAAGGAACATTCTTCACAGGCAAGTCCATGACAAACTGTATCGTTTTCCAGGTTAACTCCCTCCCACCTCCTTGAGGGAGAGGCAGGAAGCAGGAAAACAAATGATGGTCTCCAGTTGGCCAGGGAGACAGGGCTCAGGTCTGCAGGCATGTGCTGCTGATCCTCCCGGGGGTCCCTACCAGCTCATAGAGCAGGCACAAGAAGCAGGTGACCCGCTGGCAGCAGTGGCCCCGGGAGCACAGGCGTGGGCAGAGAGGACACGGGGGTCTCCAGCCTCCGCACCCTCTTAGCCAGCGACCAAAGGCAGAAACCCATCGTCCGCTCTCCTACCCTGCAGGAGGCCTAGGCGGGGGTCGCTGAGGGCTTCCCTCCTGATCAAGGGCTTTGGGGCGGTATCCAAATAATCCTCAGGAGCCTGAGATTGCACCTCACCATCCTCTCCAGCTCCCCCTGCTCCCTCTCTCAGGGGAACACAGCTAAGAGTTACAAGTTCAATGTTATCCAAGCCGCACCCTGAGCTTGGGGAAGGAAGAGGCTGATGCAAATTGAATACATAAATAAGAATTTAATAAACTTTCTCTTCGGCGCTCCTACATCACAGCAAAAGCTGCAGAAGCTGGAATTGGAAGTAGTTCAGGGCAGAAGCCAGGGGCCTCACTTGTGCCTGCGGCTTGGCTAATACGCAGACCCTCTGGAGCCCGCAGCTCTGCCAGGTGGGCTCAACACCTCCAAACAGGCTTGACCGTTCACCTCCGTGCATGTAGGGACCGAATGTGAGAAAACTGCAGACATGTCCACAGAGGTCAGTGCGAGGATTCCACTGTGGGGCAGTTTATCGTAGAAAAGTGACCTGAAGCAAAGCCGGGCATCAGCCGGGCTCAGCTGCACTGAGCAGGAGGGCTCGTGGGACAGCCCGGGGCGGCTCTGCTGTGCCAAGGGGAAAAGTGGTTTTCCCTAAATCCAGTTTTTAACATTTAAACAAAAACGGCCATGCAGCAAGCGTCACTGTCTGCTGGAGGGGGAAGAAAGAAATGAGTTTTGTCTCATCTGAAACTCAGAGCTCAGACCAGGGGTTCCCAAACCTCAGAGGCAGACCCGGCACGGACCCAGCTGAAAACAGTGGGTGAAGATCGGGCAGCACATTAAAAGAAATGCAGGGGGCCTCCTCTGGTGGCACAGACGGTTGAGCGCAGCGCTGTGAAGCTGTCCGCAGCCTCTGCAGCGCCAGTTCGATCCCGGCCAGCCAGGGAGAAGCCCACATGGTGAGCAGACCTCTCCTGTCTTGCCCGCTGCTCCCCTCAGCAGTGTATTTTGTCAGTCTGCCTGTTCTGTTCCCCACTCTGTCTCTGGTGAATCCTCTCACCCTCCTGCACCTCTGGCCTGTACCTCGGTTCTTGTATAAATAAATAAAATCTTTTTTTTAAAAAAAAAAAAAAGAAGTGGGGGACCCGGTAACACCGCTCAGCAAGTGGGGGTCACATCTGGATGGACAGATCCACGTGTGCGCGTGTGTGTATGTGTGTGTGAGACTGTCCTACCCAAACATCCACCATTTTTCCCTCTCAGATAAAGTAGTTTTTCCCTTTCTTTTGTTTCCCTCCTTTCCGTAACACATTTCTGCCATTTTTCGTGTTTCTGTTTCCTGTGCCTCTGCAGGCTGAGCCTCGCCCAGCACTTGTTGCAACCACGAGGCTTGCCCCGGGGCCACCCGGAGATGGACGTCGCCTGCAGCAGGCTGGCTGGTGCCCTCCTGATGGATCACGGAACAGGGCAGCTCCTCTTGCCCAAGAACACGCCATCTCTGGCCATATGTCTTGTCAGGCTGGACCTCTGCCACCCAGTCCATCGAAAACAGAAAATAAAAAGGCTGCAGTCTCGCCTTTGCAACCACCCGGCCAATTAAAGAAATCTCCAAAGTGCACAGCACTGCCCTTCCGAAAGGCCAGGGTTGGCAAGACCAGAAAATGAGTACAACTCTATTAGACCCGGGGCTCAGCCCAGCTTCCAGAAACAGGTGAATCTGTTTTGTCCCCATGCACAGAGAGAGACAATTAACATGGCTGCAGAGCAAGTGATGCTGCCTCATTACCAGCCATCAGGCTGTCCTGCAGGGGCCTCATCCAAAGAGGGGAGGGGAGGTGCCTCATTATCATGCCAAATTAAGCCTTGATTATTCCCCAAGAGACACCTGTTAATTGGGCTGCTCCATTACATAACAGTTCTGCGCATTAATAATTGAGTTGCAACGATTTGATTTTCTCCTCGGGAATGTGATTCATTTCTCGCTCCCGTTTTGAGTAGCCCGAGTCTTCACGCTTGGGTTGGAGGACCCTAAGGAAGCGCTTGTGGCTGTGAGCTTAAGGACAGGAATTCAGGTCTTCCTGCTCACAGTAGCAGCCAAAAGATCTCCAGCAAACACCTTGCGCCAACCTCTCCCCTTGCCCTCTGGTTGCCTCATTTGTGCAGTCAGATTTCTAGGCTTTGTTTTGGTTTCTTTCCTTTGTTTCTCTATATTCTACATGTAAGTGAGATTGCTGGTATTTGTCTTTCTTCTCTGGACTTATTTTGCTTAGTGTTATCTCCAGTTCCATCCACAGTGTCATCATAGCAAGGTTTCATCTTTTTCACAGCTGAGTAATATTCCACCATGTATATGCATCTCATCTTCCTTATCCACTCATCTGTCATTGGGCACTTAGGTTGTTTCCCTAACTTGCCTGTTGTAAATAATGCTTCAGTGTAGACAACAATGGCATTTTTTACCTCTTTGCATAAATTCCCAACAGTGGAATTGCAAGATCACCATCAAAAAGACCAGAAACAATGTGTCTGCAACAGTGTGGGTGAAAAAGGAGCCCTCTTCAGCGTGCACTGTTGGGGGGAATGTACACGGGTCCAGTCCCTATGGAAAGCAGCGTGGAGGTATCTCGAGAGACTAAACACAGATCTCCCTTATCTTTTACTGCAAGGTGTCCAGCCTCGGGCTCACCTTATATGTTCTATCTCCAGTCCTCAAAGTAGCCATTTCTTTTAGGAGCCCTTGTTTCCTTGATTGGAGAAGGTAATTAGGAAACAAGACCTGGGTGCTGGGTGAGCTTGTCACTGCTGAGCTATCCTTGCTTCTAGCTCCTCTTAGCTGACAGAGCAAAAACACTTATGTGCATACTAACCCACGTCTATAATAGAGATAAGTCTGTGTCTATAAATATGTCTATATTAAACCATCTGTGACTCTAGGAGGCTAAGTATGGCATCCAACCCCCATCTTGAAGACAAGGCTCGTCCTAGCTTTCTTCCCTGGCTGATGTGTAACCTCCTCTCAACAGCGAGGAGTGTGTTCTGAAAAACCCAGCTCGGTTGTGCTCTCATTAGGTGAGTGCCAACCCATTTGTTCACTTTCAAGGACTCAGGAAGCCTGGAGCCAGGCCTGGGCTCGATGCATCGCGCCCAGCTCACAGAAGCATTGGCCACACAGGCACAGCAGGAAACCTAAGACCACAGAGCCCAACTGCGTCCTCACGCCTGACCATCAGGCCGGCTGGTGCATCTGGTTGGGACATTCAAAAGAATCAAAGCCCACACCTCACTCCAAGGCTCCAGATGAAGGTTTAAGAGGTAGCCAGGAGGCAGCGCTATGCCAGATGAAGAACCTGGCACAGCTCTGATGAGCAAGAGCTGGTCTTTCTTTTTAAAAACTAAAACCCAGAAACAGCTAAAAGAGCAAGAAACCGAAGGCAAAACAAACCCAAAAATGCAGCCAAGAAAAGATGATGGAAAGCCCAAAAAGGTTGAGAAAGGAACACAACAAAATTAAATGAAGCTACAGTTCTTGGGCAGGTTCTCAGAGACCAGATGGCAAAGGGAGTGATTTATCCCCTTGCATATTTCTGCAATGCTGAGTGTTCCAAAATAATATATGGATTTGGGATAAATACAGAGGCAATAGGCAAGAAGGCATATTCTCTTCTCTCGCTCTCCCTCACTCCCGTTGGCTCCAGCTAGGGGGAAGGGCAGGCAGCCATATTACAAATGGCCTGCGCCTGCCTCCAGAAGCTCCAGACCAAGAGCTCTGTAGGGTACGAGGTGGCTGCAGCAGCTTCTGGCTTTGCCATGCAGTCTGCTGTGAGCAGGGCGGACCTGCATCCAGCAAGACCTGAGTCCAGCAAGGGCTCCGGACCCCAGCTGCCCACCCTTCCTGCAGGCTTGGCCAGGGGTGGGGGTCTCCCAGCGCAGACACGTGGTGTCTACAGTGGGTCTGAATTCCGGCCTCAGTGCAGCACTCGGAGACCTTGTCCAGCTGCCGCTCACTCACTGCATGACCCTCAGGAGGTTTGTAAACTTGGATGTAGCTCTGTAGCCTCCCATCACGGGATGGTAGAAGTAGTACCTGCTTCGGATGGCTGGTAGGAAGGTCAAGTGAGTTAAGATCCTAGAAGGAAGCTGGCACTGGAGAGGCCCTTGACAGGAAGAGGCTCAAGAAGTAGGAGGAGGGCACAGGAGGGTGATGGTGGGTCTCCGGGGAGGAGGCAGACGGAGGCCTGAAATGGTGAGTGGCCATGGAGTCTGGAAAAGTTGGCTTTGCCGGCGGGGGAAGCCAGAGCATCTTCCCCATGACAGCAGGAGCCTATGGTAGCCTCCAAGGAGGCTTCATTCATGGCTCCCACCCACTGGTCAAAGGATGCAGGGGACAGAGACAGTGGTCAAGATTTCGGGCTCTGAGCTGGACGGATGTGGATTCAAAAATGGCATTAAGAATTATGTGGCTTTGGGCCTCCCCTGGTGGCACAAGGGGTTAAGACTCAACCTATCAGGCTGCCCACAGCCTCTGCAGCATGAGTTCTATCCCCGGCCAGGGAGCAACCCACATGGCACAGCAGACCTCTCCTGCCTTCCCACTGCTCCCCTCAGCAGTGGATTTCAGTAGATCCACCTGTTCTGCTCCCCACTCTGTCTCTGGCGAATCCTCTCACCCCCCCCACACCTCTGGCCTGTACCCCAGTTCTTATATGCATAAATAAATCTTTAAAAAAATAATTATGTGGCTTTGATCACAGAGAGAGATCGGTACCTCCATGGAACCAAGCTCCACAATCCCCAAGCCCAGGATGGGCCCACGTGCCTGTTAACAGGTGAATGGATGGAGGAGACACTGCGATTCCACTAGAGGAGGCACCATATGCTCCTTGTATGCTCAGAATGAGGACTGATCCAGAGACAGGGCGTAGAGGGGCGGCTGCCAGGAACAAGGGGAGACCAGAGGGGAGGGAGCTGTGTTTAGTGGACTGGAGTTTGGTTTAGTAAGAGGAAGATCTCAGGGATGGAGGGTGCTACTGGAGGCAGGATGACTCGAGTGGACTACAATTCAAATGGCTGCTGCGGTCATGTGATGCCTATTTTGCCATAATAAAAATAATCGACAAAATTGAAAACTCAAAATAAATTGCAGTATCTGCTGTAGAGGCTTCAGCAACGGGACAAAGGATTATGTCCCCAGCCACCAGACGGAGTGCCCTAAGTGGACAGGCTCACTGGGTGCCCATGACTTCTTGGAAGGAAGGATGGGCATTGTCCACTCGTGGCCTCACTTTATGGAATGAGAAGAAGGGGTACACCACCCGGCTCCCCCTTTGCAGCAGGACTAGCTGCCCAAATGTGGACGTCACATAGGCAGGTGCCCAGCTGCCAGCTCCTTTGGGGCTGGCATTTGCCTTGAGGGCAGCCCCCTGCAGGCTTCATCCAGGAGCTGAGAAAGGACAAGATGGCCCAGTGCAATGTAGAAAAACTGCTGCTGGGCTGACGCCCACCCGGGGGCTCCCACTGACTCTGCCAGGCTCACATCACAGCCAGGCTCCTCCCTGCGCGCAAACCTGCCCCACTTCTTTCTTTCACAGCTGTGGGTGCCTAATAAGCATCGTGCACCCTAAGTGCCTCATGACGGCTGCTTCCGAACAGCCCAGCTTGTGACAGAGATGATCCTCCAAGGACCGGGCTGCCACGGGAGGGTGTTCGGGGCAGCGGGAAGCATATTAAGTCGCCGCCAGGCGCATTACGAATCCTCCGTGTTGTAAACTATTGCTTTACATCGCTTATTAAGAAGATATTGGACAGAAAATAACAGTAATGAGGAAAATCTGAATTTCAGCAAGGTACTGTCTTCTAAAGTGACCAGCTCCTGGAATGTCCTGGTGGTCATTTATTACAGAAGAACATGATGACGTACGTTTTCATGCAGTGAGCCGTGGGCCCATGGATGGAGGGAAGTTCTCAGACAGGGAGATGATGAAACGCGGGGCTCTCCTGACACCCATGACCAAATGGGAAGCAGGTCCCCATTTTGGGGGGACAGATCTCCCTGAGGAGATGCTCTGACATTTCCAGATGGCTGCCTGGTTTGGGGGAGCTGCCGGGATGGAGGAAGGAGAGCTCTTTGATGAGAGCAAGGTGGTAAACTTTGCTTGCCAGTCATAAAAGAAGAAAAGGAGACCAGGAGAACAGTCACAACGGTCAGCTCACTATCAAATTGTGTTTGTTTTTAATATTTTATTTATTTTTGCACAGAAGAGCTGGGGTGCAGGCCAGAGGTGAGGGGAAGAGAGAGTGAGAGGACCCACCAGAGACAAAGTGGGGAGCAGAACAGGTGGATCCACTGAAATGCATTGCTGAGGGGGGCAGCGGGGAGACAGGAGAGGCCTGCTGCGCTGTATGGGTAGCTCCCTGGCTGGGGATCGAACTCAGGGCGCAGTGGTGATAACACTGACTTGATCCTCACACCACCAGGGATGCCTGGCAAATTGTGTTTTGACTCAGTAACTCAGAACAACTTATATCTGTCCATCAACCCAATGTTGCCTTTGAGGCCACAGGGAAGATCAGGGCACAGAACAGCTCTGCCCGGTGCGGGGACAGCTGGCTTGGCACTGGAGACAACCAACTGGCCTGTGGTATTCAGACCTTTGTGCCTCATTCTCTCTATTTAATCATAAACTCTCTCTGGGCCAGGGCCATGTATGAGGCTCATTCTATGCCCCGGAGTGTCACCCTCACGCCCTGTCCGTGATTAGAGCCGGGTGGGGGCTGAATGACAGGTCAGCATCCACGCCAGTGAAACCTTCCCCATGTCTCTCTCGGTGAGCCCGCATGTCTGCCCTGGCACCTGCTCGTGGGATGTTTGTCACCGAGTGCCTGGCCATCAGCACAGCCAGGCCACCGGCGCTTCCTGTAATGTGCTGAAATGACTCAGTGGCCATTGCAACATGGCCTGGCTCCTAGCGCCAGGCTCCTCTGGCAACGACAACCAGCAGGTAAAAGAAGTTACGTAGTTTACTTGAAAAGACCGATGCCATTTTACTGCTAAAATCTTGAGGAACGTCGCCATATGGAAAGCACATTTTACAGCATAATGACAAACTCACTTGCTTGTCCACGCTTTGTCCTTGACTATGGAGAACTCTGCTGACTTCAGCTGGCTCTGGGGACTAAGGT